>NC_081409.1:71796204-73004538 GCF_030272615.1 Cryptomeria japonica
TACAACTTTTATCTTCATCACTAGCCTTAATGTAGAGATTTCCTAGCTCTTTTGGATTTTCTCCTTGTGCAAGTGATTCAAATAGACTCCCTACATTAAGTGGTCTCTTGAATTTCTTACCTTTGGCTTCCAGACATGTATATGGTATTTCTCAGGTTTTTCTTCTTCCTTAAACTCAATTACTATTGTTTTCCTCTTGGCTTCTTTCCTTTTGGGGGACCAGATGGGGGAAGTTCCTTCAATGATTTTTATTTTGCAGAGGCTCTGGATGAGCCAACAAGTCTTTTGGAATTCCTATACTTAGTAACCTCCTCTTCAATTAATTTTTCTTTAGCCCTTGACTCCTGAATATCCTTTTTCACATTCTTTTCTCTGGTCTTCTTTGAATGTTCCATGTGAACCTTCAAAGATTTTTCAGCTGAGCATGAACTATTCTTGAGTTTCATCCATAGTGCTCTTCAGTAATACTTGAGTTGTGCCCTCTATCATTTCCTCAAAGACTTCATAACTGAATGGTGGAATCCAAATCTTCCTTGGCACAACTGATGAACACATGTGAACACTAAGAGGGGGGGTGAATTAGTGATAATCTAAAACTTCAAACTAGTGTGTGTGAAACTAAAAACAAAACCAGAATCATACAGACAGAAGAACACATCACATAACACCAGTAGTTATGAGGAAAACACTATGTGGGAAAAACCTTAGTGAGAATAGTTGTTGGAGTCTACTGCTCCAATCTAGCCTTACAAGTAAATCACAATTACAATATGATTTAGGGCGCCAACCCAAGGAGCACCAACCCTTATTATTTTGAGCACCAAATCAAGGATCACCTACCCCTACTCTGAGAACCCACTTAGAGATACACAATGATTCAATACACAGTTTATTACAATTATAGAAACCTTGTCACAAATGAGTTTTGTAACACCTATTTGTTGCTCTAAAAAATGTACCTTAATGATACTTCACGTTTTTCTCTCTATCTTTGCCTTCTTGTCTTTTTAAAATATTCTTTTGTTTCTACTCAATTCCTATCTCTCTCTTCTCCAAATTAACTCATATGATTTTTCTCTCTGGTTCTTTTTCAACAACAACTACTATGTCGAATACTAAGTTCATAAAGCACTCATCACCTCCAAATAGTCGGTTGGATCATAACTCATCACACACATGACAACCGTTATTCTTCCTTGTTTTCATGTCCCATGATCTGTACAATTTCCAATGTAGCTTATAGATCATTCACTTAGTTGGTTTACCTCTTTCCAGCAAGCAAATCAAATTCCCAGATGCACCAAATTGTATTTGTCATCAACCTTGAATTTGAGCCATTGATATGCACCTCGAAGACTTCCTAATCTCTTCATTCTATATTTAGGTCAAGCATCCTCATGGACTATTGGGATTCCCAGATCAATTGAAATCCATGCTATATCTAACCTTCATGTTATGCTGCATGTATTGGATTAACTTATTCTGATCATTCACTTTGTCCCTTCATCAATATAACAATCACTGCCGAGTTAACTATTAACACTTACTTTGCCTTCATAAACTATCTTGATGACCATGTGATGCATTTTCTCCTGTTCATCAACATGAGTTACTCAAATGAACTTCTTCACCTTTGATTTTAGTTATCGCCATAAGATATCCCAAACTAAAGACTTCAAGCCAAAACCGACCACAAATCATAATAACCATAACTATTGACATAGGAAGAATATGTTAAGTCAATAAAATAAGTTAAACCAATGACATACTGTCAGTCTCTAATTATCGGCATATGTTATTCCAATTATCAAACTCCACGGTGAAAAACTCCATTGGCATAGGTTATTTCGATGATCTCAACAAGGGGTTAATTCTTCTTTTTCCTCTATCGAAATAGTAGAAATTTTCCATTCTTCCTTCAATAGAAACTTTGATAGGTATCCTCTGTATCCTGGTCAGCATAGCTATTTCGACACAACGATGTTAGAGTAGTTTACTCTATCGGCATAACACAAACTTGTTATGTCTCCTTTGTCAACTAACTTGATAAGTGGTATAGGAGAACCTCATCAAAAATCTATTCATGACCCTGAGGATGAATACTAGGATCATTAGGATGCGTTAGAGTGTCTTGTGTTTTATATATGCAAATAAACCCTACCATGTAAGCCCATGTCACCAATTAGGCAATTTGAGAAGCCAGTTGGGAAAATGTGGTAAAAAGGGTAGTAGATGGTTTAGAGTTATGTTTAATAGGTTTTAGACATGTTTTGTGTGTGTTTGGCTGGGCCGTGTGTGTGGATCCCAACCTTAGGAAGTATGACAACTTTGTGAGCAAAATTGCAAAAGTGCAACTTTTGAGTGCAAAAGTGCAACTTTCTGTAATTCTATTGGGGAAGCCTTTCAATGGCTCCAACATACTCCAAATTTAGTGGGAACCCATTGCAGAGTTTTATAAGCCTTGTGGGATCAATTACTAATGTTTTTGTGGTTGGAGTCAGAGTTTATGAAGCAATAATACTCAAAACAATTTAGTTTTCCTAGAAATTTTGAGTTTGTAGGCATTGTACGTGACTGTACTGACTGATTGGAATCCCATCATCCATGGAGTAGATAAGGGGATGAATTATATTTATTTTGGTGGTGGTATGAGTTCTTAATTAGTCAGGAGTTGAGAGAACCCTTCATTTTACTGACTGTGACCCGAAAATTCAGGGTTTGGAGAGGGTTTAGAGTCAAAATGGCTTTATCTTGCACTCTGGTCCATCACAAGACTCTTCCTTTGGAGTTATGTAGGATAAGCCTTTTAATTTTATTTTTTTTATGTTTTTTTGCAGGGGAGACCTTGTTATGTGGAGAAATGAACAGATTTAGGTAGGCATCTCTATGTGACTACCTAGGACAAGTTTTAGGACAGTCATCATATTTTGTCTTAGCGATGGATTCCAGACGTACAACCCTAAAATTAGAAGTTTCTCACTACTCCCCACATTCCTATTAAGTTTATTTTTCAATTGGTCTACCGGTAAAGGTAGTTGCTTTGGAAAATAGGGCTAATTGCCCCTGCTAGGTCTCTTAGCCTCTAAAGGGAACAAACCTTATATTTGCAGATCTGACCAAACAATTTTGGGGATCAGTATAACTCCCAAAAGGGTGTCTGAAATGATAATTTTTTTGTATGGGTATGTGGAGTATTTTTGAGTTATAGTCAAAACACAGGTATAGAAAGGCTACTAGTTGAAGGGGTAGGTTTACAAAGGAGGTATAAGGATTTGATGCCCAAAATAAAAATCAGTACTTGAAAGAGGTCTTAGATGTTATGTGTTGGCCAAATACCAAATCTCAAGGAGTAGGGATCACCTGTAAGGTACTTTTGAAGAGTTGAAGCCTCTTACTCATATTGAGTAGGCCCAAGACCTGTGAATGTGTGTGTAGTTTCATCCAAGGTGTAGAGTCCTTCCTTGCAGGACCCTTGTGAGTAGTTGAAGGGTCACTAGCCTAACCTTATTTGGGATTGTTAATAGGAGTTTGGGTAGGCCTCTGCATCAAGTGGTATCAGAGAAAAGGAGTGTCCTTTGGAAGAGAAGGAGAAGACAAGATGTCAGAAGAAGGATCCCATGAGGAACCTTCAAGAATGAGCAATGCAAAATTGAATGTCCTGGTGAAGAAGCAGATGGAAAAGCATAGAGAAGTCAGGGCTCAGAAGCAGGCCTTGAGAAATGAGATGGACCAATTGAAGGACACACAGTGGAGAGGGGAGAGAAAGACTCTGGAGAAGAAGGGGATGAAGAGGAGACCCCTATGCAGGAAGAGCTAGAGGTACTAGCAGACCAGAGACCCTTGATGAGTGTCCTTGAGTCCATGGAAAGAAGAGTGATGGATCTACTAGTATTTGCAGGCAAGATGGAACCTGACACCGTGATGGAGTGGATAGACTCCTTGGACAATTTTTTTGAAAGTTTAGACATACCAGACCACCAGAGGGTGAAGATGGCCCAATCCAAAATGAAAGGGGCTGCACTAACTTGGTGGAATTTCATCCAAGATGAGAGGATGAAAGAGGGAAAGAGGAGAATAGTTACATGGAAGAAGATGATAGCTTTGGTGAAAGAAGCCTATGTCCCAATAGATTACAATATCCAATTGCATAGGAGGAGAAAAAATTTGAAACAAAAGGAGATGGACGTGAGTTCCTATACCGAGGAGTTCATGAAGTTGTGTTTGAGGACTAAGGTGAAAGAGAGTTAAGATGGGAAGGTGGAAATATATCTCAATGGGTTGAGGTTTACAATCCAAGAAGACTTGAATCTCCACACCCCGGAGACAGTCCAAAAGTGCTTTCAATTGGCACTCAAGGTGGAGGAGAAGTTGAAGACAAGGCAAGATCAGAATGGCAGAGGTAAAGGGAGACAACAAAGAGAAGGAAGAGACCCTTTCAAAGGTAGAGGAAATGGTTTTGGTTATCAGGGAGACTCTAATCAAGAAGGAAATAGAGGAGAAAGCAACTACAATCCAAGAGGAAGCTTTAGGGGGAGAAGACCACCCTCTAGAGGGAGATCCCAAGGCAGAGGACCTCCTAGGTGCTACAACTATAATCAAGAAGGAAATATGGCCAATAGCTATCCTGAGAAGGCTTCTAGCTCCATGGGAGAAAGGAGAAGCAATTTGGTGTAGGAATATGATTGTCAAAGTGTGGCAAGTGCAAGCACTTATCAAAATGTAAATGCTCCTGATAGTTATGGATATCCTGAAAGAGGAGACACTCTGATGATGAGGAGAGAAGTAACTAGCATGAAGGTACCTAACAAGGAGCCTACAAAAAAGAAATCTCTTTTCAAAACCACTTGCAAGGCAGGAGGAAAGGTATGCAAGGTTTTGATAGACTCGGGTTCCACTGAAAATTTTGTATCACTTGAAATGGTAGAGAAGCTAAAACTTAGGAAGTTGCCTCACCATTATCCCTATAAGGTTTCACGACTCACCCAAGGACAACAAGCCATGGTGGAAGAGCAAACTTGGGTGGAGTTTCAGATTGGATCTTACAAGGATAAATTTCTATTTGACATAGCCAAAATGGATGCATGACATCTCTTGTTTGGGAGACCATGGCAGTTTGAATTGAAATCTCATCATGATGGGTTAAGGAACACCTATTCAATCACCAAGGATGGTAAGGTGATAGAACTCTTGCCTCTAATAGAGGAAGATATGGAGTCAAAAGGGAAGGATACAAGAGTGCTGATGATAGAGGGTAAATAGTTCATGAAGGAGATTGCAAAGAAAGGTGCAGTTTGATATGCCCTCATGCCTAGCCCTAAAGTGACAAGGAAAGAGCAGTATGCAGAAGAGAAAGAAGGAGGACAAAAACACATAGAACCGATAGTCAGACAGTTGCTTGATAAGAATCAAGGCATCATCTCAGATGGACTGTCAAGATCCCTACCACCGGTAAGGGACATAAGTCATTGCATAGATATGATCCCTGGATCTACATTTCCAAACAAAGCAACCTACAAGCTTACCCCAGACCAGATTGCAGAAATGGCAAGACAGATTGAAGAGTTACTACAATCAGGACTGATTGGAAAAAGTCTAAGCCCATGTGCAGTATTGGCAGTCCTTACACCCAAGAAAGAAGGCACTTGGAGGCTTTGCACAGACTCAAGAGCCATCAACAAGATAACCATAAGGTATAGGTTCCCAATCCCTAGAATAGAGGATTTGCTTGATTGCTTAGGGAGTCCTAAGTATTTTACAATAATGGATCTAAAAAGTGGATACCATCAGATTAGAATAAGGCCAGGGGATGAATGGAAAATAGCTTTTAAAACTAATGAGGGGTTATATGAATGGAAATTCATGCCATTTGGGTTGTCTAACGCACCTAGTACCTTTATGAGGTTAATGAATGAAGTCTTGGTGGAATTCATAGGAAAATTTGTCATAGTATATCTAGATGACATCTTGATCTTCAGTCACACAAGGGAAGAACACCTCAAAAACATAGATATGGTTCTCAAGAGGTTACATGAAATGAAACTAATGATCAATTTGGAGAAGTGTTTGTTCATGCAGGTAGAGATCGTCTACTTGGGTTTTGTGATCTCACAAGGTGAGTTGAAAATGGATCAAGAGAAGGTGAGTGCTATATTATCTTGTCCTACACCTAGAACTATGTGTTAAGATTCCCAAAGATACTGAGAGTGGGGGGGATGAATTAGTATTTGACCAGTTAATGAATTTTCTGAATTTATTATATGAAAAGCATTCCAAAACTATGTACCGGTAAACCAAAATTAATGCAGTAAATAAGAGCAACAACCACAACATGAAAGACACACCATAACACAATATTTTTAACTAGGAAACCTGGTGTGGGAAAAACCTCAGTGGGATTTGTGACCCATAATATTTGCTTACTGACCAATAAGAGAATATTAATGTTACAATAGAGGCCTGCACATGCAAGAAGGCCAACTGCCTAAAGCTCACTGCTTACATACAAAAAGAGAAGTCTCACTGACTTACAAAATGGATTATACAAATCCAATGTCATGTACTTCTTTGGATCAGCATCTGCTATGCCAGGTTCAGTACCGGTTTAAGCTCTATAATAATCATAAACCCTTATCCAAGATCTGCCTTATAATTCGCACATTAGGTCTGCAATAATCTAACCACATCCACACCTAAATGATCTACAAGATCTCATACTTATATGAGTCTTATTACAATCCACCATGTCGGATTACAAAAATATTTTACAATTAAATGCAAAATATAATAAAACAAAATTCCTATCGGCCATGGTGCCGGTTATCAATCTTTTCGGTGCTGGTGAACTGTATGTCGATGTAGAGTCTGCTGGTGCTAGTGCCTACTAGTATCATATGATTGTAAGGTTGCCATCAATGAAAATACCTTCAATCACCTACAATTTCTCATTGGAGTGTGCATTTGCCAACAATCTCTCCCTTTGGCGTTGATGGCAACACTCATGAGAAAAATCCAAAAAAGTGTCCAAAAAAATGTTGTCCAAAAGAATCTGCCAAAATGTCTTATCAAAACTGTGTTGTCAAAATGTGTGCTCCCCTTGAGCTGATGATGTCCCTGCTAATCATTTTTCTCATCTCCACTACTCCCCCTTTGGCATCAATGACAAAGGCTATCATTCATTGTCAATGGAGTGTGGTTCCTGCTTAGATCCTTGTAACTGATGGGTCATAATCTGATAGATGTCCGCCAATACAAAATTTTGACAGTCATTGAACCTTTCATTGTCCTTTAATGCCGCTTCTATTCTCTGAATTGTACTGGTGAGAAGGTGCATTTTCTCTTTCGGTATCTTAAGTCCTCAAACCAGAGCCTCAGAAATTTCTTTTCTCAAAGAAATGAGGTAATCCAGTTTAGGGCCTATTTTGCATTTTAAATCCTTTGCCTTAAACTTTATCTTTTCTTTATCTTTTTCTAACTTTTCAATTTTCTCCTCAAGAACTACAATATTCTTTTCAACTTCCAAAAATGAATCTGATGTTCCTATTAAGTTGTCAGCAATATTGTTGATTTCTTTTTGTGTTTTGCTGATCTCTCTGTCCTCTGTCAAAATATCAGTTTTGCAGGTATTTCTGTACATTTTCTTGAAATCCAAAATTGTTTCTCCTAATGCCGGTAATAAGGTTTCCATTTGTTCCTTATTCTTCTTCACTGTTTCCTCAAATAATTTTTCTTTCTCCTTATTCATTTTCTCTTTGAATGTATCTTCATTTATCTGGTCTAGTGTAATTAGGTCGCTAGTTATATACTTAGACAATGTGTCTAATTGGCTTAGAGAATCTTGATTATCTATGTTACACTTTGGAGCTGTCATCTTCAAAATTGGTAAAGTGTCATCTATAGCCTTATAAGATTGTGCATTACACTCTATTATTTTCTTTATTGAATCCAAGAGTACCTCTGTTATAGTTGTAGGCCTGAATTTAGTCATTGATGTGTCGGATGACTATCCAATTATTCTCACAATTTGTAGTCCTCCGGTTGTAGTGATAGCTTTGCTTTCCTCTTTCCCTAGAGGATCAGTTTGAGTTTGCATTTTTACTACCAATGGCTTGGGATTTTTAGATGTAGCTGGTGGCACTGTCTGTGAAGGAGCCTGTTGCTCTACTTGTTTCTCAATGTTTTCCTCAGTATGAACATGTTGCTGTGATGGTTTCTCTATTTGTGCCTCTGAATATTTCATTGTAGTGTCCACTGTCAGCTTTCCTTTGTTTACCTCTGTGTTGTCTACTGCCGGTCACTCAGTTGGTTTTTCAGTTTTAGTAGTTGTCAGTGCCTTAGTAGATGCAACAGTATGCATATCTGTGGTCTCTACCTTTCCAGTGTCCAGGAGTTCAATTGATCCTTTAGTTTGTTGTTGTTCCCAATTCCAATGTTTTCAACTCCAACATTTCCTATCAGTGGCTCTGTTGCCACATCTGTCTTCTTAGTTGATTCCTTATCCACCACAATATTGACTTCCTGAGTGTCAATGTTCATTGTGTATAACACCTCAGAATCAGGATTTGTATCCTCATGTGGTGTACCCATATTCTCAGTTGCCAATTGTGTGTCAATAGTTTCTACCGGTGGAGTATTAGAGAGAGGTGGGGGCAAGTTATCAGTTATCTTTAGGCTCGGAGGTCCACCTACCTTACCTTTCCCCTTATCCTTCTGGTAGACTTTGATAGTCTTTGGTCTCTTAAGTTCTTCTTGTTTTTCTTTCTCTACAAAAAACATGTCCCACTTATCTATTGTTTCCTCTGATATCTCATTTACTCTTCCTGCTATTAATGCTACATGTCAGTGTTTAGTTGATAATACTGTCTGGTTAGCTTCACTGGTCAGCCCATCAATTTCTTGTGTGGGGTTCACTGGGTGAACTGCAAGTAGCTTTTCTATTTTGATTTTCTTATCTAACTCCACAATGGCTACCCTTCTAATTTCTAGTCTTTTGTACAAATCATTGGGTATGTCATCTACAATCTCCATCAAAAATTTCTTATAAATGTCTAAGTGTAAGATTACACTATTTTCTATGCTCTCCTTTTCATCATTTGATAGTGTGTTATACAAATTTTTGATATTTGTCAGTTTGCCATCTTCAGTTATCTCTTCCAAAAGTTTGTCAAAAGTAGGAATAACATGTTTCCTCTTCTTTGGTGTCATCTTTTTAGCTGGGGGCCTCACTACCTGTTGTTTTTGTCTTGTCTTTCTGGGTGTAGGTGAGGGTGTCGATGAGGGTTTTCTTTTTCTTTCTACCCTTTTGAATACAACCGACATCTCACTATTAGAAGAAGTAGCATCTGGTGAGAGATGTGTCTCCAGTTGTAGTCCTTCCAATTCACTCTCCTTAATACCAGTTTTATTCAAAACATCTTCCTTTATTGCTTTTGCTTGTCTTGAACCTCTCCTAACTATCTGCTCAGTTTTCTTAACTCTTTTCTAAGATTGAATGCCACTTTCAATTGTTTCAACATTGCCAAATACTTTTTCTTCAGTTCCATAGGGGCTTCTAATAGGGCTTTTGCATAAGTTTCAACTATGTTGTCATCAGCCTCATATCCCATCTCTGTAACCCAAACAGTCCTAAGGATAATTGCCTCCATCTAGATTTCATCTTTCTTGATCACAAAGCATATCTCTTTTTGATACTTATCAACAATTTCTTGAGATAGCCTTATTCTTATCTTCATTGTTACTTTCAAATTTTGAATATATTTATTTATATTTTTCTCTCTATCATCTCCCATGTTGTTTAGTATGTCTAACAGTTGCTTTCCTACCAATACTGGGCACTTCCTTGGTAATGTATAACATTAAGCACACAAGCAAGTTACCAAATCTGAAAGTTCCCTTCTTATCACCTTTGATTTTCTTTAAGTTATCTATCAGTTCATCTTTAAGCCATTCACATACATCAATTCTTGTATTGTCATTCACCATGTCATATGCACTTTTAATACATAAGCTAGAGACATAGTTTAGTTTGTTTGCATGTGTAGCCTTATAACCAAGAATCATACTGACAAATCTAACATTGATGTCCTTCACATCATTGACTCTTAGGAATCTTTTGTCAAATGTTGCGTCGGTTAAGTTCATCATAGTGTCATTTGAAACTTTCTTAGTTCTATCAGGCCTGCTACCAGTGGAAGGTAAGCCTGTTACTGCCCTAACTGCCTCTTTAGTGATCTTATGGATGTAATCCAACCAAAATAACTCTCCATGAACTCTGCTCAAGACTATTCTTATCACATCTTAAGGAAAATCAGGGATACTAAGAATGTCCACAAAGCCTAGGGTTTCCACTATCTTGTGTTCCACTTTAACATTACCATTTTCATCACAAATTACAGTCCTATACATGTTCATTATTTCTTCAGCTTCTAGTTCCTCAATATGAAAATGCATATACATTCTAGGATCCTCTGCATAAACTACTCCCTTAGGTATTTTCGAAAATGCTCCTAGGGTATCATCTTTCTTCACAATTTTGGGAATAAGTTTGAACACCGGTCTAGGGCACTTGATAACTTCAATCACAGTAGTGTTTGCGATAAATTCAGGTGCAGATGAAGAAGCCATAGTTATAAATACCTTAATCTTCCTTTAGGATTAATTGCTTGGATGAATTGCTTCACTTTTCACTATGGATGCCTTCGCTCGGGATTTTCGCGCTCTCTGGAGATTTGAATGCTCAGTGAATGAAAAAGGAGCCAAACACTTGCTTTATAAAGTTATTTCTTTGAAATGCCACATTTAATGCCTATCGATTAAGTCAAAAACTTAACTCATCTGCCGGTAAAGAAGTAATCCAACTTCTCACCATCAACCGAGGGTTAATTAGTATGTTTTCAATTTGTTGCCATACCCCCAAAGGATTATTTCTTAGTTAGATGAAGAATCTCCTACTGGTGGAGTGATACTCTGTTCTACCGGTGAAGGAATAGCTTCACTAACATTCATGTCAGACTTTTTAATCCATTGTTTTGAAAATTCTTGCTTTACCTCTTCAACGTTTTCTTTACCTTTCAAACTGGGTCCTTTGTTATTTGCCGGTGATGCCTTACTTCTACAGAATTTTGCAATATGTCCAATTTTGTTACAAGCATAACAAGTCACATTGTTTTTCTGAATAGCTTTCCCATATCCTATGCCGATATGTGTTCTGCATTGATTAGATAGATGTCCAAATCTTCCACAAATATAACATCTTACATTCATTCTACAATTTTTTGAATTATGACCAACTTTATTGCATTTAGAACATTGACTGGTGGGTGTATTAGTGTTCTGATAATTTCTAGATCTACACTGATTTTCCCTATGACCGTACTTGTTACAGTTGAAGAATTTTCCATTGAATTTATAAGAATTAGGTTGTGTTACTAGTTTACTGTGATCATGATTATTTGCAGTACCAAAGCTTTCACCAACTTCAAAACCAAGGCCATTTGTATCTCCATTAGGTTTCTAATTCTTCTGCATGTCATCAAGTTCTTCTGAACTTTTCTTGAATTTCTCCTTGTGTTGATTTGCAGTAGCCAACTCATTTTCCAAGAAATCTTTCTATCTCATGAGTTCAGTTCTGTCATTTTGTGTATGCATCAAATCTGTCTTTAACATATCTTTTTCATGACTGAGTCTTGTGTTTTCATTTCCAGCATCATTTAGTTTTCTAACCAAGTCATCTTCATTCTTCTTTCTATCTTCAATGTCTTTACTAAATCTCATAGTCATATCTTGCATCTCGTTCTTCATTGTACTGTTTTCTTGTCTCAGCTTATTCACAAGGTCATTAAGAGTTTCTTTCTCATCATCATCACTCTGTATCTTCTTAGAAAGTTCTCTTCTTTTGTTCCTAGCAATAGTGAGATTTTTTTGAAGTCGTTGAATGATTTCATGTGCAACCTTCAGATCATCTTCAAGTTTGATATTCTTCACTTTTTTTGCATCATAGTCTGCAAGAGATGTTTCAAGTTGCTTCCTCAAGTTTTCCATCTCTACCGGTGTCAGAATCTTCCTCAAGCTGTTAGGATTTTGAAAATAGAGAACCAATATCTGATACCAATTGTTAGGATTCCCAAAGATACTGAGAGGGGGGGGTGAATTAGTATCTGATCGGTTAATGAATTTTTTGAATTTATTATATGAAAAGCATTCCAAAACTATGTACCGGTAAACCAAAATTAATGCAGTAAATAAGAGCAACAACCACAACATGAAAGACACACCATAACACAATATTTTTTACGAGGAAACCCGGTGTGGGAAAAACCTCGATGGGATTTGTGACCCACAATACTCGCTTGTTGGCCAATAAGATAATATTACTACTACAATAGGGAACTACACATGCAGGAAGGCCAACTGCCTAAAGCTCGCTACTTACATACAAAAAGAGAAGTCTCACTAACTTACAAAATGGATTATACAAATCCAATGTCATGTACTTCTTTGGATCAGCATCTGCTATGCCATGTTCAGTACTGGTTTAAGCTCTATAATAATCATAAACCCTTATCCAAGATCTACCTTATAATTCACACATTAGGTCTGCAATAATCTAACCACATCCACACTTAAATGATCTACAAGATCTCATACTTATATGAGTCTTATTACAATCCACCTTGTTGGCTTACAAAAATATTTTACAATTAAATACAAAATATAATTAAATAAAATTCTTGTCGGCCATGGTGCCGGTAATCAATCTTTTTGGTGCCGATGAACTATATGCCGGTGTAGAGTTTGCTAGTGCTAGTATCATATGATTGTAAGGTTTCCATAAATGACAATACCTTCAATCACCTACAATTTCTCATTGAAGTGTGCATTTGCCAACACTATGAATGATGTCCGGAGCTTCCATGGTTTAGCAACTTTTTATAGGAAGTTCATAAGAGGATTTAGTCATATTTGTGCACCCATGCTTGAAACCATAAAGGGAGGACAAAAGTGCAGGTTAATTTGGACCAAAGAGGCAGATGACTCATTTGAGACATTGAAGAAGAAGGTTGCAGAACAACCAGTCCTTGCCTTATCGGTCTTCAACAAGCTTTTTCAGGTAGAATGTGATGCAAGCCACATGGCCATTGGAGCAGTGCTCAGTCAGGAAGGAAGGCCTATTGCTTTTTTCAGTGAAAAGATAAATGATTCTAAGAAGAGATACTCATCTTATGACTTGGAGATGTATGCTCTAGTATAGTCCTTGAAGAAGTGGAGGCACTATTTATTGCTTAAGGAGTTCATAGTGTTTACTGATAATCAGACACTTAGTTTCATAAATAGCCAAGAGAAGCTTAACCACCGGCATATGAAGTGGGTAGAGACCCTACAAGATTTCACATTTACCCTCAAACATAAGAAGGGAGTCAAGAACAAAGTTGCAGATGCTTTGAGCGGGAGGGTTTTGATTGTAAACCAAATCAAGATGGAGAGTGTTGGTATTGATTCCTTGAAGAGTATGTATGTTGTTGATGAAGGTTTTGGAGAAATATACAAGGCGTGTGAAACTTTGAGTGATCAGTATCATATTGAGTTTTCTGAGTTTTTGATACAAGATGGTGTTGTAATTTTGATGATGTTGTGATTGTCATTGATGGACACACGCTTTGAGATCACTTTTTGTATGTATGAGTTATGCTCAACCGGTATTTGTTCCAACCAGTATTATGTATTATAGTCTTTAGACTATTGGTGTTTTACAGAAAGTGTTTACCGATCTCAAGCGGTATGGAGACCCGAAGTGGTAAGGAAACCTCAAGTGGTTCGAGGATCTCAAGCGGAATGAAAGAATAAAGCGGCAGTTATCATTTTTCCCAGTCTTCATTTTGACAAACCGGTAATTGGTTAAATGTATGAACTAGTATTACTCTGTGATGAGTTACCAACCGGTATTTCTGTGATGAGTTATCATCCACTGACACTTTGGCAGTGATTTTGTGCCATGTTACCAAATGTGTCTAGATGCACTGAACCTCAGAACTTGCAATGCAATCCTATTGGACCGACATGAAATCAAATTCCTTTATAAGGACATCATGTCTAGGGTTTTAGTTGTTGGTAAGGGTTTTAGAAGTGCATGAGGTTTTTGTATGTGCGATCACAGAAGAGAAGATTAGGTCTGTGTGAAGAAACAGAGTGTGGAGATATTGAAGACTGAAGTAATGTTGAAATGCATTAACAATGAGCTATCAAGGATCTAACCAAGCATACTGTGCTAGTATCTAGATCACTCACTTGTTGATTACTCACATCTTTGACAAGTCTGAAAGCCTTAACCGGGTAGGCCTAGAAAAGCCTTTGTAAATCCTCTAACAAGGTGGTTCACAACTGTGAATCTGAAATCCTCTCACAAGGTAGTATTTAACAAGACTTATCTCCTAACAAAGATCTAGATTCCTAATAAGATCTCTTCTAGTGAAGAACATTGTATGACCTTAACCGGTCTGGTTACTATTCTGCAGATAGTTACTTGTGAGTTTCAGCTCACCGTGGTTTTTCCATTTGGGTTTCCACATCAAAACCTCTTGTATTATGGTGATTGTGCTCTTGTGGGTGAATTCTTTATTTGTTGTTTGGTTTACATTTGTCTTATCCGGTTTGTTAGTAAATTTGTTATACCGCTTGATTGCTAAATTGTTTAAGTGTTTAAGTTTAGTATTTTTTGGTATGCTAATTCACCCCCCCCTCTTAGTATTCATCAATCGATATCAGAGCCAACCTTTCTATAAGTTTAACCACTTGGAAAGAGATATGGTGGAATACACTATGAGGGAGCTTACTCAATGTCTCACTCAGAATGAGAAAGCCTTTGATGAACTTAAAGTCAAATATAGAGCCTCTCTAGCAAAGAGAAGAGAGCATGCTGAAAAAATGATGGAGCTTACTGAAAATAGTTTTTCTGATGAAGCAGACATGGAAGCCCTAGTTGAAGAAGTTGAAAAACTGAATGAATCTAATGCCAACCTGAGAAGGGAACTAGAAGGACTGACTATCAGAATGTGTCAAGAGCTTGAGAACCAGAGGAAAGCTAAAGACCTGGTAAAAGACAAAGATCATGAGATCTCCAAACTAAAACAAGAAATCAGTGCCCTTACCGCTCATCTCCAAGAGAGTAAAGTGGAAAAAGAAGAAATGCAAGGTGAACTAAACATGGTTGTTTCTGAGAATGCAACCTTGAAGGAATTCAGTGCTTCTATTACTAAGGAACTCACTGAGTAAAAGGAAATCCTTGCCAAATTCAATCAGAGTGTTGCCAAGCTAGAGCAAAAGCTTGAATCAGCTAAACCGGTAAAAAATACTAATGGACTTGGTTTCTCTGGATACGAGAAAGGTGAATCCTCTGGAGAAAAATATGTGGCATCAAAGAAGCAACCGACATCAAAGGATAAAGGTAAGCAAAAATTCAAACCTGTTTTCTTTAATTGTCTCAAGGAGGGACATACTGCTAATATATGTAGAAATAAGGCTTACAACAATTTTCCTTATTTTCTAAACAATAAGCCTAGATTCAATAGATTCAATGGAAACTGTTATGAATGCAACAAGTTTGGGCATAGAGAATTTGAATGCAGGTCTGTTGTGCACAACACTGGAAGATATCCTCAAAGGAGTCAAGGAGTTTTTCCTGAATCCTCTGTGAATCGGAATCCAAACCGATATAATGCCTATGACCATCACTTAGGTAATGGTGGCTATCAAACTACAACCAGTTGGAGAGCAACTTGTATGATCTATCATGGTAGTGGTCACATTGTTGCAACATAGAAAAGGAAAAATGGAAACATGAATAATGGACCATGGAGAGAACCTGGAATGGTATGCTATCACTGCAACAAACCGGGTCACACAGCTAGAATTTGTAGGATGAGAAAGAACATATCAAATGATATACCAGTCACTCCGGAAGGAAAGATTGATGTTAAAACTATTCAACCAGATATGAAGACAACATGGAAGAAGAAACCTGAAGAAGTGTCACAGGAAGAGCCATTTTCTGCACCTAGTGTAGAAGTCTCTGAACCGGCAAACTGAGCTTTAGAAAAGCTTAGGGGGAACAAATTGGTGAAATGTTTTGAACCCTCCGTTTACATCGGTAAAAGACCTTAACCAGTATGTGTTACCTGTCAATCGACAGAAGATCAGAAATGGTAAAAGTAAAAATTAGGGTTTAAACCCTAATGGTGGAGCATTTATTATGGTAGGTGAAGAATTCATTTAAATGGGATTTTCAAGTCATTTTCACTTATCAGTTTATGAGCGAAGAATTTTTCAAGAGTAGAGCGACAAAAGGCAATTCGACTTGTGACTCATAGAGATTTCAAAACTTTGTAGTAGAATCCAGAGATAGTGACAATCAATCAAGTGAAGAACACAAAGTGGTATTTAAACAATCGAAGTGGTGAAGTGTGCACTGTATTGACAAACCCTAAATTTCTAAATTCTAAAGGTGTTTATCAAAATTATTGTTTATCAGTTAATCATGGCTTCTGCATCGCACTCCAGTTCTAGTGCACCTGTTGATTCAACAAATTTTATCCAACAGAAGATGAAATACAATTCCCTATCCCAGATACCCACTGGAGTTATAGTGGAAGGTGATATTTCAGGGTACACTGATTGTAAATTGGAAGACCTAGGATCTCTAGTGATCCATTCCAAGCTAGGTATGTTCTGCGGGGATGAAAAAAAGATCAAACTAGAATACAACATCCTGGAGAGGAAGAAACTTCACAATGTGGTGTACTTTCTTGAAGAATTTATGGAAGATCACATCCGCATCATTCTAAGAAGAGTGCATGGCAACAAGATGTATCTCGAGAGGACACATGATATTACGCCTAAAGCCATTCATGCCATCACCGGTTTCTACAACACTGGTGAGGTGTCAGCCCTAAGAAAGTCATCAAGACTGAAATGACTAAGCTCACCGATCCTGTGAGCGACCAACGGGGAATGACCTTCAACACCATCAAGGATTATTTGGTCAAGTATGCTTGCATGGTGATTGGATACCAGACATTCTATGCTAGCAGAATAAACTTTGTCTCTGTTGCTGCGGTGAATGCCACCTACAGAATGATCATGGAAGATGCATCATTTGATCTATGCACCTGTATTCAGAAATAACTTCTATTAAACTTGAAGTCTATCAAACAGGACAGTGCCCTAAGATTCAAATTTGGACAACTTTTGGTAGGTCTATTTTTCTACTTTCAAGGCTATTTTTTGGGAGTCGGTGATATTCAATGGTCTGCTGACCAACCGGTTACCAAATAAATTAGAGAAAGTCTTCAAGTGGTGGGAACCGGATGTCCTGAAGTCTTGAATAAATATTTTAATGAATTCAAGCGGAAGATCAGCCAATGGATGAGGATATTTGGCGATATTGTTAAGAAGTATGAAGAGGGCATATGCTTTACCATTAGAGTAGATGAGTGCATAATGGAGGCGGTAGAGCCTAGAAAGGAAAAAGTTGAACCCATGGGATATGAGGTGATGTATGACATGCTAGATGGGTATGCCTCTACCCTACTTGCCTCGCCTCTTGATCCGAAGAAGAAGAAGAGAACCAACACCTACTTGGAAAGGATAAAACCAGTTGAAGAACCTTTGGTGAAGAAGGGAAAGGCAGTGCCATCGGTATCGACACCAATTACCTCATTAAGTCCTAAAGTGACCAAGCGGTCACCTGCCAAGAAGAAACTGGAAGTTGCACCCGCCAAGGTTTTTGAAAGGAAGCAGAAGACCAAGAGCAACTCACCGAATTCTAAGGATATAGAACCTGAAGTGCAGCCGAAGAAGACTAGGAAAACTAGGAAGAAGGCAAAGACAATCAACAATGAACCAGCATCGTCAGCACCGGTAAATATAGACATTTCCTCTTACAAACCATTGACACACTATCAAAGGACTATCAAGAATGTTAGTAGAAAAGTGCTAAGTGATTTAATAGATCACTTTGATGATTTTAATGATAATGAAAAAGAGGAAGTTGAACAGGAAGTCATTCAATATCTATGTATTAATGACTAGTCGCCATCAAAAATTAGATCAGTGACACCAGATTCTTTATACAATTCTTTAGATAACAAATGGCGCATTGCCATTGAAAAAGAACAAGAAATAAGAGAGGAAATCTTTGCACAATATTTTCCTGATGTGTCAAATTCTAAGCTCTATGAAATCATGGATAAGTACAAAGGTCTCTTCTTCATGAGAAGAAGAAGACTCTTGTTACTGGAAGGCAAAGTCTCTGAAGTGGTGAAAGATACACACTTCCATGCCAAAGCCGCTCTGAGATTGCATCAAGTGTTTGAAGCCAACAAGAAGGTTGAACAAGAACTGGAAACCAGAAAATCGGATGAGGTATATGAGAGTGAAGGAGAACTGGTTACTGAATAGATGGACACTATTGACGTTGATGCTTTGGATGGTGAAGATGTCACTCCAGATGCAGCAAAGGAAAAGGCTAATAAAGAAAAGGTAGACAAGGAAGAGCAGGATAAAGAAAAAGAAGAAAAACATAAGCTAGAAAAAGAAAAGGTTAACAAAGAGAAAGCAAAAAAAGAAGAAAAGAGAAAAGAAGATGAGAAAAGGAAAGAGGAAGAAAAGAGGAAACAAGATGAAGAGAAGAGGAAACAAGAAGAGGAGGAGAAAATGAAAGAAGAGGAGAAGAGGAAAGAAGAGGAGAAGAGGAAACTAAACAAAGAAAAGAAGAATGACTAAGAAAAGAAGAAGGAAGAAGAAAAGAAGAAGGAAGAAGAGAAGAAAAAGAAAGAAGAAGAGGAGCAAAAGAAGGCAAAAAAGGAAAAGCAAAGAGCCAAAGAGAAGAAGGAAGCGGCAAAGAGCACACAAGTGGAGACCCCAAAGGAAACCGGTGGTCAAGCCAAACTGGCTGACATCACTAGTCCTATTGACCTCCAATCTGCAAATGAATCGGAGCTGCTCTAAAGCATTAAGCTTGCACAAGAGTGACTAGAAGCATTAAGGAGGAAAAAGAAGCAAGATGTTATTCAAACTATGGTGGACACTCTTACCAGCTTGATTCCCGGTACTAACCTCCCCAGTACCGATTCCTCTTTGGCCCAACTAAAACTTTTATGTATAGTTGTGGAGGACTAGGTACAATGCCTGGAAGAGGTTGCTGAAGCTAATGCAAAAAAGAAGCATCAAAAGGAACTAAACACTGCCTTAGTGAAGAAACTGAATGAGCTCCGGTCTGAACTTCTGAAACAATAGAAGAACATAAGAGATGCTATGGATGAGGGCAAGCTACTATTAAGAAAAATCAGCCAACCTTATGGGCAAACTGTTCACCGATTTCAGCTCCAGTCGGCCAAGATAGAGTTGGAGATTAGCAATCGGACCAAAGATTTGTAGGAACTTCAACTGGTTTTATTACCTAGACTGCAAATACTTCAGAAGTGCTTTCTCAATCTAGAAGCTTTAACGGTCACTCAAGAGATGAGTACAATTGATGCCATGGAAGAACAAGTATCTCAAATGCAGACGGAAAGTGAGGTTGCTACCTCATTAATTGAGTCATGGTCTTTAGCCATGAAGAGTTTTATGCAGGATTTTAAATCGGTTTTTGATAAGTTTCACTCATTATTGTCATAAACATTTATTATTTTAATGATAATGAGAAACAGGGGTTATTCTACAGTATTTTGTCATTGTTGGCAAAGGGGGAGTAGTATTTAGATTTTTGATGAATGTTATGAATAATTTCATGTTTATCTCTTTAAGGGAGTAGTATACATTGTAATTTCTGCAAAAGGGATAGTGTATATGGTTAGGGGGAGTAATTTTGATTATGGCATTTTTTTTGTTGTAAAATTTTCCTAAGTGTTGCCATCAATGCCAAAGGGGGAGATTGTTGGCATTTTGATGATGTTGTGATTGTCATTGATGGACACACACTTGCTTTGAGATCACTTTTTGTATGTATGAGTTATGCTCAACCGGTATTTGTTCCAACCGATATTATGTATTATAGTCTTTAGACTATTGGTGTTTTGCAGAAAGTGTTTACCGATCTCAAGCAGTATGAAGACCCGAAGCAGTATGGAAACCTCAAGCGGAATGAAGGAATAAAGTGGCAGTTATCATTTTTCCCAGTCTTCATTTTGACAAACTGGTAATTGTTTAAATGTATGAACTAGTATTACTCTGTGATGAGTTACCAACCGGTATTTCTGTGATGAGTTATCATCCACCGATATTTTGGCAGTGATTTTGTGTTGTGTTACCAAATGTGTCTAGATGCATTGAACCTAGGAACTTGCAATGTAATCCTATTAGACCAACATGAGATAGATTCCTTTATAAGGACATCATGTCTAGGGTTTTAGTTATTGTTAAGGGTTTTAGAAGTGCATGAGGTTTTTGTATGTGCAATCATAGAAGAGAAGATTAGGTCTGTGTGAAGAAACAAAGTGTGGAGATATTAAAGACTGAAGTAATGCTGAAATGCATTAACAATGAGCTATCAAGGATCTAACCAAGCATATTGTGCTAGTATCTAGATCACTCACTTGTTGATTACTCACATCTTTGACAAGTCTGAAACCCTTAACCGGGTAGGCCCAGAAAATCCTTTGTAAATCCTCTAACAAGGTGGTTCATGTTAGCATTATGTGAACCAATATAAGGATATAATGACATTGTATGTTGTCATTGATGTCAATATGCTAAAGAGGTGAGAACCAGCATTTGTGCCAAAGTGAAGCGGTGTGCTTGTTCAAGGTGAACCGACATATGGTTATGGGAACTGGCACATGGCAGCGTTGTATGACTACCAGTTGGTAATCTCAACATTAGGGTTTCCGATTGAAGTGCTTCAAGCATGTGTGGCTCAACCGGTGACTTTGTATGATGAGTCAGCATGATAACGAAGAACAGATCGTGCTGCCACATGAAGCCTTGTGTGTGTGAAGGATCTTGCATGAAGGAGATTGTTCTTACCTACCTCAGGAATGTGCGAAGTCTGTAAACGGTGATAACATGTGATGGGTTATCAGCTGCCATGAAATCGGTGGAAAATGAATGATGGAGATTAATGCAGTGTGCTCAACGGTCAGGATTGAACCGTTTGAATTCCTTAACCTAATAGGTTTAGGGTTTAGGGTTTATGCTACTGACCTATCTATTTTCCTATAAGGTCGATGTTGTGACTCTTTCTAGGGTTGTTGACAAAAGTTGTGTGTGTATCCAAGAGAAGAGATACGTGATTCTTGCCAGACCAAAGGAGAGAAGTGATACCTGCAGAGTGTAAGTGCAAAAGGTGAAGAAGAGCTTAAGCGGATCTGCATTGGCATTGAGTACTGTTACCAGATCATTGTAATACCTGTTGATCTCTAACCACTTCAACAATTGAGAAATCCCTTAACAGGGTAGCTTTAATAAGCTTGTTGTAAATCCTTTAACAGGGTGACTCAAAACCATTGAGTTCTTGAAATCCTCTAACAAGGTAACCTTTAACAAGGTTTAACCCTTAACCGCGTATTCTAGCCATCCCTTAACCGGGTGATCCTTAAGAGGATCGGTTCCTAACAGAACCTATTGTATCAGTCTTTAACCAGACAAGGCTCCTAACAGAATGGACTTCCAAAGAGTTCAAAAACAAGCTCGTGGGTATTCATCCCCACTGTGGTTTTTCCTAGTTGGGTTTCCACGTGAAAAATATGTGTGTCATGTGTGATGTCTTTTTCATGCGATGTTATATTGTTTTCTGTTTAGCAGTGAATCATGTTTATCTAGTTGCTTATATGTATATCTTTGATGGTAGATTACCTGTTCATGCATTAGGGTGAAATGAAAATGAAGTGCTAGATTTTATGAGAAGATAAGTGTCAACCGATTTATGCTTGTCTTAGTTATTCTAGGTTTTGCTGATTGTACTCTGTTTAAGGACCGGTGTTACTATTTGTCTGTCAATGCATAGTGCTTGCAGACAAACCAGTTCAAGAGTGTGTTTTTGTTTGTACTGATTCACCCCCCCTCTTAGTACTAGTTGGGTACTATTCATTCATCACTATGCTATCAATTGGTATCAGAGCGTCCTCCAGGTCCTCTATGTTATAAGCTTAACTGCTTAAGGTAAAGATCCCAGTATAATGATGAAGAGGGAAGGTCCAAAGTTTAATAGAGAAAATTTCAGTATATGGAAAGATAGAATGAAGATATTCATCAGAAGCATGGGTGCTCAACACTAGAACTATATTGAGAATGCCTACTGTAGACACCTAAAAATGGTCAACGCTTGTGGAATCGTACTTTAACATTTGCGCATTGCCTTATTTTAGGTTTTTGCATCACATTAACATTTTCTCCTATGTCACACACTTGGTCTTTATCATTTGCAAGCATCGAGTCTTTCTTTTGCGTTCTTCATTCGTCTCGCTCTCAAATTTGGTCTTGTCGACAACACTATCCAGTCATGATTTTGATCGATTTTATCATATCGTATCAATGTGCGTGCTCATTTTTCATCATTTTGGACATCATCAATCCTAATTAGGGTTTTGTCCTCTTATCAATATTATCATCTGGTGATCGATTTGTCATCAATCCTTATCATTTTCAATCTTGTCATTTTGTGATCGATTTGTCATCGATCGTTGTCATGTTCGATCTTGTCATTTTGCAATCGGTTTGTCATCGATCGTGGTCATTTTCAATCTTGTCGTCTTGCAATCTATTTTGCCATCAATCCTTGTCCTCTTGTCAATTTTGTTATTTTGCGATTAATTTGCCATCGATCATTGTTTGTCTCAATTATGTCAATTTGGATCAATTAGTCATTGTTCCTCGTTAATTGGTGCATTTATCAATCAAATCATTTATCACATTGGTCCTTTGTTAATCAAAATTGAATCGATATCGATTATCCTTTGTCAAGACCTAATTGTCATCCTTGCATTGCTAATTCATCTTCTAGGGTTTCGTGGTTTAATCATTTAGCCTTGTTTGTCATTTCTCCCTTTAGGATTAATAAATTATTTATTTATCCTAAGTCTTCTCATCGCAATTAAATGTTCATTTAATTGGCTAATTATTCTTCTTTTTGTGAATTGATTAATAAATGAAAAATTATTAATTAATTCACCTAATTTCTCTTAATTCCTAATTTTTCTAATTTCCTCATTTTCTAATTTCCTAATTCCTATTTTCCAATTTTTCTAATTTTCCTAATTTCTAATTCAATTTCCTCCTATTTTTCTCCTAATTTCATGGGAATGACATTTCAATTTGTCATAATTTGTCATAATTGACAATCAATCAATTTTTGACATAGAAATTTGTCATAATTTGTCATAAATTATCAATCAATCAATTTTGCATAGTGTAGCGTCCTAAAATTGTGACACTTGCAATTTTGACTGCATTTGGGTCTTCACGATGGCGATGCAACATGGAACCTGAATGGAGACCCCGAAACTTGTTCATGACATCAAAAACTGCATTTCTCAGCACCTTGGCCTGATCCTCCTTGCACCCCGCTGTCCCTGGAGGTGGGACCATGGCACCCAGCGCTCTAGTCCTTCAGGACTAGGGCGCCCAGCGCCCTGGTCCCCCAGGACCATGGCGCCCAGCGCCCTGGTCCCTGGCCCTATTTTGGGCCCGGTCTCTTATGGGGCTTCGGGTCTTTATGTTTGCAAATTGGAAAATAATGTTTCCTGGTCAGCGGGAAAATCAGTCTATCAGCCCTAATTGGCAAGTATATAAACTACATTTCCTCTCCCATTTTGGTAGATGGAGAAAAGGTGGAAACAATATTCAAACATTCAAGCATTAAAGCATTCCTTCAAGCAATTGAGCATTCTAAGTCTCCATTCAAGGCTAAGTGTTGCATTCAAGACAAGGATTCAACCATTGAAGAGGAGATCACATACAACCTACAACATACTACATACATTACACCTTCGCATGTAAGAATACAAACATTCTTACAACAAGGTATCAGTACTTGTTTACATTACAAACATTTACATTTACAGCATTCTCATTTCTTGGTTAATTCCAAAACTGGGGTTTGAACTAAAGGCAAACCCCTCATCCCTAACCCCCCAATCGTCCTCTCTTTTCTGTGTGTAGGTTGCAGGTACGTGGCTGTAATTGAAGATCTGGAATCCTTGTGCAGAGACGAACAGATCCACCTTCGTTTTGCGGATTTTTCGGAGGACCGTGTGCACGTCGGGTGCCATCGTCCCGTCAACTTTCGCTCAAATTTGGAGAACAGCACCGTCTCGACATTTTACTGCTAATTCCAGGTCCGCAGCTTCATCCTATATTCCTATCTCTGTTTATAAGCGAATCTTTCCTACTTTACATGCATTCCTACTTCAATCTTTCTATCTACATTCTTTAGAAAAGAGGGTATCCTTGATGTCTTACCCCTTGAAACTCATTTAGAATCCAATCTTGCATTGCATAGGATTGGATCTTGTGGGTTTCAACCCCTTTTTTGAATGTAAAGTCTCTCCTAGGTGAAAACCATCAACCCTAGTGACTCTCCCTTCTCTCTCCTTGGAGTTGGGGAGGGGAGAACGACTAGGGTTCAATTTTTCCGCTTTACATTTTGGTGAACCCGATGTGAACATCCTCATTCTGATTATCCATGGTTAGATCTGAAAATTTTGTTTCCTTAATTACATTTCCATGTTTGATCTTTTGCAAATTTTAGAGGCTAATTGCATAAAAACCCTAAAATTTTCTTTTTAGTAATTAAGCTTGTGAAATGTTTAATTGTTAATGCTTGTTTTAGATCTACCCTTCTATTGCAAATTGTCAATTCATATTTGTGCTTTAATTTTGAAAATTAGGTGGTTAAGTGTCAAAACCCTAATTTTTAAAACCCTCTTGATTCAATCTTTGACTGATAATTTCACTGATCAAAACACCTCCAAATCGGCTGTAACTTTGGATTCCGCAATAAAATCACAATATCTCTCATCCCTGAAAATTTGGAAAAAAGTTGCGAGGACCGTGTGCACCCCGAGCGCCATTGTCCCCGACATTTTTTCCGAAATTTCGGGAGCTAGATCTTACTGTATTTTTCTGCTAAAATCCAGAATTTTGGCTGATTTTATCAAATTTAACACTTTCAAAATTAAAGTCAAAGTTGGTCTAGTGATTGCTTGGATAAAGGCTTATAATCATTCAAAAATTGTTGAAATTGAAATTTTTATCAAAATTGTGTTTCTTACAGTCCTAAATCCGAAAAGTGTGTTAGCATTCATTCGAAATTTCAGTGCTTTATTCAAATTTTTACAATTTGTGACTTCTGAAATTAAGTGTTTAATTGCAACAACTTTGATTTCTGCTTTCAAATTTGAATTTTGCATGAAATTGAGTCAAATTTTAAATTTCAAAGCCTGCATTGCTTTCAGCATTCCCTCTAAAATCATAAAATTCAAAATTTCAGTTTCCCTCTCTTTTTCAAAATTCAAATTTTACATTTTTCAACAATCTTGGTAGGGTTCAATTTTGAGATTGCAACTTTAATTTGGCCTATCTACAGATCGTAAAATCACTCAATTTTTTCAGATTAGCTTTAAAATCATCATTACTTTCATCCCTGAAAATTTTGAAAAAAGTTGCGAGGACCGTGTGCACTCCGTTCGCCACGGTCCCGGACATTTTTTCTGAAATTTCGGGAGATTGTCCTGATTGCATTTTACAGCTTAAATCTAGGAGATTGGCTGATTTTATTGAAATTTGCTACCTCTAAAATTCAAAATCTTCTCTCTCTCTTTAGTGCATGAGTTTTACAACAATAAGCCCTACTTACACTATTCCCGTTAGATGAAGCCTTAGAATTAAGTCCTTCCAAGGTTTAATTACTGAGGAGATGGAACCTAATTTGAATGGCCTTTTTAACGAGGACATGGGTAATTCCTCTAATCCTCTTAATGATGAAGAATCTCTTCATGAGGTTTCTGTAGAACAACTCTCAAAATTGGATAACCAATTTGATGATTTTCGACAATGGATGTCTCAAGAATACCCCGATAGTCAAGCTCTTTCATTAATTGAGGGTCTAAAACGTATGGTTCAAAGTGATAAGAATGGAATTGATATTTTGCGTGGTATTGCACACATTGTGGATTCAAATGTGATGCCTATGAAAATTTGTGCCGAAACTTTGGGTTATACACAACCTCCTACTCAAGTCAATCATTCTATTCCTTTGACAACTCCTATTGCTAGTATACCTACTTTTACATCAAACATAATGACTACTTCAACACAAGACATTCCTCCTATGATCACCAGTCATGGGGGCAATCCTTCTTCTTCAATCAACCCTCTTCCTTCATTCAATCCAACTTCTTCATTCATTCCTTCAATGAGTGTCCCTATTATATCTCCACAAATGAACATGACACAAGGGGGCAATTCATTCAACCATTCCATTCCTCCTTGTAGTGTTCCTCCTTTCCAATCATCTCCTATGACTAACTATCATAGTGTGCCACCACCTTATTCTCTACCTTCTTTCAATAACATAACACCTCCATCACAATCTAACACATCTAATATGAACTCTTCGACTGAAGCGACCATTAACAATCTTGCACAAACTGTCTCTTCTTTACAGCAACAAATTGCCTCTATGAATCAATCTAAGTTTAGTGTGCCCACATTTGATGTTGCGAGCCCACTTTCTCTTGACATTGTTCGAGCTATCCCCCCTAAACATGTTGAAATTCCACATTTGGAGCTTTATAATGGTAAGGGTGATCCTCTAACACATGTTAAGACCTTTCAAACAATATGTACTGATTTTGCTTATGACCAAAGGTTGCTTGCAAAACTGTTTACTAGAACATTAAGAGATAAAGCCCTACAATGGTATTGCTCATTGCCTTCTTATTCTATTACTTCTTTCGAACAACTTGCAAATGCTTTTATTCAACAATTTCAAAACAATATAAGTCCTAAAGTTACTTTGATTGATTTAATGCATTGTAAACAAGGTGTTAAAGAAAAAGTGACTGATTTCATTGGTAGATATAAGCATTTGTATGCTCAAATTTCCTTTCCAGTGCCTGACAATGATATTCAAAGAATCTTTATTTCTAATTTACAAAAAGACAGTAGAGAAAAACTCCTTTTTTCTGAGTTTACTTCTTTCCAACAGTTGTGCGCAACTCTTCACAATTATCAACTGACTGTGAGTCAAATGGAACAAGCAAATCCTATGGCTCCGAGTGATAAGGGTGATAGTAGTCAACAACCATTTGGGAAGTTTGAACCGAATAGAGAGTCCATTAAATTCAATGAAAACATCATCAATAACAATGTGAATGCGGCATCAGGTGTGCCTCCTATTTCTAAGTTTTTCAAGAGAGAAAGAAAGTTTACTCCTTTGAATGAATCATTGCATAGTATTATGAATATGTTATTGGAACAAAATGTGCTTACTCTTCCTCCTATAAGGCAAATAGATCCTGCAAAGAATAATTCACCCTATTTTGATAACAAATCTTTTTGTCAATTTCATCATCATCCTGGGCATGATACTAAAAAATGTTTTGCTTTAAAGGGTAAAATTCAAGATTTGATTGATAATAATACTATCTCTATTTCTGGTGTGAATGATAAAGGCAACACATCTGTAGCTCCTCCTAACCAAAATCTTCAGATTTTTACTGATCCATTACCTTCTCATACCTCTAATGCGATTGATACTACTGATTCCTCTATCTCACCTGATGATCTTGTGTCTATGACTCCGAATGCGATTAACTTTGCGGAGCAGCAGAAAATCCCTAAAGAACCTTCCATCACATTTGATTCTAGTGAAACTATCAGGGCACCTGATGGTCCTTTATATATAGTTGCAAAAGTAAAAAATACACCTTTCCGTGGAGTGCTTATTGATCCTTCTTGCATGGTTAATGTCATTACTAAAGAATTTCTTTTTACTTTGCAATTGAATCAAGTAATCTATGACGAAACAAATGTGGTTGTGAAATTATTTGATGCATTTTCTTGTCCTGCAATTGGTTCTATTACATTACCTATTGAGGTCCATAACAAATCCCTTGATGTGGACTTTGCTATTATTCCATCATCCGAACAATTTCGTGTGAAGCTAGGCTATCCTTGGCTATCTTCCATGAAAGCTATTGCTTCTCCTATTCACAAGTGCTTGAAATTTCCCCATAATGGTGAAGTTGTTACTGTCAATCATAGTCTCTTTAAACTAGCTGAAAGAACTTCTAGCATTCCTATTGATTACTTTTGGCCTAAACAATTCCAATCTCTTCCTCCGTGAAGTGATCATCTTTTCAAATCTTATCAAAAGTGGAAAAGAGATATGATCCTATCTCTAAGTGAACCTAGAACACCCAAACTTGACATTCCTATCATTCTTGAGAAGGAGGTTCTTCCTTTGAAAGATAAAACTAATGTCTTTCCTCAAGAAGATGCCCAACCCATCCCTATGGATGTGACTATGCCTATATCTAATAAAATTTCTAAAGGTAGACCTATACCTCCTCGTCATGATGGACTTGGTCTCCTTCCTAAACCAAATATTCCTCCTTTATATAGAGCAGTTCCTCCTCCTTCCTCTTATGGAGAGAAGAGACCTTCCTCTTATGGAGAGAAGAGACCTTCCTCTTCTCCTATTATTCAACCTAAGAGACCACAACCTAAACACCCAAGTGATAAGGATGAGAACATTCCTCCTCCTCAATCTCCTAATCTTCCTACTAAGACTAGATGAAATCATTCTGCACGTGAACGCAGACGAAAGCGTCATCTTAGAGCTCAGGCAGCTGCTTCTCAAACTTTGAAATCCCCAAAAACACCTTCAGCCAGTATTATTCGATTTTCTCCTCAGCCGACGATTGAGCCGAAATCTCCTAAACATAAGATGTATGATGGTCTTGATCCTGTGCGAGTCAAAGATCCTATTTTTATAAATCTTGATGATGATATAGATGAAAATGTTATTCATGATGAAAATGTTAATCCTGTTCATTCTGATAGTGAATATGAATATGTTGATGTTGATAACCATCTATCTAATGAATTTTCTAAAGCACTTATCCTAGCTCCTAGACAAGAACAACGTGGCTCGGAACATGAACATAGCCCTTGTTTGGATCTTGTGATAGCTCCATCTGCTGTGTTGGATGTTCCTCCTCTAGCGTGTTTCCTACCTTCTCGAAATATTGATCAGCAAGATTGGGGGGTAGATGACGTGCTAGACTAGTTCATTAGCATAGCAGATTCTCTCCTCCTCTCTTGATTTTTTGTTACTTCTTCTATGTGTTACTCTCATTCTTCTATTTGTTGTCCTTAGTGTTGTCTACTTGAGGACGATGCAAAGCATTGAGATCTCTTTTGGTCTCTCTCATGTTGACTCAAAAGACACATGTGTTCCCTTCTTCTAGGTGACCTTCCTTGATTGGGGAATGAAGAACAATTATGCATACATACATATGATATACATGAATTATCATATAGCATACTGACCCCAAGGAAAGCGAAGTCACCTTGTGCTTTGTGTTTTGTGTCTATTATCCTTGGGCTTATCTCACACTTGGGGGCTAAATACTTGTGATAACGTGCTCCTTTCCCTTCTCATTTCTTATATGTATCACTACCTTAAAGCAATCACCCCCGGTGAGGCATGTGCGATCGCTTTAACGTAGTGGGGCATACATCCCATTCATATCTTTTCAAGATACTTGAAAATTTCTTGACAAATTTAGCTTTGCCTTGAAAATTTTTGATATCTTTCTTGCATGACTCATAGTGAGGGAACCTTACTATTGACAGTCATGGTTCTCCCTCATGATCTTCCCTTTTACCTTGTCAATCGATGTTGTAAGATCCTTAGTCCACTGGGGGCTTGGTGTATCTTGCCTCCTTGACGTGGTGAAAGTTCTTCAATGTTGTTTCCTTGTACTTTACCAGAAGTATGAGCGTACACTTATACTCCCACTAAAGTGGGGGCTAAATGTAGCGTCCTAAAATTGCGACACTTGCAATTTCGACTGCATTTGGGTCTTCACGATGGCAATGCAACACGGAACCTGAATGGAGACCCCGAAACTTGTTCATGACATCAAAAACTGCATTTCTCAGCACCCTGGCCTGATCCTCCTTGCACCCCGCTGTCCCTGGAGGTGGGACCATGGCACCTAGCGCTCTGGTCCTTCAGGACTAGGGCGCCCAGTGCCCTGGTCCCCCAAGACCATGGCGCCCAGCGCCCTGGTCCCTGGCCCTATTTTGGGCCGGGTCTCTTATGGGGCTTTGGGTCTTTATGTTTGCAAATTGGAAAATAATGTTTCCTGGTCGGCCTAAGGTCGGGAAAATCAGTCTATCAGCCCTAATTGGCAAGTATATAAACTACATTTCCTCTCCCATTTTGGTAGATGGAGAAAAGGCGGAAATAATATTCAAACATTCAAGCATTCAAGCATTCCTTCAAGCAATTGAGCATTCTAAGTCTCCATTCAAGGCTAAGTGTTGCATTCAAGACAAGGATTCAACCATTGAAGAGGAGATCACATACAACCTACAACATACTACATACATTACACCTTCGCATGTAAGAATACAAACATTCTTACAACAAGGTATTAGTACTTGTTTACATTACAAACATTTACATTTACAGCATTCTCATTTCTTGGTTAATTCCAAAATTGGGGTTTGACCTAAAGGCAAACCCCTCATCCCTAAGCCCCCAATCGTCCTCTCTTTTCTGTGTGTAGGCTACAGGTACGCGGCTGTAATTGAAGATCTGGAATCCTTGTGCAGAGACGAACAGATCCACCTTCGTTTCGTGGATTTTTCGGAGGACCGTGTGCACGCCGGGCGCCATCGTCCCGTCAACTTTCATTCAAATTTGCAGAACAGCACCATCTTGACATTTTACAGCTAATTCCAGGTCCGTAGCTTCATCCTATATTCCTATCTCTGTTTATAAGCAAATCTTTCCTACTTTACATGCATTCCTAGTTCAATCTTTCTATCTACATTCTTTACAAAAGAGGGTATCCTTGATGTCTTACCCCTTGAAACTCTTTTAGAATCCAATCTTGCATTGCATAGGATTGGATCTTGTGGGTTTCAACCCCTCTTTTGAATGTAAAGTCTCTCCTAAGTGAAAACCATCAACCCTAGTGACTCTCCCTTCTCTCTCCTTGGAGTTGGGGAGGGGAGAACGACTAGGGTTTGATTTTTCCGCTTTACACATAGAAAGTGCAAATTTGTCATAATTGACATAATTGATTTGCAATTTCCATTTGAATCTCTTCATGCTAATTTGATCATCTCTCCAATTTGTCTATAAATTGGATGAATTTCTTCAATCTCAATCTAATAATCACTTGTTTGAATTACTTTGTCGAATCAATCACGCTTTGAGTATTCTTGTGCCATCGTCAATCTTGCTTTCACATTAGGTTTCTGCACTTGAAGGTGAGATCCACAAACAAAGGCTATTTAGAGAAGAAAGAAGGACAATGGAGCCGCATGAAGGAGACATTCGAATCTGCATCTGGTTTGCTTAGTTTTTAGTTTTGAATGTTTTATTTTCATGTCTTTATTGAGTGTGTTAGGATTGATCATTGCAATATGCTTTTATGATTGAGCTATTATTAATATTACTTGCTTTGATGATTTCCAATTTCCTAGCTACATTAATTGGTGAACCCAACGTGGACTAACCCCCTAGTCATGCTTTTGAGTGCTTTTAAGTTGATTTGCAGGTCAAAAACCCAAGAAACAGGGTAGTGCAGGGTTTTCTGGGAGCTTTTGCACCTGTGTCAAGCATTCTGCGCCTGTGTCAGACATTCTGTGCCTATGTCAAGGACATTCTATGCCTGTGTCAGACATTTTGCGCCTGTGTCAGACATTCTACGCCTGTGTAGGGCCAAAAACAGAGGTAAAAGACAATGTTTTTCACTTGCAAATTATTTTCTTTTGCATTCTGTTTCTGCTTTTTTGGTTTTCTTTGGTATTGATTCTCTGTGCAGAACCTTGGCATACGCATGACAAAGACAACAAATGAAATTACTAACACATTTTATGCAGGGTCGATAGTCAAAGACTAAACATATCAAACTTCTGACTTGGGTTTTGCAGGTTGCCTTGGACTACAACTAAACTTTGTGTTTCCAATTAATGTTTAGGCACCTAGTATGATTTCTAAATAGGATGGAATGAATATATGTTTTCTTTGATTGTTGAGTTTGACATTGGAGTAGGAGAGTATGCTCTCATCCTTCTTAGGGTGATCAGAAATCCAGATCTTCAATACCATGCTCATGTTTTTGATTGTGTGTCACCTTTAGAGGGCCTGCCTTCCTGACCATTTGCTTTTGCAAGCAAGTGATAATCGTGAGAAGAGAATGACCCAAAGTGAGTACGGCTAGAATACCTTGGCATTCTAACTCACTATAATCAAATACTTGATGGGCGAAAGCTTTGAAGGAAGGGTTATGTGGGAATTGCAGCTACTTGGGAAGTGATGACCCTTGAACTCTTTCTCATATCAACATCTAGGTAGGACCTCACGGTCTAAATCGTGCTTGCACGACTACATTTTTTTGGTATCTTGATGGGCTTAATCTCTCAATCACACTTGCGTGACATCAAGGAGTAATGCTTAACAGAAATCCTTACTAAACACCTTGTATTTAGAGGCCAAAAATCCTTCTAGTTCCTTGAGAAGGACAAGTTCGGATACTTGGAAGAGATACTAAGTTCGCCATGGGGAGATTTCCATGGGGACTGATGCTTGGCTGCCCTGAGAAGTGAGTGTCATGGAGGGGAGCCTGTGGGGTCAAGCATCTATGTATTCTCCTTGAATCTTATAATGAGCCTACCTCTCAAGTACCTACTGTCCTTGCCTACCATAAGAAATGTGTGAATGAGCATGATTGTCTTGAGTCTAAGTTAAAATATCTTGTCTTCTTTGCTTGTCAAAAGTTGAATTGCATCTCAAGACAAATTGATTCAAAACAAGGTTAAACACAAGAGAACATTTCATCCAACAAAGTTCAAAACATCTTCAAACATGGTTGTCAAACATTTTTCAAAATCTTGTCTCAACATTCATGTCATTTAGATTTAGGTTCATCTTAGGTTTGCATTGTGCAAAGTCATTGTCAATTACCAAGGTTAAGTTTCACCTAAGTCATACTCCTTTGCATATCAATAAAAGTCATCCATTTGCATGTGTCCTCTTGCATTAGAGTAATACCATTGTCATACATTCATATTTGCATACCCTAAGTCTCTTCATTAAGTTTAGGTCATTATCATATCATACTAAGGTCATTTGCATAGTAATTGTCCCTTTGCATATAGTGCCAAAACTAGGGTTTGTCATACTTAAGCAATCCAAATCTTTGATAAACCCTAAGTCATTGTTAAGAAGTCTAGACCTTATCAAACCTTTTCTTTTTATGTCATTATTGTCATTTGGTCAAACCTAGCTTAGTATCCAAGCATATAGGGGAGACTTTGTCATTTGTCCTTTTATCACTTGGTCCTTTTGTCCTTTGAAGTCTAGACATCATTTCAATTTCCTAAGGGTCTCTTTTAGATCTGCATTCCAAAAAGTTTGTCAAAATCTTGAAAAACAACCAAAAAACATAGGTTGCATTCTTGCCATAGATTGCATTCTCATTCATTTAGTTTGCATTTAGTTGCATATCATATATTGTCTTTGAAAGATTCCAAAATACTGCATTTGCATAAGTGACATGCCTATTGAAACAAGATCAAAATCTAAAAAGATGGGTGAACCAATGTATCAACCCATTGACAACATATCAAATTCACAGTTTCAAACTAGTCAAATAGTGCAAATTGAAGGTTCATCAAACACATCATTACCACCATATGGAATGGTTCAACTTGGACCACCTCCATTATATGAACCAGTGTTTGTACCTATGAAACCAGGACATGGGAGTGTTCCACCAACTCCAAGAGGAAATGCACCTTTCGATTGGAATCAACCAAACTTGCAACATGAAATTCAAACGCTACATGAGGAAAAAACCCTTTCACAAGGATTTGGTTCAGATCAAGGCATTCAACAAGAAACAAATCCAAATGTCCAACCAGATTCTTCATCAGATTCCTGATGCTTCTGATGATGTTGATATGTTCCTTCAAGATCCAAAGTTGACCAAAAAGATGGATAAGTTCTTAAACAAGGTCTTTAAGATGTTCCCACAAAAATATCTTAACATGATGAGTAATGTGACCTCCTCAAGTGAGCAAATCAATGTGCAAAAACAACAAGGCGGTGAGCTGTTAAGTTTCTCTCCACATCCAAATGAAGAAAATGTGCAACAAGCAACTCAATCTACCTTGATGAGTAAACGTGCTGCAAAGGCATTGACAGTGACTATTCCTCAAAATTCACCATTTGAGACAATAAATAATCCATTATTCAACACAACACCTATAACACAAGATCAAATGAAGACCACGCAAATATTGACAACTATCCCTCAACAAGAAGTGGTTCCTTACATGCATAAAATTGGATCAAAATCTAAGATGCAAGAAAGCTTCATGACTGGAATGCCTAATATCACCAATGTCCAAAACAATTCCATGATGCAACAAAGTTCTTATATCCCGTTAAGCTCAATATATTTGCCAAACACTATTGTGACAGATCCTTCGATAATGGCGACACAAAGATCTACGGATAGTGGTTTGCACCAACAACAATTGTTGCAACAATTGAGTAATACACAAAAGGTACAATCGAATGTACAAATAAGCAATGTACAACAACAATATCGCATTTGACAACAAAGTGCAGCGCCTTTGGCACCATTACAAGTTAATACAAACTTGCAACCATCACAATGGATTGGACAAACAACACAACAAGTTAATACAAGTGCTATACACCATCTTAAGGAGAAACAACAAAAACCACCTAAGCAAAGTTTTTTGCAAATGATGGGATATACACCGCGACAAAAATTGGCACAAAGTCAACAAATTCTGATTCGTCAGCATCAACAACATGTGCCTCAATATGTGCCAACACAAACAAGCTATTATACTTCACAACCGCAATTGGCACCTGTGCAATATCAACAACATACTCAATTGCAATATCAACCTAGGCTACAAGAAGCACAACAACAAGGTCGATATCAAGGCATGGCACAACCACAACAACAAGAGATGTACCAAGAACATTATATGTCGGAGACACCAAAAACAACCATTTCAGAGCATCAACAACCGATTGGAAATACGATGTATCGACAAAGAGTAACCACCGGGATTAATGATGGACCTCCAAAATCTGATACAATTGCACAACAACTTGAGAAATTGCAACAACAAGTTGACGTATTAGAAACTAAAGGAACAAAGAAGTTGTATACAGATCAGGATTTGTGTCCTAATCCATTTGATAAGAGCTTATACATGCCTCCATTCCCTAAACATTTTGAGGCACCTAATTTTGAGAAATATAAAGGGAATGGCAATCCAAAAGATCACATTCGAGCATTTTTCGCGGCATGTACTGAAGTGAGCTATGAGGAGACATATTTAATGCGATTATTTGCATGAAGTCTCACGGGACAAGCCATGGATTGGTATTCGCATCTACCAGGAAATATAAAGACTTGGTCTGAATTGGCTCAAAAGTTTATATCTCACTTTGCATTCAACATCGACAGTGACGTGACCATGTAAGATTTATGCAACACCAAGCAAAAGCAAGGTGAACCATTAGTGACTTTCTTGCAACGATGGCGAAGCTTGTATAGTCATTCTTCCCTAGATATACCTAAAAAACAACAAGTGAATCTGTTTATCCAAAATTTGGTCCTAGAAATGATGTATGAAATGAAATTGAAAAGTCCCAGTACTATTGAGAAACTCATTAAGAAAGGGATGAATATTGAAACTGCTCTTGTAGCTAAAGGAATCATTAAGCTTAACAAAGACAGTGACAACACGAACAATTCAGGGGACAGAAATAGATTTTGGTATAAGAACAAGAATGTCACCAATGATGGAGTTGTTGATGCAAGAGCGGTGAATACAAATCAACCCCCATTCACGATCAAGAAATTGAGTGTTCCTAATATGTCAACTATGGAACAAAATTGAACACCAGCAAGCAATGTTACTCAACAACCGCAATACCAACAACATCTTCAACAATATAATCAACAACAAGGCTAGCAACAAAGCCAGCAGCGCAAACCTTTCCAATCAAGGGATGGGCCTCCTCGACAATTTACGCCATTGGGAGAGCCTATTGAGTCAGTAATGAAACAATTAATACAAGCAAAATTTATTAAGCTACCAGATATCAAGGCGGAACCAGTGGTAAAACCGCATTGGTGGAATGATAATGCATACTATGAGTATCATCAGTCCAAAGGACATAAAACTGTGTCATGTTTTCAATTGAAACATATGATTCAAGATTTGTTAGAGCAAGGAGTAATTGAGGTAGATCCACCCAACGCGACCGCTAACACTGATCATACCATTTTCAAAACTCCTTTGCTTGATCATGACAAGGGTAAAGCATCTTCTTCAAACTCTACCCAAACAGAAAATTATGCAAGCATTGGTTATAACAATGTCATCAATTGTTTCCGAGCGTCAAATGAGTATGTTTCTACCATAAGAATAAAGGAACAAGATCCTTCTTGCGCAGTCACCACTCGTCGATCCAAAATAGTCTTGAAAGGAGCTCCTGTAGCTCCTCCCAAACCAACTCCTACAAGTCAGTATAATCTCTTGGATCATCTAGGAAAGACACTTGCACAAATATCAATCCTTGAGTTGTTGAAAATGTCCCCCATGCATCGTGTAGTCCTAGATAAAGCTTTAGTTGAGTCCATTGTCCCGATAGACATTGATGTTGACCAGTTTCAAGCCCGAATTGGACATCTAGCTGTTTCACAAAATGTCACATTTTCTGATAATGATATCTCACCTGATAAGCTCCCTCATAATGATCCTTTACACCTTGAAGTCTTTGTCCATAATTGCAAAATTCGACAAGTCTTGATAGATGGTGGAGCGGGTCTTAATATTTGTACCTTGAGAGTGGTCATTGGCCTTGGTTATACAAAAAATGACATTGATGCTTCCAGAAGAATAACAATCAAAGCATATGATGATGCTGAGGGCCCATCCAAAGGGATAATTACATTGCCTATCAGAGTTGGTCCAGTGACAGAAAACAATTTCCTGCAAGTCTTAGACCTTGATCTCCCTTACAATATGATTCTTGGTCATCCATGGATCCATGCAATGAAAGCAGTTCCATCCACCTATCATCAATGTTTAAAATATCCTTACAATGGAACTGAGATAACAATTCCAGGAGATCCTAATCCATTTCAATTCTGTGCTGCCCTAAAGGATTCCCCTCAGCAGCAAGTCCCCGTCAATAGAGAGGCCAAATCACATAGTTAAGTGGATCCTCATGAATTGTTAGATGCTGTCAAAGGAAAATTGAAGATACAAGACCAAGGATGCAGAGAATATTCAATGGATCAAACATTCCTCATCGGGAATTTACCAATATCTCCAAAATCATATGGCAAACCGCATTTATTGCAAAAGGAACCTAAGGTCGTTATTCAATATCAGCCTCCCACTACATTTACAAGATGGGGTGAACTTGACAAAGAAACTTTAGATGATGATTTCATAGATTGGCTTTATAAGGGTCCAACTGAGACCCCACCTATCAGGTTGCCAGTGGAATGATACGGCAAAGGATTTACTATGCTGCAAAAGAAAGGATATGAAGGCTGCAGTGGCTTAGGCCTGAACAACAATGGAAGGCTAGAACCTATTATACCCAAGATGCAACCTCCAACTTTAGGGTTAGGTTTTGTACCATTGCGAATTGGATCCTCATCTACCAAAGTGACCATTTGTGGAAAAGGGTGTGACTCTAATGATGAAATAACACCTAAGGATACCTGACCCAAAACTGATTCCAATGAATGGGAGTGGAGTTCTTTTTCTTCTAGCTCCTATGCTCTTGACAATATTTTCCTTGACCCTGATAATTTGCCTATGGAAGACAAACATGAAATAACTCCTCTACCTAAAACGTGTCCTGATGCTTGGATAGAGTCATTCTGGGATCCAAGCTCTGAATCAGATACAAGTAGTTCAGATAGTGATACCACAAATGTTTACATCTTTACCATATCAGCCCTCTCTCTCCTTAAAACTGATGATGACATGCCCCTCATCTATCCCCAGCTTATCCAACATGACCAACAAGAACCACTCACATTGGACTATTTTCAAAATGATGAAGCAATTGCAGAATTCCTTGGACTACGGGAAGGCATACCACAAGGTGATCATAAGGCAGGATTTGCTATTGACCTAGATTCCACAACATATTTTGGGGAGTCAACTCCATCTTCCAATCATCAAAATGAAAAAAGAAAAGAAAAAATACAAAGTCAAAAGAATAGGTCTTTGAGTGAAAACCATAAGGCACTCTCTGATCATACAAAAGTAAAAATAAAAGATGTACCTGTGGGTAAAAACCTCTCTGAGGCGCCCAAAGGTGGAAGATTGGACATACCTCTATCAAGTCAGGATAAATCAACATTGCTCATGGAAATGACCGAAGAAATCAATTTGGGTACACCTGACAACCCTAAGGTCATTCATTTTGCTGCTTCTCTATCACAACAGGAAAAGATAGATTTTGTCAATTTCTTTCTTGAGAAAAAGATCAACTTTGCATGGTCCTATGCAGATATGCCTGGCCTCGATCCAGAATTAGTCCTTCATCATTTGCCATTAAAAGTAGATGCCAAGCCTATCAAACAAAAACTTAGAAAGATGCATCCCCAGGTGGCTCTTTTGGTCAAGGTAGAACTGAAAAAATTACTGGATGTGGGCTTTATCAGACCCATTGATTATGCAGACTAGATTTCAAATTTGGTACCAGTTAGCAAAGTAACTGGGGGCATCATAATCTATATAGATTTTAGGGATCTCAATAAAGCATGCCCTAAAGATGATTTTCCATTGCCAAATATCGACATCATAGTTGACATGACTGCTGGATATGAGATGCTCTCATTGATGGATGGTTTCTCTGGCTATAACCAAATTCACATTGCTCCTGAAGATCAACATAAGACAGCATTCACCTATGCTTGGGGTACCTATTGCTGGAATGTGATGCCCTTTGGTCTTAAAAATGTAGGTGCTACATATCAAAGAGTGATGACGATAATTTTTCATGATTTCATGCATACTTTGATGGAGGACTATGTTGATGACTTATTATGCAAATCTGTCACAAGAGATAGTCATTTAGATATCCTGGGCCCAATCTTTGACCGAATGGAGACCTACAAGCTTAGACTCAATCCAAAGAAGTGTGTTTTTGGTGTCACAGCTAGCAAATTACTAGGGTACATTGTTTCTCACAGAGGCATTGAAGTCGACCCGTCCAAGGTTAAAGCAATAATGGACATGCCTCCTCTTTCTAATCTCCGTCAACTACACAGTCTGCAAGGAAAGCTCTAGTCCATTCACTGATTTATAGCTCAGTTGGCCGACAAATGTCATCCATTCCAGCATCTACTGCATAAAGGTGTTGCTTTTAAATGGACTGAGCAATGTCAATCAGCCTTTCAAGCTCTCAAAGACTATTTGTTGTCGCCACCTATCCTAATGCCTCCTATAGAAGGAAAGCCATTTTTATTGTATATTTCTGCAATTGAAATGGCACTAGGAGTTCTCTTGGCCCAACAAGATGAGAACGGCAAAGAGCAAGCTATATATTATATCAGCCGGACACTAGTAGGCTATGAGCTGAATTATTCAACTATTGAAAGGGCATACTTAGCAGTAGTATTTGTAACATAGAAGCTCCGACATTATATGTTAAATCACCAAACATTGCTAGTTGCAAAAATTGATCCCCTAAAATACTTGCTTAGCAGAGCAGCTTTGACGGGTCGCCTAGCAAAGTGGGTTATGATCCTCAGTGAATTTGATATTGAGTATATGGAGCGAAAGGCGATAAAAGGACAAGTTATAGCAGATCAACTTGCAGAGGCTCCTATTTATGATGATCATCCCATGTTGACCGATTTTCTAGATGAATCAGTCTTTGCTCTCACATCTTCTAATGAATGGAAGCTATACTTTGATGGATCCCATACCAAGTTCGGGTCCGGAGCAGGCATCTTGTTTGTCACCCCTCAAGGTGATGCTATTCCCAAGTCCTACAGATTCACTTTTCATTGTACCAATAAAATTGCGGAGTATGAAGCACTAGTCACAGGACTCCGAGTAGCAGTCCACTGGAATATCACACATGTGCAAGTCTATGGAGATTCTCAATTAGTCATCCGACAAGTGAATGATGACTATGAAACAAAAGATGAAAAGCTTATTCCCTATAAGCATATGGTAGACTTCTTCAAGACAAAATTCACGGCTATCCATTTCAGTCAAGTTCCAAGAATGCAAAACAAGTCGGCAAATGCAATGGCTATGATCGCTTCCATGTTAAATATGCCCCACAATATGGATAAATGTGAATTTTTAGTTGAATAGTTGCTGGTTCCTTCTTTTGACATTCCAATAGCAGATGTGATGTGCGTTCTTGTTGGTCCCAACTCCCCGTGGTACAATGATATATATCAATATTTGAAATCCCAAACCTTACCACCTAATCTTTCCGCTAACCAACGTCGAGCCTTCATCTGACAGACGGCCAAATATGTCATCATTGCCGACACCCTTTACCGTCGTTCCTTTGACCATACCCTCCTCAGGTGTTTGGATTCTGACGAAGCACAAACGACTTTACACAAGCTTCACGATGGTATATGTGGGGGCCATTTCAATGGTCTGAGCTTAGCTAAAAAGTTGATTCGTGCTGGGCATTATTGGCCCACTCTGGAAAAAGATGTTCATGATTTTGTTAAGAAGTGCTACAAATGCCAGATTCATGGAAACTACATTCATGCACCAGCCCAAGAGCTTCATTCTGTTATATCTTCGTGGCCTTTTTCTCAATGGGGATTGGATCTTATTGGCAAGATTCACCCGACATCTGCAAATGGACACAAGTTTATCATTACAGCCACAGAGTATTTTACAAAATGGATCAAGGCTATTCCCATGACCTATATCACTGGTGTGCAAATTTCAAAATTCCTATTGAATTATATCATATGCCGGTATGGGGTTCCCCTTTCCATAGTCACAGATAATGGTTGTCCCTTCAAGAATAAAGATGTCAAGGAACTCTGAAAAGTTTCATATCCAACACCGTTTCTCCAATCCATAGCATCAAATAAAACCATTATCAAGATCCTAATAAAGGTTGTCAATGACGCTGGTCGAGATTGGCATGTACAGTTGAATCCAGCACTATGGGCTTATCACACTTATATCCGCACACCTACTGGCACAACACCTTATTCCTTGGTGTATGGTGCGGAAGCCATTTTAACCTTGGAAGTGGAGATTCCTTGCTTGCATGTTTCCTTGCAACATCTGATTGATGATGAGACACACCAAGTCTCTCGGTTGCATCAGCTTGAGATGTTAGATGAGAAACGTCAGACAGCCCTGACACATTTGCAAGCATATCAAAACCGTCTCCGTCGCTCTTATAATAAGAAGGTCAAAGGGTGACACTTCAAAGTGGGAGATCTAGTTTTAAAGGCAAACCCTAAGAATGCACAATCTACTGACATCATCAAAGGTAAGTTTGAACCTAATTGGGTTGGGCCTTTCATAGTGACTGCAGCCTATGGCTCGGGGGCATATCAGCTTGCCACTCCAGAAGGTGAACCTCTGTCTGATCCTGTAAATAGCATGCACCTTCGCAAGTACTGGGCGTAATTTTCTATCAGCTCTTTTTCAAGTATGATCCTGAAAAAAAAAAAAAATACAAAAAAATTGAAAAAGCAAAAAAAAATACAAAAAAATTGAAAAAGCAAAAAATACAAAAAACAAAAAAAAGGTAAAAATAAAAAAAAAAAAAGTGAAAAAAAGCAAAAGAGAAAAAGAGCAAAAATGTAAAGAAAAATGATTTGCCCTCTAGTGAAAACCTGGCAAACAGGCACTTTGGGCAAGTACCATGGTGAAAACCTGGCAAATAGGCGCCATGAGTAATGAGATCATTGCTCCGTCATCTATCATGACCTCTAGCTATGCTTTCTCTTGGCCGGTTTATCATGTCTATCTTTGTTTTGACCGAATGTTCTATTCTAGGCCTGTTATAGGTCAACATCATTGTCTTGCATACTCCGGTTTCTTGTACATATGGTTTGGTCCCAGTCTATGTATGTCTTTCAGATGCGCATTGGGTGCGTTCCCCTTGTCATGATCAATCACTGGAACTTTTGCATCTAAAAATGTCCTGAAATAATCCATAAAAAAAAAAATTGAAAAATGTCCTTAAAAAAATCCAAAAAAATTGAAAAATGTCCTGAAATAATCCAAAAAAAAAATCAAATAATGTCCTGAACAAATCTCTAAAAAATTGAAAAATGTCCTGAACAAATCTCTAAAAAATTGAAAAATGTCCTGAAAAAAATCCCTAAAAAGTCAAATAAAGTCCTGAAAAAAACAAACAAAAAAATTCCAAAACATCAAAACCCCAAAAATAATTCCTTTGGCATTTTGCATTTTGCAATAAATATCCTCTTGGTGCATAAGACAGATCGCTAAGCATACATCCAATGACAATTAATCAAACATTGTGCTTTAATGAGATCATGCGTTAACAGATGAACTTTTCAATCAAACTAGACATTCAAACTGATCACAATTGTCTTCTCAATCGATCAACATCAATATCATTCATCCTTGGCACACCATCATGGGTCTTATACAGGGTGTGGTATACTCCAAACTAGACTATGTCCTGTCTTAGACAGGGTACCGCATGTCCTGAAACTAGACAGCATGATCGTCCTATCAGCACTTTCAACTTTTGACACTGAAGATCAAGATGTTTGTTTGATTTATTGGAATTTGTGCATCTTATATTTTTATTGATTTCTCTTCGATCATGTTCTTATGTTGCTCGATGATGTCACTGAGTGATTTAGAGTGACCGGGATGGTTCGTGGTCCCTTTCTTTTTTGTTGTGATTGTTGTTTGTCTACGATGTGTCTGTCTTTTGCAAAAAGGGTTGCATTTCAGCTCTGGCCTTCAATGCCATGATGCTACACATCCATTTTGCTACATTAAAATAAAGGTTCTCACCTACAAAGTGCATTACTGAAAGCAAGTTTTTCTTCGTCTCTAACTGTCCTTTGTCTCATTTCTTCTTACTAACATTTCTTCCGTCAGTTCGGATAGTCAGTTTGGTCTAGTGCTCCGATTTTCCCCAAACACACATATGTTGCATCCTGCATCCATTTGGTTAGTACATTTGCATTACATCAAACATCATATCAAGTATTTTATCCATTTCATATTATCAATGCATTAAAAACACATAAAAAAATACATCCATACATGTTCCACAATGGTACATAAACAGTGCATAAGTCATCCATACATGGAAAATAACATTAGTCATAACATATTGCATCCCATCATATCAATGCATATCATCTCATATGTCACAATAATATCAGAGTACAAAATTGGACTGTCTATCCTAAGTATGGCCCACAGGCTGACTACATAATGTCAAACTACATTTGTCTGTCATAAGGAGCATGTGCCTCTATCACTGGGTGCTCCCTCTATCCTCCTCATCCCTGCCATGTCTCGCAGATGATGTCCCTCCTGGTCCTGGCTGTGGTGGTCTCATAGGTCCACTCACCCCCATGCTACTCAATGACCTTCGAGAGCATGCTCTGCTCTCTGTCCTTGATCGTGCCCAATATGATGCTGCTCTCTGGAACTACACTCTCATATAGTGTCCTCCAATGACGTATCTCCTCTCTAGTCTCTACCAACATCTATGCCATATCGCGTGCACTAGCATCCCGAATCGACCCAATATACTCAGTGACTCTCTGTTCTTCTCGCTGTGCTTGGGCTATCGCTGTATCTCGAGCCACTGTGAGTCTGGCTATCTTTGCTCTGAACTGATCATTCTATCTCTCTAAAGTCACAATATGATCATGCTGACTCGCTATGGCAGCCCTACACATCTCCATCTCCTCTATGCTAGCTGTCTTTGGCTCTATGGGTATATCCTGCAATGCCTCATGCTCGCCTGAATCTGGGTCATCCTCATCATCCCCATCCTCATCTCCATCCCCTTCATCCCCCTCATCCTCATCTCCATCCTCATCCTCCTCGTCCTCATCATCTCCCTCCTCCTCTCCTATGAGTGGGAAGTCCTCCTATCTCCTCGGTACTGAAATGTCCGGATCTATCAATGGCACTGGTTGCTGTCGTGCAAACCATCTCTCATACTCCTCTGTTGTCCCGGTGTCCACTACATCTGATCTCCAATCCCACTGTCTTTGTTGTAGCTGTGTGAAGTCAGCATATGCTATGTGTGGCTGGATCATACTCCCCCACTGACTCATCTCTCTTTGAGATCAGGCAAAGTGTGTAGTCCTCCTAGGTACATCCTGCCTCTCTCCAAACTATCGTCTGACTCTCTCTGGCAAGTACATCTCAATCACTCTCTGGCGATTCACTGGTCGCCCAATCAGGTACCTCTCCTATCTGCAATACGGTAGCTCATCACTATCATCTGACCATCTAGGGTAATCATGATATGGCCTCCATGTGAACTCTTTCTGTCTGTCTAGCTCGTCTCGCCAATACAATATGTATCCAAAAGGACCCTGTCTCAGTGCTCCTCCATAGCAATACACATATGGTCAGTGTGCTACTACCTATCTCTCTGCAATTGGTCGACATATGGCTATGTGCTCAAATGCCCATACCTGTAGTAGCATGACTCCACAGCTCAAAGTCTGCACTCCCTGATATGCTATCTGATGCAACTGAAAATACAGCATAGCTAGTACACATGGTCCCCATGCATACACCATCCCCTCTGTCGCCATCTACTCTAGCACTCTTCCCCATCCAATAGGGAATCCATGTCCTCATCTGTCTCCTACTAGTAGACATGCTATCACCACATATCGTTGATCATACTCTGATGCCATGGTCTCCGAGCCGATCTCCCTCTCTACGATATCCAGATCCTCTACATCGCACTCAAATAATCTACATAATGCATCTCTCCCTGTCATTAGGTCATACTCTACCATCTCTCTATGAATCGAAATGTGGAGGATACACCGTACATCCTCTAGTGTCACAGTCGCCTCTCCAGTCGCCAGATGAAAGGAGGAAGTCTTTGAATGCCATCGCTCTGCCAATGCGGTAAGCAGTCCTGTGTTTGCCCTGATCTCGGGCATGAATGTGACATAGTATATCCCAAGTCCTGCTAATGTATCTCTATCCGTGCACCTGAGTCTATGTCGTAACATGAAGCAGTCTAGTCCGTTCTCCCATGTGATCAATGGATACTATCGACTCTACATCACAATTGGGGCATATTTTGTTAGTTTTAGGGTTTGCTCCTATGGGTTGCATTTCCTCATTTTCATCCACAAATCAGGGTGTTTTTAAGCTTTTCTGACCCAGCCTACCCTTATCCCCCCTTTCTGGATCATTTGCATGTTGTTTTGACCAAAATTAGGGTTGCCAATGCACTTTTGCGCCTGTGTTCTGCATCCTGTGCCTGTGTATCATAACCTGCACCTGTGTATCCCTACACAAGCGTAGAAGACCCTACACAAGTGCAGGATTCACCCTACACAAGCACAAGAGTCCCTTTCTGCATCCCCTGTGGGCCCCGCAATGTCCCGCAAGCACGTCAAATTCATAAAATTGAAAACATGGGTTTTTGAGATACATATCGTTGCTCCCACATCGACTGGTCATTTGAATGTGTGTACACATTCTCTGAGGTGATCTGCCCTTGGAATGTTCACCATCTCTCTGCAAGTGTCCTTTTCTAGAGCAACAAATCCTCTTCTTGGGCTAGTGCAAATGAGCAAATTTCATTCTCTTTGCCTCATTTATAGATCTTTGTCAGTGCATAGATGGACATGCACTCTCTCCATCTTATGTTGGTCGTAGTCTTTTGCACCTTCAATTGCTTGTCCTTTGTGTGTCCAATCTCCGATTGTCGGTCCGTTCGATCCTACCATTTTTATCGATCAATTGGCCTCTTTTCTGCATGTTTCTGGCCAATTCCTCGAGGGGGCATGCATATGTCATTGTCAATATCTGGGGCATTTTCATTATTGTTCTTTGAAACAACGCTCAGAATCGCATTGTCTCAAAGAGGGGCAAAATGTAGACACCTAAAAATGGTCAACGCTTGCAGAATCGTACTTTAACATTTGCGCATTGCCTTATTTTAGGTTTTTGCGTCGCATTAACATTTTCTCCTATGTCACGTACTTGGTCTTTATCATTTGCGAGCATCGAGTCTTTCTTCTACATTCTTCATTCGTCTCGCTCTCAAATTTGGTCTTGTCGACAACACTATCCAGTCATGATTTTGATCGATTTTATCCTGTCGCATCAATGTGCATGCTCATTTGTCATCATTTTGGACATCGTCAATCCTAATTAGGGTTTTGTCCTCTTATCAATCTTATCATCTGGCGATTGATTTGTCATCAATCCTTATCATTTTCAATCTTGTTGTTTTGCGATCAATTTGTCATCGATCGTTGTCATGTTCAATCTTGTCATTTTGTGATCGATTTGTCATCGATCGTGGTCATTTTCAATCTTGTCGTCTTGCAATCTATTTTGTCATCGATCCTTGTCCTCTTGTAAATTTTGTCATTTTGCGATTAATTTGCCATCGATCATTGTCTGTCTCAATTATGTCAATTTGGATCAATTAGTCATTGTTCCTCGTTAATTGGTGCATTTATCAATCTAATCATTTATCACATTGGTCCTTTGTTAATCAGAATTGAATCGATATCGATTATCCTTTGTCAAGACCTAATTGTCATCCTTGCATTGCTAATTCATCTTCTAGGGTTTCGTGGTTTAATCATTTAACCTTGTTTGTCATTTCTCCCTTTAGGATTAATAAATTATTTATTTATCCTAAGTCTTCTCATCGCAATTAAATGTTCATTTAATTGGCTAATTATTCCTCTTTTTGTGAATTGATTAATAAATGAAAAATTATTAATTAATTCACCTAATTTCTCTTAATTCCTAATTTTTCTAATTTCCTCATTTTCTAATTTCCTAATTCCTATTTTCCAATTTTTCTAATTTTCCTAATTTCTAATTCAATTTCCTCCTATTTTTCTCCTAATTTCATGGGAATGACATTTCAATTTGTCATAATTTTTTCATAATTGACAATCAATCAATTTTTGACATAGAAATTTGTCATAATTTGTCATAAATTATCAATCAATCAATTTTGCATAGAAAGTGCAAATTTGTCATAAATTTGTCATAACTGACATAATTGATTTGCAATTTCCATTTGAATCTCTTCATGCTAATTTGATCATCTCTCCAATTTGTCTATAAATTGGATGAATTTCTTCAATCTCGATCTAATAATCACTTGTTTGAATTACTTTGTCGAATCAATCATGCTTTGAGTATTCTTGTGCCAATGTCAATCTTGCTTTCACATTAGGTTTATGCACTTGAAGGTGAGATCCACAAACAAAGGCTATTTGGAGAAGAAAGAAGGACAATGGAGCCGCATGAAGGAGACATTCGAATCTACATCTAGTTTGCTTAGTTTTTAGTTTTGAATGTTTTATTTTCATGTCTTTATTGAGTGTGTTAGGATTGATCATTGAAATCTGCTTTTGTGATTGAGCTATTATTAATATTACTTGCTTTGATGATTTCCGATTTCCTAGCTACACCTATGTTGCCCCTACCAGTACTCTCACCGATGACCAGAAGAGAGAGATGCAGGAGAATGGGCAATTCATGGAAGCCCTAATTAGTAGTTTATCTGACATTGAGTTTATTGATGTTCAAGATAAGGTAAATCCCAAAGAGGTATGGGATACTCTTGAAAATATCTATGGTGGTGATGAGCATGTAAAACAAGCTAAGGAAGAAATCCTTAGAGGGAAGTTTGAAGACATGCGGATGGTTGAAGGTGAGACCATTCAACAGTATGGAATAAGAATCAAAACCATTGTTGGAGATATCAAGAGTGCAGGTGGTAAAATGGAAGATTCCACTGTGGTAAGCAAAGTCCTGAGATCTCTATTGTCGGTCTATGAAATAAGGGTTGCTGCTATTCAGGAGCTGAGATCAATAGACAAGACTAAGGTGTCCCTATACTGCATCATTGCAAAGTTGATAGCCTATGAGCTAAATAGCTTTGATGGAAACATTCAAAAGACTAAATCAGCTTTTAAAGCTTCTGCTGTACCATCCAGAAAAGGAAAAGAAGCTAGTACTAGTAGTGAACCAAGACAGAGAACAAAAATGGATGATGAGGAGATTCTGATGGCATTTGAAGCTCTCCTTGCCAGGAAACTTCCTAAAGGAACCAACAAATACAGAGGTAAGCTTCCTTTGAAATGCTTTTCTTGTAACTCAATAGGACATATTGCTGTAAATTGTCCTAATGGTGACAACAAGGACAAATTGGAAAGGTTCAAGAAATTCACAGGAGGAAACCAGAGAAACTATTTTGTGGTAGTTGATGAAGGTGTCACACATGAGGAATCAGAGGATGAAGAAAATGAAGATATTGTGTTTGTTGCTGTCAAGGAAGATGTGTCAGACAAGAAGGCTCTTGTCTCCCAGTTTGATAATTCCAATGAGTGGATCATTGATAGTGGTTGTTCTCACCATATGACTGGTGACTGGAGCAAGTTTCTATCCTTAGAAGAGTATGATGGTGGTGTGGTTCACTTTGCTAATGATGCACCATGCATGGTCAAAGGCAGAGGGTCCATCTCTCTGAGGAAAGAGTAGTACTGACAATGTGTATTGGGTTCATGGTCTCAGACACAACCTTTTGAGTGTTGCCTAGCTAAATGGCAGTGGTCTCACTCTGGAATTCAAGAATGGAGTGTGCAGAATCAAAGGAAAGAATGGAGAATTGGTGGCCACCGGCATGCAAACCAAAGGTAATCTATTTCAGCTGAATGCAAATATAAGTACATGTCTCATGGCTAAATTTGATGATAGCTGGATATGGCATAGGAGACTCTGCCATGTAAACATTGATAACATTGTGAAGACTAGTAAGATCAAGGCAGTTAGAGGATTGCCAGTGCTAAGAAAACCGAATAATACCTTGTGCAGAGAATGTCAATTGGGGAAAATGTCTTCCTCAACCTTTAAAGGTAAATCTTTCACTACTGACAATTTGCTTGATCTTGTGCATACTGATTTGTGTGGTCGTATGAAAACTAGGAGTGTGTAGGGTGATAGGTACTTCATGATTCTCACTAATGACTGCTCAAGAATGATGTGGGTCCCATTACTAAAAGATAAGTCTAAAGCTTTTGTAAAGTTCAAAGCTTTCAGAGCATTAGTGGAGAAGGAAAGGGGTAAAAGGATCAAGTGTCTGAGAACTGATCAAGGAGGAGACTTCACTTCCGGTGAATTCAACAAGTACTGTGAAGAACATGGCATCAAGAGGCAACTGTCTACCCCCCTCGACTCCACAGCAAAATGACCTAGTAGAGAGGAATAACTGGACTGTGGTTGAAGCAGCTAGAACCATGTTGATTCAAGGAAAGGCAACTCACACCTTTTGGAGAGAAGCGGTGAGCACTGTAGTCTATACAATGAACTGGGTACTCATCAAGAAAGGTAAGGATAAAACCCCTTATGAGTATTGGATAGGTAAGACACCTATGGTTAGCTACTTTAGAGTGTTTGGTAGCAAATGTTACATCAAGAGGAGTGAACATACCAAAGAAAATTTAATGATAAATGTGATGAGGGAATATTCCTACGGTATTCCACCAAGAGCAAAGCTCTCAAGTGTTTCAATAATAGGAATTAGAGAATTATGGAAAGCATCAATGGAAGAGTTGATGGAACCTCTGAGAAAACTAAGGAAACCGACAGTAAGCAAGTGGTAAATGAACCAGTTGCAACCTTTTGGGAACCAGTTGTTAGTCAACTAAGTACCAGTAACAATGTTCCTACATCAGCAGATATAGATGTTGATACTGATGGAGATGAGGATGAAGAAGAAAAATAAGAGGAATCCATCAAGACCTTTCGTCGGTATGTTAAGCTGAATCATGATCCTAAGCAGATCATAGGAGATAAGGATGCAGGAATCGTTACAAGAAGAAAGGTCAGAGAAAACTCATTTATGATCTTTGAATTTGAGCCTAAAACATTCAGAGAGGCACATAAAGATGAAGACTGGATCAAGGCAATGGAAGAGGAACTTGACTAGATAGAGAAAAATGGTACATGGTATTTGGTACCCAGACCAGAGCATAAAAATGTCATTGGTACCAAATGGGTCTTCAGAAATAAGCTGAATGAGAATGGCACAATGATTAGGAACAAAGCCAGATTGGTATGCAAAGGATATGCTCAAGAAGAAGGAGAAGACTATGGAGAAACCTTTGCTCCTGTAGCCAGATTGGAAGGAGTTCGTATGCTTCTTGCATATGCAGCTTTTAAAGGTTTCAAAGTATATCAAATGGATGTAAAATCTGCATTCCTAAATGGTGTAATTGAAGAGGAGGTGTATATAGAGCAACCAGATGGGTTTTCCCTATCTAAAAATAGTGACATGGTATGTAGGCTACATAAAGCCTTATATGGTCTAAAGCAGGCACCTAGAGCATGGTATGAACGTTTGCATTCCCATCTTGTGAAGATTGGATTTGAGAGAACAAGTGAAGATAGCAATATCTATTTGAAGTCTGAAGGAGATTAGATCCTGATTTGTGAGGTATTTGTTGATGACATTATCTTTGGTGGAGATGACAAGATGAGTCATGAGTTTGTAGATGAGATGAAGAAAGAGTTTGAGATGTCACTCATAGGGGAGATTAAGCTCTTGATTGGACTACAGATCCAACAGATGAAAGATGGAATCTTTATCACTCAATCTAGGTATGTCAAAGAGGTGTTGAAGACCTTTGGCATGGAAGATAGCAAACCGGTTGGTACACTGATGGTGACCAGTTGTAAACTATCCAAAGAGGGTGACTCAACATTAGTTGATGAGAAGGAATACCGGTCAATGATTGGTAAGTTGCATTATGTAGTGCATAGTAGACCAGATATTGCACATGCAGTAGGCATTACTGCAAGGTTCCAGAAAAGCCCAAGAGAATCCTACTTGGTTGCAGTCAAGCGGATTCTTAGGTATCTGAAGGGAACTATTGATTTTGGATTGTGGTATCCATATAGCAAGGATTTCAACTTAAAAGTATACACAGATGTTGATTGGGTAGGTAATGTAGATGACCGAAAAAGCACAACCGGTGGTGCATTCTTTCTTGGTGGTAGATTGGTCTCATGGATGAGTAAGAAGCAGAGTTGTATCTCTCATTCTATAGTGGAAGCAGAGTATGTTGCAGCTTTCATGAACTGCACTCAGACAATTTGAATGAAGCGTGTATTAAATGGCTTCAAAGTTCCTATATCTGAACTGGTAAGTATATTTTGTGACAATACTAGTGCAATTAATATCTCCAAGAATCCGGTTTTACATTCTAGAACCAAGCACTTTGAGCTTAAGTATCATTTCTTAAAGGAAAAGGATCAGAACAAAGAGATTGCACTGGAACATATTTCCAATAAGGAGCAGTTAGCAGACATATTCACCAAGCCTCTCCCAAAGGCTACATTTATGTACTTAAGAGGTGAATTAGGGGTGTTACCCCTTCAGGAGGTAAACTAAAAGCATATGCTCCACATCAGTCAGGTATTGCATAGTCAAATTTATTTTGGATTGATGTGTTGAAGGATGCTACTCCTTAGGGGGAGCAGCATAATGGAATAGGGAAGCTTGTGCCTCCACTTTGGCATTGTTGTCAAAGGGGGAGAAGATGTGAAGCGGAGAAGATATCTGTAGAAATTGGGGGAGAAGATGTGAAGTGAAGAGATATCTTTGTATATTGCCATCAATGCCAAAGGGGGAGATTGTTGGCATTATGTGAACCGGTATAAGGACATAATGACATTGTATGTTGTCATTGATGTTGATATGCTAAAGAGGTGAGAACCGACATATGTGAGAACCAGTATAACACTATGAACCAAAATTTGTGCCAAAGTGAAGTGGTGTGCTTATTCAAGGTGAACCAGCATATGGTTATGGAAACCAGCAAATGGAAGCGTTGTATTACTACCAGTTGGTAATCTCAACTTTAGGGTTTCCGGTTGAAGTGCTTCAAGCCTGTGTGGCTCAACTAGTGACTTTGTATGATGAGTCAGCATGATAACAAAGAACAAATCGTGCTGCCATGTGAAGCCTTGTGTGCGTGAAGGATCTTGCATGAAGGAGATTGTTCCTGCCTACCCCAGGAATGTGCAAAGTCTGTAAACGGTGATAACGTGTGATGGGTTATCAACTGCCATGAAATCAATGGAAAACGAATGATGGAGATTAATGCAGTGTGCTCAATGGTTAGGATTGAACCATTTGAATTCCTTAATCTAATAGGTTTAGGGTTTAGGGTTTATGCTACTGACCTATCTGTTTTCTTATAAGGTCGATGTTGTGACTCTTTTTAGGGTTGTTTGCAAAAGTTGTGTGTGTATCCAAGAGAAGAGATACGTGATTCCTGCCAGACCAAAGGAGAGAAGTGATACCTGTAGAGTGTAAGTGCAGAAGGTGAAGAGGAGCTTAAGCAGATCTACATTGGCATTGAGTGCTGTTACCAGATCATTGTAATTGTAGATTAGGAAACTGAAAATCATCAAAACAATAGCAATTAGGACAACCACAAAACCTAAAGTTGTTATGAAAGCAATCCTAATCCAATCAATGAAGACATAAAGACAAGATATTCAAATCAAATGAAATTGAAGCAAACCGACATAGATATCTCCTTCATGTGGCTCCATTGTTCTTCTTTCACCTTCAAATTTGATGTGGATCTCACCTACAAGTGCAGAATGTAAGTGGAAAGCAAGTTGTTGAGAGATGAAATTTGCAACATAAGGTTACTCGAAAATGTGATTGATTCCCCTCTTTTCATTGAAGAAAATCATCCAATTTATAGACAAATTGGAGAGAGGACAAGATTAGCATGAAGAGATTTGAAAGGAAATTCAAATCAAGAATGGCAAAGTTATGACAAATGTGTGACACTTTCTATGCAAGGTGTATGACAAATTATGCACAAATTATGACAAGTTGCTATGGAAGATGTATGACAAATTATGACAAGATTGAAATGCCATTCCCATGACAAAAGGGAAGAGAGAAAATAGCCTCCATGATTGCAACAAATGGAAGCATAAACATAGGAGAAAATGAGGGAATGAAATTAGGGGAAATATTAGAAGAAAATAGGAGAAATAGAAATTAGGAATTAGGAGAAATTAGCAAATTAAAAAATTGAGGAAAAAGATGAAATAGAAATTAGGTGAATTAATTAATAGGTTTTCATCCATTAATTAATTCATGAAAGAGACCTAGGACTAAATAAATAGATTTATTTAACCCACAAAGAAGAAGAAAAGGATTAAATGAACAAATCATAAAACCCTAGAAATAAGAGGAAAAGGAATTAGGTCAAGACAACAAGAAATTAATGTAGGTTCGATCATGATTCTAATTGACAAAGGACCAATGTTGATAAATGATTGAGATTGGTTGACAAAAATCAATGACAAATTGACCAAGATTGACAAGGAGATCAAATTGATAGGTGCCAATTGATGAGGAACAATGACTAATCGATCCAAATTGACATGATTGAAAAGGACAAGGATCGATGATGAATCGATCACAAAATGACAAGATTGACAAGGACAAGGATCGATGACAAATCGATCTCAAAATGATGAGATTGACAAGTTGATAATCGCAAATGATTACTAACAAGCTAAAGATGATTGAAAGATTGACAAGAGGACAAAACCCTAATTCTATCATCGATTAGGATTGACGATGTCCAAAATGATGATAAATGAGCACGCACCATGATGCGACAGGGTAAGATCAACCAAAATCATGATTGAAGATTGTAATCGACAAGACCTAATTCGAAAGTGAAAAAAATGAGGAATGCAGAAGAAGGACTCGATGCTTGCAAATGATAAAGACCAAGTGCACAACATAGAAGAAATGTTAATGCGATGCAAGAACCCTAAAATAAGGCAATGCGCAAATGTTAAAGTATGACTCCACAATCGTTGACCATTTTTAGATGTCTATAGTAATACCTGTTGATCTCTAACCACTTCAACAATTGAGAAATCTCTTAACAGGGTAGCTTTAATAGGCTTGCTGTAAATCCTTTAACATGGTGACTCAAAACCATTGAGTTCTTGAAATCCTCTAACAAGGTAACCTTTAACATGGTTTAACCCTTAACTAGGTATTCTAGTCATCCCTTAACTAGGTGATCCTTAACAGAATCAGTTCCTAACAGAACCTATTGTATCAGTCTTGAATCGGACAAGGCTCCTAACAAAGCAGACTTCCAAAGAGTTCAAAAACAAGCTTGTGGGTATTCATCCCCACCGTGGTTTTCCCAGTTGGGTTTCCACGTGAAAAATATGTGTGTCATGTGAGATGTCTTTTTCATGTGATGCTATATTGTTTTCTGTCTAGCAATGAATCATGTTGATCTAGTTGCTTATATGTATATCTTTGATGGTAGATTACATATTCATGAATTAGGGTGAAATGGAAATGAAGTGCTAGATTGTATGAGAAGATAAGTGTCAACCGGTCTATGCTTGTCTCAGTTATTCTGGGTTTTGCCGATTGTACCTTGTTTAAGGACCGGTGTTACTATTTGTCGTGCCCAGACTTTTGGGCACAAAAACGAAACAACAAAATTTTTTTTGACCACATGAACTCGCAATATATCCTACAATTATAATAACTTTATTAGAGTTTTGTCTTATCTAGTGTGAAAATAAAATTGTTTACTAAGGTTGGGTTAATTTACCAACTCGAACAAGCGACTTTATTTGGTGGGGATTAATCAGTGTCACAAATTAGTTAGCTAGCTCAATTACCTTAACTAAGTTGTCGTAAACTGAAACGAGGGATAAATGGGTTATCTCAAAGTATTAAATCATTTCCGACCATAAAATGATAATGTTATAAAATAATTGATGCACACGTGAATTCATTATTACATCCAACCGATAGGGGGGTTCAAATTACTATAATGTCATTTGCCCACTAAATCCGACAATAAGCTAAAGCCAATTCTAATTTTCCCTAAACCCTTAATTTTGACGATTTAATTTCGATCCGACCAAAAATAGGTCTCAAGGGCTTAAGGTTCATAAATTTACAAATTCCTCCTTTTGAATTTCCTATTTACATTATATCCTATTGTCCACAATTAAATTGAGGAAAATCTATTGACTAATTAAATAAATTAATAGGATTTAGGGTATTGTTTATCCAACTATATTAATTCTTCATTTTTAAACCCCTGGAATTAGCTATATTAAAATTTAAATTTTCTAAAGAATAAAAACATATGATAATTCAATAATAAAAATAAAGTATTTATTAATTAAAATCAAATTTTAAAAACTTCCAATTTAGATTTCCCAACTCTAATTTAAAATTCTTTTAAATAAAGAATTCCCTCATTCCTAAAATGCTAACCCTAATTATAAATTAAAATCAAATTTTAAAACTCCACTCTAAATCTCCCATATATATATATATATATATATATATATATATATATATATATATATATATATATATATATATCTCTTAAAATGCTAACCCTAACCCGAAATGGGGTTAGGGTTGCATTTCTATATATTACACTTTGTTTTATTTTTTTATCATTTTATACCCTAACCCGAAATGGGTTAGGGTTTATTAAACCCCTTTTTTTTTCTTATTTATTTATTTTTTTTTTGAGTGAGGGAGATTGCAGGTACGACGGAGGGATGGCGAAGAGGGTTTCAAAGTGGGAAGAGGCGGAGGAAGTGGGGAGGGTTTCCGGGCGTATACGCACATTGGCGGTAGTGCCGCCCACTCTGTGTACACACAGTGGCGGACTGCATAGCCGCCGCCACTGTGTATACACAGTGGCGGGCACCACTCACTGTGCGTAGCACAGTGGCGGGCACCGCTCACTGTGCGTAGCACAGTGGCGGGCACCGCTCACTGTGCGTAGCACAGTGGCGGGCACCGCTCACTGTGCGTAGCACAGTGGCGGGCACCGCTCACTGTGCGTAGCACAGTGGCGGCCGCGACCGCTCCACTGTGTTACACACAGTGCGGTGCCCTTCGACGTCACCCACTGTGTGTAGCACAGTGGCATGGCCGTGGCCGTCCACTGTGTTACACACAGTGGCCCGCGTTTTCCCCATTTCTTTTTTTTTTTTTAAAAACATGTTAATATATTTCGTGGTTGTAAAATATTATATGATGTTTTTTTTTTTTAATATCAAATATATATATATATATATATACGGTGCACAATATCTTATATGAATATGTAATATATATATACACATATAACATTGCTATGATCAGACATAACATATATGTTTATGTATTTTTTTTTTCTACAGGCATCCATAGAGTATGTTTTCGGATGCAGAAATATATATATATATATATATATATATATATATATAGGATTAAGAAGTTTGTTCTACAATATATATATATTTTTTTTAACATAGCAGCATGCAATACGTCTATATATTTTGTAACAGGGATACACAAGTTCAAAATATATCTCTCCTCTTGTTGTTGCAGGGGTCTGCACATCCAGGAATTTATATATATATATTTATAAGTATATAGGTATATATTTTTCAATATATATACTTATATACCTATAGATATATATAAGGTAAATGTTAAAATAATAGGGCTGAAAACCCTTATATTGGTTTGAGATTTTAACCATTAAACATTCTGTTCAAGTCTTCTAACAGCATTAAGAACAGGTTTTATTTATCTTCTTATTTAGCAGTCATACATCCTACTTTCTACAACAATGTAAAAATACTAGTTCTCTTTTTTTTTAACAGTCATAAAATAACAGTAATCTAAACTATGCAAGTAAATAATGAAACCTAATGCATTTTTTTTATTTTTTTTCTTTTCTTTAATATTGCAGTAAATAAACAAGTGAACAGACCAGATTTAGATGTAGTCTATAACAACACAATAGACATCAAAATATAAATAAAAATTACATTGTTTTTTAGAATGATAAGTTACAATAGCCCATATATAAAAATGGGTGAATAATCTCAATAGTCTTCTCTTTCTTAATCTTTACATAGTGAATAAAAGAATACATTTATTTAAACAGAAAAAGAATCAATTTAAGCCCTATATTTACATATACATTTTCTTTTTTTCTTTTTTTGCTACAAATCATAAAGTTACATTTCCTTTCTTTGCTTTTCTGCATTTAAATAAAAATCTGAGTCTGAAACATCTGCAACCAAACAAACTGCAACTCTTAATCTTTTTTTCCCAAGCCACCTGCATGTAAGATTTAGGACTATGACCATGGGATGCTCACCTCCCAGCCTAGGCTTACCAAAAGCCACCCCCGAGCTAGGAGAATCAAGTTCTAGATAGGTTACAAAGAAGCATACAACACAACAATAGGGCAAATACTCAAACATACACCTTCCCATCCCAAGCTACACTTTCACCACATTTTGTGATGATCAATCTATGGGTGGAAGTGGACCAAGTACCATTGGGGAGACTGCAGCCAAAATACAACCCAAGCCACCTCATGGCAACACAAAATACACAACAGATGCATCCCACACACCTTATGCCCCCCAAAGGCTCAAAGCCATATTCTCTCCCCTTATGACCCCCAAATGCATACACAAGGCTATGCAGCAAGGGTCACAAAGGACACCCTTGAGATCACTTTCCTTAAGGAGAGCCTCTCACCCAAGGCCGTCATGCTTCTTCCACCCCAAGATCATCCTACTCCCCCAAGAGTAGGAGATCTTGGACACTCCCAAAGTAGGAACACATAAACAAACAAAAAACATAAAAATGAAACTTACATTTCTCTTTTTTTTTTTTCTACAACAATCTACATATACACCACTCTTTTCACAAGCATTTCTTTCAAAAGAAGGAACAACTTAAACAACATAAAACAAAGAGAATACAACCAACCTTAATCTGCCAATAGGTATGTTAGACTTAGTTGGAGATGAGCTGCCCAAATCCACACAAACTTTCTGCAAATCCCTTGGCCCCCAAATTTCACTATTCCTAAAACTGGTTTCTTTCTTTTCCTCCAAAGTTTTTCCAAAAATCTCCAAGGATGGAGAGTGGGTGATTAGCTCACTAAGCTTCCATTCTTAGCCTAAGAAGGCCTCTCTCACTCCTTGCAACCTCTTGGATAGAGTGAGGGACCCCCATTGGATTGGTCTTCCCTAGGTCTTACATCCTCCCTAACCTAGGTACCTAGAGAAGGGAAATGGAAATGGGGAAGAGGGATTACTATCTCCAAGAAGGTTATCCTACCAAGGATGGCACTCCTATAGATGGAATTCGTCCATCTTGGGAAAACCACTTTTTTGGGTGGTTAAACAAGTCTTAAAGGAAAGACACATGGCCAATTTTGGCCTTCACCCATAGGTACCCCATGAGGCCTAATAGAAATGCTCTAAAATTGACTCTAGGAGTTGATTTGACCTTCAGAAAGTCCACCTGAAGTTAACCTACGGGTCAACTCTGAGTTGACCTTCCTTGTGATTCACTAACCTAGATTTCTTGGTTCCTTCAAGGATAATTAGGAGGTATAACAATTAACAAAAATAAAACTTTCCAAAAAGGTGACAAGACAATTTGCCAACACAACATACTACATAGGTGTCAAGTGACACTTCAACATAATTCCACATCACAATTACATACATGGCAATTGTCCCTAAAACAATTTAATAAATATAATTTACACTCATGCAACATTTTACATTTACGAATAAAATACAATACATACGGGGTGTTGTCTCTCCAAATAGACAACCCCTGGTTTTACTAATGCACATTAGCCTAGGCTTGATTCTCCATAATATTTCCATGGTCACATGGATAATTTCCTGCACATCTCAATTAAAGCATTAGTACTTCCCAAATAACCTTATATAATATATAACACGTAATCATAATACAATACATTCATTCTTCATAGGCTCATCATTATAAAATACGATTTATCACAAATTAAAGCAATTTATTATAATCCTCAAAATTTGATCCATCTACAAGATATGCAAACATTTTTCTAACATTATAACACATTCTGAAATTCAGATAATAACCTGCATCATCACAATATTACCCTAATCTAGAATCATATAATATTCTATAATCCACAAGGCATAGAAATGAAGCATCCATATATATCAATGTTACCAAAATCATGGGACCATGTAAAGTTCTCTATCCATAGTGTGTCAAAACTAGCATCTAAAATAGTTCCAAAATGAAAATAGCTGAAGAGATAGGATGGATCAAGGTAGGGCCTCACACCCTCCCCCTCTAGGCATGAACGTCCTCCTGGAGTTCATCAAAAAGATGAGGGTACTGTGATCTCATACGTGTTGCATCCTCCCATGAAGCTGTGACCTCATCATAGCAATCCCACTGGACCCTAACCTGGTCCAGCTCTCGACCTCGAAGGGCCAATGTCCATTGAGCCAAAATGCGAATGGACTCCAAGGCTAGCTGTGCGTCTGACTCCACCTGCAAGGCATCCCAATCTAAAATATGAGACTCATCATAGATATATTTTCTCAAAACTGACACATGAAATACATCGTGGATGCGTGATAGGCTAGGTGGCAAAGCTAGGCGATAAGCAACTGGTCCTATCCTCTCAAGGATCTCGAAAGGTCCGACAAAGCGAGGTGCGAGCTTAGAACCCTTTCCATAGCGGATCAGACTCTTATGCGGTCGCACTCTAAGGAAAACTCTGTCCCCAAGCATGTAACTCTGGTCTATCCTCTTTGCATCTGCATATTTCTTCTGCCTATCCTATGCCTCTCTAAGGCGCTGCCTAATCAGAGTTACCTACTGCTCCATATCACGGACCATCTCAGGGCCTATGGCCACTCTATCCTCGATACAGTCCCAACTCAAAGGTGTCCTGCATGGTCTGCCATACAAAGCTTGAAAAGGTGGCATCCCCAAGGAAGTGTGATGCCCATTATTATAGGCAAATTCTACTAAATGCAGGTACTCCTCCCATCAGGTCTGATGATCCATGACTTACATGCAGAGCATATCCTCTAACACCTAGTTAACCCGCTCTGTCTGTCCATCTGTCTCTGGATGATAGGTTGTGCTGAAGTTGAGCTTGGTGCCCAACGCTGCCTGTAATGCCTTCCAAAAGGAAGAAGTAAAGAGAGAATCTCTATCAGAAATAATCTTGCGTGGAACACCATGAAGCCTGACAATGTCTCGCAAGAACACTTGTGCCACTGCTGGAGCTATGAAGGTAGTCTGGACTGGTGAGAAGTGGGCTACTTTGGTCAATTTGTCAACTGTCACCAAGATAGCATCATGGCGACGAGATGACATAGGAAGACCAATGATGAAGTCCATGGATATAGTATCCCACTTCCACTCTGGTATAGCATGGGACTGGAGTAACCCACCTAGATGGCGGTGCTCCGCCTTGACTCTCTGACACTCAAGGCATCGGGCTACTAACTCAGCGATAAGCATCCGCATTCTTGGCCAATGATATAACTGCCTCAAGTCTGCATGCATCTTCTTAACCCCGGGATGTGCTGCATAAGGAGCTCTATGAGCCTCCATGATGATGAAATCTCGCACACCCCCAGGAGAGGGTACATAGATGTGCCCTCTATGGTGTAATAAACCATCAGACTCTAAAGAGTAGTCTACAAACGTCCCTTCTAGGGTCTCCTGATTACGGATCCTCTAACAAACCTCTAGATACCAATCATCCTCTAGCAATCGTTGCAAAATACGGTCTCTCAAATCTATGCTCATGGATATGGTGTAAACCTCATGTCGTCTCCTACTTAGGGCATCTGCGACCACATTCTCCTTTCCTTTGATGTAGTGAACATCAAAATCATACTCACAAAGGAACTCCATCCATCTCCTCTGAGGTGCATTAAGGTTAGGCTGGGTGAAGATGTACTGCAAACTCTGATGGTCTGAATGAAGCTCGAAGTGATGGCCTAAGAGGAAATGTCTTCACCTCACAAGTGCATGTACAACTGCTGCAAGCTCTAGGTCGTGCGTAGGGTAGTTAAGCTCGTGAGTCTTAAGTTTCCTAGACTCGTATGCTATAACCCTACCCTCCTGCATAAGAACTGATCCCAATCCATCTAAGGAAGCATCTGTGCATACCATGAAGTCGACCGTGGGGTTTGGCACAATAAGAATAGGTGCACTAGTAAGTGCCCTTTTTAGATCCTGAAAAGCCCTCTCACACTTCTCTGTCCACTCGAATTTCTTCCCTTTTCTCTAGAGGGATGTGATGGGGTGTGCAACTCTAGAAAATCCCTCAACAAAGCGTCTGTAGTACCTTGCCAAACCCATGAAGCTCCTGACCTCTGTCACATTGGTAGGCACCGGCCAATCCATGATGGCTCTAATCTTTGATGGGTCAACTGAGATCCCATCACTGGATATAACATGCCCTAGGTACTTGACCTCTGATCTAAAGAAAGCACACTTCGACAAACTGTCGAACAACTGGTTGTCCCTCAAACACTGCAAAACCTGCCTCAAATGCTCCTCATGATCCTACTCATTTTGGGAATAGATCAATATGTCATCGAGGAACACTATCACAAATCGGTCAAGGAAGGTGCGGAATACCCCATTCATGAGACTCATGAATACAGCTGGAGCATTTGTAAGACCGAATGGGACCACAGTGAACTCATAGTGGCCATATCTGGTGCGAAATGCGGTCTTGTGGATATCACTTTCCACAATCCTCAACTGATGATATCCTGACTTCAGGTCTATTTTGGAAAATACTTTAGCACCCTGAAGCTGATCAAACAAGTCATCGATCCTCGGCAAGGGATAGCGGTTCTTGATGGTTACTTTATTCAGTTGCCTGTAATCCATGCACAACCGAAGGGATCCGTCCTTCTTCTTCACGAAGATGACTAGTGCACCCCAAGGGGAGATGCTAGGACGGATGTGACCCTTCTCTAAGAGTTCCTCTAGCTGCATCTTGAGCTCATTAAGCTCATGAGTGGTCATCCTATAAGGTGCTCTCGAAACTGGCTCGGCTCCTAGTACCAAATCTATGTGGAAGTCAATCTCTCTGCTAGGCGGCATACCAGGTAGCTCCGCTGGAAACACATCTGCAAATGCCTCAAGGATGGGATGATCATCTATGGAAGGCTCCCTCTCATTTTCTTCCTCTCTGTCATTGATCGTGATAGCAAACAACTGGCATCCCTTCTGCATGCTCCGCTTAAGCTGCATAGCGGATATCATACGAAGAGACACAGGTCGCTGAACCCCAGTGATTACTATGGGAGCACCATGATCATCCTCACACTCGACCTTTTTCAAGCGATAATCCATCTTGGCTCTTTGGGCATAAAGCCAATCCATGCCAAATACGATGCCATAAGATCTGAGTGGCGTAACTCTAAGGTCTACTAAGGTGGTGGTATTACCAATCTGGAGCGGAGATCCCCTAACCTCTGAATCCACTGACACTCTAGCCCCTGAAGCTAACTCCACTTCCCAGCTAACACTTTGCCTTACTGCCACTAGCCCACAACACTCCACAACCAATGGAGATATAAAGGAGTTAGTCGCTCCTGAGTCAAATAATATAGAAATACTACTACCTCTGACCTTACCTGTAGCCTCGATGACTGTGACCTAGTGCTCTGCCTGGCAGTTGTCAACCGCTGCGAAGACTCTATGGGACTTGCCCATGTCCCCAACTGTAGGCTCTGATGTTGCCATCCTCTGATTCCTTGTCATCTGTCCCTGTGGACACTCCCTCGCCATGTGCCCCATGGCTCCACACGTGAAGCAAGCATCGCGTGCTTGAAACTGTGCGCCCTGCAACCTAGAAAAAGGATGCCCACCTGTCCGGCTAGAACCACTGTACCCACCCCTAGAGGGCTGCTAAGCCCATGCTGGGGGTGTGTATGTACCCTGTGCTCTCTGGTCACACCTGGGACCCTATGACTACCACTGCTTGGGTCTGGAGCCCTGCTGTCCCTGAGGGGGCCTCTATCTCTGACTCTGCTGTGACTGCTGTGGAGGAGGGGGTTTATGGGACCCCGAAACATTTCTGTGGTTGCCTTTCCAATGGGGTTTCTGAAACCCGAAAGACTGGGGGACCGGGTTTTGGTTCTGAAACCGATCCCTCGTGTCCTGTGGCCTAATCTAAATCTCCTCGGCTATAAGGGCCTTCTCTACGGCAACCCAAAGGTTCCCTGGAGCGGCCATCCTCACTGGTCCTGCTATCCCAGCATTAAGTCCCCTAACAAATTGGTTGACGAGCAGCTTCTCATCCTCCAGGTAATCTACATAAGGTAGGAGCTCAATAAACTTACTCTCGTACTGGGTCACTGAGAGACCCTTCTGCTGGAGGTCGTGGAACTCATCGATCCTACGCTGCCTGAAGTGCTCTGACAAGTACCTCTCTCTAAACCTCTCTGTGAAGATTTCCCATGTGATGGTATCTGCAGTAAGTCCACACTTGAATTCCTCTTGCTTCCACCATGTGGAGGCTGTCGATCTCAGAAGGTGGACTGCAACTCGTGCCTTCAGATTACTTTCATAAGATCGCAATGCGAAGCACCGATCTAGGCTCAAAAGCCATGCCTCAGCCTCTACTCCGTCAGTAGTTCCTCCAAAAGATGGTGGCTGGAGGCGCAAAACCTCTCTAATCAGGTCTCCTGGTTCCTGATGTGCTCTCTCAAAGTACACAGGTGCTGCTACTGGAGGTGGTTCAGGCAGGTGAACGGACTCCGGTTCATGCTCTGCCTCACCCTCTATGGGATTAGGAGGTGGACTCCTACTCCGTTCCCTCTCTACTGACCTATGACTCCTTGAGTTCTGATTGTTTGCATGACGTTCCACTGCTGGAAGCCTGTCCTGCACTATCCCAATCAAGTTCTAAAGAGCTAGCAAGATGTCTCGGTTAGGGTCAACCGGTGGTTCAGGAGGTGCTTCCGGGTTCCCTTCTGGAACCGGTTCCTCCCTAGCAACATCCTCGCATGCCATACGTGTACGCCTAGGACCCCTTCCACGCTTGCGAGCTTGTCGCGTAGTCGGAGGCATCCTAATGAGAAACAAAGATAAAATAAATAAACAATTAATTAAATAATTTAATTTTCATATATTTTTATTTTTATTTTCTTTTTAAGAAAATATTTGATTAATTTAGATAATTAGAGCGAAACGTAATGGAGAAAGGTTCCTAGTGTCGAAAACCTTGCTCTGATACCAAAATGTTGTGCCCGGACTTTTGGGCACAAAAATGGAACAACAAAATTTTTTTTGACCACATGAACTCGCAATATATCCTACAATTATAATAACTTTATTAGAGTTTTGTCTTATCTAGTGTGAAAATAAAATTGTTTACTAAGGTTGGGTTAATTTACCAACTCGAACGAGCGACTTTATTTGGTGGGGATTAATCAGTGTCACAGATTAGTTAGCTAGCTCAATTACCTTAACTAAGTTGTCATAAACTGAAACGAGGGATAAATGGGTTATCTCAAAGTATTAAATCATTTCCGACCATAAAATGATAATGTTATAAAATAATTGATGCACACGTGAATTCATTATTACATCCAACTGATAGGGGGATTCAAATTACTATAATGTCATTTTCCCACTAAATCCGACAATAAGCTAAAGCCAATTCTAATTTTTCCTAAACCCTTAATTTTGACGATTTAATTTCGATCCGACCAAAAATCGGCCTCAAGGGCTTAAGGTTCATAAATTTACAATTTCCTCCTTTTGAATTTCCCATTTACATTATATCCTATTGTCCACAATTAAATTGAGGAATATCTATTGACTAATTAAATAAATTAATAGGATTTAGGGTATAGTTTATCCAACTATATTAATTCTTCATTTTTAAACCCCTGGAATTAGCTATATTAAAATTTAAATTTTCTAAAGAATAAAAACATATGATAATTCAATAATAAAAATAACCGTATTTATTAATTAAAATCAAATTTTAAAAACTTCCAATTTAGATTTCCCAACTCTAATTTAAAATTCTTTTAAATAAAGAATTCCCTCATTCCTAAAATGCTAACCCTAATTATAAATTAAAATCAAAATTTAAAACTCCACTCTAAATCTCCCATATATATATATATATATATAAACATATTTATTTATATATATATATATATGTAAATCTCTTAAAATGCTAACCCTAACCCGAAATGGGGTTAGGGTTGCATTTCTATATATTACACTTTGTTTTATTTTTTTATCATTTTATACCCTAACCCGAAATGGGTTAGGGTTTATTAAACCCCTTTTTTTTTCTTTATTATTCATTTTTTTTTGAGTGAGGGAGATTGCAGGTACAATGGAGGGACGACGAAGAGGGTTTCAAAGTGGGAAGAGGCGGAGGAAGTGGGGAGGGTTTCCGGGCGCCGCTGTGCATACGCATAGTGGCGGCAGCGCCGCCCACTGTGTGTACACACAGTGGTGGATGGCATAGCCGTCGCCCACTGTGTATACACACAGTGGCGGGTGCCGCTCACTGTGCGTAGCACAGTGGCGGTCGCGACCGCTCCACTGTGTTACACACAGTGTGGTGCCCTTCGGCGCTGCCCACTGTGTGTAGCACAGTGGCTCGGCCGTGGCCGTCCACTGTGTTACACACAGTGGCCCGCGTTTTCCCCATTTCTTTTTTTTTTTTAAAAAACATGTTAATATATTTCGTGGTTGTAAAATATTATATGATGTGTTTTTTTTTGAATATCAAATATATATATATATATATATATATATATCTATATATATATATATATATATATATATATATATATCTATATATATATATATATATACGGTGCACAATATCTTATATGAATATGTAATATATATATATATATATATATATTTGAATATATATATATATATTTATATATACATATAACATTGCTATGATCAAACATAACATATATGTTTATGTATTTTTTTTTCTACAGGCATCCATAGAGTATGTTTTCGGATGCAGAAATATATATATATATATATATATATATGATTAAGAAGTTTGTTCTGCAATACATATTTTTTTTTTTAACACAGCAGCATGCAATACGTCTATATATTTTGTAACAGGGATACACAAGTTCAGAATATATCTCTCCTCTTGTTGTTGCAGGGGTCTGCACGTCCAGGAATTTATATATATATATTTATAAGTATATAGGTATATATTTTTCAATATATATACTTATATACCTATAGATATATATAAGGTAAATGTTAAAATAATAGGGCTGAAAACCCTTATATTGGTTTGAGATTTTAACCATTAAACATTCTGTTCTAGTCTTCTAACAGCATTAAGAACAGGTCTTATTTATCTTCTTATTTAGCAGTCATACATCCTACTTTCTACAACAATGTAAAAATACTGGTTCTTTTTTTTTTTTAACAGTCATAAAATAACAGTAATCTAAACTATGCAAGTAAATAATGAAACCTAATGCATTTTTATTTTTTTTCTTTTCTTTAATATTGCAGTAAATAAACAAGTGAACAGACTAGATTTAGATGTAGTCTACAGCAACACAATAGACATCAAAATATAAATAAAAATTACATTGTTTTCCAGAATGATAAGTTACAACAGCCCATATATAAAAATGGGTGAATAATCTCAACAGTCTTCTCTTTCTTAATCTTTACATAGTGAATAAAAGAATACATTTATTTAAACAGAAAAAGAATCAATTTAAGCCCTATATTTACATATACATTTTTTTTTTTTTTTTTTTGCTACAAATCATAAAGTTACATTTCCTTTCTTTGCTTTTCTGCATTTAAATAAAAATCTGAGTCTGAAACATCTGCAACCAAACAAACTGCAACTCTTAATCTTTTTTTCCCAAGCCACCTGCATGTAAGATTTAGGACTATGACCATGGGATGCTCACCTCCCAGCCTAGGCTTACCAGAAGCCACCCCCAAGCTAGGAGAATCAAGTTCTAGATAGGTTACAAAGAAGCATACAACACAACAATAGGGCAAATACTCAAACATACACCTTCCCATCCCAAGCTACACTTTCACCACTTTTTGTGATGATCAATCTACGGGTGGAAGTGGACCAAGTACCATTGGGGAGACTGCAGCGAAAATACAACCCAAGCCACCTCATGGCAACACAAAATACACAACAGATGCATCCCACACACCTTATGCCCCCCAAAGGCTCAAAGCCATATTCTCTCCCCTCATGACCCCCAGATGCATACATAAGGCTATGCAGCAAGGGTCACAAAGGACACCCTTGAGATCACTCTCCTTAAGGAGAGCCTCTCACCCAAGGCTGTCATGCTTCTTCCACCCCAAGATCATCCTACTCCCCCAAGAGTAGGAGATCTTGGACACTCCCAAAGCAAGAACACATAAACAAACAAAAAACATAAAAATGAAACTTACATTTCTCTTTTTTTTTTCCTACAACAATCTACATATACACCACTCTTTTCACAAGCATTTCTTTCAAAAGAAGGAACAACTTAAACAACATAAAACAAAGAGAATACAACCAACCTTAATCTGCCAATAGGTATGTTAGACTTAGTTGGAGATGAGCTGCCCAAATCCACACAAACTTTCTGCAAATCCCTTGGCCCCCAAATTTCACTATTCCTAAAACTGGTTTCTTTCTTTTCCTCCAAAGTTTTTCCAAAAATCTCCAAGGATGGAGAGTGGGTGATTAGCTCACTAAACTTCCATTCTGAGCCTAAGAAGGCCTCTCTCACTCCTTCCAACCTCTTGGATAGAGTGAGGGATCCCCCATTGGATTGGTCTTCCCTAGGTCTTACATCCTCCCTAACCTAGGTACCTAGAGAAGGGAAATGGAAATGGGGAAGAGGGATTACTATCTCCAAGAAGGTTATCCTACCAAGGATGGCACTCCTATAGATGGAATTCGTCCATCTTGGGAAAACCACTTTTTTGGGTGGTTAAACAAGTCCTAAAGGAAAGACACATGGCCAATTTTGGCCTTCACCCATAGGTACCCCATGAGGCCTAATAGAAATGCTCTAAAATTGACTCTAGGAGTTGATTTGACCTTCAGAAAGTCCACCTGAAGTTAACCTACGGGTCAACTCTGAGGTGACCTTCCTTGTGGCTCACTAACCTAGATTTCTTGGTTCCTTCAAGGATAATTAGGAGGTATAACAATTAACAAAAATAAAACTTTCCAAAAAGGTGACAAGACAATTTGCCAACACAACATACTACATAGGTGTCAAGTGACACTTCAACATAATTCCACATCACAATTACATACATGGCAATTATCCCTAAAATAATTTAATAAATATAATTTACACTCATGCAACATTTTACATTTACGAATAAAATACAATACATACGGGGTGTTGTCTCTCCAAATAGACAACCCCTGGTTTTACTAACGCACATTAGCCTAGGCTTGATTCTCCATAATATTTCCATGGTCAGATGGATAATTTCCTGCACGTCTCAATTAAAGCATTAGTACTTCCCAAATAACCTTATATAATATATAACACGTAATCAGAATACAATACATTCATTCTGCATAGGCTCGTCATTATAAAATACGATTTATCACAAATTAAAGCAATTTATTATAATCCTCAAAATTTGATCCATCTACAAGATATGCAAACATTTTTCTAACATTATAACAAATTCTGAAATTCAGATAATAACCTGCATCATCACAATATTACCCTAATCTAGAATCATATAATATTCTATAATCCACAAGGCATAGAAATGAAGCATCCATATATATCAATGTTACCAAAATCATGGGACCATGTAAAGTTCTCTATCCATAGTGTGTCAAAACTAGCATCTAAAATAGTTCCAAAATGAAAATAGTTGAAGAGATAGGATGGATCGGGGTAGGGCCTCACACTATTTGTCTGTCAATGCACAGTGTTTGCAGACAAACCGGTTCAAGAGTGTGTTTTTGTCTATACTGATTCACCCCCCCCTCTCAGTACTGGTTGGGTACTATTCATTCATCACTATGTTATCAGTTCACAACTATGAATCTGAAATCCTCTCACAAGGTAGTCTTTAATGAGACTTATCTCCTAACAAAGATCTAGATTCCTAACAGGATCTGTTCTGGTGAAGAACATTGTATGACCTTAACCGGTCTGGTTACTATTTTGTAGATAGTTACTTGTGAGTTTCAGCTCACCATGGTTTTTCCCATTTGGGTTTCCATGTCAAAACCTCTTGTGTTATGGTGATTGTGCTCTTGTGGGTGAATGCTTTATTTGTTGTTTGGTTTACATTTGTCTTAACCAGTTTGTTAGTAAATTTGTTATACTGGTTGATTGCTAAACTGTTTAAGTGTTTAAGTTTAGTATTTTTTGGTATACTAATTCACCCCCCCTCTTAGTATTCATCAGATGGATTGTTGTTCAAGGGAGTGTAGTTGTGTACTCCTAAATGTTCCATGAGGGTGACTATTATTAGGGAGAAGCATTGTGGAGCCATGGCAGGTCATTTTGGCCTTGACAAGACTCTAGACCTTGTAAAGAGACATTATTTTTGGCCTAAATTGCAGACAGATGTGAGAAAGTTTGTATAAACATGTGTCATATGTCAGAAAGCCAAAGGGAAGTCTACAAATGCAGGTTTATATCAACTCTTACCCATTCCTTCTAGGCCATGGGAGAGCATAAGTATGGACTTTGTGTTGGGTTTGCCTAGAACAGGGGGAGGATTTGATAGTGTCTTTGTAGTAGTGGACATGTTTAGTAAATTGGCTCATTTCTTGCCATGTAAGACTTCTTGTGATGCATCATATGTTGCATAACTACTTTTCAAAGGGATAGTCCAGATACATGGATTGCTGCTGAACATTGTTTCAGACAGAGATGTGAAGTTCATAGGTCACTTTTGGAGGACTCTTTGGAAGAAGTTGGGGACTAACCTATCTTTCTCATCAGCCTACCATCCTCAAACGGATGGGACAATTGAGGTTGTCAATAGGTCATTACAAAACCTATTAAGGTGTTTAACAAGGCAACATGGAGAGAAGTGGGATAATATTTTGTCACAGATAGAATTCTCATACAATGACACCATAAATAGGAGTACCAGTAAATCTCCTTTTCAGATTGTTTATGGCATACACCCAAGGGGAGTGTTGGGGTTAAGAGATTTACCCAAAGAAGAAGCCATTAGTGTAGATGGTGAAGCCTTTGAATCAGCCATTAAAGAGGTGCATGACCAAGTCAATTCTCATCTCCAACAATCTGTGGTGAAGTATAAGGCTCATGCTGATAAGAAGAAGAGAGATGTACAATTTAGTGTTGGGGATTTGGTATGGGTACATTTGAAGAAGGAGAGACTATCGAAAGGAAAATACACCAAACTCATGTAGAGGAAGATTGGACCATGTCAGATATTGAAGAAGTGTGGAAAAAATGCCTATGAGATCCAACTTCCTCCTGATCTTGGATTATCACCTATTTTTATTGTGTGTGATCTTAGACTTTTCAAAGATACTAACAATGCAAAAGAAGAACCAATGTAGGTTGCAGCAAACAATGACATTCCAAAATAGGAATCACCTAAGTTGAGAAAAGTAATTGACACTAGAGTCACAAAGAAGACAAGAAACAAGGAGCACATTAAGTACTTGGTGGCTTGGCAGGATAAACTAGACTCTGAGGTGGTTTGGATGACAAGTGAGCATATATCCAATCATGGTGTAGATTTACAAACTTTGATCTCAAGTGGGCTTGAGATTTATTCTCCTGGGGAGTATGGTGTAGGATCACCTCATCAAAAATCTATTCATGACCCTAAGGATGAAGACTAGGATCATTAGGATGTGTTAGAGTGTCTTGTGTTTTATATACGCAAACAAACCCCACCATGTAAGCCCATGTCACCAATTAGGCAATTTGAGAAGCCAATTGGGACAATGTGGTAAAAAGGGGTAGTAGATGGTTTAGATTTATGTTTAATAGGTTTTATAAAAAAAAATTGTGTGTTTGGTTGGTCCATGTGTGTGGATCCCAACCTTAGGAAGTATGACAACTTTGTGAGCAAAATTGCAAAAATGCAACTTTTGAGTGCAAAAGTGCAACTTTTTGTAATTTGGTTGGAGAATCCTTTCAATGGATCCAACCTACTCCAAATTTAGTTGGAAAACATTGGAGAGTTGTATAAGCCTTGTGGGCTCAATTCCCAAGGTTTTTGTGGTTGGATTTGGAGTTTATGAAGCAATAATACTCAAAACAATTCAGTTTTTCCAAAAATTATGAGTTTGTAGGCATTGTATGTAACTGTACGAACTGATTGGAATCCCACAATCCATGGAGTATATATGGGAATGAATTATATTTCTTTTGGTGTTGGTCTAAGTTCTTAATTATTCGGGAGTAGAGAGAACCCTTCATTTTACTGACTGTAACCCAGAAATTGAGGGTTTGGAGTCAAAATGGCATTATCTTACACTTCGGTCCATTAAAAGACTCTTCCTTTGGAGGGATGTAGGATAAGCCTTTTCATTTTAGTTTTTTTATGTTTTTTTGAAGGGGAGACCTTGTTGTGTGGAGAAATGAATAGATTTAGGTAGACATCTCTATGTGACTACCTAGGACAAGTTTTAGGATAGTCATCATATTTTGTCTTAGCGATGGTTTCCAGGTGTACAACCTTGGAATTAGAAGTTTATCACTACCCCCCACATTCCTATTAATTTTATTTTTCAATTGGTCTACCGATAAAGGTAGCTACTTTGGAAAATAGGGCTAATTGCCCCTACTAGGTCTCTTAGCCTCTAAAGGGAACAAACCTTATATTTCTAGATCTGACCAAACAATTTTGGGGATTAGTATAACTCCCAAAAGGGTGTCTGGAATGATAAGTGTTTTGTATATATGTGTGGAATATTTTTGAGTTAAAGTCAAAACACCAGTATAGAAGGGCTACTAGCCGAAGGGGTAGGTTTACAAAGGAGGTATAAGGATTTGATGCCCAAAATCAAAAACAATGCTTGAAAGAGGTCTTAGATGTTATGTGTTGGTCAAATACTGAATCTCAAGGAGTAGGGATCACCGGTAAGGTACTTTTGAAGAGTTGAATCCTCTTACTCATCTTGAGTAGGCCCAAGACTTGTGAGTGTGTGTGTAGTTTCATCCAAGGTGTAGAGTCCTTCCTTGCAAGACCCTTGTGAGTAGTTGAAGGGTCACTAGCCTAACCTTATTTGGGCTTGTTATTAGGAGTTTGGGTAGGCCTCTGCATCAATAAGCGGCTCTTACATTGTGATCAGTATTGCTACCCGGTCCAACAAAATACAAAAGAGACTCCAACATCGACATAGTTATTCTAATGTATTATGTTTCATTATAACTTGCATGTTATACTGACTATACTTGAATCCAATGGAACAATGAGAAAATGATTGGAAAACTTATTTCTTTTGCAACCTGCAAGACTTGTTTCTTTGCATCCTCTTGGCATCCTTGCAACAGTTATTGACATCAATGACAATAATGCCAACAATCTCCCCCTTTTGGCTTTGATTACAACATACTAACCAAACATGTCTTTTGTCTCCCTTTAACAACAATGGAAAAGGGCATTCTCTAGCTAAGCAGGATGAACCATTATTACAACATAAAAAGGCAAGGCCACTACAACTTACACAAATTTGGATCTCCCCCTGTGACCAAACATGAGGTTCAAGGATAGGAATAAGTAAACCACTGAGTTCCCCTTGAACCACAAATTTTTGTAAACACTCAAGTGCTAAAATAAATTGGGACAACCCCCAATTTGAGTCTTAGATATTAAAAAGTGTCCTTGGGAAGAGGTTTTGTAAAAATATCAGCCACTCGCTCACCTCTGGTTACATATTCAACCTTGACATCCTTGTCAGCTACCTTCTCCCTCAAGAAATGATACTTAATTGCTATATGTTTTGTCCTTGAGTGTATGACAGAGTTCCTAGATATGTTGATTTCACTTGAATTGTCACATTTGATGGAGATTGGATCTGCATACTCTACCTAGATATCCTTGAGTGTGTGCTTCATCTGGAGAACTTGTGAACAACATGTAGCAATAGTTATGTATTCATCTTTAGTGGTAGATAAAGAGATGGAGTTTTGTTTCTTGTTGTGTCATGAGACTAATCTATCACCAAGGAAGAAGGCACCACCACTAGTGTGCTTCCTATCATCAATACATCCAGCCCAATCAACATCTATGTATGCTTCCAAGCTGAAATCACCACTCTTTGAATACCATAGACCATAATCAAGTGTTCCCTATAGATAGTACTTGAAGATTCTTTTAACTGCATTCACATGTGATTTCTTTAGAGAAGCTTGGAATCTAAGTACCATGCACATTGCTTGCACAATATCAGGTCTTGAGGTTGTGAGATACAATAGGCTATCAATCATGGACATATACAAGGTTTCATCTACACTAGATGACTCGTCATCTTTGCTTAATTTGCATCCTATCACCATGGGAGTACTAATAGGTTTACTGTCATCCATTTGAAACTTCTTCAACATATCCTTAACACACTTGGTTTGTGATATAAATATACCCCTTTCTAACTGAGAAATTTGCAAACCAAGAAAATATGACAGCTCTCCAAGCATGGACATCTCAAACTCGAACTGAATTTGATCAACAAACTCGTTGCATAGGGCATCCTTGTTGCTTTCAAAGATGATGTCATCTACATATACCACAACAATGATCATGTGATTATCGTCTTCCTTAAAGTATAAGTTGCTATCATCATTCCCTTTTTTGAATCCTTGTTGTTGGAGATATTTGTCTAGCCTAGAATACCACACCCTTGGTGCTTGTTTTAAACAATATAATCCTTTTTCAACTTACATACAAAGTTTTCATTCTCATACAATTGAAAACCTTGAGGCTGCTCAATATACATCTCTTCCTCTAGATTGCCATTCAAAAAAGCAGGCTTTACTTCCATTTGGTAAACCTTATATCCCTTATATGCTGAGAATGCCAACATTCTAATTGCTTCAAGTCTTGCAACAAGAGAAAAAATTTCTTCAAAATCTATGCCCTTTACTTGACATTACCCCTTGTAGACTAGGCTTTCTTTTTTCCTTATCACCTTACCTTCTTCATCCATCTTTTTCCTGTAAACCCATTTTATCCCAATGACATTCTTATCAACATGTCTAAGAACCAATTCCCATATTTTTGTAGACACCTAAAAATGTCTCATTGATCATGTACTAATTATTCCTCTAATTGATTAAATAATTATGTAATTATTTAATTAATTTAATTAATCTTATTCTTCTATTTCATATTTCTTCATCATTTTACTAATTATTCTATTTCATATTCTATCACCATTTAATCATTTTAACTATTTTCTAAATATTAATTAAATATTTATTATTTAATTAATTCTGATTAATTCCCCAATTTAAATAATCTTTATTATTTAAATAAATTACTAATTATTCAATTTCTATCTCTAATCATCTAATCATTAACCCTTTTTTTAATATTAATTAAATATTTATTATTTAATTAATTGTGATTTAATCCTTTAATTTAAATAATCTTTATTATTTAATTAAATTCTATTTCTAAAATAATTAAATAGTTTCTTTAAATTATTTAATTAGCTAATTAATTCTTCTATTTCCAAATCTATAAGTTCTAATTTCATTTAATTATTTCTTCTAATTTCTTCTAATTTCAAATACATGTGCATGATTTCAAAAACCAAATTGAAAATCAAAGGCAAGTTCTAAATATATTCAAATACTAAATTGAATTTGAATTCAATTATTTGAATAAATATCATGCAAAGATTAAATTAAAAATCTAAGTTAAAGTGCAAGCACATGCTAAATTAATTAATTAAATCATTTATCTCTCTAGTCTCTATTTTCATCTTCTAGTTCTCTTTGTCATCTTCTTTATTTCCTCCAATCATTCTTTTTCTTCTTTCAATTAGCTTTTTCTCAATTAGTTAACTCAATTAATCTATTTAATCTATTCTGTTTCACCTCCAAGTCAGCAGTTCAACTATCAATCAGCATGTGAGCTCACCTGAGTTCCACCTCTTGATCATTTTGTTCCACCTTTCAATCAATCCTCTCCAAAAATCTATAAATTGAGCATTCAATCCTCACAATTTCTCTAGATCACAAACTTCGAATCTTTGTGTCAATTGCAGGTTGCCAGTGCAATATCTGAGAGCCATCATACCATAGAGAGAAGAATAAAAATGGAAGCTATGGTGCATAATAGGGAGTTTCATATTGTTTAATTTAATTTCATTTTTTATCTATTTCATTGGTTTTATGTTTGAATTGCTTAGATAGTTAATGATTTCATGATTGTCCTTATTTCCTATTTGGCAATGGTGTATTTGAGCATGCTACATTTTGTTCTTTTCAATCTATTGGAGCTCTTCTTCCATTGCCTTCATCCATTCTCACTCTTGTTGGCTTCATCATATGTCTTAGGTTCCATCTCAGTCATAAGGAAGAAGTTTACTTGTTCATTATTTCTTGCATAACTTCTTTTTGTTTGCACACCATTTTTTTCTCCTATAATTTAATCCTTAGGATGATTTTTCTAAACATAGTTATTTGGTGTCTTATTTGGTACCTCTTCTTGTTCATTCTCAGATTGTCCTTCATCTTCAACACATAGTTCTTCAATCTGATTTACTATATATTCCCTTCCTTTCTGCAATTTCTCATCTATTCTAACATTTACACATTTACACTCTCAACCACTCTCCTTAGTCTTTTGTTGAAACAATTGTGAGCTTTTATGTGAGTATAGTAGCCCAAGAAGATTCCCTCATCGCATCTTGATTCAAAAATACCCAAACCATCTTCATCTCTTTTGATAAAGTATTTCCTGCCAAACACCTTGAAGTACTTGACTGATGGTTTTTTATCATACCATAGCTCATAGGATTGTTGGCATTATTGCCATTAAGTTGTCATTGATGTCATCTAGTTTGGCATGGTCACCAGTGAGTATGAAGTGGTGATTGATATAGGAGAAGTAAGATATGATGATGTCAATCCATATGTATGTAAGCATATTGAAGGCAAGTTACCGATACACATGAAATGTTGTTAGGATTAATGATATTCCCAAAGATACTGAGAAGGGGGGGTGAATCAGTATCTAACCGATGTAGAGAATATTTAACCTTATTAAGTATTTTGCATTCCAAAATAGTGTACCAGTAAATAAGAATTAATGCAGTAAACGGGAACAATAAAGATAGCATAGAAAACACACCATAACACAAGATGTTTAACGAGGAAATCCGGTGTGGGAAAAACATTAGTGGGATTTGTGACCCACAATATTCACTCACTGACAAATGAATTAATATTACTTACAATGAGGGGCCTGCACATGCAGGAAGGCCAACTACCTAGAGCTCACTGCTCAATCTACAAAATGGAAGTCTTACTGACTTACAAAATGGATTATGAAAAATCCAATATAATGTACTACTTCAAATCAACATGAGCTATGTGTTGGCATTATGTGAACCAGTATGAGAACATAATGACATTATGAGTTGTCATTGATGTCAATATGATGAAGAGAAGAGAACTGGTATAACACTGTGAACCGACATTTGTGCCAATGTGAAGCGGTGTGTTTGTTCAAGGTGAACCGGCATATGGTTATGGGAACCAGCACATGGAAGCGTTGTATGATTACTGGTTTGTAGTGTCAACTTCAGGGTTTCTGGTTGAAGTGCTTCAAGCCTATGTGGCTCAACCAGTGACTTTGTGTGATGAGTCGGTATGATAATGAAGAATAGATCGTGTTGCCACGTATGCCTTGTGTGTGTGAAGGATCTTGCATGAAGGAGATTGTTCCTATCTACCTCGGGAATGTGCGAAGTCTATAAACGGTGATAACGTGTGATGGGTTATCAGCCACCATGAAATCGGTGGAAAACAAATGATGGAGAATGTCTTGAGATTGGTTCAAGACTGTTGCATTTAATGCAGTGTGCTCAATGGTCAGGATTGAATCGTTTAAATTCCTTAACCTAACAGGTTTAGGGTTTAGGGTTTATGCTATCAACCTATCTGTTTTCCTATAAGGTCGATGTTGTGATTCTTTTTGAGGTTGTTGGCAATAGTTGTGTGTGTGTATCCAAGAGAAGGGATAAGTGATTCTTGCCAGACCAGAGGAGAGAAGTGATACCTGTAGAGTGTAAGTACAGAAGGTGAAGAGGAGCTTAAGTGGATCTGCATTGGCATTGAGTGTTGTTACCAGATCATTGCAATACCAGTTGATCTCTAACCACCTCAATAGTTGAGAAATCCCTTAACAGGGTAGCTTTAACCGGCTTGCTGTAAATCCTTTAACAGGGTGACTCAAAACCATTGAGTTCTTGAAATCCTCTAACAAGGTAACCTTTAATAGGGTTTAACCCTTAACCAGGTGATCCCTAACAGGATCAGTTCCTAACAAAACCTATTGTATCAGTCTTTAATCAGACAAGGCTCCTAACAGAGTGGACTTCTAAAGAGTTCAAAAACAAGCTTGTGGGTATTCATCCCCACTGTGGTTTTTCCCAGTTGGGTTTCCACATGAAAAATATGTGTGTCATGTGTGATGTCTTCTTCATGTGATGCTATGTTGTTTTCTGTCAAGCGGTGAATCATGTTGATCTAGTTGCTTATATGTATATCTTTGATGGTAGATTACCTGTTCATGCATTAGGGTGAAATGGAAATGAAGTGTTAGATTGTATGAGAAGATAAGTGTCAACTGGTTTATGCTTGTCTCAATTATTCTGGGTTTTCCCGGTTGTACTCTGTTTAAAGATCGGTATTACTGTTTGTCTGTCAATGCACAGTGTCTGCTGACAAACCAGTTTAAGAGTGTTTTTTTGTTTGTATTGATTCACCCCCCCCCTCTCAGTATTAGTTTGGTATTATTTGTTCATCTTTGAGTTATCACTACGTCAGGTTCAATACCGATTTAGGCTCATACTATAACCATAAATCTTATACAAAATCCGCCCTTATTATTTGTTCATTCCTATCTCATCTCCTATCTTCTATTCTCTATATCAAAAATGATTTACAAGATCCCATACATATATGAGTCTATTACAATATGCCATGTCAGCTTTAGAAAAAGATATTTACAATTAAATACAATAAACAAAAGTTTATTCATGTCGGTTGGGGTGTCGGTATGCATTGTTGTTGGTGCCTACTGGTGGTTTACCAGATGAATGTCAGGTGGTTACTTGAAGGTTACCATTAGGTTGCCATCAATGACAACACCATCATTTCTCACTAGAGTGTAGAATGCCAACAAATGCATCATCTACTGATAAAAGAAAGCAAGCAAGAGAAGAACTAAAGGATGTACATCGATATACTCAGAGAAGATTAATGTTGTCGATAAATGGACTGAGTAGTAGGACCAATATGTTTGATGGAAGGCCAATTTGATCCACTAATAGAGAAGAGGTATGCAGGTATGAAGGCCCACTGGTGGAGCTAGGGTATACTAGTAAGGTGAGTTGAACCGATAGTTTTGGTCAAATGAAGAATGTCAAACCGACATAGCAAACCAAGCACAGGTGGATGTCGACAAATATGACAACTGGAAGCTAGGTGGTGATCATGCATAGGTTGATGAAGTGTGCATCAATGTAACAGTCAGCAAGTAGGTCAACTTTTATGAAGAACCCACAAGTCATGGAGGATGCCAGAACATTGCGGCTCAAGGAAGACAAGCGATTGAACTTATCCTGCAAGAAGATATGATCTTTGTACCCATTTTCCAAAGGAAAAATCTGAGCCATTTAATGGCACGTGACAAAGAAAAGAAGAAGAGCATGGTGCAGACCTCTAGATTTAGAAAACATACATTGGAATGTGAGGCATTGGTGGCGTTGATCGATGACATGCAAATCATCTCTCTGAAAAAGAAGATCAAATGAAATCCAATACGGATCAGTTTGGTGAAGGAAAAACCTAATAGGTCACTATTTTAAAGTTGCAAAGTGGGTTAGCAAGCAAACTGGTGAGAGGGTCTAACCAATAGAGATAGAGTAACCAGTAAATTGTTGCAGATCTAACAATTAAGATAACCGGTGAGGTGTGATTATTCAAGAAGGCATCCAAGAGTGACATAGTGTGGTGTGAGGCTGAGGGAGAAAGAAGAGAGGCTAAGAGTAACTGGTGAGTGATCAGAGAGAGTAATCTAATAACTGACAGTGTGAGAACCAATGAAGAAGAGGAGTTTGTTAACCGGTAGAAATCCATTGTTCAGGTGTTGCAGAAATCATTTGCAACTAGGTGCTATAATTGTATCTAAATTGTATTTCATTATACACACTGAGTTGGAGCTTGGTGCAAGGGTTGGTGCTCCTTGGGTTGGTGCCCTAAATCATTGTAATCCATTGTTTCACTTGTGAGGCTGGATTGGAGCAGTAGACTCTAGCAACATTTCTCACCAAGGTTTCTCCCATATTGGGTTTTCCTTGTACATCTGGTGTTGTGGGATGTATTTGTGTGTTTTCCTCTTTTGATATCAACATTTTTCTTACTAATTTGATTTTTTAGTGCTTAGGGTAATAATCGGTATTCCAAGGTTGTTTAAAAAGAAAAGAATTTAGGAACCACTGATTCACCCCCCTCTTAGTGGTACATTGTGTTTAACAATTGGTATCAGAGCCTAGGTTCCTAGTTGATTAAAGCTTGGGTAGATTGTGGTCTCATAACACCATGGCAAGAAATGAGTTTGCCTTCTCAAAAGCCCCCATGTTTGATGGATCTAGCTATACCTTCTGGAGCAAAAGAATGGAGACCTATATTTCCTCTCTTGGTTTTGATGTGTGGGTGTCTATCAAGAATGGATATATTGTCCCTAGTGTTCCTCCCACTGACCCAGATGCCAAGAAGGAGTATGAGAACAATGCAAAGGATAAGCATGCTATCTTAAGTGGGTTGTCTGATAATGAGTTTGTCAAGGCCATGCAATGTGCATCTACCAAGGAGACTTGGGATAAAATGTAGAGGTTATTTGAAGGATATGCAAAACCCAAAGAGGCCAAGTTGCAAGCACTAAGGGGTCAACTTGAAGGTGTCAAGATGAAGGATGAAGAAAATATTGTAGACTACCTTCAGAGAATAGATGAAACTGTGAACACCATCAGAGGACTTGGAGAAGAAATTGTAGATGAGATTCTTGTCAAGAAGGTACTTAGATCTCTCACACCTAAGTATGATACTAAGGTTTCTACCATAGAAAAAGCCAAGGATCTAAAGATCTTCACAATTGATGAGCTATTTGGCTCACTAACAGCCTATCAAATGAGAACAACTAGTGAAGCATCCTCAAGGAAAGAGGCAGTGCTCAACTCCACCAAAAAGGGCAAGGACGAGGTTTCTCATTAAGGATCCAATGAAGACTTGGATGCAGAGGTAGCAAAATTTGTCAGAAAGCTCAAGAGAGAATTTGACAAGTATAAAGGAAAGTTACCTCTCAAATGTTTTAAATGTGGTAAAGTTGGACACTTTGTTGCAAAATGTCCTTATAATGAAACCGGTGGAGATGAGAAAACAAGTTCTAGCAGGTTTGTTGGTAAAGACAAAGAAAGAAATGTCTACCTGTAAGGAAGAAGAGGCTACTGAAAGTAGAACAACCTATATAATATTGAGGATGAAGTCAAAGACAAAGAAAGTGCATCAGAAGATGAATACCATGAGAATGAAAGAGAATTTAATCTCTTTATGGCACTTGATGAACCAGTTGGTGAAGATGAAGAAGAAGAAGAAGACATTGAGGCTGAAGTGGATCAAGAAGGTAAGATCATAAGTGCTCTTGAGGAGTTGAGTAAAACAAGAAAGAGAACTCAAGAAGTTCAAGCCTAGTGCAGTAGAAGAACAAGGTCTCTTGAAGAAATCCCTAGATGAGTCCAATCAAGATATTTTTGACTTGAAAATCTAGTTGGAAGAATCCAAGAGGATATGTGAAGTTGCATCCTTTGATATGATGAAGAAGGAAAAGGAGCATCAAGATTTGGAAGCAAAAATAGTGAAGCTCAAAAAGGAGCTTGAAAAAAGTAAGAAAGAAATGAAAGTGAAAAGCAAATATGAAGGCAACACTGAAGTGTTGGAAAAGATGTTGAGAAAATAAAAGCCATCTAAAGATACTGGTGGCTTAGAATTTGAAGAAGGACAAAGTTCAAACAACAAGAACCCATCCGGTAAGGAGATATAGTTCACTTCTTCAAGTGAAGGTGAAGAGAAGAAGACATTCATAGTAAGAGAGGATACTGGTAAGAAGACTTATGCAGAAGTTTTTATAAACCACCACACAAACTGATATATACAATCAATAAACCAGAGGCCACACTTAATGTATTGACATGAAGATCCTAGGAGAAATGCAAGAGTTGATCATGGAGGATTTATCAGAGTCAACAACATGAAAGGAAGATCCTTGATGAGGCAAACGTTTGTAGGACCAAGGCAACCTAACTGGTATGTTCCAAACTTTCATGGTTATTATTACTGGTGTAACAAATTTGGACATAGGTTAGATGATTGTTGATTAACCAATAAGTCCACTATGAGTTATGAAAGTAGAAATCCATTTAATGCACTATGAGATATGAATGTTGTCTATTATCAGTATAATTGATTTGGTCACAGGAGTTTTGAATGTAGGAAGAGAAAACCGGTGTCCTAAAATAGTTTCAAAGATTCATCCTTCAATGAAAATGTGAAATGTTATAACTATCAAGAGTTTGGACATATAGAAAAGTTTTGTAAGAATGGGAAAATCAAGCAAAAGAGGATAGATCCTAATCAAGAACTGATAGTTAAACTAGAGCACAAAATTACAACTGACAAGAAGAAGGAAACCAAACCAGTATAGGTTGAGAAAGAAAAGGACAAGGCAGAATCAAGTCTGATAGTGCAGACTACCCTACATGTTGAAAGGAAAAATCTATGGGTTGTAGATAGTAGTTGTTCCAAACACATGATCGGTGATAAAAATAAATTTATCAAGCTTGAAGATTGGAATGGTGGTTCAGTGAGATTCGGAGACAAATCATCCATCAAAATAAAGGAAAAAGGTACTCTAAACATTGATGAAAAACTGAAAGCACATGATGTGTATTATGTGGAAGACTTAAAGAAAAACTTGTTGAGTGTGAGTCAAATGTGTGACAAAGGTTATAAATCCACCTTTGATTATATTGGTTGTCAGATAAAGAAAGAGAGTATCGGTCAGATAGTAGCCAAAGGAAAGAGGATAGATGGTAATGTATATAATCTAAAAGAATGTTTTGAATCCCAATGTATGCTCGGACAAGTGGATGAGAGATGGTTATGGCATAGACGATTAGGCCACATAAATTTTTATAACATGTGGGCATGAAATTTGGATCGTATGTGTATCTGGAATACACAACACTTCAATAAGTCATTAGATGCATGGTTAGTAAATCAATCAACAATGAACAATAAACCATCACATAGCAACCTATTGCCTTCTAGTAGATGCGAGTTTGGTCTTGCTCTCAGATTTTAATATGCAATACCAATGACTAGAGAACACCTAAACAAAGGATTTAATCTATATGAGTACAAAATTGAGCTAAATGAATGCAAGATTAAGCTAGAAAAATGCAAGATATGCAAGATTAATGAATATTAGGCTAACGTGATTAAGCTATGAATAAATATTAAGCTAAATAATTTAATAAAGATGCAATAACTAATATGCAAATATTTTCAATACAAAAGCTTAATGAACCTAGAGCAAAAACAACATAATAACAATAAATTCTTTAGGATCCTTAATTAGGAGATGAGAGCTTGAATTTATAGAAAATTCAGAAAGAAACCAACGGTTGAGATCAAATGATGATGAGTGGTCAAGAATTTCCAAGAAGAAGCACAATCTAGGTGAATTGATGTGATTGGCTGCTTTTCTTAGTTTTAAAGGAAATTGAACTAAAATTAAGATAAAATCAGAAAAAATTGCTTTATTCCCTATTTTGTTCAATTTTGAGATTTAATTGCTTTAATTGCTTTTCTTGAGATTTTTTTAATTTTTAATTTGATTTTCAAGATTATCTCCATTTGATTTCTTTTCTCAAATTTAATTTTTTTTTTTTGAATTAATTCCTTTCCTCCAATTAATTCCTCTTTTGATGATTTAATGGCAAATTGATTTATTTAATTAAATATACTAGGATAGTTAATAAAATAAATAGGATAATTTTTTTTAAATTATTTACTTGAAACGATTTAATTAATTCAGAGTGATTAATTTGCCATTTGACATTGATGATTTCATAAATTATTTGTGTGCTTAAGATTAATTTAATTGCCACAGGTTAGGACTTTTGTGTTGTTGTTGAGATTAGGGGCCCATGGTTTAGATGACCATTTTTAGGGTATTACATTTGCCCCTCTTTGAATTAATGTGCGAGAAATGCATTGGTTCAAAGAATAGTTGATATCAAATAGATATTAGTTCTGAACTTGATGGATCAAAAACTGATGAAGAGCGAGAAGTTTAGCTTGATTTGAAGCGATGAAACTGAATAGAGTTGATTAAAGCGATATCGATCCTAAACTTGATTGAACTAGCACCGACAAAGAGTGAGATATCATTCTTAAACTTGATGGATCAAGAAACAAGCATCGATCTAGAACTTGATTGAACTAGATTGAGCAAGAGACGCAACCGATTCCGAACTTGATTGAACAAGAACCGATTAGCAAGAGAAAATGTCCAGCTTGATTTGATGTGATTGAAACTGAACATCGATTTGAAGATTGATTCAGATAAGGACATATATTGATATGCCCCTAGAGATTGCTCTATTTGACATCGAAGAATCTCAACTTGATACGACGTGATTTAGTTAAGATGCCCCTAGCAACAAGGTTTGGTTAATATTCTTTGGTTGAAAATATTTTACTCGACTTTAGATGAAGATTTGAAAAATTTCTTGACTTTTGATGATGATAATCACTGAAAAGATGATGACATCATGAGTATGCCCCCTCGGGAGCGAAATCAAAAGATAGCAAGGGTACAATGATTTTAGGCAATTTTTGGTGATGATAATTATTTGAGAACAAAGATTGATGTTGAAGAATTAAAATCAGAGTTGATTGGAGAATGAAATTGAGATTTGGGATTGAACGCAAAATGATTCAAAAATCGACTTGAGGATGAAAGTTCTAAGTGGTCAACATTGTGAAATTTTGACTAGAGAAGTGACATCAGATTTCAATTCCAATCTTGAAAATGGACTCAAGATAATCGATTTAGCTTAGGATATAAGTTTTACATCCATTGGACTAAGTTTGAAAATTAGGGTTTGGGCTATATAAGGGGTTCAATGTATCATTGTCAATTTTATACAATTCTTGCTCCGATGAGACATTTTATTTTATAGTTGATATCATTTGTACTCTTGGACATTGAGATTATGATGAGATATATGAGCTCTTGATTTGATTTCATCATACTTGTGTTGATTGATTATGAGATGTCTTTCTATATACTTTATTCTATATGTATGCATATCTTTTCAATATGGATGTATGCAATTGAGATGTGTATGGATGTTGTTTTTTTTATTTCTTTTCATATACAAATAAATGATGAAAATGAGTAACGAGTAATGAAAATGTTTATTTTCTTCATGCAATAATATGAATGCAAATAAGTAAAATGAAATGTATGGATCTATATAAGATGCTTATGTATCCAACTAACATCTCAATACATAAGTACTCGATCAAAGGAATGATGATAAATAAGATACCACTTAGCTGAGAAATGATGTTGCTTCAAACTCTCATTCAAAAGATAAAGAGATCATTGTTATCATACCGAAATCACTCGAAATGCATAAAATTTAGAATGAATGCAACCTAAACCTAGTCAATGGATTTGGAATGTTTAATTTTTATTACTCAGTGTTTACAAATAGAGCAGGAAAAATAGAGTTCCTTCCTTTTCATGTGCAATATTAATATGGAATGTCTGGTTTCAAAGAGTAAGTACCCCGTATAAGACCGACCTATCTGGTTTCGAGTGTACACTTCCTTGTATAAGACATGCTGATGTTTGATAGAGTTTGATAGATTGATTAACAAGACATGCTATAAGTGTGATTACAGACCTTGAGAGTTTGTCTGTGGTTGATTTGGTTTGAAGGATGGTCTATGCTCTCTTTCTTTGATTTTTTCAATTTTTTTTTATTTTGAGGATTTTTTTCAGGACATTTTATGATTTTTAGGATTTTGTTAAGACATTTTATGATTTTTTAAAGGATTTTCTCAGCTATGCCCTCAGTATTTAGACCTATATGACATGATGATCTATAGAATGCATATGGAGACTGATTTTTCGATATGATCTATGTTAATGCAATATCCATGATGAAGATGCATTTCCTATTCAAACAAGGATGAATGTGTTTGTTCAGCATTTTGTAATACACCAATTGAATTGGAGGTACAAAAAACTACATAGATAAGAAGTCAATCGATCCTTAAGGTCCCTTGGAACATCCAAATAAACACACTTAGTGACTAGGATTTACAAATGGAGACGCAGAAGACTTCCCCATAGATTCTTGAAATTTTGATCTTGTTTTGCCCATGTGATTGCAAATGAGTTAATTCATGCTCTTGTGTTCACTAAAGATCCTTAGGATCATAAATGACTAACTACGTGAATTATTCTAACTTCAAAAGAATCCCAGATAGAGCCTCACTGCTAGCAATCTTTTAGAGCTCCGACAAGGTTATAGACTGTAATCTCTCAAATATTGCTCCATTTCCAGTAGGCATTCATAGCCTTGATGGATTTACTCGCATTTTCCCATAGTCAAGCTTTTTTTTTTGCATCTGCATGCATGATATTTTAGTTATATATCATTGCTCTTTTGCCTTGAGATGAATATTTGGCATAACACCCTTTTTTTTTTCTTGACTTGTAAGTAGTGAAACCTACTTGGGTGTGACAATTACAGCAGCACTGAAGTAGAATTTTAGATTTTTCACTAGTCATATGATCAACTAGGTGTCTAGAATGAATTAGAGATTTTGTTAATGTTGTTTGAGATATAGAAATTGATAGATTTTAGGTTAACAAGTCTCAAATAGTGAAATCACTACCCAACCATAAGTAAAGCATCATCACAGAGTAATGTTGAAAATGAATGACCTTAGGATCTCAAAGACTTCATGTCCAAATATCTAATAAAGGAGATGACCCTTTTTTCTCTTGAATGCAAACAAATGATAAACTTGGATAGTTGCCTTGTTTTATTGATGTTGCTATATGCAAATACAGAAATTTTGTGAATGTGATTCATTAAAAAAAGAAACTATATGTGATGCAGTGCTTTGAATAAAATGATATGCAATGCAGAAGCAAAACCTGAACTAACCCAACCCTTAGATATAGTATCGTTTAAGGTGCATTGTTGTTCATAGGGTTAGGGAGTTTTGTGTAGGTAGTTCATCTATCTTTCCTTGAAGAGTCAGATAAAGATGTCTTTTCTCATAGGATATAGCGACTCAACTAAGTATACATGTTCAACGTTTCCAATGTTGTTAGTTTTTTGGATTTTGCGATGAGACTAGGGTAAAGTCTTATGTAAAGGATTGGATAAGGGGTATGGAAGGATGAAAAGGAGGTGTTGGATAATGGATCAGATATAAGTTTGGTGCATGAGCAAATGGAAATGTTTGCGGGATCACCATTGGCACACATCTTGAGGGATGGTGGATTGATGGAGGAAAAGTGGATCTCAGATTTTGAGATTTGGATGGAGGAACAATCAAGGATTTTGGGACATAAGGATCCAAAATGGATGAAGGAGGTGATGGAGAAATAGATTTGGAAGGTTTGGATGGATGAACAACAATATTGGCTGTTGATTTGGATTTTCTTTAGATTGTTGTGCTTCAAGGAGACACTTAGAGATCCACATGGTTTTTTATTTTTCATGCTTTTGCAGTTCCTTAGAGCGCATTGCTTGTACAAGTTCCTTACAAACCCATATAACTTTTGAATTTTCTTCTTTCTTTGTGGGCCTTTATGGCATTTTGTCTATTTCTTTTTCTTTTTGGATCATATTTTTCTTTGTTTTGAGATGGCGATTAGATGAGACATGTTGATCCTTGAATACATGTGGATTACTTGACTTATGACTTTTATGCTTAGCATCCAAATTTCTTGCAGGGAGATGCATGGATAGATAGGAATGATATGGAGGTCTTTTAGATGGATGGAAGGTACTTGAATATGTGTGCCTTTGTTGATCCTGCATAAGGGATGGAGGGATATAGGGACCTAGAATGTATGGAAGCGATGATGGGGAAAGTGTATATTTGGATTTAACTAAAGAAATGTAGGATTTATGAGAGATACCAACATCTTGAAAAATGTCCCTAAGGCCATGAACTTTCAAACTTTCTTTAATATGGAGGGGTTCTTGCTTGTGGAGATCTACCCCTTTTCCTTTATAAATATTTTGACTTGTAGGATACACTTTGCTTTGGAAAGAAGGCACGAGTCCATTATGAGATGGAGGTGAAATGTAAGGAATGATAGAATCATGAAGTGAATCAAACTGGACCAAAGTGGAGGAACCCATTGTGCATATGGGGGGTTCATTAAAATCTTGCAACAACATGGGATATCCCACACTAATGGTTCCTACTTTCGCCAACGAAGGAAATTGGTGAAAGTGGAGAATTATGTTGGGGGGCGGTTCGAACGAAGTAGGGGGCTCCAAGCGAGCCCCCCTTCCAAGTCCGATCGAACCCACCATCAGACATAGGTTCGATCGAACACTGGGTGGGTTAGTGTATTCGATCGGACCCCTTAAAAATTAATATTTTAAGGGGTTCGATTGAACCCCCCATTTAATCGAACCCAATTTAAAATTGTTTTTTTTCAAACTTCTACAAAATCCGAAAACGACAGTTAAACTATCATTTTCAAACTTGTATTTTTTTGTCCAGTGGGGGTTAGAGTGAACCCAACATTAGCACCACATCATCATGCCCTGTCTGCAGTAGCTAGTGCATCTCACTTTCAGCTTTCGACCTACATTATTTCAGGTGCACAAAATAACCTTTTTTGTTTGTTTAATAATATCTTTTTTTTATTAAATTTAATAAAAAATTAATAAATAATTTATTTGTTAATTTTTTTTTTTAATTAAATAATTGTATATTTATTGTTTTTCAGCATTTTAGAAAAACGTTTGATAATTTAATGTTTTGATTGAAATTTGTCAATTTGTTTTTAAAATTACATAACTCAATATGTATTTTTTTTTCAACTTTTAAAAAAAAATGTTATGAAAAACTTAGAAAACTAAGGTAGTAAATTAGAAATTAGAAAAACATTAGCAAAAAAAAAATTAGAAAAATGTTACAAATCTAAATATAATAAATTAAAATGTTAGAAAAATTAATAAATTTTAATTTTAAAAAACATTAGAAAACTTAGATAATAAATTTAAACAAATTAGACAAAATAAATCCTCTATAATGTGACCCCTTTTCACATCCTATTACACACACAACATGACCCCTTACGACCCCTTAAGACCACATATGCCTCTGATGACACTATACATCCCCTTAGGACCATAGAGGATCGCGTAGTGGACCCTAAGGGGTCACACATGGTCCTAAGGGGTCACGCATGTCCTTAGGACCACATGTGACCCCTTATAAAATCCCAATGTGTACGACATACCCCTTAGTTTATTACATAGTGTCCTAAGGGGTCATATGTGGTCCTAAGGGATCACACATGTGTTAAAAAATGTGTGACCCCTTAGGACCACATATGAACCTTTATAACATCCTAGTGTGTATGACATACCCCTTAGAATCACATAGTGTCCTAAGGGGTCATATGTGGCCTAAGGGGTCACACATGCGTGACCCTTTAGAACCACATATGACCCCTTATAAAATCCTAGTGTGAACGACATACCCCTTAGTCCATCACATAGTGTCCTAAGGGGTCATATATGTGGTCCTAAGGGGTCACACATGTGTTAACACATGTGTGACCCTTTAGGACCACATATGAACCCTTATAACATCCTATTGTATACAACATGTACCCCTTAGGATCACATAGTGTCCTAGAAGGGGTCATATGTGGTCATAAGGGGTCATCCATATGTGTTCTAACATTGTATGTATGTGTGACCCCTTAGGACTGGACATATGACCCCTTATAACATCCTAGTGTCTATGATATACGATCCCTTAAGATCACATGTACAGTACCCTAAGGGGTTGAATATGTGGTCCTTCGAGGTCACACATGTGTTCTAACACATGTGTGACCCCTTATAACATCCTAGTGTACATACGACATTCCCCTTAGGATCACATAGTGTCCTAAGGGGTCATATGGCACCAGTTCTAATGGGTCATGCATGTCTTCTAACACATGCGTGACCCCTTCGAACCACATATGACCCCTTATAAAATCCTAGTGTGAACGACATACCCCTTAGTTCATCACATAGTGTCCTAAGGGGTCATATGTGGTCCTAAGGGTCATGCATGTGGTAACACACGTGTGACCCCTTAGGACTACATATGACCCCTGATAACATCCTAGTGTACATACGACATTCCCCTTAGGATCACATAGTGTCCTAAGGGGTCATATGTGGTCCTAAGGAGTCACACACATGTGTTCTAACACATGTATGGCCCCTTATAACCACATATGACCCCTTGTAAAATCCTAGTGTGAATGACATACCCTTAGTCCATCACATAGTGTCCTAAGGGGTCATATGTGGTCCTGAGGGGTCACGCATTATTAGGATTAATGATAGTCCCAAAGATGCTGAGAGGGGCAGGTGAATCAGTATCTAACCGGTTTACAAAATATTTGACCTTATTAAGTATTTTGCATTCCAAAATAGTGTACTGATAAATAAGAATTAATGCAGTAAATAGGAACAATAAAGACAACATAGAAAACACACCACAACACAAGATTTTTAATGAGGAAATGTGGTGTGGGAAAAACCTCGGTGGGATTTGTGACCCACAATATTCACTCACTGGCCAATGAATAAATATTACTTACAATGAGGGGCCTGCACATGTAGGAAGGCCAACTGCCTAGAGCTCATTGCTCAATCTACAAAATAGAAGTCTCACTGACTTACAAAATGGATTATGAGAATCCAATACAATGTACTACTTCAAATTAGCATCAACTATGCTAGGTTCAATGCCGGTTTAAGCTCATACTATAACCATAAACATTATATAAAATTTGTCCTTATTATTTGCTCATTCCTATCTCATCTTCTTCTCCTCTCTCTATTCTCTACATCAAAATGATTTACAAGATCTCATACATATATGAGTCTATTACAATATGCCATGTCGGCTTTACAAAAAGATATTTATAATTAAATACAATAAACAAAAGTTTGTTCCTATCGGCTGATTGCCGGTATGCATTGTTGTCGCTGTCGGTGAAGTGTCTGCCGGTGGTTTACCAGATGAATGCCACAAGGTTTCCTGAAGGTTTCCATAAGGTTTCCATCAATGACAACACTTTCAGTTCTCATTAGAGTGTATAATGCCAACAATCTCCCCCTTTGGCATTGATGGCAACACTCATGAGAAAAATAAAAAACTGTTCCAAAAAGTGAAGTAATTTTTTTTACCATAAACATGTGCTCCCCCTGAGTAGATGATCTCCTCTGATTAGCCATTTTTCTCTATCCACTACTCCCCCTTTGACATAAATGACAAAGGTTGTCAAAAATTGTCAAACAAGTGCAAAATTTCACCTTAAGGTTTGTAAGCGGTTGGTTACAATCTAAAATATATCAGCCAAAACCAAGTTTAAACTCTGCATGAATCTATTTCTATCATTCATGGTTGCCTCAGTTCTTTGGATTGTATCGGTGAGATGATGCATATGCTCCTCCGGTGACCTTTCCCCTTGAATTAATGCCTTAGATATCTCATTCCTCAGAGAGATAAGGTTGTCCAATTTAGGACTGAATTTATACTTCAACTCTCTGGCATTTTCCTTGATCCTTTCTTTTTCTTTCTCCAATTTCTCCAACTTTTCCTCAAATCCTTCTATTTCTTGCTCAATAACTGATATAGGTTCAAATGAACCAATGATGTTATCAGCTATATCATCAATTTCCTTTTGTACTTTGCTTATTTCTTTTTCAATGTCCCGGGTCAACAGATGTGGCTTGCATGTTTCTCTATACAATTCCTTATACTCCAAAATTGTTGTATTTAGTGCTGGTAAAAGTGTGTTAATGTGTTCCGTCCACTTCTTTATTGTTTCTTGAAAGAAATTTTCTTTTTATTTTTCTATCTTCTCTTTGAATGTTTCCTCATTTATTTGATCAACTATTATTACATTTCTAGTAATGAATTTAGACAATGTGTCTAACTGACTTAAAGAATCCTTTACATTATCTACATTGCATTTTGGTGCAATCATCTTAAGAATAGGTATAGTATCATCAATTGCCTTGTAGGCCAATGCATTACAATCAGTTATCTTTTTGATTGAGTTCAGAAGTACTTCTGTCACATTTGTAGGTCTGAATTCACTTAGTGAAGTACTTGATGTTTGACCAACTGCTTTTACTATCTCAGTGCTTGCAGTATTAGTAACCAATTTTCTTATATCAACCTCCAATGGATCAGTCTGAGTTTGCATTTCTACTAGCAATGGTTTGGGTTTCTCAGTGATTACCCATTTTACTATCTCAACATGTACCCATGCCTCTGTCGCTTTCTCTGTGTTATCCACTACCGGTATCTTTGTCTCTGTCAGTTTCTTTGTGCCAGCATCTACACTACCAGTATTTATTCCACTGTCCAAAGGTTGCTCTATATTCACTATTTGCTCTACTTTCTCTATTTGTATTCCAAACTCAATATTTTATGTCGGTTGCTCAGCAATTTTTCTAGTAATATCATTCTTCACCTCTGTGCTATCCTTATCCACAACAATATTCACTTCTTGAGTATCAATATTCATTGTGAATAGAATTTTTGATTTAGGGTTAGTGTTCTCATGTGTTGTGTCGACATTTTCAGTAGTCGGTATGTCATCAGTGTTTATCGGTGTAGTAGCCAAGGGTGGTGGTAGGTTGTCAATTATTTTTTATGTTTGGTATTCCACCAACTTTACTTTTTCCTTTGTCTCTGTCCTTCTGATATACCTTGAAATTTTTCTTGGGTCTGTTCAATTCTTCCTATTTTTCTTTTTCTACAAAAAAGCTATCCCATTTATCTGTTGTTTCCTTTGCAATCTCATTGACTCTTCCAACCATTAGGCTCACATGCCAGTGACCGGTTGCAAAAACCGATCTGTTAGCTTCACTAATTAGTTCATCAATCTCTTCTTTAGAGTTAACCAGATGAACAACCAGAAGTTTTTCAATCTTAAGTTTCTTATCTAACTCCATAACTACAATCCTCTTTGCATCTAACCTTCTATACAATTCATTTGGCAAATCATCTACAAGCTCAATTAACACTTTCTTGTAAATGTCCAAATGTAGAATTATGTTGTTCCCAATAATTTCCTTCTCATAATCAGTGAATGTATTATACAGTTTTCTCACATTTGCCAAGTTGCCATCATTAGTGATTTCAATCAGTAAATTATCCAAAGGTGGTCTAACCTATTTTTGTTTCTTCTTGGGTGTCAACTTCTTTGCTGGTTTTCTTACCGCATGTTGCTTCTTTCTTGTTTTCTTTGGTGAAGGAGAGGGTACCGATGAGGTTTTTCTCTTCCTATCAACTCTCTTGAACTCAGTAGGTACTTCACTTTCAGATGATGTACCAACCGGTGAGATATGTCCCTCTGGTTGTAATCCTTCTAGTTCACTTTCCTTTACTCCAGTAATGTTCATGATGTTTTCTTTGATTTCCTTTACTTGTTTTGTTGCACTCCTTATGTACTTTTCTCTTTTCTTTCTTTGTTTCAATGTTTGTACATCGCTTTCAATTATTTTTGCATTACCAAAAACTTCTTCTGTTGGTTCTCTAGGTGCATCTAACAGGGCTTTAGCATAAGTCTCAATAATATTTACATCAGCCTCATACCCTATTTTAGTTACCCATATAGTTCTAGGAAGAACTGTTTCCATCCATATTTCATCCTTCTTAATCACAAAGTAGATTTCCTTATCATATTTGTCTACTATACTTTGTGGTAGTCTCTCTCTTGTTTTCATTTTGGCTTGGAAGGTTTTGAAATACTCAGTTATATTGTTTTCCTTATTGGTACTCATGTCGGTGAAGGCTCCTTGCAGCTGTCTGCCTACCAGTATGTCATATCCAAAATCTTTCTTTCCAATATCGGGAACTTCTTTTGAGAAATACAACATAAGACATACCAAAATATTACCAAAACAAAATGTTCCTTTCTTATCACCATTTATCTTTTTTAGGTTGTCTATTAATTCATCCTTTAGCCACTCACACACATCTATTTTTGCATCATTATTTACCATATCATAAGCACTTTTAATGCAAAGACTAGAAACTGAATTGAGTTTGTTTGCATGTGTGGTTTTGTAACCTAAGATCATACTTATGAATCTAACATTTATATCGTTGATGTCATTTACTCTCAGGGATCTACTATTAGATGTTTCTCCTGTAAAGGTCATGACTATGTTTTTAGGTACCTTCTTTGTCTTGTCTGGCAGGTGCTACTAGTGGAGGGTAAACCTGTCACTGCCCTAATTGCTTCCTTGGTGAGTTTGCAAACTGAATCTCACCAAATAAATTCTCCATGTACCCTGCTAAGGACAATTCTCACTACCTCCTTCAGAAATTCAGGGATGTCCAAGATTTCCATAAAACCTAAGGTCTTAATAATTTTGTGCTCGAGTTTGACATTGCCATTTTCATCACAGATAACGATTCTAAACATCTTCAATACTTCCTCAGAACCTAATTCCTCAATATTGTAGTGAATGTAAATTATAGGGTCTTTAGTATAAGCTACACCTTTAAGATTTTTTGAAAATGCGCCTATGGAATCATCTTGCTTATGTATTTCGGGAATGATTTTGAAAACGCATCTAGGGCATTTTACAACTTCCACAACAGTAGGGTTTTCAATAAATTTTGGAGCAAAAGAGGAAGCCATTTGAAAAATACCTTAAGTTACCTGATAAAGGTTGAGTGCTTGAAAGAAATCGCTTCACTTCTTCTCCTTGAATGCCTTCGCTTAGATTTCATGCTCTCTGAAAGTTTGAATGCTCAGTGAATCAAAAAAGAGGGAAAACTGATGATTTAAAATGTCTTTTCTTTCAACAACCGCATTAAATACTCGTCAGTTAAGTGAAACTTAACATATCTGTTGGTAGAGAAGAAATTCATCTTCACACCATCAACCAAGGGTAAACTGCATGATATTCAATTTGTTGCAATACCCCCAAAGGGTTAGTTTTTAGTTGGATGAAGAATCTCCTGCCGGTGGAGTAATACTCTGTTCTACCAGTGAAGGAATAGTCTCATCAAAATTCTGATCTCTCTTTCTAATCCACTGTTTTGAAAATTCTTTCTTTACCTTATCTACCTTCTCTTTGCCTTTAAAACTGGGCCTTTATTATTTGTCGGTAAAGTCTTACTTCTACAAAATTTTGCAATATGCCCAATCTTGTTACAAGCATAACAAGTCACATTATTATTTTGAATAGCCTTTCCATATCCTATGTTGGTTTGTGTTTTGCATTGATTAGATAAGTGCCCAAATCTTCCACAAACATAATATCTCACATTCATTCTGCAGTTTTCTGAATTATGACCAACTTTGTTGCATTTGGAACATTGACCGGTGGGTACATTAATGTTCTGATTGTTTCTAGATCTACACTAATTTTCTCTATGACCATACTTGTTACAGTTAAAGCATTTCCCATTAAATTTGTAAGCATTAGGTTGTCTTACCAGTTTATTGTGATCATGATTGTTTGCAGTACCGAAATTTCACCAACTTCAAATCCAAGTCCATTAGTATCTCCATTAGGTTTCTGACTTTTCAGTATATCATCAAGTTCTTCTGAACTTTTCTTTAATTTCTCTTTATGTTGATTTGCAGTAGCCAACTCATTTTCTAGAATTCCCATCTGTCTGATAAGTTTAGTTTTATCATGTTGTACATGAATCAGATTTGTCTTCAACATATAATTTTCATGACTGAGTCTTAGATTTTCATTTCCAGCATCATTGAGTCTCCTAGTCAAGTCATCTTCATTCTTCTTTCTCTCTTCAATGTCTTTACAAAATATCATAGTCATGTCTTGCATTTCATTCCTCATAGTCATGTTTTCTTGCTTCATCTTATTCACAAGATCATTAAGAGTTTCCTTTTCATTATTGTCATTCTGCATCTTCTCATGAAGTTATTTTCTCTTATTTCTAGCAATAGTAAGATTCTCTTGAAGTCCTTGAATGAATTCATGTGCAGTCCTCAGATCATCTTCAAGTTTGATATTCTTCAATTTCTCTGAATCATAGTCCACAAGAGGTCCTTCCAATTGCTTTCTTAAGTTTTCCATCTATACCAGTGTCAGAATCTTCCTCAAGCTGTTAGGCTTTTGAAAATAGAGGACCAAGCTCTGATACCAATTGTTAGGATTAATGATAGTCCCAAAGATACTAAGAGGGGGGTTGAATTAGTATCTAATTGGTTTACAGAATATTTTGCATTCCAAAATAGTGTACCAGTAAATAAGAATTAATCCAGTAAACAGGAACAATAAAGACAACATAGAAAACACACAATAACACAAGATGTTTAATGAGGAAACCCAGTGTGCAAAAAACCTCGGTGGGATTTATGACCCACAATATTCACTTACTGGCCAATGAATAAATATTACTTACAATGAGGGGCCTGCACATGCAGGAAGGCCAACTGCCTAGATCTCATTGCTCAATCCACAAAATAGAAGTCTCATTGACTTACAAAATGGATTATGAGAAGCCAATACAATATACTACTTCAAATCAACATCAACTATGCCAGGTTCAGTACCGGTTTAAGCTCATACTATAACCATAAACCTTATACAAAATCTATCCTTATTATTCGCTCATTCCTATCCCATCTTCTTCTCCTCTCTCTATTTTCTACATCAAAATGATTTACAAGATCTCATACATATACGAGTCTATTAAAATATGCCATGTCGGCTTTACAAAAAGATATTTACAATTAAATACAATAAACAAAAGTTTATTCCTATCAGATGGAGTGTCGGTATGCATTGATGTCACTGTCAGTGAAGTGTCTTCTAGTGTCGGTGCCTACCGGTGGTTTACCAGTTGAATGCCACAAGGTTGCCTGAAGGTTTCCACAAGGTTGACATCAATGACAACACCTTCAGTTCTCATTAGAGTGTATAATTCCAACACGCATGCGTCCACACATGTGTGGCCCCTTAGGACCACATATGACCCCTTATAACATCCTATTGTATACAACATGTATGTGCCTTTAGATACCATTGTTTCCTACAAGGGGTCATGCATGTGTGTTCTAGTTCACTGTATGTATGTGTGACCCCTTATAGCATCCTAGTGTCTATGACATATGATCTCTTAAGATCACATATACAGTGTCCTAAGGGGCTGAATATGTGGTCCTAAGGGGTCACGCATGTGTTAGAACACATGCATGACCCCTCACGACCACATATGACCCCTTATAACATCCTAGTGTACATACGACATTCCCCTTAGGATCACATATTACAGATTTAATAATTTTATAATCATATGCCCATTGCAAAAGTACAATGACCTCTATTTTTTTGAGACATGGAGTTCAATAACAAACAATGTCAAAAAATTTAGAGAAAATACATTCCATTTTGTAGATCAATGCCCATGATTTAGTGAACAAAAAAATTAATTTTGATATACACAAAAATATTTATACGTTACAATAAAATATAGGTCTGATTTTTTTGTTATTGACCTATAAAAATTATATATCATGTTCTTGAATTTTTTATGTATTCAAGATTTAAATGAGAAATTTATATGTGTGTGTGTGTGTGTGTGTGTGTGTGTGTGGGTGTGTTTTAATTTAGTAAAGTTGTATGTATATATCTTTAATGATCTCTCTCTCTGAAATTAATGTTATCTCTCTCTCTGAAATTAATGTCATGAAAATGATCTCTCTCTCTAGAATTTAATTGATTTTAATTTTTAATGTTTTAAATTGAATGAACTTCATGTGTGTGTGTTCTTACGTATTTATTTTAACTTTATGACATACCTAGATAGATGGCATCCCAAGATATACCTGATGGTCTTGAAAAGCACTCAAAGGGGGGGGGGGGGCGTGAATCAGTGACACCAAAACAAGCAGAACTTTAAACACTAACCGGTAGATGAACTTGACTAAGAATTTGAACAAAATATATGCTATCCAAAATGAAATAACAACATCCATATAAAGTAGAACATCCACCATAACACAAGTGTTTATACGTGGAAAACCCAAATAGGTAAAAACCACAGTGAGATGGAACTCACAAGTTAACTATTTGTAGTAATAGAAAATTGATCGGTTAAGGTCTTACAAAGTGCTATGCTAGGAGAGAATCTTGTTAGAGATCCCAAGCTTGATTAGAAGCTTATACCCTGTTAAGAGTACTACCCTATTAAGAGTAACCTTGCTAGAGGATTTTAGAATCCAAACTAATTGATCACCTTGTTAGAGGATTTGTACAATGAAGATTGTTAGAGCTTACCTAATTAGGGGATTTGATTCTGTTGTAATGATTAGAAAACAACAAGAAAGATTTGATCTGTTCTAAGTAGCACAAGACTTGCTTGATCAGACCATTCTAAGTACATTCAACACTGCTATTCATCTAAACACTTATCTCTCTTCAACTAAAGATTTCACTCTTTATACATATCAATATTCTCATAAAAACTCCTCTTCAATATCAGTTCTCTCTCTTAAAATGATTCACTAAGATGTCTTTAAATAGATGTACAAATCTTATATCAGCCATAGGACCACAATTTCCTAGGTGCAGTGTATCTAGATATTAAAACATAACTCATCACAAAAATGACCGCCAAACAAACGGTACTGGTAACTCATCACAAAAATGCATATCAGTTAAAACACTTAATACTGGTTGGAATAAAATATGTGAACAATTGTCCTGGAATCTTCTGCTTGATCTTCATCTTCAACTTTATCTTCATTTTGATTCCGACTTAATGTAACCAAAGGTTATCTCTTAGGAACATACCGGTTGACATAGAGTACCAGTTAGAGATAGACCTTAAACATACCAGTTAATAGAGTAAATCAATGAAGTTACACCTATAGTCAATGTAATCATATGTGTGTGTGAGAGTGTTTCATCAATGACAACAAGTGATGAATACATTACAATCTTCATCAAGCCAACAATCTCCCCCTTTGGCATTGATGGCAACACTTAGAATTTGTTTTTGAGTAATACAATACCACTAAGTGTGGATACACAATATATATATATATATATATATATATATATATTCCCCTTTAATGCAATACTCCCCATTAATGCATGCATAAATACAAAATTTTCAAAAACACACATACATATTATTACTCCTCCTTTGACAACAATGCCAAAATGATAAAGTAAAATATATACATATATAAAGAAAATCTGTATTAAAGGGTTCACCATATATTATAATTGTAAACAAGTTCATGTATTGGCTATTCTCATAAAAATATTATAGAAATTTTGCTTCATCTGGGATAAAGCATTCTCCCATGATTCCAATATGTTATCCATATACTCAGAGGTAGACAACAACTGGGAATAGAATTCTTCCATTGAGTCTAGCATGCAGGTTTCAAGAGTAGCAAGAATAGCTTTTGCATTGGAGTAGGCTCTCTAAAGAATGTTGACCTGTGAGGTGAGCTGACTCTTGAACTCTCTTAGAGATCGAAATCTCTTAGCCTTCTCATTATCATTCCTAATCAGTTTGTCATGCAAATCATCTATAGACCAGTTAAAGGCATGAATGGAGTCCTAGAGTGGGACATATGCCTTGCATAACCTTTCTATTTCTTGCTTAGTTTCAACTTGATTCTTAGAAATATCAGAATAAAAGAAAGTAACATTGGAGGTAGAGGCAAGATACTTGCCTCCAGATTCAATAGCTTTCTTTAACAGACTTCCACTATGAGATAAAGCTATTTTTCCATTTTCAATGTTCTTAGCTAGTTTATCTCCATATGCCTTCTTGTGGCTCTTCTCAGCAGATATTTGAGTAGCATCTTCAAGCAATTTTATTTGATTGGATGCATATGCAACTAACTTACCAAGTTTGTTGATAGGAGTGGGAAGATAAACCAAATAAAATTTCTACTACATTTTGGATTGTCTCTTCTTCAAACTTCTGCTCTTTGAGTCACTTCTTGTGTGCTCGAGATTGCATCACATTAAAAATCTTCATCATTTTTTATGCACTCAAGGTGTTCATGTCAATAGGTCCTGAGATACTTAAAGAATTTTCATCATCATCATCTAGTTCTTTCTTTGTCAGTTCAGGGGGTATACTCTTAATGATGGCTCTTTCTGTGTTTTTCTTTGTTGTATCTTCAATTTGCTGAGTAATAGCTTCCTCAGTAGACTCCTTTTGAGTAGTCTCAATGACCATTGGAGATTGGGGTTTCTCCAGTTGTTCAGTTGCCGGTTCACTGACCACTTTTAGTTGAGTACCCAATTGATCGACTGATGTAACATGTACTTTTGTGATTGTAGGAGGATCCATATCTGGTGCAGTGATGTCTCTAGATAGGTCTACTGTGTCCTGAACATCTTCATCAACAAGAATAATGGAATCATCCTTCTTCTTGGTTGTATATGTTATCACTGATTAAAATGGGCTTTTCTTTTCCCATGATTGGCTATGGTTTGTTGAAATTTTGAGTAGGGCACATTTTCAAATGCTTCAGCTCTATTTTAGGCCTTAAGGGTTTTTGATTTTAGATCCTCTAATGTTTGTTTAAAACCCTCTAGTTTCTATTCTTTCATTGCTTTATTCACTTAAGTAATGGGTCATGGGATCGTAGGAAGTGTCCCCCCTTGTCGTTTGCCTAGGCGGTCATGTTAATTAATCGCAAAAATTTATGCCTTATGTGTATTCCTCCTAAAGTTGTCGGGCCCAGTAACTAGTGCGCATCTCTCGGACGAATCTACGGCTTTTGCTATTTCGCTAGGCGAAGTTGCACGTAGTTTAAAACCAGTGAAGTTGCGAAAATGACATGGCATGCCACCTAGGCGGTCTAGCTGGTTGATGAGAGCAAGTAAAATGGCGGCACACGACATAAGTCACAATAGCAAGCAGGTCAGGATTAAAGGCTAAAAGGCAGGCCCCAGAGGTGAGTCAGGTCACAAGTTAGGAGATGACTTGGCGGATACAACTGTCAAGAATTTACTGGAGCCCAGTGCTTTCTCTCAGCATATGAAAAAGCGACGAGTTAGCTCCGAAGGAGACTGGACGCTAGTGAGTCAGAGGGCCCACCCTTCCTGAAGCCTATTCAGATGGTTAAAGGCCGATCAATTAAAAAATGATCAGACGGCCTACGCTATTTCGCAAGGGTAAGATGCTCGTGCTTTATACCCTGTGAAATAGTGAAAGTGAACAAGAACCATCCATGTGTCATGATAGATGGTCATGTTAGCTCTGCAGATGACTAGATGCCAGGTGTTCAAAGTGAGTCAGAGGGCCCACCCTTCTCGAAGCCTATTCAGATCGTTAAATGTCAATCAATTAAAAAATGATCTGATGGCCCACGCTATTTCGCAAGGGTAAGATAATCATGCTTTATACCCTACGAAATAGTGAAATTGAACGAGAACCATCCATGTGTCGTGATGGATGGCAATGTGTCCGGCGACACGTGGTCTTAGAAAAAAGTTGTGGGCCCACCAAGGTGTAGCCGGCAGTATAAAAGAAAGACACGCTGCCAGCATTAAGTTGAATGCGAAAGAAATTTCAAGGCCAGTGGTTGAGCGCCATGCGGTAACACATAGCCAATAGAGAAGTGGGACCCAGTGCGGAGCCAAAGCTGTCAGTTAGTATAACATTTGATCAAGTTTCTTTTGATCAGACGATCGGTGCTATTTCACAGGACCAAGCTGCCTGATAGTTATGCTTCACAAAGTTGTGAAAGAGAAAAATGAAAGACTTACAGGAATGTTGTGACCCGTTGGAGCGAAAAATATGAATTCTCCTATGAATTCAATTTTGAAGGGATGGCCGAAGCATGCAGAATCAATGTTGTAGTTAAGACCCTGAATACAATATTTGATTTCCCATCAACCGGGTGAAGATATCTTTTAAAGAATTTTGTAGAGGAGCGGATGTAGAGCTATCTTCTTCAGGTACAGAGCAAGTCAGTTCAGTTGCAGAGCAAATTCCTTCAAGTTAAGAATAGGTTTTCTCATACTCCTGTGTAGCAATTCCTGTGTGGTGTGTTTCAGATAAGATATTGATTCGTCACAGAAGTGTCTAGGAGTGGTATTCATTTCTTACATTTTTTAAATGGCTCCTAAAAGAGAATTTTCTGGCAAAGTCAATTATTCAAAAAGGAGTGTCTGTGATGATTTTCTGGAATAGTTGACGTTGTCAACTAATCAAGCATCGAAGGCAAAAGAATTAGTGCCTAGAGCTCCCCATTTAAAGATAGGAGAAGGACTGTATGACAAGGGTAACTGGTTGAGAGACCCATAGGTTGGATTGTCTGGGTTGGGGTTATTTAAGATTGGATTTGGAATGAGAAATTTTCCGGCCCTGCAAAACAGTATTTGGGAATTAGATGTTGGGAAATTGGTAGTCCCAGGGGTATTTATGGACATAGATTTGTTGACCCAAATTGTGCTCAACTATGATCTAGTCATAAGAAGCATTCGGGATATAAATGGAAAAACCCTTATTGAGATTAATGCTGAAGAATTCAGGAATGCTTTTGGGCTTAATGAGTTTACCAATTTTCTAGAACCCATAAATTTCAAATCATTAGCTCAAATTTACAGTGCACAAAGGAGTCATCTCAGGAACGGGCCTCTCAAGGAGTTTTTTGTGAAGATAGGTTGGTTGACAGTTGTAGGACCTAACACACAAGAGCCCTTTTCATTGAGTATGTTCACCCTGAGGGCTAAAGGAATGTATTGGGCACTTTGCCAAGTTTTGGGAGAAGATGCTGAAGCAAATATGCCAAATCACTACCTATTAATGATTGCTCAGATTTTGAATCCTTCTCTTACAATTACATTTGATTATGCTTCTTTCATTGCTAATGCTATCCATGGAGGGTTAACAGGAATAAAGAATGGAAAGGTGGATAGGCCTTTCGGATGGTACTCACTCCTGATGCATCTATTTCTTTTCAAAGGTGGTGATTACTTTGCCAGTGGACTGAACCTTGTCAAGGAGAAAGAAGGAGAAACAATGTCGGTACAATTATGGAGTACTGTGTTGTCATGGGATAGAGAGGATGCCAGTTTCTTGAAGTTTGACAAATACTTTGCATCCAAGATCAGGACTCTCCTCTGCTCGGAGAACCCAAGAATCCCCAAGGTTCTTCTGGAATTCATAAGACCAAAAGAATTCGCAGAGAACATAAAAATTGTTCACAATTGGGGTGACATTTATTTGTATCCAGTCTCGACAATTTTCAGAGTGTTTGGTTTTAGAGGCACCCCATTCTTGTTACCTTACCAAGTCCCTCTCAAAGTGGGAATTGCAGAGATCCTTAGACAAATTGGTGGTGTACAAGAGGCGGAGTTGATAGGCAGGGGTAAAGGGACTATTTTCCTTGCAGCTACCATAGCCCACCAATTTGTAATAACAAAGGGAGGTTGTGTTGGGAAAAATGGTGTCTCAACCTTGCATTTATATGAGGTTACTATTTATAGTAAGTTTTCATTTGAGCACGAAATGGTGCGAAACTCTCCCTGAAGCTTCTGGTTGGCTAGATAAGCATTCCGGTAAAGTTGCGTCGCAAGGTCACAGCTAGTTTTGAAGATATTAAAGTTTTCATCTTGGAGGGGTGCAATAAAATGTTTAAACTTAATTTTGGGGACTTTAGAGGCTCCGAAACGCCCTGAAAAGTTGCCATAACCGGCGAAGCGGGTTACGAGGTGATAGAGCACTTCGCGAGCTTTCCGGCACTTCAAACGGTTCATCAATCGGACACCCGGTTCTCAAGTTATGGCCTCCGGAAGTTTGTACTCCTGAAATAGGAAAAATAATTTGTATCGAATACATAAATGAGCTGTAAAAGGGAGCGACACGTGTTGATATGTGCTTTAACATGTCATAGGGCATCTAGAAGGGAGATAAGGTCGGCTACACCTTATTGGGTGGTTTTAGCCCATGGTTTTGTAATACCGTTTGACGGTTTCTTGTATTGTATCTCCTATTTATGAGGTGTGTGAGATAGAGGTTGTGTGTAAGAGTCTCATGGCTATTGAGTTGCCTCTGAATCTCTGATTAATGGTACTCCTGCGAAGAGCTTGCTCTGCAAGTATTTTGTAATCTGTTTTTGATTGCTGAATAAAATATTGAGCTGCTTTTGGAGGGTGGGGTTTTTCTCCCGAAAGGGTTTTCCCCACGTAAATCATTGTGTTGTGGTATGAATGCTATTATATCTATTTCTATTTTCTGTAACTGTTGTAATGATCTGAAAAATTTTTGCATTACCCTCCTCTCAAGGTTAGTGTAGGAAGTTGTTTCCGCTACTTTACTTCCTTACAAGTGGTATCAGAGCCTGATCACCTTTGGTTTCAATTGTGGGCAGTTGGGTTTTTTGAACTAATCCAGATTTGAGTGGGAGCTTGTGCAGAAGACACTTTTTGATCTTGTTGCAGGAATATTTAGATGGCGAGTTCGTCAGGGAGAATCGAGGTGGAGAAATTTAATGGAAGTAATTTTGAGATGTGGAAGCTGAAGATGGAAGATCTGCTAATAGATCGAGATCTTTGGGATGCTGTTGATGCGAATGTCCAAAGGCCCTCAGATCCTACTGCGGCAGCTCAGTATGATGTTATGGACCGAAAAGCCAAGGGTCTAATCAGACTGTGCCTGGCAGACTCTGTTCTAATCAATGTCCATGAAGAGAACTCTGCAAAGAAGCTATGGACTAAGCTTGGTGAGATGTATCAAGTGAAATCTTTATTAAATCAAATTTTCTTAAGAAAGAAATTGTATTCCTTGAAGATGGAAGAGGGTGGACGAATTGCAGACCACCTAGAAGCATTCAATATGATTGTGGCTCAATTAGTATCCGTCGGTGTTAAGATGGACGAGGAGGAGAAATGTCAGATCTTGCTTTGTTCTTTGCCTAATTCGTGGGATTCTCTTGTTATGGCTATTGGTAGTACTTCTGTTGTTTTGAAATCTGAAGACGTGGTGGGTGCCCTACTCGGTGAAGAGATGCGAAGGAAGGTATCCATCAGTTCAAAGGAAGCCCTAACCGTTCGTGGAAGACCTAAGGAGAAAGGCAAGAAGAATGAGAAGCGCGACAAGTCCAAATCCAAAGGGAGATCGAAATCTCCTGGAAAGTCCAAAGTCATTTGCTGGAATTGCGGTAAACCGGGTCACATCCGTAAGGACTGCAAAGAAGAAAAGAAGAAGAAAAAGAAAAAGTTCGATTCTGATTCTGAGTCCGACAAGGAAGATGGCGATGCATTTATTGCGGCTTTAGCGACTCATGCAGGTAATGATGCCTGGCTAATTGACTCAGGTGCATCTTTTCATATGACTTCCAATAGAGATTGGTTTTCTGAATATGAAGGATTTAATGGAGGTAAGGTGTACTTGGGTGATGATTCACATTTAGACATTGTTGGTCGAGGTAAAGTTAGAATCAGGTTTTCTGATGGTAGAATAAAAAGGATTAATGGTGTGTTGCATATCCCTGGATTAAAATGAAACCTGTTATCTGTGAGCAAACTAATAGATGCAGGTGTGCAGGTAGTCTTTTCTGAAACAGGATGTAAGATGATTAAGGGTGCTATGGTAGTTGCTAGAGGTGTCAGGTTTGGCACTTTGTATAAGCTTGAAGCATACACTGTTGAGTGTAATAGCACTTCTGTAAAAAGTAAATCTATGGATACCTCACTGGAAGATTTGAAGGTTTCACCTTCAGCAGATGGAAATGGTTTTTGGGTACCTAAGGGTGCACTTTCATCTGAAGCAAAGTTACCTGCAGAGAAGACTATGTTATGGCACCAGAGACTTGGCCACATTGGAGAAAAGGGTCTAAGGACCTTGAGAAATAAAAACCTTGTTGAAGGTTTGAATGATTGTAATCTTGACTTTGATTTCTGTGAGCATTGCATTTATGGAAAACAAAACCGCGTTCAGTTTTACTCGAGTTCTCATAAAACTTGTGGTGTTTTGGATCTTATCCATTCTGATGTGTTTGGTCCAGTAGATGTCTCTTCGATTGGAAAATCCACATATTATGTTTCATTTATTGATGATTTTAGTAGAAGGACATGGGTATATTTTCTAAAGAGTAAATCTGAAGTTTTTAGTCATTTTAAAGAATTTAAAGCAATGGTTGAGTTACAGACTGGAAAGAAAATAAAATGTTTGAGAACTGATAATGGCGGTGAGTTTTGCTCTAATGATTTTGATAGATTCTGTAAAGACTGTGGAATTAACAGGCAGAAGACAACTCCGTATTCTCCACAGCAGAATGGAGTTGCAGAAAGAATGAACAGGACACTGATGGAGAAGGCTAGGAGTATGTTGAGTGGTGCTGGTCTCGAACAAAAGTTTTGGGCTGAAGCTGTTGCCACTGCTTGCTACCTGATTAACAGGTCTCCTACATCAGCTCTTGTTGATAAAACGCCTATGGAAGCATGGTCAGGTCACAAGCCTTCATTGAGACATCTTAGAGTTTTTGGTTGCGAGGCATATGCACATGTGCCAAAGGAGAAGCGAACAAAGTTGGAGAACAAGGCTGTGAAATGTATCTTCATCGGGTATAGTTATGGTGTGAAAGGATACAAGCTTTGGGACCCTGTTGCACAAAAGGTAATTCACAGTAGAAGTGTTATTTTTAGAGAAATTAAGTCTCCTTCTGTTACACTGCAGCCAGAACAGACTAAAAAGGAAGATGTGATTCAACTTCCTTCTACACCTGAAAGAGTTGAATCGAGACCCCTAGATAGGCAAGAGTTTGAGGAGAGCTCATCTAGCTCTGAATCTTCAGAAGAGGAGGAAGAACCTCCAACTCAGCTTGTTCGAAGGTCTACAAGACATAGACAACCACCTGAAAGGTATTCACCTGATGATTGGAGATGTATTTTTGCTTTGAATACTAGTGTGGATGAACCGAAATCTGTAGAAGAGGCATTAGGTATGAATGATGCAGAATCCTGGAAGATTGCTATGGAGGAAGAAATGGCAGCTTTGAAAAAGAATGATACATGGGATCTTGTACCATTGCCTGAAGGACGCAAACCTGTTGGTTGTAAATGGGTGTTCAAGAAAAAGATTGGTTCAGATGGAAGCATTGAGAAGTATAAAGCAAGGTTGGTTGCAAAAGGCTACTCTCAGGTTGAGGGTGTTGATTACGGTGAGATATTTTCTCCTGTTGCAAAAATGACGTCCATTAGATTTTTGCTTTCTATTGCTACTGCTTATGATTTAGAGGTTGAGCAAATGGATGTGAAAACTACTTTCCTTCATGGTGATTTGGAGGAAGATATTTATATGACACAGCCGGAGCACTATGTGGTGAAAGGCAAAAGTAATTTGGTTTGTAAATTGAAGAAATCTTTGTATGGCCTCAAACAAAGTCCTAGGATGTGGTACCAGAAATTTGATACATATGTGTTGAGTTTGGGATTTGAACGTTCTAAATCAGATCACTGTGTTTATTATAAATCTTATGGTGATCATTTCTTATTCATTGCATTGTATGTTGATGATATGTTATTCATTGGTAAAGGGAAAGGTATGATTTCAGAACTGAAGTCTCAGCTCGCTGCTAAATTTGAAATGAAAGATCTTGGTGCAGCAAAGCACATTCTTGGGATGGAAATTAGAAGAGATAGGGTGAACAGAAAGCTATGGCTAGGCCAAAGTAAGTATGTGAATTCAGTGTTACAGAGGTTCAACATGCAAAATTGTAGACCATTGAGTGTTCCTTTTACAGTTGGAACGAAACTATCTGTTTCAGATTGTCCTACATCCCCATTGGAGATGGAAGACATGAGCAGAGTGCCTTACCAAAGTGCAGTTGGAAGCTTGATGTATGCTATGGTCTGTACTAGACCAGACATTGCCCAAGCAGTGGGAGTACTTTCTAGATATATGTCTAATCCTGGTAGAGTTCATTGGGATGCAGTCAAAAGAGTCTTTAGATATTTGAAGGGTACTTCAGAGTATTCTTTGTGTTATCATGGTAATTCAGTTGGAGACATGACTTCCCTTGATATCCATGGTTATGTGGATTCAGATTGGGCAGGTGATATTGATAGCAGAAGATCCACTAGTGCTTATGTGTTTACTTTGTTTGGTGGTGCAATTAGTTGGATGAGTAAGCGACAGGCTGTGGTTGCTTTATCCACTACTGAAGCAGAGTATATGGCAGCTACTCATGCTTGTAAAGAGGCCATTTGGCTTAAGAGACTGTGTTCGGATATTGGAATAAAACAAGGTACAGTGACAGTTTACTGTGACAGTCAGAGTGCAATTAGCCTAGCTAAGAACCCGACATTTCATGCCCGGACCAAACATATTGATGTTCAGTATCATTTTGTTAGAGATATGGTCGAAGATGGTAGGGTGAAGCTGGTTAAGGTGGACACTTTGATGAATGTTGCAGATGCTTTAACTAAGGCTGTGAGCACAGAGAAGTTCAGATGGTGTTCAGAGTCTATGGGCCTTATGGCCCCTAGCAATTGATTCATTGTGTTGACATTCCCTTTCGCTCATGCAAGGTATTCGACAAGTGGGAGATTTGTTGGGAAAAATGGTGTCTCAACCTTGCATTTATATGAGGTTACTATTTATAGTAAGTTTTCATTTGAGCACGAAATGGTGCGAAACTCTCCCTGAAGCTTCTGGTTGGCTAGATAAGCATTCCGGTAAAGTTGCGTCGCAAGGTCACAGCTAGTTTTGAAGATATTAAAGTTTTCATCTTGGAGGGGTGCAATAAAATGTTTAAACTTAATTTTGGGGACTTTAGAGGCTCCGAAACGCCCTGAAAAGTTGCCGTAACCGGCGAAGCGGGTTACGAGGTGATAGAGCACTTCGCGAGCTTTCCGACGCTTCAAACGGTTCGTCAATCGGACACCCGGTTCTCAAGTTATGGCCTCCGGAAGTTTGTACTCCTGAAATAGGAAAAATAATTTGTATCGAATACATAAATGAGCTGTAAAAGGGAGCGACACGTGTTGATATGTGCTTTAACATGTCATAGGGCATCTAGAAGGGAGATAAGGTCGGCTACACCTTATTGGGTGGTTTTAGCCCATGGTTTTGTAATACCGTTTGACGGTTTCTTGTATTGTATCTCCTATTTATGAGGTGTGTGAGATAGAGGTTGTGTGTAAGAGTCTCATGGCTATTGAGTTGCCTCTGAATCTCTGATTAATGGTACTCCTGCGAAGAGCTTGCTCTGCAAGTATTTTGTAATCTGTTTTTGATTGCTGAATAAAATATTGAGCTGCTTTTGGAGGGTGGGGTTTTTCTCCCGAAAGGGTTTTCCCCACGTAAATCATTGTGTTGTGGTATGAATGCTATTATATCTATTTCTATTTTCTGTAACTGTTGTAATGATCTAAAAAAGTTTTGCATTACCCTCCTCTCAAGGTTAGTGTAGGAAGTTGTTTCCGCTACTTTACTTCCTTATAGGTTGGAATTGCTTTGAGGATTTTCTCAAGCCTTATCATTTGTCCACTATAGTGTCCAGGTGTGCTGATCCAAAAGACTTCTTCAACGACATGTTTAGAAAGAAGGCAGCATGTAGAGGTAGGCCCCATCAATTTCAGTTTCCTGAAGACCTCATCAGAAATGAGTTTGATCTAGATGAGCAGGAGCTAAGGAAAGAGAAATGGGTGGCTTACAAGAAAGCCTTGGATTTTGTGCATCAGTTTGATGCCATCTATGACCCATTATCTAGCTTTTTCCCTCTAGATGAGAAAATAAAGTTTTTAATTGTTTGCTTTGAAGATGTGATGCAGACCCTAAAGGAGAAGAGGGAAGCTATAATCAAAAGCAACCCTAAAATGGTGAGAATGATCCTAAGTAGGTCAGCTTCCAGCAAAGCAATCCCTCCTGGTGATTATACACTACACAAGAAATCCAGTTATAGTGTGTTGATGCCTATGACAGGGGAGCCCTCTACCTCTAAAGGAAAGAGGAAGATACAAGATGTCATTGACATCCAAGAGAGCCCAAAGAAGCAAAGGGTAGGGAAATAAGTACAATTGGATACACCTTTGTATTCCCCATCCCAATCCCCTATCCATATAGGAGATGAGCAAGTAGCAGCTGAGCAAATCCTACAGTTAGGTAGTCTAGGGGAAATTGCCTACACTTATGATGAAGTGGAAGAAGGAATGCCAGAAGAACCCCTTGCTGCTGAAATGGATATTACCACCACTGAACTCAAAGGCCAGGAGTGGGATCTTGAGATAAAGCAGGCAAGTAATGCCTTCTTGGCTGACAACAATTTTGTCACATCAGAAGCATTTATGCAGTTTATATGGAAACAGAACATAGATAAATATAATGCTAGATGTGAAAAGAGAAAGGCTGAGCAACCTAATAAAGATCTAGCCCTGGTAGAAGAAGGAAATAAAGTAAGAGATGATGGAAGAGTTCAAAACCATCACCCTTGAGCAAGGGAGAGATATGGTGGCACAAGCTGGAGTGCTTATTTTACCCGAGTGGGATATAGCAGATGCCCTGGTACTAGACGCAGTGAGGAAAGAGACCAAACCCATGGAAGGAATTACTTTCAATAAGGATAATGCTGCACTCATCATGTGGTCTCTTAAGAGAAATGAGAGTAAGAAGAGAAAAGATACCCCAGGGTCAAATTACCTTGGTGGGATGATGGTGAAAAGAGTGCAAAGTACAGGGGTAGTGGAAGCTGCTAGCACTATATTAGAGACTGCAAAATTTAGTGTTGCAGTAGCATAAAAGGAAGCCAAAGAGAAAGAGACCCTCCAAGTCAAGTTGGAAATAGTTTTGAAGGCCTATAATAGTGCTAAGGAGGAGGTAAGAGGTAAGGATAGCATCATTGATAAGCTACAGAGCCAGTTGACTGGACAATACCATCAAGGTGAGTCTTCAACACTGATGATCTCCTCTTCTCCTGCAAGACCTCCACCTACTAGCCCTATCATTGAGTTTCCACCATCTCCAGCACCCTCCAACTCTCAAATGGTTGAAATTACTCCTCAAGAATTAGAAAACTTAAAATAGGCTGAGGCCTTATATGCAAAGAAGTATAAGGAGAGAGTAAGGGCTACAATTTCTAGTTTTGCAGATACAATGAATGCCTCATTGCTCTACAATAATGTAGGTAAAATTGTGGATATATGGAATGAGTTCAGGGGAGACAAGGCCATGTTGACACCTATTTTTGACAAATGGAGGCCTAGGGAGCAAGATTTAGAGTTTATGTGTGTATCCTGCGATGAAGCAAGGGCCAATCCCATCATTAGATCCACTTCTGACATCACTAAAGTTTTAGTACAATTAGCAGCAGAGGTGGATAATGTTGATAGGAAGGTTAGTTTGTACAAAAAGGAGTATACTGATCAAGTTTTTGAGTTGCTCCCAGGAGTTTTTGCTAGCCCGGATCAATTAAAGGACAAACAAATGTGGCTTATGGAGATAGAAGCTAAATTGTCAGCAAGAATTAAAGGAATTATTGATTTAGATGATGCTTCTTTCTTTGTTTTGACAATACAAGAGATAGAGAAAATTAAGTCACATTATGGTTTTCTCAATTCAAAAGTCAACAAAATGAGAAATTCTTGGAAAAGGCTGACCAAGACTAAGGATAAAGTGATTAATTTCTCATGGCCGATAGAAGAGGTGTATGATGAGTGGACAACCAAATATGCCACCCATGATCTGGAATAGTTGGAGAGTGCCCGTGAAAAGGTAGAAGAGGTTGCAACCAACAACCTGTTGAAGAAACTGCAGAGGCCGAAAAGAGCTTGTAATTGTTTTTGTGAAAATCTTGTAACCTCTTTATTTTGAAAGAAATGATTGTAACAAACTCTCCTCAAGAAGTAGGAAGCTTTGTGCATCCATGTTGTTATAAATGGATACCAAGACTAGAGGAAGAGGGATCGCAAAAGAATTGTAAGAAAATGCTGTAGAAATTTATCTGAGCTTTTCTAAGTCTAATGGAGAATATTCAAAAACTTCTTGTAATATTTCTTGAACTTAATATCAATATACAAACCATCGATTTTGAGTGAAGCTTTGTGTCGTCTTCAAGTGGATTTACAATTTGTTTACTGTTTTCATTCTGAATAATCCAGGGTTATTTTGTTTGAATGGAATTGCAAAGCAATTTTTAGTAGAAGTGTTCGCTAGCTTTTCTCTTTAGGAGGGAAATTAAAGATGCAGGGATCACTCATACCAGTAAACTCTTTGGAAGAGACTTTGAATTTTGATGATCATAGCTTAATTTGGAATGCATAAGTTCTTATAGGTGTCAGGCATATACAAGGATTAATAGAAACCAAGCCAGTGGGATGCATAGAGATATTTTGTTTAAGGAGTATTATCTGAGTTTAGATGACTCTATGACCTTGGATAAGGTATTGGTATTGATTGAAGTTGTTTATTGCATGTTTTGTTGATCGAAATGCTGAATTTAAGTATAATTTCCATTCTTTTGTTTTCAGTTAATTTCAAGGTGAATAGATCCACTAGTTTTCTGGACTGGTTTGCTGTGGGTTTATGTTTGAAAGTGTGAATTCAATTCACAAAGGTATACCCACCTGGGCTCTGAGTAAGTCCGAAGTGTAGAAGGTTCAATCAAACCTTGTCATATGTTGTCTTAAGAATTTCCTTATCTTTGATGTCTCTTCTGCACCAAGTTCAATCATATTATTTTAAGGATGTTAAATAGAATTAGATTTTGAAGACAACAGGATAGACTACGTCAGCTTGAACAATTTCCTCTTCATCCATTTCCGGTCAAGGAACATCATCAGTAGTATCATCCTTTTTGCTAGAGTGGATGACTTCTTCTTCTTCTCTTTGTTGTATTCCTTAGTTAAAGCACTAATTCCATCCAATGATAGATTGGAAAAATACTGTACAAATATTTCATCAATAATCTTCTTTTCTAATTGAATGGCTTCTTCCCATTTATCTAACAAAGTATTATACAAAGAGATTGAAATATCTTTCTCCAAATCATCTGGAAATCTATTGTAATGACCCAAATAAGTTATTACCTGTTGGATTACTTGTTTCTGGTTATCTTTAGTAAAAGAATCATAATGTTCTTTGAAATTATCAAACCTGTTTCTTCCCAATGACTTTATTGTCCTCTCAAAGATTGTGTCAAGTTTGTAGGTAGCAACATCTGTAGGTGTAGTTGCCTTTGGTGCTACCTTTACCTTCTTAGGTGTTCTAATGGTTTCTTTTTCCTTCTTTGGTTCTTCTTTAGAATGTGTACCCTCAAACTCTGGTTGCAAAATCAATTTCCTATTTCTCTTCTTTGGTGCGCTCTCCTTCTTTTAATATACTTTTGGTGTTGGTTCGTTCTTGGTTAGGACACTCTGAGTCACCCTTGTGGTCTTTTTCACATGAGATTTTTCATCAAATTTCTTTTTCTTTCCTTTCACTTTAGCTACAGGTATAGTACCAGTTTTAGTTGGTGCAGCTTGGACTGCCAAGATGTCCAAGTTTGCCTTCTTTTTATCTTTGGGCGATGCTAACAGGGTATTAGCATAACCAACCAGTAAATCATGATTGACCTCGTAGCTCATATCTTCCATCTCTTCTTCTCTAGGTTCAATTGCTTGCATCAAGCAAAATTTAGTGGTAATCATGGAGATTATGTCTTTTTCAAAGTGTTTTACCATAGCTTCAGGTAACCGCACTCTCATGCTCATCTTTTTCTGGAATTCATTAAAATACTTGTTTGTGGCAACTGAAAAAGTATTCTTCATAGCCTTAATGTTGTTCTTGATCTATGCATTGACCGGTTGTTTCTTGGACCATTCAATATCACCAATACTTAGTAGGAAGTTCTAAAAATAGAAAAATAACCCAGCTAACAGCTGGCCATATTTGAACTTTTGTGTATTTTCCTTCTTAATGGATTTAAAATTTTGAAATAATTGGTCTCTGATATCTTCACAAATATCAAAGTCTACATTATCAACAATCATTCTATGTATTGTGTGAATTGTTGCAGATGGAACATGGGAATTTCACCAGTTGAGAAATAACCCATTACAGCCCTAATAGCCTCCTTAGTTATCGTATGGGTTCTTTCCAAATACATATTCTCTCTGTGGACTCGACTCAGGGTGATTCTTATGTGTTCATCCTCAAAGTATTCAAGAAAATATGCAGCATTATGAAACCCTTTTTCAAAAACCCTAGCATATTTTGCTTCAATTTTCCCATTCTTATCACAAAGTGATTTCAGCTGAGTATAGATGTGTAGAGTTCCTAAATCTTCTATTTTGTAATCTATATAGTTGGACAAGTCACCTTTAACCACAACACCACTCGGGACTTGTGATAATGCATTATAAGAAATAATTTCATCTGCCTTTAGAGCTTCCTCAGGCTCAGCAATGATCATCAACCTCTCTATAGACTTAGAAGTAGATGCCATTCTAGATAAACAAATTTCGAAGCAGTATACAAAGAAATACCTTGTATCTTGTGCGTTGCTCTATTTTCCAGTTGAAATATTCAAATGCACACCCGTTCGCCTCTCTGCAACTTTCAATTTGGCTTGATCTCTCTAATCACAAAGGAATTCACCAATTTACACCAAGACAATCTTGTTCTTCTCTGCAATCGCTTCAAATTTCTTTTTCAAAAGAGTTAGGGTAAAAATGATAGAGTAAAACTCATTTTTATCCACTTTACCAACCATAATAAATGCTCAAAATTTTAGGTTACAAAACCTAATTTTTATTTATCGCTTAAGTAAAATACCGGTTGATAACATGTCAGCAAAAAGTCACCAAAATTCAAAATTCAAAATTCAAAAAAAATTTCTTGCTTATTTTTCAAAGGGGTTCGGAAATGTTTTACCGTTACGCTCCCCTTAGCTGTGTTAGACAGGCTTAAGTCACTGGTGTTGGATTCTCTTCACTGAGTGAAGGAATGATTTCCTCTACAGGAAATTCTTTTCTTTTCTGCTTCCAAGTCTGGTTCATATCCTCTCTTGTTTCCTCAACATCAACTTTCTTATTGCCTTTCTGATCCTTGAAAGAGTTGACCGGTTTACTATTCCTTGATTTGCAAAACTTTGCCAAGTGCCCCAGTTTGTTGCAGTGGTAACAGACCATACTAGATGATCTCCAGGGTCCTGCATTTCCTCTTCTTGTTCTTTTTCTACAGTTCATAGTCACATGACCAAAGTTATTACAAAAGGTGCAAACAACATTTGTTGCCTTTTTCATTTCAAATGGACGAAACCGGTTGCCATAGGATCTTTGCCAATTTCGGTTTACCCGGTTATCAAAACTCCTTATCTGGTAACAATTTGGTCTAGGATGCATGTGTGGTACAGGATTGTTTGATCCATATCTGCACTCAATATGTCTATGCCCATACTTTCCACATGTGTAGAAATGAACTTCAAACTTTCTAGACACATACCTAGCATTAGTATTATAATTTGCATTTCTGTTAGGTTTGTTCCTACAAACATTTGCAGTATGACCAGGCTTGTGACAAACAAAGAAGATAGGTTTAAAAACCTTCTTACCGGTAGTCTTGTTGACTTTAGAAGCAATTTTGTTCTTTGTACCGGAGGATTCACCTTTTTTAGTTGTATGAAAACCAAGTCCAGAGATATCACCCTTCATTCTCTATGATTGAATTTGCTCTTCTAGCATGGTAGAACTTTTGATGAACTTCTCCGATTTCTCATTGGCTTCAGTATGCTTTTTGGCAAGATCTTCATTATGCTTAGACAGGTTCTCTTTCAAAGATGATGCCAACTCAAGATCCATCTTTAGGTTTTCCTTTTCCTCTGTTTCAGCAATCAAGTCCTCTTGTATAGTATCTTTTTCCCATTTGATCTTTATGATCTCCTGATCTCTTACTTTGATAAGATCTTCAGAAACTCTTCTGGCTTTCAGTTCCTAACTCATGCGGATAGTGAGACCTTCTAGTTCTCTTCTTAGATTCAGTTTTTCACCATTCACCTTTTCAACTTCATTAGCTAAAACTTCAATATTGGCTTCATCTAAAGAACTGTTATCAGATATTTCTAGCAATTTCTCAGATAACTCTCTCCTTTTGGCTTGAGAGACTTTCAGTTTGCTCCTAAGGGATTCAATCTCATTTCTACTAGCTTCTAGCTCTCTAACCATCTCGAAGCAGCTTCTCTCCCCCATGGTAGTTTCAATATTCCCTTCTAAGTGGTTAGGCTTCAAAGAAGTTAGGCTCTAATACCAATTGATGGTCTTGAAAAGAACTAAGAGGGGGGGGGTGAATCAATGACACCAGAACATGCACAACTTTAAACACTAACTGGTAGATGAACTTGACTAAGAATTTGAACAAAATATATGCTATCCAAAATGAAATAACAACATCCACATAAAGTATAACATCCACCATAAAACAAGTGTTTATACGTGGAAAACCCAAATAGGTAAAAACCACGATGAGATGGAACTCACAAGTTAACTATCTGCAGTAATAGAAAATTGACTGGTTAAGGTCTTACAAAGTGCTCTGCTAGGAGCGAATCTTGTTAGAGATCCCAAGCTTGATTAGAAGCTTATACCCTATTAAGAGTAACCTTGCTGGAGGATTTTAGAATCCAAACTAATGGATCACCTTGTTAGAGGATTTGTACAATGAAGCTTGTTAGAGCTTACCCGATTAGGGGATTTGATTCTGTTGTAATGATTAGAAAACAACAAGAAAGATTTGATCTATTCTGAGTAGCACAAGACTTGCTTGATCAGACCATTCTAAGTACATTCAACACTGTTCTTCATCTAAACACTTATCGCTCTTCAACAAAAGATTTCTCTCTTTATACATATCAGTATTCTCATAAAAACTCCTCTTCAATATCAGTTCTCTCTCCTAAAATTATTCACTAAGATGTCTTTAAATAGACATACAAATCTTATGCTGACCATAGGAGCACAATTTCCTAGGTGTAGTGTATCTAGACATTAAAACATAACTCATCACAAAAATGACCGCCAAACAAACGGTGCTGGTAACTCATCACAAAAATGGATATCGGTTAAAACAGTCAATACCGGTTGGAACAAAATATGTGAATCATTGTCCTGGAATCTTCCACTTGATCTTCATCTTCAACTTTATCTTCATTTTGATGCCGACTTAATGTAACCATAGGTTATCTCTTAGGCACATACTGGTTGACACAAAGTACTGGTTAGAGATAGACCTTAAACATACCAGTTAACAGTGTAAATCAATGAAGTTACACCGGTAGTCAATGTAATCATATGTGTGTGTGGGAGTGTTTCATCAATGACAACAAGTGATGAATAGATTAAAATCATCATCAAGCCAACAATACCTTCATAGGATCCTGATCAGGATCCACCTACACAGGCTTTTGATCAAGAGCCAAGCATTGATGCTATAGATCCTCCACACTAGGATCCCTTGTTGTCCAACATTGCTACCATTTTCTAGTATGGTGATCATGAGCTACATAGGTTGAGGGTCATATTAGATGACCCCCATATTGATGGTGTGTACAAGAGTACATGCACATCCATTTTTTATAGTTTGCAGACATTGAGGGACCGCTTAGTTTCTCACACCTCATTCTCACCTGAGGTTATAGAGGATACTTATAGATAGTTGAGGAGTGAGGGGAGGGGTCCTGATTCTTTTGCTGATGTGGTGGGGGTGGTCTCGAAGGAGACCATCAAGGAGAGATGATTTCCACAATATTAGGAGAAGAGTAAGGTGAGAGGATATTGTTAGGATTCCCAAAGATACTGAGAGGGGGGGGGTGAATCAGTATCTAACCAGTTTGATAATTTTCTTAACTTAAAACATGTAAAGCATATCAATACTGTATACTGGTAAACAAAAAGTAATGCAATAAACAGAGATAACATCAACCACATGAAAAGAACACCATAACACAGTAGCTTAACAAGGAAACTCGGTGTGGGAAAAACCTCGATGGGATTTGTGACCCACAATATTCACTTACTGGCCAATAATAGAATATTACTACTACAATAGGGGCCTACACATGCAGGAAGGCCAAGTGCCTAGAGCTCACTACTCACTTACAAAATGGATTATGCAAATCCAATGTCTTGTACTACTTCAAAATAGAATCTACTATGTCAGATCCAGTACCGGTTTAAGCTCTACTTCATACATAAACCCTTAACCTATAATTCGCATAATAGGTCTGGCTTATTTCGCCTATATACTTGCTTACAAAATGTTCTATAATGATCTCATACATATATGAGTCATTTTATAACTTGCCAAGTTGGCTTATAAAGATTTTACAATTAATTACAAAATATATTATAAACAAAATTCTTGTCGGCCTGGGTGCTGGTATACTTCCTTTCACTACCGGTGTTCTATGTGCCAGTGTAGAGTATGTCGTTGCTGGTGTCGGTAAATTGTCTTGTCGGTGTCATAGGATTGCAAGGTTGCCATCAATGAAAAAACCTTCAATCACCTACAATATCTCATTGGAGTGTGCATTTGCCAACAATCTCCCCCTTTGGCATTGATGGCAACACTCATGAGAAAAATCCAAAAAGTGTCATAAAAAAGAATCTGCCAGAATTGTCTTACCAAAAATTGTGTACCAAAAAAAAAAAAATATGTGCTCCCCCTAAGCTAATGATCCATTTGCTGATTATTTTTCTCATTACCACTACTCCCCCTTTGGCATCAATGACAAAGGTTGTCAAAGTGTCAATTGAGTGTGGTTTCCAGCTTCATCCTTGTAACCGGTTGGTTACAATCTGAAAAAGGTCTACCAATACCAGATTCAGGCTCTTAGTGAACTGTTTGCTATCTTTTAATGCGACCTCTATCCTTTGAATTGTACCGGTGAGGTGTTGCATTTGTTGTGCTGGTGTTTTCTGTCCTTGAATTAAAGCCTCAGATATCTGTTTTCTTAAGGAGGCGAGGTAGTCCAATTTTGGACTAAGTCTCCATTTTAGATTTTTTGCCTTTCCTTTTATTCTTTTCTTTTCTCTTTCCAACTTCAGAAGTTCCTCCTCAAAACCTGTTATTTTTTGCTCAAAAATTGATAATGGTTTAGATGAATTAATGAAATTATCAGCTAGTTGATTTATTTCTTCCTGTACCTTGCTGATCTTCTTGTCTATATCTACTGTCAAGAAGTTTGTTTTGCATGTATCTTTGTACAAAGTTTTAAACTCTTTTAGTGTTTTACATAGTGCCGGTAAAAGAGTGTCAAATTGTCTCATGCACTTCTTTATTTCCTCTTCAAAGAATTTGTGTTTTTCCTTCTCTAGTTTCTCCTTGAATGCTTCCTCATTTATTTGTTCAACTGTCATAGTGTTGTCAGTAATATACTTAGACAATGTGTCAAGTTGATTCAAAGAATATTTATTATCCACATTACATTTGGGTGCTATCATTTTCAAAATTGGGATTGTATCATCGATAGCTTTGTATGCTTGTGAGCTACACTCTATTATTTTCTTGATAGAATCCAAAAGAACTTTTGTCACATTTGTTGGTCTGATTTCTGCAATGGAAGAACCAACAATCTATATTCCACCGGTGGGAGCAATTTCTTTGCTTGTGGTGACCTTTGGTAGGTCAGTTTGTGTTTGCATTTCTTTAAGCAAAGGTTTGGATTGTTCAGCTGTTGCTGGTGGCACTATCTCTGCATGAACCTGTTGCTGTGAGGGAGCCTATTGCTCTGCCTATTTCTTAGTGTTGTCACCTATCGGTTTACCTTCTGTGCTATCTGTTGCCAGTGGCTCATTTGCCACATCTATTTTCCCTATTGAATCCTTATCTACCACAATATTGACTTTCTGAGTGTCAATGTTCATTGTATATAACACCTCAGAATCAGGATTTGTGTCCTCATGTGGTATGTCCATACTCTCACTAGTCGGTTGATTGTCAGTGGTAACTATCGGTGGAGTATCTAGAGGTGGTGGGGATAAGTTATCTATTATTTTTATGCTGGGTGGTCCACCAACCTTACCTTTTCCCTTATCCTTTTGATACACCATGATGGGTTTAGGGATTCGATACTCTTCATGCTTTTCCTTCTCTATAAGGAATATGTCCCATGAATTAGCTGTTTCTTCTGTTACATCATTCACTCTCCTTGCCATTAATGCTACATGTCAGTGAGCAGTTGAAAATATTGACCGGTTAGCCTCTGAGATCAATTTATCTATCTCATTAGGTGACTTGACAGGATGTACAACAAGTAATTTTTCAATTTTTATTTTCTTATCAAGTTCAATAATACCTACTCTCCTAGCTTCAAGTCTGTTGTAGAGATCTATCGGTATTTCATCAACAACTTGCATCAAAAATTTCTTAAAAATATCTAAGTGCAATATTACACTATTCTCTACTTTATCTTTGTCATCATCTGATAATACATGTTATACATTTTGTTGATATTTTTCAATTTACCATCCTCAGTAATTTCATCTAGTAATTTATCAATAGGAGCTATAGACTTCTTCTTAGGAGTCACCTTTTTCTTCTTCGGAGTTAATTTCTTTGCTGGGGGCCTTACTGCCTATTGTTTCTGTCTTGTTCTTGTAGGAGAAGGTGAAGATACCGGTGAAGATTTCCTTTTTCTCACAACTCTTTTGAATGTAGCTAGTATGTCACTCTCTAAAGAAGCTCCAACCGGTGAAAGGTGAATTTCTGGTTGAAGTGCTTCTAACTCATCTTCAGTAATATCAGTTTGTTTAAGTACATCTTCCTTAATAGCTTTTGCTTGCCTGGATCCTTTTCTAACTGTTGCTTCAACCTTTTTAACATTTTTCTTTGATTGAATTTGTTTCTCAATAGTCTCAGCACTGCCAAATACCTCTTCTTTGGGTTCCTTAGGTGCTTCTAGGAGGGCTTTTGCATATGTTTCTATTATGTGTTCATCAGTTTCATACCCCATTTCAGTAACCCAGATGGTTCTTGCGATAACTGCCTCCATCCAAATTTCATCCTTCTTTATAACAAAACAGATTTCATCCTTATACTTGTTCACAATTGCTTGTGACAATTTGACTCTGGTCTTCATTTGGGCCTTCAGTGCCTGAAAATACTCATGTATGTTCTTTTCTCTGTTCTCTCCCATGTTGTTTAGTAAATCTGACAACTATTTGCCTACCGGTATATCAAAACCAAGATTTCTATTACCGATACTGGGTACTTGTTTGGTTATGTGTAGCATTAGACAGACAAGTAGGTTTCCAAATCTGAATGTTCCCTTTTTGTCTTTCTTTATCTTTCCCAAATTGTCAATTAGTTCATCTTTAAGCCATTCACACACATCTATTTTTGCATTATCATTAACCATGTCATAGGCACTCTTTATGCATAGGATAGAGGCCAAGTTTAACCTATTTGCATGTGTGCTTTTGTAGCCTAAGATCATACTGATGAATCTGACATTGATATCTGTTACATCATTTACCCTTAAGGATCTCTTATCAGATGTTGCACCAGTTAGATTAATCACTAGGTCATTTGAGACCTTCTTTGTTTTATCAGGTCTGTTACTGGTGGAGGGTAACCCTGTCACAACCTTTACTGCTTCTTTTGTGATTTTGTGAACTGTGTCCAACCAGAAGAATGCACCATGTACCCTACTTAGTACTATCCTTATAACATCCTTGGGAAAATCTGGGATAGTGAGAATTTCAGTGAAACCTAGGGTTTCTACTATCTTGTGTTCAGGTTTGATATTTTTGGATTCATCACAAATTACAAATTTATACATATTCTTAATTTCCTCATCACCTAATTCCTCTATATGACAATGTATATACATTCTAGGGTCTTCAGCAAAAACTACTCCTTTAGGGATTTGGGAAAATGCACCAATATTATCATCTTTCTTGGCAATTTCAGGAACTAATTGGAATACGGGTTTAGGGCATTTAATAACTTTGACAACAATAGAGTTTGCAATGAATTCAGGAATAGATGAAGAAGCCATGGTTATAAATACCTTTATTTGCCTTAAGGAATGATTGCTTGATGAATTGCTTCACTTCTTTGCTTGGAATGCCTTCACTCGGGAATTTTTGCGCTCTCGAAGATTTGAATGCTCAGTGAAATGAAAATGGAGCCAAAACACTTGTTTTATAATGTTAATTTCGCTAACCACCACATTTAATGCTTGCCAGTTAAGTAATGACTTAACTTATCTATCGGTATAGAAGTAATTTCAACTTCTCACCATCAACCGAGGGAATAATAGCATGTTTCACATTTGGTTGCTAAACCCTCAAAGGAATTTTCTTCAGTTAGATGAAGAGTCTCCTACCGGTGGAGGAGAATTCCTATCAACATTTAGATCTGAATTTCTGATCCATTGTTTTGAGAATTCTTGCTTTACCTCTTCAACCTTTTCTTTACCTTTCAAACTAGCACCATTATTACTTGCCGACAATGCCTTACTTTTGCATAATTTTGCAATATGTCCAATCTTATTGCAAGCATAATAGGTCACATTGTTTTTTTGAATAGCTTTCCCATATACTATGCCAGTTTGTGTTCTATAGTGACTAGATAAGTGTCCAAATATTCCACAAACATAACATCTTACATTCATTCTGCAATTTTCTGAATTATGACCAACTTTGTTGCATTTGGAACATTGACCGATGGGTGTATTAGTGTTTTGATAATTTATAGATCTACACTGATTTGTTCTATGACCATATTTGTTACAGTTAAAGCATTTGCCATTAAATTTATAAGCAGTAGGTTGTCTTACCAGTTTTCTATGATCATGTGTGTTTACAGTACCGGAGCTTTCACCAGCTTCAAAGCCAAGGCCATTATTGTCACCATTAGATTTCTGATTCTTCAACAAGTCACCAAGTTCTTCTGAGCTTTTCTTAAATTTTTCTTTGTGTTGATTTGCAGTATCTAGTTCTCTTTCCAAGACACCTTTATGTCTCATGAGTTCATTTGAGTTATTTTGTGCATGCATCAGATCTGTCTTCAACATATCATTTTCATAACTAAGTCTTGTGTTTTCATTTGCAGCATCATTCAGTCTTCTAGTCAAGTCTTCTTCATTCTTCTTTCTATCTTCAATTTCTTTACAAAATCTCATAGTCATATCCTGCATCTCATTCTTTGTTGTCATGTTTTCTTGTTTCAGCTTATTCATCAGATCACTAAGAGTTTCCTTTTCATCATTCTCATTTTGCATCTTTTCACAAAGTTCTCTTCTCTTGTTCCTTGCAATGGTAATATTTTCTTGAAGTGCTTGAATAATATCCTGTGCAACTTTTAGATCATCTTCAAGTTTGATATTTTTCAACTTTTCTGTATCATAGTCTGAGAGAGCTGCTTCTAATTGCTTCATCAAGTTTTCCATCTTTACCACTATCAAGATCTTCCTCAAGTTGTTAGACTTTTGAAAATAGAGGACTAGGCTTTGATACCAATTGTTGGGATTCCCAAAGATACTGAGAGGGGGGTGTGAATCAATATCTAACCGATTTGATAATTTTCTTAACTTAAAACATGTAAAGCATATCAATACTGTATACCGGTAAACAAAAAGTAATGCAATAAACAGACATAACATCAACCACGTGAAAAGCACACCATAACACAGTAGTTTAATGAGGAAACCCAGTGTGGGAAAAACCTTGGTGGGATTTGTGACCCACAATATTCACTTACTGGCCAATAAGAGAATATTACTGTTACAATAGGGGCCTGCACATGCAGGAAGGCCAAGTGCCTAGAGCTCACTGCTCAATTACAAAATGGGAAGTCTCACTGACTTAAAAAATGGATTATGCAAATCCAATGTCTTGTACTGCTTCAAAATAGCATCTACTATGCCAGATCCAGTACCGGTTTAAGCTTTGCTTCATACATAAACCCTTAACCTATAATTCACATAATAGGTCTGCCTTATTTCGCCTATATACTAGCTTACAAAATGTTCTATAATGATCTCATACATATATGAGTCATTTTACAACTTACCAAGTCGGCTTATAATGATTTTACAATTAATTACAAAATATATTATAAACAAAATTCATGTCGGCCTGGGTGCCGGTATACTTCCTTTCACTGCCAGTGTTCTATGTGTTGGTGTAGAGTCTATCGTTGCTAGTGCCGGTAAATTGTCTTGCTAGTGTCATAGGATTGCAAGGTTGCCATCAATGAAAAAACCTTCAATCACCTACAATATCTCATTGGAGTGTGCATTTGCCAACAGATATCAGGTCACGAGATGTATCAACCCACTGGTTGCATCATTGATTTACCCATGCTTCTTAGCTGCCCATGGTCATTATCCTAATAATGACTAGATACCATTATACTTTGCACAACAGGTATTTGCTGAGGTCCATTGTTAGATGAAATAAAACTACCTTGATATTCCAGCATATTATGGACAAGGGAGGGGCATGATTGCTGATAGAGATGCATATCGTAGGCATGATAGAGCTCCGCCTAGCCACAGGGACCTTGTTGGCCAAAGATTTCTAGTAGTAGTCCCAGCCCTCACCCCCATAGCGGATCACATTGTGATTGCTTCTCTGAGAGAAGTAATTGATAGGATTGGACAGATTGCATCAACAACAACCACCATATCATCTAACAGGTTGGGCAGATATATGATGAGCCGACCACATTCAAGATCATCCATAGATCATGCATCTTCTAGTCACGAGGTTGCTTCAGATTCAGATGATCAATGTATTACTACTGGCATCCCCTCCCCAGATGAGGTAGAAGCTATAGTCAGAGGTAGTAGACATGTACAAATATCACAGTATTTATCTGAGGACCTGCTACTTTCTTACCATTTTATTTCATCTTGACTTGGGATACCATTGGCTACTATTAGAGAGGAGATTCTCAGAGACGGGCAGGCTACTGCTGCATCGATGCATACCCTGAGGCAGTCACAACATTATCATCACTCTACACATGCTCTGATCACTAACCCACCTACAGATCACTCTATTGCTATAGAGGAGGAGATACGAGTTGATCAGGTCCATATCACAGATGAGGGCTTGGAATCATTTGAAGAGAAGCTACGAGGTTTGAGCCATACTGGGTTTATGGATATGCTACTATAGTCAGGCACTTCATCCACGATACCTAGTCATCTAGTTAGCCCCTTACACTCCTTAGTCATACATATAGCTAGAGAGAGATATGCAGGCATGAGTGATGTAGTTGATATGATCATGGGACTTGATCAGACTATACAGCCTACTCTTGAGACACTTGTACATGTACATACATGTGCATTTAAATTTTTACAATACATGTATATGTTGTAATGTACGATAAATCTATATATAGATCATTTAATAAATAATAGTTCTAAGTTAATTTGTATCATTTAAATTGATCTTGGACTAATCCTTAAATACATACATATATATATGTACATATATAATAGTTAGCTCATGTCACTCCTAGCTTGAGCTCTGAGCGTGTGCGTAGGAGAGATTCGTTTGATGTTGTTAGTGGATAGGTTAGTTATGGTTTTTTGTATATATGTACATGTATGTATGTGCGTTACAATTTATATTTTAGTTTTAATTTAACTCTAGTTGGATTTGATGTACATGTGTCTAGAGATCTATATTTAATATTTAAATAAATTCTACTTTTGCAGGGGTCTATTGGACATCCAGACTCTCACCAGGACTCTCCCCCAGATGGTCGCTCTATTTGTGGCTGACATGATGCATGTTGATTTGTTGGACTTTATAGCTCATTTGTTTGTCATTTTATATATACATGTATATTTTAGAAGTTTTCATATTATATATATTCATGTATGTATGAAGTTTAGACTAGATTATACTTTATACAGTTTGTGTTTGATCAGATTATATATTTCATGCATGTATGTTAGATTATATGTACTTTATATAGTTTGTGTTTGATGGACTAGATTATATATATCATGTGCATGTATGGTTAGATTATATATAGTTTGTGCATTTGATCCCAGATAAAAAATATATCACATCATTTGTATTCAAATAATTATATATATGATTGAATGCACATGTTCTCTAAAAATTTCAAACTTATATATATTTGTGACTGAATTTACATGTACATGTAGATAGATTTAAAAAAAATTGATCTATGTTTATAATTTAAATTTTAAATTTTAAATTTCACTACATGTAACATGTATACAGTAGATATGCATTAATTTAAAAGAATTTGTGAATAATATATATCCACTCCGTTGGCATTATGTGAATGGGTATGAGGACATAATGACATTGTGTGTTGTCATTGATGTCAATATGATGAAGAGAAGAGAACCGGTATAACACTGTGAACCAGCATTTGTGTCAAAGTGAAGCAGTGTGCTTGTTCAAGGTGAACCAGCATATGGTTATGGGAACTGGCACATGGAAGTGTTGTATGACTACCGGTTTGTAGTCTTAACTTCAGGGTTTCTGGTTGAAGTGCTTCAAGCCAGTGTGGCTCAACCGGTGACTTTGTGTGATGAGTTAGCATGATAACGAAGAATAGATCATGTTGCCACGTATGCCTTGTGTGCGTGAAGGATCTTGCATGAAGTAGATTGTTCCTATCTACCTCGGGAATGTGCAAAGTTTGTAAAAAGTGATAACATGTGATGGGTTATCAGCCGCCATGAAATTGGTGGAAAACGAACAATGGAGATTAATGCAGTGTTCTCAACGATTAGGATTGAACCATTTGAATTCCTTAACCTAACAGGTTTAGGGTTTAGGGTTTATGCTACCAACCTATCTATTTTCCTATAAGGTCGATGTTGTGATTCTTTCTAGGGTTGTTGGCAAAAGTTGTGTGTGTGTATCCAAGAGAAGAGATATGTGATTCTTGCCAGACCAAAGGAGAGAAGTGATACCTGTAGAGTGTAAGTGCAGAAGGTGAAGAGGAGCTTAAGTGGATCTGCATTAGCATTGAGTGTTGTTACCAAATCATTGTAATACCTATTGATCTCTAACCACTTCAACAGTTGAGAAATCCCTTAATAGGGTAGCTTTAACCAACTTGCTGTAAATCCTTTAACAAGGTGACTCAAAACCATTGAGTTCTTAAAATCCTCTAACAAGGTAACCTTTAACAAGGTTTAACCCTTAACCGAGTATTCTAGCCATCCCTTAATTGGGTGATCCCTAACAGGATCGTTTCCTAACAGAACCTATTGTATCAGTCTTTAACCGAACAAGGCTCCTAACAGAGCAGACTTCTAAAGAGTTCAAAAACAAGCTTGTGGGTATTCATCCCGACCATGGTTTTTCCTAGTTGGGTTTCCACGTGAAAAATATGTGTGTCATGTGTGATGTCTTCTTCATGTGATGCTATGTTGTTTTCTGTCAAGCGGTGAATCATGTTGATCTAGTTGCTTATATGTATATCTTTGATGGTAGATTATCTATTTATGCATTAGGGTGTAATGGAAATGAAGTGTTAGATTGTATGAGAAGATAAGTGTCAACTAGTTTATGCTTGTCTCAGTTATTCTAGGTTTTGCTGGTTGTACTCTATTTAAGGACCAGTGTTACTACTTGTCTGTCAATGTATAGTGTCTGCTAACAAACTGGTTTAAGAGTGTGTTTTTGTCTGTACTATTTCAACCCCCCCTCTCAGTACCGGTTTGGTACTATTCATTCATCATTGAGTTATCACACTCCACTTTGCAAGCCATGAACAATATAAAAATCACACTTGTTCATATAAAACGAACAAACTAAAGTTAATGAACATATTCAATAATTTAAATTCTAGACTTGTACTTCTAGGTGTACTAAATAGTTCACACCATGTACTTCTAGGTACATACAAGTTAAATAGTTCACAACACATCACTTAGTGATTCAGACCGCTCTTCAATTATTACACATGTATGTCCTAATTTAATATCAAATTTACACATGTACATTCTAATTTAAATATGCATTTTTAATTAAATTTGTGTGCATGTGCCTTTTTAATTAAAAATAAATACATACAATCCTAATTTACTTTACATAGATGCTTTAAAATTATTTTAACAACTTACAAATTGCATATGCATACATGCATTTAGAATTAGATATCTACTATATACATCCTCATCAACTGCATACATCAGTCCTTAACACATTTTTAACTCATCCACATGTCCCAATTTACTTTACATATGTGCATGTAAGTATTATTTGACATACATACAAATTAACTTCATACATCCTAATTTGATATAACTGAAAATTTCATATTTAACTAAAAAATATATGGTCCACACAAGCCATATATATATATAGATCAAATATTTATCCAAGTTTCAAAACAAGTTAAGTTCTAATTTATCAAGTATTAATTCAATTCATGGGTTGAACCACATGTACTTTGGTTTACTAAATAGTTCATACCACATCAAGTGGTTCAGAATGCTCTTCAATAATACTTAATATTTTGTCATGATCTTCACTATCTAGTCTCCACTTTTGAGATCGCCCGCGACATGGAACTGTTTGAAGAATTAGGCCAACAACAATGACCAAGTGGCTATACTGATATACCTTGTTGTCAATTTGGTATTCAGTGAAATGAATCCCATGTTGAACAATTTTAACTTGTTTGAAATATGTCCCTTGCACTACAACTGAGCCTGCATGTACATGTATATAAGAAATGGGAAATTAAAATTTGCATGTAAGTGATCTGTGTACATATAAAAATGAAAACATGTGCATATGTGTGCATGTTTAAAATAAATTTATTTAAAATAATTTAAACGTAGATTGACTCAGTTCAAACCTATGGGAAATGGCATTCCATTGCTCATTTCACATTTTGTTAACTTCTTTCTCTCTTCTATGCAACACAATAAATAATAGCTAACACCTTCTATATTTCCATCTTCTGCTATGACTGCAAAAATATCACCTACAATTTGAAACACTCATTAAATAAATTTTAAACATCGTGTACTTGATTTAAAACTTATATATAATTTATTTACATGTACACGACATTTTTTAAGGAAATAATATATATATATATATATATATATATATATATATATATATATATATATATATATATATATATATATATATATATATATATATATATATATATATATATATATATATATATATATAATTTAAATATATATGTGTACATCATATACCTTTTTTAATCAATCTTGAAATATGATCATAATCACCAGAAATCAAAGGAATGTCTTCAAAGATTTCATCCTCATTTGAATCCTCGTATGTGTCGGAAACATCTAGTGGCACCAATTTCCACTCACTAACATATCCAAGCTGTTGGTTCTTGAAATCAACATAGTTTTCCAAAAATCAATCAAAACAAAAACATGAATAATCCCTAGTGTATAATGTCCATGGGCGATTATATGTACTCATGACACAATGCAAATATCTTGTCCTCTCCACGCCCTTGCATACATGCATTGATCTTCTATCCACATCTGCAAAATGTACATGGTTACACAAACATACATGAATATCATGTTGTTAAATTGAAACATTTGAACTAGGAACATTTTTTTTTTAATTAAAAAATTAAAATAAAACATTAAAAGAGAACACATACCGGTTATCTCCCAAAATGCTCTATATGGAATGGGTCTGTATGTTCTCGATGATGATTAACTAGGATAATTATGTTGCTCAAAGTGTTTCTTACACCATTCAACAACATCATGTGCATCGTCTATACAATCTCCTGTGTAATTTATTTGATGCTTTCTTAGAGCATGTTTGATACAAGATCCTGCACCATCATGTTCACCCTTTCCATGACCACTCTAAAAAAAACTCCAAACATGTAGGATTTTGTCATTTCGATGATATCTACATAATGCATAAAATGGCCTTGAAGATTTGAATTGTGTCGCACATCCATCAGACCAAACAAAATATTTAACTATTGTTATGCCTCTCAATTTCAAATATTCAAAAAACTTCTTAAAGCAATGTTGCACAAAAAGTGTGCCATGCTCCTTATCATCACTGATATAGAAGTGCTACTCTTTCTTCATGACACGATTTTCAAATGTACTATCAGCACCATCCAATTCCATCTATGCATGTCGATAACACACATGCACCAAAATAGTAATTTTGCTTTGAAAATTAATACTCTGATTGAATCTCTTTTTGATGTGCAAAAGAGTAATTTTTTGCGAAGTCCACTACGGATAGAACAGTTCCATGTGGGAAAGTGTCTCTTAATCTTTTAAATTGTTTTGTTTGCCACTTGGAAAAAAAACCATGGCATATGTATGGTTTTATCAACTTACAAAAATTTTCCATAAATGTTCCAATAGGTATTTCCTCTTCTACATAATCTACCCTTGTAGATTCCTTTCCAAATTTTGTTTCAAATTTTTTGTACTTGTAACTCTTGCAATTTACCATCTTCCTCATGTCAGTATCTTCATCTCTCAAAGGAAATTTATCCAAGTCCCCACATGTTCCACAAATTCCTTTTATGCAATTTATTTGACCGGTTGCACTATCATCTGATTTATCACATAAGATGGATACTATAAATTTACTTGTTCGTTTAGGAGGAGATTTTTAATAACCATCACTATCTTCTCTAATCTTTTGAAACACCTGATAGTACAGATCAAATTCTATGTGATAACAACAACAACAAGTTTCAAAAACTTTGTTTACCTTCACATAATATGGCCTTAACCGTTCAAACATGGTTTGTCCAATCTTTATATGAGGGTTTGTTTTAGTAAACAACACATACAATTCATGTTTTGTTGTGTCTATCCAATGTTTTACATGGAGATCATAATGATCAGGGCCAATCCTTTGCTTGATAACATCTCTACTATTTGATGAAGGACAAGTATTATCATTCCAAAAACTTGTCACAAAGTTCCTTACAACATCTTCAATTCTATCAGAATGAGGAGCTCTACACATAATTTCCCAATTCCCTTCTGAGGTAGTATCATCCAAACTCTTTCTCCTTTATAATATTTTGATATTGTCCTTCTACTAAAACCAAACTCAGATGATAGTGAAGAGATTTGTCTTTTTTGAGGAAATCTTTCATTTACTAAAGATGTCAACATCACTCTTCTTGAAATGGTCTTATCTACTGTTCAAGATTTTTTACCAATGTTCACCAAAACTTTCTTAACATTATCAACAATAGATTTTTGTAGCTGAGAATTTTTCCTCTTTTGACTTATTGTATTTATACCCAACAATTTCAGTGGATCTATTAAGTCTTTACGAGTAAGTACAATTGATAACAATTGAGCTTTCTCTAGTGTAGTATCAAGATTGTAGAAATGAGACATTATTTCTTTTGCACTTTTATTCATTGACCTCCTTTTAGTATGTCTAGGTTCTTCAATGAGATGTTTCAACTCATCCACATCCATTTCAAGTAAATGATCTAAATTTTTATAAGAAATATTTCTCTTCACCTATTTAGCTAGATCCACAATATGCTCATCCATACCAATGGTAGGAGGTAAGGAGCTTGACCCCTCTCCTTCAACCTCCATTGGTTAAACTTGGGCAAGCTGCTCCCTATGTTCATCAACTATATTGTGTTCTGACAACAGGTTCATTTGCCTCGACTCCCACTTCAGAACTCCCTTCTTCTTGAGCCCGTTCTGCACATAATTTAAGATGTCAGAGAATATTTTTAATGCAACAAAATTCCAAGTTTAATTTGAAACCAAATTTTCAAGACATTTAGTAAGACTTTTAAAAATTATGTCATAATAGGTGGGCTATAATGTCATGTATTTAAGACCTATTATTGCATAATAGACCTCCTAATATCACATGTAATAGGTCCTAATATGATCTGCATAATATAGGTCTTAAGGGGACTCTTGAGTATAATGTGAAATATTTTTGTATACGTCAAGTCATATAAATAGAACCTATTATGACATAATAGGTTCAAAATTTATGTCACATTTAAGACCTATAATCACATAATAAGTCCTAATATCACATAATAGGCCTTATTATTACTTAATATGACCACGTATGCAAACACATTTCACATTAATATACTTGAATCCCGTTAAGACAGATATATTATCTAATATTAAAGGACCTATCACATGAAATTAAGTACATGTCTTAAATATGATATAAGTTAGAACCTAAATTATGACATAATAGATCTTATTAATTTTATGACTTAATACAAGACCACATATGCAAAAACATTTCACATTATACATGACTACCCTTAAGACCTAGATATTATGCAGATATTAGGACCTATTATGTATGTGATATTAGGACTTTAATTATGTGATAATAGGTCATTAATTTATCACATGTACATAATAGGCCCTAATATATCATAAATATGGACCTCTTAAGGCCCAGACTCAAGTATATAATGTGAAATGTTTAATTTGCATATTTGATCATGTTATTAAGTCACAATAAGACCTATAAAGTCATAATAGGTTCTATTATGTCATATTTAAGATAGGTATTAATGCAGATAATAGGTCTTAATATCACATAATAGGTCCTAGTATCACATAATATAGGTTTTAAGGGGACTCAAGTATAATGTGAATTATTTTTGCATACACTTGAAAACAAAGAAGACACAATGTTTGTTTGTTTGAAAGTGTTTGATTATTTTGATCATGCAAGCACAAATCCTAGGGCTAGACGAGACAGTAGTTGTTGAATCTCACTTGGGGGGTTATCCCGAGCTATGAAATTCAGAGCAGATACTTAGGTGCTTGACCCCACTGGCTCCCCTCCATGACACTCACTTCTTCAGGGCAGGCAAGCACTAGTCCCCATAAAAAATCCCTGTGGTGAACTTTGTATCTCTACTAAGAACCATAAGAATGTGAGCCACTTTAGAGCTCTGACCTCTTGCACCAACAACTAGAAGGTTTTTGGCTTCTAACACAAAAGGTGTCTAGTAAGGGCATCCGATCGGGTGGCTATAATTAGCAGTGTGTTATGCTCTGTTAAATGGAAGGTCTCCCAGCCTATAGAGGTTACGCTCTATAGGGTTTATGGGGAGTCGTAACATCATTATAGCAGCATGTAACACCCATTGCTTGAAACTTTCATCACAAACACATTTATTTATAGTGGCTTGGAAGAGCTTGGCTTTAGCTTATTACCACTTTGGGTCGTTCCCTCTCACCAAGCCTTAAGGGCTACTCAGGAGATAGGCCCCTTTCTAAGGATAAAACAAAAAGAGCCTATTGCTAAAGACACAAAAGACAAGTTTGTTAATTTTAGAGCACCAATTGAAGTGTTTGCTAAACTATAAAGACACATGGTTTCAGAACCTAAATTAAATTATAAATTAATGGACTATCTAAATTAAATTATAAATTATAAATAATAAATGGGAAAGAGAGGGTTCCTAAAGATATAAATTTTAAATTAAAACCATGATCTATTATAAATGGACTTAATTATATAGGAGAAAAAGTCAATTACACAACGAGTAGGTTAATGGAATTTGAAATTTGCAAATACACATATTATTTCAAATTAATTATGCTTTCCAATTAAAACAAGATTATTTTTAATCCTACTATTTCTAATTAATTTAATAAAAATAAAATCATTTAGAATTAATTAAGATAGAATTATTATATAAATAAAATTAATTTAATTAATATTATTTAAATTAATTTTCATTAAAAATATTAGATAAAAAATATTTAACTAATACTAACAAATAAACACAATTTTTAGTACGTAATACATATTAAATTAAATAGAAATAAAATAAAAATACATACTTGCATCATGATATCTTTGCCTTCTTTGTTCTTGATATCTTTGTTCTGTTGTGGGAGAATAATTCCTTGAAGTCTTATTTTGCCTTCTCTTCTTGTTCCCCATGCTTTTAAAAAAACCTTCAAATATCTTCAAATTATTGCCCTTAAAATAATTTTCAAATGTCTTCTTTCATCCAAAAATGTGAATTGTTTTAATCATTTGTGTGTTAAAAAATGAAAAAAATTATGTATATTTATACGACTCTACTAAAATGTTAAAAAAAAAGAATTGAGTCGACCAGGGTTCGAATGAATGCTGATAGTTAGAAAAGGTTGAGTTCGTTTGAACCCGGTCGTTACATAAATGTGCGCGTCATAATTTAGCCTGGGACTTCAAGCGAAGGGGGGTCCGCTCGAACCCCTTAGGGTTTGAGCGGACCCCCCTTCACTTGAACCAGTGTTCATTCGAACCCTCTTGTTAGAGGTCTCTCCCAAAAAAATTTAAAGTTCTGAGAAATTTTTGCCTTCGGACCTCTGGTTCAAGGCACAAATGAAATAATCTTGATAACCCCAAAATATTAGATGGTAGTACTTGGAGAAATATTTCCAACGAGTATAATTTTATTGCATTGTGAATTTATTATGTTCTTGTTTTTTTAATTTTATGGAATATTGGTTTTTCACCGAACATGAACTTCTTTGTTCAATGCATTGGGAAAAATGGGAAACTAATTCAAAAAAATTCTGAAAAATATCTATGCCCCAGGTATTGATGTCTTCTTTCTAACAAAAAAAATTGAATTTCGATATATATAGAACAAGTTATGCGTTCAAACTTTAACCTATGTTTGAATTATGACTAGTCGGACCTCAAAACTTAATAAAATGAAAATATTCAACATATCACTATCAAACCAATTGCAAGCTGGATATTGATGTTACAAACCAAAATTCGAAAGAATTGAGTTTTTATCATTTATAGAAAAAAAGTTAAGCATTTCGGGAGGCACATCAATCTTAAAATATGTAGTTTGTTGTAAAAAACTACTTTTCAAGGGAGATGGAAAAATTAAAAAAAACTCCTTCAAAAAAAATTGAAAAAAAAATATATAGAATCTATAGACAAAATGTTACAAATCACTAATTTACATCATCTTCAAATTTTTAATAGTTTAAAAGTTATAGTTCTCGGAAGTTGAAGATTATTTTAAAAATGTTCATCTCAGTGTCAAAAGTGGCAAAAAAGTGGGAACCATTATTGTGAGTTCACCCACTGTATATTATCTCTAGAATCATGAGAGGGACTAGGATCATGGGTGGGATCAAGATCAATGAAAGGCTCTTCAATGGAAGGAATAATGAGATCATCAAAAGAAATGAGATCTTGGAGTGTATATGGAGGGCTAGGACATGGAGATAGAGGGACAAAGGAATCTTGTGAGGGATTTAAAGGAATTTTTTTATCTTGACAAGGAGGATCTAAAATTGAAGGGATACTTTGATCTTGATAAGGAGGAAGATCACTAGAATCCTCTTTAAAGGTGCTATTCTCTTGACTTTCAAGGGAATCATCGAAAAGAATGGAAGGTATATCTTGATCTTGCATAGGAAGTGGATTAGGAATGAGATTTGGAAGGATGCTTTGCTCTTTAGATGGAAAGGGATCATCTTGGAAGAAATGGAAAGGTATAAGGGGATATGTTGGTATTATGGATGTGTTGCACTGGTTTTGTCATTGATGTCAACACTTATCAACACTTATCCTTCTGGTTTATGTTCACCGACAAGTTCAGTGACTTATGCATAGTCACCGATATATCACTCACCAGTGAGTTATATTGTTCACTAGCACTGAGGATGATCTATTATCATCTGAAGATTACTTGGTTATGTCGAAGACATGGTTTGGATACTTTGTTTTGGTATTTTGGTTATTGGTCTAATCAGGTTGACATATTTGTTGTTACTGACAAATTGGTCTAGGATATGGACCAACATGCATTATCTATTCCAAATCAGCATGACACGTTATGGAGATAATTTATTAATTGGATATTATTGTAAATTTATTGAGCCAACATGATGCATCGCATCTTGATTCATTTTTAATTGATTTAATTGTAATATTCTTAGTGAGCCGACCTACACATTTGTTCTTAGGATTGGTATATATGTAAGGTCTCATTTATGAGATAATATATGTAATGGTCATGGTATGGTAATTGTATGAGTAGAGCAAAAAAGGTTATGGTATGTGTTGGTATTATGGATATGTTGCATTGGTTTTGTCATTGATGTCAACAGTTATCAACACTTATCCTTCTAGAGATCTTTGATTATGTTCACCGACAAGTTCAGTGACTTATGCATAGTCACCGATATTTGGTTCACTGACAGGTTATATTGTTCACCAGCACTCTGCAAGACTTGTTATCATCTGGAGATCACTTGGTTATGTTGAAGACATGGTTTGGACACTTGGTGTTGGAGATTTGGTTATTGGTCTAACCGGGTTGACATATTTTTTGTTACCGACAAATGGGTCTAGGTTATGGACCAACATGCATTATATATTCCAGATCAGCATGACACATTATGGAGATGGTTTAATCAATTAATATTGTTGTTGAGATGACATGATGCATCACATCTTGACTTGTTGTAATTGATTTTATTGTAATATTCTTCGTGAGCCGACCTACACATTTGGTCTTAGGTTTTGGTATATATGTAAGACCTCAATTGTGAGATTAATATAGAGGTGGTATGTAATAAGTTATTATAAGCTTGTGATATTCGGTAGATGTGAATATAAGCAGAGCTACTCACGCAGACATCATTTGAAGATTCAAGAAAGGTTTGAAGAAGACAATCAGAGCTTAACTGGTACTGAATCCAGCATTGGAGATGCTACTTTGAGTAGTACATTATCATTGGATTTAATCATCCAATTGTACTCAGTGTGACTCCTATTTTGTGATTGTGTAGTGAGCTCTAGGCAACTGGTCTTTCTGCATGTGTAGACCCCATTTGTAAACACTTACTATCTATAGTAGTATCATTCGATTATGGGTAAGATTTCCCACCATGGTTTTTCCCCTTATAGGGTTTCCACGTACAAATATTTGTGTTATGTGTTGTGGATATTATTTCTCTTTCTATTTCATGCATTAGGTTTCACCAGTACTGTTATTAACTGTTAATCTATGTACCGACATTAAGTTTGGTTTACCAGTATTAAGTATCAAGTCTAGTTAAGTTGTATTTGAGTTGAAATTATTAGACAACTGATTCACCCCCCCACTCTTAGTTGCCTCTGGGTCCTAGCAATTGGTATCAGAGCTAAGTCCTCTTTTTGCAGAAGTTTAACAACTTGAGGAGATTCTATGGCAACTAACTATTTTAGGAAGGACGTCCAAAACTTGATGGAACTAACTATGGTATATGAAAGATTGGAATGGAGACACGTCTGAATTGCATTGGAAGATACGTATGGGATGTTAAACATAATGGTTATGTTGGTCCTACACCAGGTCAACCTAATCCACCTACACTGGCTAAGGATCAAGAGAATGATTGCAAAGCAAGAGAAGCACTTTTGAGCAACTTGTCAGATCAACAAATCATGGGATTATCAGACTGACCTACTACTAAAGCTATTTGGGATAAATTAGAAACATTGAATGAAAGATATACCACTGTCAAAATTGCAAAACTGGAATGCTTCCGGGTTAGGTATGAAAATTTGAAAATGGAAGAAGATGAAAGAATTTTTGCTTTTATGGAAAGGGTTAATGAAATTGTTTTGGGAATACAATGTTGTGGAGGTTCCTTAAGTGAAGATGAAATTGTTTCTAAAGTTTTAAGAGAATTTCCACCAGCATACAAAATGAAATTAACTGCTATAAATGAGTTAAGAACCATTCCCAATACATCGGTGTCTAGAGACACCTTGGTTGGAAAACTTTCAGCATGTGAGCTTGAGGAATTTGGTCTTGTTGCTACAATTAAGACAAATTTAGCTTTCACAACATCATCATCTGCATCATCTTCATCACTAGATGATAAATCTGATTGGAAAGCACTTTATGCAAGAGAACTTGAAGACATCAGGAGAGAAAATGAAGAACTTGAAGAGATTGAAGCACTATTTGCAAGGAAAATGCCTAAAGGTCCTATTGGAAGTAAGTATCAAGGTAAATCACCTTTTAAATATTTTAACTATAATAAAATTGGTCATATGGCATCTAGATGTCCGGACAGACATGCAAGATTGAGAGAAGAAGCTAAAAGAACATATAAGCCTAACCCTAAATATCAGAGATAAAGATTTAAGAAGAATAAAGACAAATCATGTTACTATGCTGATGAAGGAGTTATGGATGATTCTGATGAAGAACTAGGAGACAATGGATGGGATTTTGTTGCATTAACAGAAGATCAACTAACACCTATTGTTCCATTGGTAGAGCAAGCCCTGGCAGCTAAAATTGAACAAAATGATGAATGGATTATAGATTCTAGATGTTCACATCATATGACTGGTGATAAAAGTAAATTCTTATCTTTCCAGGAGTACAATGGAGGTCTAGTAAGATTTGGAGATGACAAAGCTTGTTTGATAAGAGGAAAAGGCACTATATCTTTTGATGGTAAGCACAATACTGACAATGTTTATTATGTTGAAGGTTTGAAGCATAATCTTTTGAGTGTTGGTCAATTAGTTGAAAAAGGGTTTCAGTTACAATTCAAGAATGGTAAATGCAAAATTATGAATAGAACTGGTTTGGAAATTGCAACCGGTAATCAGAATAGAGGTAATATCTTTCATTTGAATAACATTGAAAAGACATGCTTGATTGCACACATTGATGAAAGTTGGTTATGGCATAAGAGACTATGTCATGTAAATTTTGATTGCATTGTGAAGATTAGTTCATCTAAGGCAGTAAGGGATTTACCTAAGATTGTAAAACTTCATAATCCGGTATGTAAGAAATGTTAAATGGGAAAACAAGTTAGAACAACTTTTAAAAGTATTTCTGAGAAAACCAATGATGTTCTTGATTTAATTCATACTGACTTATGTGGTTTGACAAGAACAAGAAGTCTACAGGGAGATAAATACTTTATGCTAATCATTAATGATTATTCTAGAATGTGTTGGGTTACTTTTATCAGGGAGAAATCAGAAGCCTTTGGGAAAATTCAACTTATTTAAGGCACTTGTAGAGAATGAAACCAGCGAGAAAATCAAATATTTAAGATCAAATCAAGGAGGTGAATTTACATCTAAGGAGTTCAATACATTTTGTGAAGTGAATGGAATCAGAAGACAACTATCAGCACCCCTGACACCTCAACAAAATGGAGTTGTGGAAAGGAAGAACAGAACTATTCTAGATGCAGCTAGAAGCATGATATCAAAAGCAAATCTACCTCATGTGTATTGGAGAGAAGCAGTGAATACAACGGTTTACACTTTCAACAGAGTTCACATCAAAGGTGAAACTGGTAAGACACCCTATGAATTATGGTTTGGTAATATTCCTACTCTTAAGTACTTCAGAATATTTGGAAGCAAATGTTACAATAGCAGAGATGAGTATATTGGTAAATTTGATCCTAGAAGTGATGAAGGAATATTTCTTGGGTATTCATCTAAAAGAAAAGCATATAGATGTTTTAATAAGAGATTGTAGAAAATCATTTAGAGTGCAAATGTGAAGATTGATGAACACTTTAGAAGAAATTCAAGGTCTATGGATTCTGAACCGGCAGTTGAGATAATCACAAATGAACCTATATAGAGTGCACCGGTAAAAAATGTTGATCCAGTCACACCGACATCATTAGAGAATTCCACAGTGACTAAAGAACACAACAAGTTAACACACCCAAGTATGTAAGATTGAATCACTCTGAAAGACAGATAATTGGGAATAAGTATTGTCATAACCCTCTTTTTGGACCTTGATATGACTTGCTACTACTACTACTACTACTTCTACTATTATAATATTAATTTTATGAGTAATGTTAGAAAGAAAATATAAATTGAAATGAGGTTGAAGATTTTAAATAAAAAAATAATTTAAGTGGTGACACACACATGAGGTCATAATTTATTTGAAATTTGCTTATTTTCTCAATATCCTAATTGAGCACATGGTGTAGGATAAATAAGAAGATTCTAGAAAAGAAATTTAAAATTTAAAATATTAAAGAATAAATATTATATTTAGCAAATATATGACATGGGAGTTACAATATTATTCTATGACAAGAATAATTCTATTCATGGTATTTTTATGACAAAGGAGTTACAAAATGCATTTTTGGGGGAGAATTCAAATTTGAATTTTGAATGCATGGTCAAATGTAACCCCCACTATGACAACAATTATTTTTGCATGAAATTAATTTAGAAATTGTTTATTTTCTCAATATGCCATTTAACACATGTTGTAGGAGGAAATGAGAAGGTTCTAGAAGAGAATTTCAAATTTAATTTTTGCCTGTAACCTCCACTATGACAATTAACCATTTTGCATGAAATTATTTTGGGAAAAGAATATGGAAATCAATTAATTTCTTTTGTAGTGGGAAAATGACTATCTTTTCTATATATTGAGTTCTAAATTTTCAAAGTAAGGGGAGTTCGTTGTTTTTTTTGGATGATAAAGTAGTCTTTAAATTCTTATGAATTTATTTTCAATACCATGTTAGTTGTAGGAGAAATTTTGTAAATATGTTGCAGGATTTTGGAGAAAATCATTACCAAGCTTCAAAAAGGAATTGAAGGAGGTCAACAAGGTTCTTCATTCAAATCCAGGTTCCCATCTTGCACATCCATTGCTTGCTTTTTCTTTTCAAAAAAAATCTTCTTCTCGTCTCTTTTAGAATTTTGCACATAAGAAAGTTTATATTTTAAATATATTTTTTTTTAAGAAATCTCTTTTGTCCATTTCAGATTTTTGCAAGGAAATCTTTTTCAGTTTTTGTTAATTGATTTAATCAAATACATGTAATAAATTGCTTTTCTATCCAAAAAAAAAAAAAGAAAAAAAAAAATCTTCTTTTTTTATTCTGCATGTAGGAAATAGATTGGTTAATATATTTCTTTAAAAATATGCATATACGAATTCAAATATTGTTTAATCTGAAATCTTTTCCTCAATCAACTTTCTTTATTTTACAAAAAATTAGTTTTTTTTTAGAATGGAATATATATATATTAGAATAACTTGAACAAAAATAAATCTACTGCCAAATAATATAAAATAAGAATAAAGAAAACAAAAATAGAAATATATTCATCTCTATGTATTTTAGATAAATACCTATCTCTGTGGATTTTAGGAAAACATTCATCTTTGTGCATTACAGAAAAAAAAAAAAAAAAGTTCATCTCTATACTTTTTAGAAACATATTCATCTCTTTGAATTTTTTTTGGAAAAAAAATATTATTCCCTGTGCATGTATGAATTTAAAAAAAAAAAAAGTAAATCTTGCCTTGATTAACAAATTAGTAAAATTCCCTTCAAATATATATATTATATAAACATATGTATCAAATTTATTTAAAATCATATTAAATTTATGTTCTAAATTTGTTTGTAGATTTAAGTTTATTATTATATTATTAAAAGATTTTTAGTCAATTATTTAAAAAACAACACACACACACACAGATATATATATATAGAGAGAGAGAGAGAGGAATTGTTTTATTAAAATTGAATTATACTTTAGAGTTTGTAATTAAATTTTATGTGTTTAATTTAAAATTAAAAATGTTTTAGAATATTGAAAGTTATTTTGAATGATTAAAATTAATAAGCTTATATTTCTTTGAAATTTAATTATGTACTTGGTGATTAAAAAAATCATTTAGGATTAGTTTATAATTATAAATTTTAATAATTGAAAATTAATCAAATTTAATGATGGATTTATTTATTGAGGTCTATTTAATGAAAAATGGTTTTATTTATTGATACATCTATTTTAAAAGGATTAATGAGACCTATTTATAATCTAACCTTATTAAAATTAATGGAAATGTGTTTAAAATATCATCTCTAGTTTTAAGAATTAGATTATTAATATATTAAAGGAAAAGTTAAGCGAAAAGGGTCTAACCCATATTAATGGATACCTTATTGGAATTTTAATTATGGAAAATTAAGTTGCAAATTTGAACTTTTTTTAAATTCTAAAGTGTTAGTATCTCCTCAATGATGGGAAAAGAGTCCCTTGGGTTTTGAAAAGATAAATATTGCATAAGGCAAAAGGGTCAATTAACACTTGAGAATTTCAATAGATAATCGAGCATTAAGAGATCTATCATCTTGAATTAATCCTTCTTAGGATGTAGATATAATAGTTAAATCTCCTTATTAAACAAAATAGTTTGATCGAGGAAAAACAAAGCAAAGGAAAATGTTATTGCACCAATGATACACTTATTCCATGGTTTTGGATCTTTTCATCAAATAATTAAATCCTGATAGTAAGTGGGTTCCCTCAAGACATTCAATACATTTCAAATATTTAAGTTCTTTAATTATTGGATTTCAAAACTAACTTTTGTATATTTCAGTTAGTACAAGTATCAAATGTTTAAAGAATTTACCTAACAAGTAGATGTGTTTAGATTCATAGTAACCCTTTTAGGTATTTTAGCAATATGAGTTAATGTTAGACAAAGTTTTGCCTCAATTCGAAAGGTTGATTATTTGTGTTGTTTCTTTATTAGATTCCAAGATATGAGCATATAAGGCATTGTGAATAGTCACTTCTTTAAATAGTTAAAACCATTTACCTTCTAGCTAAAAGAAACATAAGACTAGTAAAAAGGAAAAGTTACACTTAATAATACAAGTAATTAGTAAGGATAAATTTAATTAACATTAAAATGAGAGGTAAATTGCATAGTTAAATATTCATATGGTAATAGAATTAATTAGGATGCAAAGAGATTTTATTCAAAACCGAAATTGTTTTAGCAAATGAGTTTCAAGAAACCTATTCCGTGATCGCTTAGAAAATTAAATAACAATTCTAATTGAGGGTAATTTAAGGAGCAAACATTAGCTCCCTTTGAAGTATTTGAAATTGATAAAGTTATTATTTTTAGAATGTATCCAACAATAAAGTTAATGTTACTTCAAGTGGAAGGAGTAATTAGTTATCACTATAAAGTTTTGATGCCAATAGCTAACAAGATGAGAGCGGAGGGGGTGAATCATACAAACTTAATCTTCCATAAAATCAACAGGTTCAACCTCGGTAACTTATACTTCAGCAATATAACCAAAAACTGCTAAACATGCTAACTTATAAACACATAATCATCATAACACATATAACACCATATTTAACGTGGAAAGCCAAATAGGTAAAAACCACTATGGGATTTCGGACCCACTAAGAAATATACTCTTCTAGAGTATGCTCGGTTAAAAGAAAACCCTATTAAAGATTATAAACACATTGCTAGATGTGACCCGGTTAAGGAATTTCCCTCAGATCTGTTAGGATCTTCACTTTGTTAGAAGTGACCTTGTCAAAGGATTTCAAACACTCATTTAGAATGTTACCTTGATAGAGGGTTTACAAATAAGACTGTTAAGTCCACTTGGTTAAGAGATTTTCTGTCACTTACAAAATAACAGTAATAAAAATATATCTGTAACTTCACATCTAAAATGCTAAAGCAGATTCTATTTGCTCATAACAATCTTGTCATAGGACTTATCTTGTCCCTCTGCTGGGATCCTTACTCTATTATTCAAACAGGTCTTCAAGCTTCTATGCTCGGTAATCACTATGTAGCATCCCCGTGCTTACACTTGCCCGCATACATTGTTTATCAACAATTCCTTATTTATAAACAATTCTAACCGCTTAATCTCCTTGATCACATTTCCCATGATCAATCGTAGCCATCAGATCTTCAAACTTGACCAGGTTCAATGTATCCTTCGATCTGAAAATGTTTTACCTTGCCTAGGGACTTGCATTCCTTTCTTGGAACTTGCACAAGGTTATTGCAGTTCAATTTGTGTTGTAGATCTAGCTCTTGATTTTTCAAGGCCGTAGATCCTTAACAAACTTCATGCAGGACATACCAATCATTTAATCAACTCCAGCTCATCATTGTCCTTCATTAAATAATCCTTGTATTCATCCAATACGATCTATCATAACTTGGTTGCAACTTGGTAAATACTAAACTTCACTCGGTAGACATTCTGCCTTCATTAACTGATGCCGGTAAACCTTAGGTTGCTTAGGGTTTACCGACTAGGTTATTTGCTTGGTGACGTAGTATAGTATTAACCTTACAATCAACAACATTTGTAGGATATAAAAACAATCTAAACATCATGATCTCATCATTGTCTAACTTGGTAGTAGTTGCCCATTGAATAACTTATTTCTCCCCTTATTCATCACATTCTTTCTGTGTCACTTACCGACCACTTAATACTCATCAAAACATACTTCTTAAGATATGGCAACATCATACTGAATCAAAAAATCAATTTCTTGACATCAATGACAAAACAATGTTATAAAGATAGTAATCATCCTTCTTCAGTTATATCAATAATCTTCAACAACCTTCTCAATAACCTTAATGAATATCAACAATCTCCTTTCTATTGAAATGCCAACAATCACTTTATAATCTTGCGAAGGTATTAGTTCAAAAGCAACTAGAAGTTTATTGATTAGAATTGTTTATTAGGAGACTTAGTATTATTTACTTAGTTAGCTAGCAAGTGTTTATACTCTTGTCTAATCTCTTTTTCAAACATTAGTAACTAAGAATAATGTGGTTAGTTTGAAGCTTATTGTTCAATAGTTGTTTCATTTTCCCTTCAACAAGTGAGTATTAAATTCGTTTCCAAAGTATAATTATTTGATAATTTAAATTCTATTTCAAGAAATTTAGTACCTTTCAAGTATTAGGATTCACATTTAAAGTAGTGTTATCATTTATAGATGAAATTTGTATTACTTCATATGGAAGAATTAGTTGGGATTATTATTAAGTACTTTTCACTTCAAACAAGTAGGTGTTAAAATTCATTTCCAAATTCTTTCTATTGAATCATTTAATTTTCTTTCAAGCAAATCAATACTAGGATCCATACTTATTGTGTAATGGTTTGTCCCAAAACAATTATATCTTGCAAGTAATTCAAATCATTTTCATAAGTTATCTTTGGAAGTATCATGGTTTCCAAACAATTAGTAATTTCATGTATTTAGTTCAAGTTTTTGAATTTTTAACTTTCCTTAGGAGAAAATACTATTCCAAGTAGTCGATTTGTTTATGTTCCTTTCAATTACATAAAATTCATACTATAGTTTTTAAATTCAAGAGATAATTCCCTGTATATAATAGTTTCTTTTCATAATTGTATTGGTATATTGCTTCATTTAAGATTCATGAATTCAAAGTTAAATTCCTAGTTAGATAACTAAACAAGAGGAGTAAAAACCAAAAATTAGCAGCGTTCGGTATCTATGGTGCCTCTGGGTCACACTTACGGGTAATGTCATCGTGTTGAACTACTGCACTTAACACCTAATAAAGCTGCAATAATGGCGTTTGTGGCATCTTCCCTCTAAATCACCAGGGAGAAATAAGGGTCATTTGGAAGTTAAAATCCAAGGGGCGGGTAATCCCCCTTGGATCGATAATCTAAAAGATTAATTTTTAAATGAATTTACATCCGATCAATTGAACTTTAGATAACCCCATTAGGGTTTGGATGTGTGTGAAGATCTTAGAAATTTTTTTTATCTTGATACAATTCAATGGATGATAACGGATTAAGGGTGATGTGTTTAATAGAAAATAAAACTTAGTTGTTTTAAGACACAAGCAAAAGGCCACCTTAAGCCTTTTTGCTATAGAGCTACCATCGTGGGTAGCAACTGTAGAGAAAATGTGTGGGACATTGACCCTAGAAAGGGTTGTGTACCCACAAAATAGTTTACATTAAACCATACTTAGAAACCAGAACTACATACTTTACGCCTTGATCCTATGCTGAAACGGGTATGTAGGCAGTCTAGGGACGGAGTTGTCCCTTGTACTCAGGTGTTCGGGGACGGGGGTTAGGATTTGGTTATGGGTGAGTAGTTGGTTCTTGAAGCTCCTTGATCTTTTAATCAAATGATGTAAATAATAATTGAAAGCTTAAAATTAATTCAATGCATACTCAGAAGGAATCTCGTATGGATTCACTTGACTTCTCGAGGCTTTAGGCCAAATTCCGAAGTGGAACTCAAGCTTGTTTATGTAATTATTCTTAAACTCTTAAGGACGGTGACCTCGGTGCACTCCTATTAGGGAAGTGTAGTCTTTAGAGAGTGGCTCAAGACCCAGATGGTCCCAATGAGTTTAAAGTCTCTGGCCAGAGCATATCCTATTCTTATGAATAGATGCCTACCCTGTTTGGGTAGATGCCTATCCCGGATTGGATAGATGAAACCTCCTGCCCCGTATGGTTAGATACCTAACCCGTATGGTTAGATGCCTAGTCCCATATGGATAGATGCCTAACCCTTATGGTTAGATGCCCATCTCGGTTGGATGGATGCCTATGTCGTTTGGATAGATGTACTTGAGTACATGATTGAATAAAAAAAAAAAAAAAAAAGAATAAGTAAGAATAAGAAATCAATATTTTTATATATTAAAAAAAAAAAAATCAGTTGAATTTTTGGATTAAGTAAGTGGGTTATTACATGTGGTATCAGAGTGAAGGTTCAAGTCTAGGCCTTGTGCTCACTTCAAATTATGCAATCTAGAAGAGTATCTTGGAAGTAGTAAAGATGGATTGTTATATCTTAAATCAAGAATTGAATAAGGGAATCAAATTTCAAGTGAACCTAGATGACAGGGAATGTGGAAGAGGAAAACATACCACCACTACAAAGAGTTAAAGGAAAGATAGCAATGATGAAAATCAACAAGACCAAGGGAATAATGGAATACGAGTCAAGGCTATAACCAATTATTAACTAAGCAAAGAGATGCGATCAACTCCATGGAACAATCAATGTGAGACCTTAGAGAAAGGCAAAATGATATCAAGTAAATAGAAGTGGGATTAATGAGAACTTGGCAATGACTGAAGAAATGAGGGAAAACAATATTTTGGAGCTATCTAAGGATTTCAAGGAAATTAACTAACCTAAGTTTGAAGGAAAGAAATAGGTGAAGGAGCTGAGGATTGGTTGAATGGAAAGGGAAAATACATTGAACTAAAGGACTTTAGTGAGACAATTAAGACATTATAGGGTTTCCTATCAACTCACTAGAGATGTATCTTGTTAGTAGACTAATACTAAGGAACAAATGGGTATAACAAGGATATAATCACATGAGATCAATTTATTTGCCATTTTCATAAGAGGAGGCTATCACAATTATTCTTCAATGAGAAGGTAACATAATTCCATAATCTTTGACAAGGGGCTTTGATAGTTAAACAAAATCGAAATAAGTTTGCCAAATTGTTAAAGTGTGTACCTATGTGTCAAAATATGAGAAGGGTCAAATCCAAAAGTTCATTTTTGGGGCTCAATACCAACTTGGGGTAGAAGTTGATGTGCATAGACTCGTAGGCATGAAGGAAGTACCTGAAAGAATAAGAAGGGAAGATTCAAGCCCTAGCAATAACAAGATAGAATTTTAACATGAATCAATCATCCAAGGCGAAGCATGAATTCAAGGTTCAATACAAACTTCAACAAGGATCAATAGAATAATGTATCTAAAAGAAGCCACATCATAGCAAAATCAAAGGGATGCATACAATACTAATAGGGGAAATTAAAATAGGATAACTTATCCACTAAGGTTTGATGAAGTAAGGAGTGATCCTCTTAGGAATCAGGGGGAATAATGATAGAGCCATTCAAAGTCTTGGAGAAGTGCCAATACCAATTGTGCAACAAAGAGATTGTTATGTTCAAGTATAATGGAATCAATATGATAAAATGAATACTACATGGGAAGACTCAATTATGATGTAGTAGATGTTTTCACTTTCATTCTAAACATTATGAATTAGCAAACTCTTTTTAAGGTTATAATTAGTGCATTGGGACGATGCACTATATAAGGAGGGAAGGATGTCATAACCCTCTTTTTGGACCTTGATATGACTTACTACTACTACTACTAACACCACAACTACTACTACTACTACTACTACTACTACTACTACTACTACTACTATATTAATTTTATGAGTAATTTTAGAAAGAAAATATAAATTGAAATGAGGTTGAAATTTTTAAATAAAAAAAGAATTTAAATGGTGACACACACATGAGGTCATAATTTATTTGAAAATTGCTTATTTTCTCAATATCCTAATTGAGCACATGGTGTAGCATAAATAAGAAGATTCTAGAAAAGAAATTTAAAATTTAAAATATTAAAGAATAAATATTATATTTAGCAAATATATGACATGGGAGTTACAAAATTATTCTATGACAAGAATAATTCTATTCATGGCATTTTCATGACAAAGGAGTTACAAAATGCATTTTGGGGGGGAGAATTCAAATTTGAATTTTGAATGCATGGTCAAATGTAACCCCCACTATGACAACAATCATTTTTGCATGAAATTAATTTAGAAATTGTTTATTTTCTCAATATGCTATTTAGCACATGTTGTAGGAGGAAATGAGAAGGTTCTAGAAGAGAATTTCAACTTCAATTTTTGCATGTAACCCCCACTATGACAATTAATCATTTTGCATGAAATTATTTTGGGAAAAGAATATGGAAATCAATTAATTTCTTTTGTAGTGGGAAAATGACTATCTTTTCTATATATTGAGTTCTAAATTTTCAAAGTAAGCGGAGTTCATTGTTTTTTTTGGATGATAAAATAGTCTTTAAATTCTTATGAATTTATTTTCAATACCATGTTAGTTATAGGAGAAATTTTGTAAATATGTTGCAGGATTTTGGAGAAGATCATTACCAAGCTTCAAAAAGGAATTGAAGGAGGTCAGCAAGGTTCTTCATTCAAATCCAGGTTCCCATCTTGCACATCCATTGCTTTCTTTTTCTTTTCAAAGAAAATCTTCTTCTCGTCTCTTTCAGAATTTTGCACATAAGAAAGTTTATATTTTAATTTTATTTTTTTTAAGAAATCTCTTTTGTCCATTTCAGATTTTTGCAAGGAAATCTTTTTCAGTTTTTGTTAATTGATTTAATCAAATACATGTAATAAATTGCTTTTCTATCCAAAAAAAAAAAAATTCTTCTTTTTTTTATTCTGCATGTAGGAAAGAGATTGGTTAATATATTTCTTTGAAAATATGCATATACGAATTCGAATATTGTTTAATCTGAAATCTTTTCCTCAATCAACTTTCTTTATTTTACAAAAAATCAGTTTTTTTTTTAGAATGGAGAATATATATATATATATATATATATATATATATATATATATATATATATATATTAGAATAACTTGAACAGAAATAAATCTATTGCCAGATAATATAAAATAAGAATAAAGAAAACAAAAATAGAAATATATTCATCTCTGTGTATTTTAGATAAATACCCATCTCTTGGATTTTAGGAAAACATTCATCTTTGTGCATTACAGAAAAAAAAAAAGTTCATCTCTGTACTTTTTAGAAACAAATTCATCTATTTGGGTTTTTTTTGGAAAAAAAATATTATTCCCCGTGCATGTATGAATTTTTTTTAAAAAATGTAAATCCTGCCTTGATTAACAAATTTGTAGAATTCCCTTCAAATATATATATTATATAAACATATGTATCAAATTTATTTATTAAATTTATGTTCTCAATTTGTTTGTAGATTTAAGTTTATTATTATATTATTAAAAGATTTTGAGTCAATTATTTTAAAAATACCATATATATATATATATGGGAATTGTTTTATTAAAATTTAATTATGTACGTGGTAATTAAAAAAATCATTTAGGATTAGTTTATAATTATAAATTTTAATAATTGAAAATTAATCAAATTTAGTGATGGATTTATTTATTGAGATCTATTTAATGAAAAATGGTTTTATTTATTGATACATCTATTTTAAAAGGATTAATGAGACCTATTTATAATCTAACCTTATTGAAATTAATGGAAATGTGTTTAAAATATCATCTCTAGTTTTAAGAATTAGATTATTAATATATTAAAGGAAAATTTAAGCGAAAAGGGTCTAACCCATATTAATGGATACCTTATTGAAGTTTTAATTATGAAAAATTAAGTTGCAAATTTGAACTCTTTTCAAATTCTAAAGAGTTAGTATCTCCTCAATGATGGCTTGGGTTTTGAAAAGATAAATATTGCATAAGGCAAAAGGGTCAATTGACACTTGAGAATTTCAATAGATAATCGAGCATTAAGAGATCTATCGGTTGACTCTAAATTTAGCTTTGGAGATGAACAACCTTATAGGAAATTCAGTGCTGGGGGATTGACTCACGCGAAGAAACATTGAATGACCTCCGGAGTTGAGAAGCCGACTCTTCCTTGAGTATTGAGGAAAGGGAGAGGAAACAAATACTTTTAGGAAAATGAGATGCTAAATACTTAGGCGATGCGCCATATCATTCATAGGAAATGAACCAACAGAAATCAAAGAATATTTGCAACTTCTGTAAGCATCTGAGCCAAAGACGGAATCAAAACTATGACCAAATTTGCCTGAAAACATAAGGGACACATTCATCATGCATTCACTAGATAACAAGTATAGAAAAACATAGTTTAATCAATGGAGTCTTAGACAAAATATTCCCAAAGTTTGTCGGAATTTTCAACAACAATAGCACAGAAAAAACTATAAACAGTAAGCCAAAAAAGACATCATAAAGGCCACAGGCACAATTTGAATAATCTTCTTATAACAAATCCTAAATAGTTTTTTAAGTCTGGAAACAAAAGAAAACTCCTACTTAGCAAATTTGATAGTTCTTCTCCTTCTCTAAAAATCTTTTTTCTGCGATAGAGAAATCCCTCCTTAAATATGCCATTGCTTCTAAAAATAGCTCTCGTGAAAATCCAAAACTAGCACAACCTCCTTGGAACAAAAAAACACAACATGTCACAACAGAGGCCGCACCTAGAAAAACAAACCCTGCAACTCAAACTTTTCCTTTAACGGCTTGGAGGTTACCCATAACTGAATTGATTCTATCAAAAGAGAAAGGACTATGGAAAAGGGGACCACTGCAAGGAACCGCTTGCAAACTGCGCAAACGAGTGGGCCCATCCAGAAGAACGGTAAACGAGCATTGCCATTTGTCACCCCTGCACTGCTTCAAAAATGAGACACCAAAGAAGAACCGAGGGAAAAACACTGAGCCACCAAGTGTCACGCACGCTCATCCCTACTGGCTAAAGACAGAAAAACAATGATCACAACTGGGCCCGCCAAGAACTTACATCGGGGAAAATAAAGGTGAACATTTCCTGGCGACTATCAGGGGTATTTCTGCCTGTGGAATAGAAGAACCCAAAATTACTAGTTCGAAGACCAAACCTCAACCCACAACGGGGTGAAAAAGATCAAAAACCCACTTCAAGGGCAGCCATTCATCCTCTGAGAGCATAACTTGCGCTTCCAATTCTTGGAAATATTGCTCCAAGCAAATTACTTCATCCAAGGGAAGAGGTACGGGTTCATCTTGGACCTGGTTCAGGAGAGCAGAGAGTTGGGCTAGAGGATGCAAAAGACCTTCCACTTCATTCACTGAAATAGGGTTTCCCAGCCATTGCAGAAAAACTTTGTCCTGCTGTAAAATCTTGATCTGCTGCAATACTTGCTCAATCTGTAGCACAGAACCATCTACAGGGAAAGGAGAAGGTAAGCCTAGAGAAACAAATTTCTTGACACGTCGCTTAATGTCTGGTACTGAAAATTGCAAAGGCACTAGAGCAGCTGACACTTGCATAATTATCCTGTGGCGATTTATGAAGACATTAGTCCTTTTGATCAATTGCCAGCGATCTGCAATCCCTTTCTCCCTAAGCTCCTCCTCTAGAATAGAATAAAGCAACTGAATAAGAGTCTGGGCTATTGGGAATTTTGGACCGATGATAAGCATAGAATTATTTATAAAGTGCTCAGCCTCAGCACAAAAGGATTGCGCATCACTGAGAAATCTTAACACCGTCTGCAAAAATGGGCAGAACTGCTTTACCTTTTCCCAATGAGAAACATACAGCTCCATTAGCATGGTGGAAAATTCTAAAGCAATTAGTTGAGGGGGTGGGATGCTCATCAATCGAGATATCTCATTATCTTTCCCAACTGTTTCCTGCTGGAGCTACTGCATTTTGTTTTGCTCAATAGCCACCTGATTTTTTAAAGCTAAGATTTTTGCTTCTCCGGTCCTAACGGTCTATTGCAACTGCAATGTATGATTCTGCTCCTACTGCAGAAGAGTTTCCAATTCTGAAACACGCTTACCAGATTGCTCAAGACTTGCTTCTTTTGCTTTCAGCTCGGCTTCAAAAATCATCCTCTCATCTGTCCGTAATACTTGAGCTTCACTCAGTTGATGGGCATAATCTTCTTTGAAAAGGATTTCTTCACGCAATTGCATCTGAACCTGGGCGACATCCCTGGAAGCGGCCTTCAGTCGTTGTATCTCAGAATCTTTATCTTGCGCTTCCTTCAGGGCTACATTTCTTATCACTTCCTGACCTTTTAGCTGGGAACCAACACTGTTGAGGGTTGACTGCAACTTTCATTTTTCTGTGTTTGCTTGAGCTAGCAGGCTTTGCAGACGATTGATCTTTGATACCTGTGACTTATCTTCCTTCCTTTGTTGGGAAAGAGAATCGTGGAGACTAGCATTTTTCGCTTGGAGCTTTTCTAAACGACGGCTCTTCTTAATAAAGTCTATGGACACTGCTTTAGAAATTTCTTCTATCATCCCAACCTTGTCAGATGTCGTGGTGCTTTGGAGACTAACGCCCATTGCTTGTAACTCATAATCATTGGGCCTCATATGAGATTCTGGCTTGTCAACCTTGGGAACTAGATTTCCAAAATAAAGGCAATCTCTTTGCTCGCTGAAATGGGTTTGCAGGCAAGGATGAGCGTGATGAGAACCTTCCTTCTCCTTCCTCTTATTTTGCTTATTCAAACCAACGGTTCAATCATAAACAACCTACTACTGGAAACTATTCGGGTGATCGATGGCTTGACCTGCGAAAACTGCACTAGGAGGGACAGCGAAAGGGAAATGCAAAAAAGGGGCAGTGAAGGAAGATTGGACTGGATGAGTCACCGCCAACAAAGAAAATAATGGGACAAAAGGGGAACTCACCAATGGGAATGAACTGGCGGACACCGTAGCCATACTCTAGGGGAAAAACTCTTCAAAACCTAGCCTACACGACACAGGGACCGCTTTTCATGTGGGCAACTGAAAAGTTGTAGGTATGGGGTTTTTGGCCAGGAGAGGAGCGGAAGTCTGTGTGAGCACATCTTGGGGATTAATTGTCATGCCCACAAGGGCCAACGTAAGACCAGTAGGGACTGAGGTTTGCACGATAGGCGTGAGAGCAGTTGCAAGAACATCCAGAGAATGGGAAGAAGGGAAAAAGGGACATACCTGATTGACCGAAGGCTGCAATGACTAAAGATTTGTTGATGCTGTCATTGATGTATTAGGTGCAATCTCTTCTAACCCACTGAGATATGGCTTCTTCTTTTGGGGGCCCTCGGAGGACTGCTTCTCAGACTGCCTCTTACTAGACTGTGAATGGAGTCTGCGAGTTGCACTATCTAGAGAAGGAGGGATTTCTGGCTCTGGCTCCTGCCCTTGGGTACTTATAGTCCCAACTTCCTGCTGAGCAGCCATCTCGGGAGACGAGCCTCCATGTGAGGAACTGTCACCTATCTCATCGTCAAATATATTTCTTGCTCGAAACGCTCGTCTAGGTGTGCATTTCCAAGGCTAGTTCTGAGCTGATTCACTTCCTGATGATAGACCCAAAAATTTTCCCTTTTCTTTTTGGGCCAAGATAAAGCTTTCATGCTTTCTAACAACGCCCGAGGAATTGGCTTCGCGGGGTTGACTCTTTGCACTAGGGAATAAAATTTTAACCATGACGGGCAATCCAAAATAGGAAAATCATCGGGACCCACATATTTGCTCGGGTCATCAACCCAGGGATTGGTACATTTCGCCCATGAGTCCTGAGGCTCATGCTTCATAGTGTTTTTCTTTTTGTTCAAACAGCCATCAGGGTCATAACTCCACAGGTCATCAATTACTATGAAACCTAGCTACACCAACTTTGAAGTCAAAGTTTCTTCAGCTACCTTTCTTCTTACTAGGGTAATTAGGCCAATGGCCTTGTTATCTTCTATGATGGAAGTATCATGCTTCCCAGCTCCAATCGCTTGCTCGACCCTTGCCAGCTACCATTTCTAGAGCTAGGGTTCTATCAGTCACATGAGTAGGTAGCCGGAATGGCTCTTTAGAGAAACCATGCATGCGGATGAAAGAGAAATTTGGACCCACGAACCAGTCGCAAGGAGGGCGTTCATTCTGCATACACTTCATTTGGACTTGTAAGAAATAGGTGAGAGACTCATTGGGAATCACTCCAAAATACTTGAGTACAGGAGCCAAGAACAAGTCAGAAAACTGATAGGAGTCATAGGAGGCCAGCTATAGAGGCATCCAACAAGATACTAGCAATACACTTCCCATCTCATCGAAAGTGGATAAGCGCATGAACTATGCAAAAAAGGTTTCATTCTAATGTAGAAGCAGGTGCACCAATACTGAAGAGAACCTGAAACATCGCAGCTGTTGGAATTTAGATAACTGCTTGACCATGGCCTTAGCGATAGTCGCGGAGAAGTCGAAGTGAAAAGGTTCCCTTTGCTTCCTGCATTTGAAAAGAAAGCCCATCATGGAAGCTGTGATATTCTGGTCACTATCATGACCACACAGCCAAACTAGGGTAGATGAAATATCTCTGAGGTCCTCTTGTTTCAGATCGCTATATAACAAAGGGAACTTTGGAGGCCCTACTGATAAACTCCGGTTGAGGGCATTCTAACAGAAAGTTAATGCGTCCCTCCTGGTGCTCCAGAATTCCTCCATGGATCTCTCTGAGAAAACCTCAGTATTCTCCAAGATTGGGAAGCAGAGCATTTCCCTAATGGCCTCTGGAGATATGATCAGTTTTAAGTGCGAGCCGCTGACAGAAAATGAGGTAGGATCAAAAACCTCTGCACAGGCAGCTACGAGTTTAGGATAGTAGGGAACTGTGGGGACCAAAGATTGGGGAGCACCACTCTTCCAGAAACGCACCGTGATGGAATGAGAGTCATTTCTGTGATGCAACATCCTCAAATAGGCAGCCTCTCTGAGATTTTTGGGCTGCTTTCAGATCTCATGCTCGTAGATGTTTTCTAAGGAATCTAGCACAACCGACGGGTTCCGGGTCGTCGCTTTCTTTTTGGCCTTTGTCTTTGGATAATCCTTCTTTGGTGGGATAGCATGAGAAGAGTAAGATAGTTCCTCGAAAATATCAACCTAGAAACCCCTAAGAGAGGCTTTCACAGATGAAGCCTCTGAATCCATCAAGGCAGACAATCGGCCTTTCCTGGACTACTATTAGACTGGAGATTGAGAATGGAAACCTATGTGTCATCTTCTGGCCTAACTCCTTGGCAACAAAATGAACAGATTGATGACCAAGAGAAACTTTGAGCTTTTAAATGCATGACATGACTTGTTTTTTGTGAAAGCTAAGGCTCGGCTGACATGCGCGCCAACTAAAATGCCACTGCAATCAACTTCCACGAATGAGGGGAGCCGTCATTCCCACTTTCCCAAAAACTACTTGATTGTGATGGCGTTCCTCGGGAGAAGTACCTTGGGCCAAATCTTTCTTTAATCGAGGAGATCAGCTAGGGATAATGGCTGCGTGAGTTGAAACAGGCTGGCAGAGCTAGCTCATTTAAGGGGGGGCATACCTAAAAGTACGTATGTCTCATTGTTTCCATCCATTCTTTTTTCGAAGTGACTAACTAGATGTTGATATCTTGGAAATAATCTCATTCCCATGATGCGAATCAATAGAGGTGCGACAGAGACATTAAAATGGGGCAAGGGTGAGCTCAAGTTGCCGATTGCTTATTTGCCAAGATTTTTGCTATAAATATGTCTTTTCAGACATTTTTTCATCATAATGCAAGCTATAATGGCAGAGTTTCTAAAGAAATGGATACTCCAGTTTGGTTTGTCAGTAGAAGGGTGCAAGTCACTTTCCTAGGGAATATATTAGACCAAAGACTGCAAGGGATGACGAGAAGGAAAAATCCATTAATAATTGCTGCCATCAAATGGGTACTTAGGGAATATTTCATTGGCAATTCAGACCGATACCGGGTGAATACATATATCTACTCATGCTTCGTGGCTTCTCTATTGGACTGCAGCCAATCTGGGCTACTGACAATGTAGCTGACGCAAGCCCTCTTTCCTTCAGACTATCTAGGGGGCCTTGAAGATGTAGTCGCATATCATGTACCTTTCCTCGGACTCCCTGTGGCATCTGACTTAGAGCGCTTCATCTTTCAGAATGAAGAAGTGAGGTGGCATCCACTTATTAATGGCTTGAAAACCATGTCACTGTCCTCCCATACATACCGCACCGAACTAGCTGTCAAGTTTCTTCTGCAAGTGCATATGATGGTCCCTATTCTGGAAGGCACAGAATGGTATACTAGTTTCAGGGACTATATCTTCCCAAAAGTCCTATTGCCTGATCAACCTCCTAACCTGGTGGTTATATTCATGCATGGGGAGCCTAAGAGTTCTTCTAGTTTGGAATGGCTAGGAGAAGAAGGGGACTTCGATACTGAAGAGGAGGATACTGAGACTAGCCTCTGAGTACTTGGCAAAGCGCAACTTGTGCTAGAACTGATAGATGTAAACAAGATAGAGGCTGAGGGCCCGCACATTTTGTAATAGTACGAGAAAGACTTAATATAATGATTTTGCTTTTTCTTTATCTAGTCTTTCTTTCTTTCTACTGCTGAGCTAAAAATAATTAAAATAAATACACACCACACATATGCACATAATATACACTATTTAAATGGAAAAAGGGAAGGACCCTTAATAATAAGGCTTAAGATGAAAACCGTTAACCGGGATGGAGAGGGAGTCTCCATTCATGTCCTCTAACTCAAAGGCATTGAAACCTTTACATCCTATGATGCAGAAAGGACGCTCCCATAGGCAGTCAAACTTGGCGTGTTGACCTGGCTTTGCCGTTCTCTCATTGTACTTTAGAACAAGGTCTCTAAGGGTGAATATAACATCAGAGCTCTTTTTACTATCGAACCATCTTTTTACGACCTTTTGCCTATCCTGGAGAGCTATGAAGGTGGCCTCCCTCGCTTCCTCTAACTCCATAATCTCTGCTAGCCTTACAACCATTGGGCCATTTTTGGTGATATCTATAGATTTTAGCAACTGTAACGCCGAGATTTCCAGTGACAGAGGAAAAAACGTATCCTTCCCGTATACCAGCTTGTACGGGGAACTCTTGAGAATCTGCTTGGGTGTTATGTGGTCGGCCCATAATGCACTCCTTAGGTAATGGTGCCACTCCCTCTTATATTTCGCGCCTATCCTCTTGATAAGTCAGATCAGGTTTTTGTTAGTAGATTCTGCCAGACCGTTCCCTTGGGGGTAATAGTTAGAGGAGGTTTTGAGATAAATACCTCTATTAAGAGCGAACTGCATAATTCGTGAGTCAATGAAAGTTCGAGCGTTATCAAATATAACAGTTTTTTGGGGGACCGTACCGACAAGTCAGCTCTTCTAGGAAAGATAGTACCTTGTTTTCAGATAAATTCCATAGGGGAACAACTTCAAACTATATGGTGAAATAGTCTGTGGCGGTCAGGATCCATTTATGTCTGATTGAGCTTGGGGGATTGATCATTTTGACAAAATCGAGTCCCCATTGAGCAAGAGGTTCTTCAACTAACATAGGCTTGAGCGGCATGGCCGCTTTCTTACCCCTCCCTATGTAATATTGGCATTCTTTACATCCTCTTACTAGAGCGTGTACATCTTTGAACATGGATGGCCAAAAGTATCCAGCTTGAGTAATTTTGATCACAGTTGTTGGGGCAGAGAAATGACCTCCCGAGGGGCCGTAGTGAAATTCTTGGAGAATTTTATCAGCTTGGCCTTGATCTACACATCAGAGTAGGACTCCGTCAAAATTTCTTTTGAAAAGAATTTCATTTATGAGGCGAAAACCGCTGTTTTGGAGTCGGTAGAATCTCTTCTTGGCCAAAGGGAGATTTTCGAGAAAGGTTCCTATCTTCATGAAATTTTTCCTTTTGTCAATCCAATTTCCACTGGGGGTGTCGGGCATAAACATAATCGTCTCTTCTGGGAGGGTTTCGAAAATACGGGATTCACCATCCTGCACTATATACTCACATAAACCTCTCCCACGGACCATCTTTGTGGGCCTGATGTCAACATCATATTCTAGGATCTTAGTGATCCAATTCTCTCTTTTTTCTATGATGTCACCTTCCATAATGTATTCTCTTACTGCGGGGTGAGCTACATACACTGTGGTCTTGTTGCAGGCAATGAAATGCCAGAATTTTTTCAGTCCTTTTACGGTAGCTAAGGCTTATTTTTCCACAAAGTTATAGTAGAGCTCATAATCTTTGAGATTTTTTGAATGGAAGGCGATAAGGTGTTCTCCTCCTTTTTGGGTGTCTTTTTGAGTTAAGACCATGGCAATACTATGCTGACCGGAATAGACATACATTATGAAATCTTTCGACATGTCCGGATTAGATAACACTGGGGTTGAATAGATGGCATGCTTTATTTGGTCAAAGGCATTTTTGGCTTCAACGGTCCATTTGAAATGTACATCCTTCTTAAGCATGAGGGTGATAGGTCTTATTATCCCAACGAAGTCAGAATTGAAATGACTAACAAAATTAACTTTTCCCAAAATTACTGCACTCCCTTTTTGTTGACCGGAAGGGGGAGCTCTTTGATAGCCTTGACTCGGTCAGGGTCGATAGAGATGCCTTCTTTAGAAACTATATGTCCCTGCAACTTCCCTTGGGGAACCCCGAAAATACACTTTTTTGGGTTCAAGGAGATCCCAAATTTCAGACATTTTTGCAGGACTAACTCGAGATGATCGAAATGATCCTCCTGGTGTTTAGAAAACATGGTTAGGTCATCTAAATATATCAAGATAATCTTATTTATTAGCTCTTTGAAAGCCAGATCCATGGCCCTTTGGAAAGTGGCCCCAGCGTGTTGTTCACCAAAAGTGATAACCCAAGACACCTGTAAATCTATCTATGAGATAGCCAATCTCAATCAATGAAACACTTCAGGGCTGGGACAACATAACATAGGATCCTAACGATCCTCCTGCACTTCAGGTTCTGCTAGACCTAGGGGGGGACACCCTTTTGATGCATTGAATACAAGAATCACAAACATAAGACTGCATCAACAATGAGCAGACACACCATTCCACAAGCTCACCAAATTAGGTAACAGGTACAGATGGACTAGATCTTATACAAATAATAGGTGAAACAGAGCTTTGGAAGGATAGAACATTAACCCCTAAACATAAAGGGAAATAGATTTATCTTTTAAAATGTATATCTGAGACCATTCCCAAATCTGTCAAAGACTAGTGCCTTGTTCATTGGGCAGCAGAGTCACTCACAGAACTACAAATATGAATCATAGATGCAAGTTTGTTTTCCTTAAACAAGATATTTATGCATCAATACCTTATATTAATGCACTATTTGATTCATTCACAAATTCATCAGATCTAGATACATATTTCATTATTTATGACTGACTTTAGAATTTAAACTCTTCATTGAAGAATGCCTACAAACAATCATACAATCTCCTTGAGATGACAAATTTCATCATCCTTGACGATTGAATTCATAATAATGAAAAAACATATCACAGAGACAATCTTGTGGGAAATTACTCATGCCTGACACCAGTAAGACCTGTAATTAAAACCATATTTACAACACTGCACTGCAATCTCTATACCCTGAAACCAAACAAAAGCATTTACAAAATTGGGTCAAGATCTTCAGAAAATGGAAGCCATCAAATCTGGAGCACTTTTCCAAATTTTTGGAACCCTTACAACTGAGAAGAATTGGGAATAAAAAGGGAGAGGGAACCAAATCAAATCTGCAACTGAATTGCCAAGTGTCTCCTCTCTAACTGAATTTTGTTCCCATGGAAACTACCTCCAAAATATCCCACATTTGTCAAAATTAACCGCATAATCAGATTCCTCACTCCGAGAGCTTTCCGACGATATATACTACTTTATATTTTGGCCAAAATTTAGACCCTGGGTGAATTAATTCTCATTTGTGCTCAGTCATTTAAATATTTCAAATTTTGATATAGTTAGAGCTATATCATTTATTCATTTTAATTTTGATTTTTGCCTCCATTTGTGCTCTGATGCCTTGCCACGTGGCGACCTCTGATTGGTCAATGGGGTTGACCGGATGCCACCTGGGATGACACCTCATCCTTTGCCACCTGTCGGCCACGTCATCGCCACCGGGCTTCTTGCTTGTACGCCACTTCATCGCCACGTCATCGCCACTAGACTACCATGACCATCTATCACGACACGTGGACGACTCTTGTTCACTTTCGCTATTTCGCAAGGTGTAACTTGCGTGCATCTTCCTTTCGCAAAATAGCGTGCACCGTTAATCCATCTCGAACTTACTCACTCGTTAAGCCGACCTTCCTCTGCAAAATTTCGCCTGCCTGCCTCAGGAAGCGTGCCTACGTGGGGTCCACCTAGTCGCCATCCAGTCAACTCCTCCGTCGCCTCGGGATCCATGCTCACGTGTGGGCCCACCTTGGGCACCATCAGGCACCATCCCTCAAAAGCCTTTAAGGCTTTGACATTATAGTATGGTGGAGTCTTATATTTAAATACCAAAAAGTTACACTTCCCAGCCAATGTGGGACAAATCGATTATGCCTGGGAATGCATTTTTGAAGCAATTTCTGAGTGTTTTCATGGCTGCCAATGAAATTCGCCTGGAAGTTCTTTGCCTTTCTTGCTTGCTGTGTGGAAGAAAGGGATGGAAGTTGCATTTGTTTGGAAATTTAATGGCTCTTCATTTACTTAAAAATTCCTATGGGCTCTTTCATTGCCACGCACAGGGGAGGAGGAGCTGCCAATGGGATTTGCCTTTATTAGAAAAATGTTTATGCTAACATTTCACCCAACCACAGCTCACAGCAGGGAGGATGCCTGGCATTTGTTTTAAAATTTAAAACTTTACTCCCCAAACACCATGTGCTTGGGAGGATGTTGGCTGGAAATCATGGAATTTGGTTATACCATACCAAAGAGTTTGTTTGAAGTTTCTATTGCTGCTGTTGTTTGCATTTGACATTGGAAAGATCATGCCTTACCTTGCCACATAGAGGAGAGATGGGCAAAGGTTGTGAATCAAACTTTACAGCTGCTATTTTTACTTTGGAATATTATCCATGGCCCCTTATTCACTACACAATCTGCCATTTCTGTTTGCATTTGTTTGAAAGCTTTTGCCAAAGCCACACACAACAAGGGAGGATTCATGGCTACACACTTGCTATTTAATTTGCTTGAAAGTTTTTATTGATTGCCTCCTTACCATGCCATGTAGAAGCCTGGAGTGCCCAATGGCATTTGTTATTTCAAGTTTTTTGTTGCTGTAGCTTCACATAGGGAAAGAGGTCTGTTGTTTGCATTGGTTGGAGTTTATAAAGTCTTCTCTTTGTCAAACTTCAAGCATGGAGGATGTTGGCAAAGTCATGAAATTTGGCTTACACCTTCCACATTACATTTGGTTGAAAGGTTTAATGGCTTTTCACATGCCAATGCATTTAATTTGAAAGTTTAAATGGTCTTCTCACACCATGGCTGCCAAGTGCATTCATATTTTTTAATGCTCTTCTTTGTCGCTGAAGGAGGATTTGGCTCCAAACTTGCCAATTTTAAATTCCCTGAAGTTCATAATAACATCTTGAACTCTTATGACATGCCTCATGATTATAATCCATATTTAGATATTCTGAAAATCTCTTAGTGAACAAAGTCGCCAATAAACTAATACGGCACAGGCATGAGCCAGGTCGGGCCCCAAAGTGGGTCTGACTAAAAATTTTTTCATTTTCATGCAACTGACCCCTGGAATGCTTCACGGACCTCAAACATACCTCCGGAAATGATCGGCATCGTTTTCAGATCATTAATCCGTATTTTACAACCTTCAGGCAATTACGCCACAATTTTCACATTTAATCGCGAAGACGTAATTTTCAAACCTGTCAAAACACCTTTCTGGAGCTCGCCATCTGACAGGCATGTACTTTGATATACAAGGATGACATCTACCAAACGGTTTCTCAAGACGAGTCCTGAGTGAAGAGATATTAATTTTCGAAAATGTCCAACTAGCTTTGTCGACACTGCGGACCTGATGAAGTCAATGTTCTGGCAACACATGATGCCTTTCTCAAAAATATCAAATGACCTCCGTGGGTCCTCAAATTTGAAACATAGGTACCTTAAAGTACATATTAAATCTTTGAATTCTCAATTCGATCACCAGACTGACAGGATGCAAAGGGCACACTCACCAAAATGGCTACATTAACTGATATAACATTGGAGTGCGTATAACTGAATTTGATGGCAAAATGAGCTCTTTTGAAAACTGATCAAACAGATTGGTAGAGCCTTGAAATTTGAAACGTAGCTCACCATTTATACCAACATTAGCTCGGAACAAACATTCTGACATGACACTCACCAGGACATTTTTACACTTTTGCAAACATCACAAACCATAAACGGATTGAGCTTTGAAAACTGAGCAAACAGAATCATAAGGACTTGAAATTTTGCATGTTGACTCACATTTATGCATAAAATTCAATCCATTTTGAAATTCTTCATGATAATAAACATGGCAAAAGATATAAACACCCAAAGTAGGCTACTTAATAAAATTTGCACTTGTGCCTAGAATGCACTTTCAGCTCACCCCTCAAAACGGGTACCTAGTAAACTTATCCAAACTGAATACTGAAAGTTGCACATCACTGCATAGGCCAAATGAAAGGTGTGGGACATGAATCCCGAGCCTTACCCTCTGAAAATCAACCGGCTCCATTTTACTCCCTTGCTAACTAGGCCATTCAAACTGACTTATTTTAATCATTTGGAAATGCAGGGCAAAATTTTGAAATTGGCCTATAAACTTGACTCAGTTTTAAATACTCCCAACAGTGGCTCTGACTGGGGATGGTTGATTGCAAGATCAACACAAGAATCCAAATATCTTTGGTTAAGCAGACCACCCAAAAATGGATCATTCTTCTCTCAATTCTTCTCTTCTCAAAACAGGGCTTCCTTATTCTACCCAAACAGCAGGGCACTTTATTGAAAACCACACAATAGAAAGCAAAGTGACTGTACAAAATATAAAACTTATAAATGGCGCCGGACCATCAAAACTGAAATCAATTCTTACCTCTGTCAAACACATGATTTTCATTTCCACAAACTGGAGGTAAGTTGATATCATCATTCCAATCTGCCTGATCAAAAACACTTCCATTTCCAATCAGCTGATCACATAAAACATAATCAGCAGCATGTTCATAATCATGATATCTCTGAAAATCAAACACATGCTGAAAGGACTGATCACTAGGTGACATAAGAGTGCCATACTCTTTACCATTCTTTCCCAGCTGAAATGAAAAGTGGCCTAACTCATTCTGAAAGTTGAAAACATCAGGCACATCTATATTACTAGTTTGCTCAAATGATGAACACTCCTCTACAATCATGGCTTGCAAACTAGAGAGGAAAACTTCCTCATAACATGACTGCACTTCCACTTGCTGATCACAAAAACTATCAGCATTTTGCACACATGAAAGTACATGATTTTTACTTACCAATGGTTCATTTCCTCCTTGCAAATCTGAGAAAAAAACCCCAGATCTGTCATGTCTTCTAAAAGGTAGACCCTCATAATGCATATCAAAGCCAGAATTCATATTAACATATGAACCTTCATTATCATACTTATCAACCATATATGCATTATCATTTTGTCTATCGAACATAGGAAAAGAATCAACATCATATGTATCATTTTTTACACCCTCAAAAAAATCATCAGAATCAAAACATATACTGAGTGGGTATGAAAGATTGGGCACATTTTTGAATCCACATCTCTGAAAATCAGCAGCTAAGAGTTCTGAAATTTGCTCACTACATAGTGAACCTCCTTCATTTTCATTTTCCTTGGCTTCATCCTCTGAGCTATAAACATTGTCCCAATCTGATAAGGGTATTGGATCTGTAGTGCTCACATCTCTATGCACATTTGTTTCATCATCACAACAACTTGCATCTGCATCATATCCTTTATCACGCTGCTCATAATGTGTTGCTACATGTTGCAACATAGTTTCATAACTGGGGTTGCAAACATATTGTGGATTGAAATCAACAACAAGGTGATCTACATCATTAGCATCTGAAACCTCAACGGACTCATGATTAGTTGAACAATCAATGTTCCCACAAATTTTTTCTTGCTCTGAATACACATCTGAACTATCATGCTGAGAATAATCACATTCAACATCATAGGAGGTACATCCACTCAGGGGCTCATCTCCTTCATTATTTTTAATCTTGTGAATATTTTCAGATTGGTTACTTTCAATCATATCTATCCATTTTTTAATAGATTCAACACATTCTTCTCTAAAGGCAGTAGACCAATTAACTGAGTTAGGCTCATAAAGCTCTAAGAATATCTCAATTAAAAAAGACTCAGGGGGTCCATTATCATTTGAAAGCTCATTCAATGCAGCTAAAAATCTATCATAGAAGACATATGATGATTCTCCTTTACTTCTTAGCCCTACTTTCCCTTTTAACAACCAGACAAATCTCTCTTGGATCATTTGAAGACATTTTTCAATTTCTATATTGATCTCTTTCAAATTTGACAAAGGATTCTCGGATCTAGGAACTACATCTAGATCCATCAGGTTTATAGCATTCACTGAACCATTGTCATGCATCTTACTGTTTTTAAAAAAATCTTTTAAAACCTTACAGTCACTAATTTTCCAAATTTGCATACTACTGAAGATCATAAACACTGGATATTGCAGCAGCATAGATATGCAAATTAATCTTGAAATTCTTTTTTCCCTCTAGACTAGTGCTCTTCACTAAATGGGAAAACGACATTACACATTCTAATTTTTCAGAACAAATATCTTTGCATTTGAAACCTCTAAAAATACCTAGAGATTTGCAGCTATAAACTCTTGTAGATCTAGAGATTTACTTCACCTTTAGCATGGTCTTTTACATCAGAGTCGCCACCTCTTGCACAAAGGATATTTTGAACAGCAGAACCATTCAATCACAAATTTAATTCTCTTTACTCCTTCGATTTCGTTGCAACAAACACTCGTCCAGGTTGTTCAATACTGGTATGAACCACAGAGTTGCCACCCAACTAAGGAATTGGAAAAAATTCACATACAACTGAAAGAACTTCTCACAACTTTCAACCATGCATTCACTGTTACTCCTTCATAAAGTATGATATGAAACACATATCATTTTGTAGATCCAAAACAAGGAGCATTTTCTAACTCATAAATTCACTTTCTCACTCTGTGCATACACAATGGACAGACTAACTAGATGAATTTAGGCAATTTTCATTTTCATCTCCCCAGCAGAGTCGCCATTTTTGTTGTGGTGACTCGGATGGGATAATCTCAACTTTATATGAATCAATTCTTTCTTAACTAGAGGCTCTTGACAGTTCATTTACCCCCCAGCAGAGTCACCATTTTTATTGTTCACCAAAAGTGATAACCCAAGACACCTGTAAATCTATCTATGAGATAGCCATTCTCAATCAATGAAACACTCCAGGGCTGGAACAACATAACATAGGATCCTAATGATCCTCCTGCACTTCAGGTTCTGCTAGACCTAGGGGGGGACACCCTTTTGATGCATTGAATACAACAATCACAAACATAAGACTGCATCAACAATGAGTAGACAAACCATTCCACAAGCTCACCAAATTAGGTAACAGGCACAGATGGGCTAGATCTTATACAAATAATAGGTGAAATAGAGCTTTGGAAGGATAGAACATTAACCCCTAAACATAAAGGGAAATAGATTTATCTTTTAAAATGTATATCTGAGACCATTCCAGAATCTGTCAAAGACTAGTGCCTTGTTCATTGGGCAACAGAGTCACTCACAGAACTACAAATATGAATCATATATGCAAGTTTGTTTTCCTTAAACAAGATATGCATGCATCAATACCTTATATTAATGCACTATTTGATTCATTCACAAATTCATCAGATCTGGATACATATTTCATTATTTATGATTGACTTTAGAATTTAAACTCTTCATTGAAGAATGCCTACAAACAATCATACAATCTCCTTGAGATGACAAATTTCATCCTCCTTGATGATTGAATTCATAATAATGAAAAAACATATCACAGAGACAATCTTGTGGGAAATTACTCATGCCTGACACCAGTAAAACCTGTAATTAAAACCATATTTACAACACTGCACCCCAATCTCTATACCCTGAAACCAAATAAAAGCATTTACAAACTTGGGTCAAGATCTTTAGAAAATGGAAGCCATCAAAGCTGGAGCATTTTTCCAAATTTCTGGAACCCTTACAACTGAGAAGAATTGGGAACAAAAAGGGAGAGGGAACCAAATCAAATCTGCAACCGAATTGCCAAGTGTCTCCTCTCTAACTGAATTTTTTTCCCATGGAAAGTACCTCCAAAATATCCCACATTTGTCAAAATTAACCTCATAATCAGATTCCTCACTCCGAGAGCTTTCCGGCGATATATACTACTTTATATTTTGGCCAAAATTTAGACCCTGGGCGAATTAATTCCCATTTGTGCTCAGTCATTTAAATATTTCGAATTTTAATATAGTCAAAACTATATCATTTATTCATTTTAATTTTGATTTTTGCCTCCATTTGTGCTCTAAGGCCTTGCCACGTGGCGGCCTCTGATTGGTCGATGGGGTTGACCGGATGCCACCTGGGACGACACCTCATCCTTTGCCACCTGTCGGCCATGTCACCGCTACCGGGTTGCTTGCTTGTACGCCACTTCATTGCCACATCATCACCACTAGATTGCCATGACCATCTATCACGACACGTGGATAGCTCTCGTTCACTTTCGCTATTTCGCAAGGTGTAACTTGCGTGCATCTTCCTTTCATGAAATAGCGCACACCATTGATCCATCTCGAACTTGCTCACTCGTTAAGCCGACCTTCCTCTGCAAAATTTCACCTGCCTATCTCAGGAAGCGTGCCTACATGGGGTCCACCTAGTCGCCATCCAGTCAACTCCTCCATCGCCTCGGGATCCATGCTCATGCGTGGGCCCACCTTGGGTGCCATCGGGCACCATCCATCAAAAGCCTTTAAGGCTTTGACATTATAGTATGGTGGAGTCTTATATTTAAATACCAAAAAGTTACACTTCCCAGCCAATGTGGGACAAATCGATTATGCTTGGGAATGCATTTTTGAAGCAATTTCTGAGTGTTTTCATGGCTGCCAATGAAATTTGCCTGGAAGTTCTTTGCCTTTCTTGCTTGCTGCGTTGGAGAAAGGGATGGAAATTGCTTTTGTTTGGAAATTTAATGGCTCTTCATTTACTTTAAAATTCCTATGGGCTCTTTCATTGCCACGCACAGGGGAGGAGGAGCTGCCAATGGGATTTGCCTTTATTAGAAAAATGTTTATGCTAACATTTCACCCAACCATAGCTCACAGCAGGGAGGATGCCTGGCATTTGTTTTAAAATTTAAAACTTTACTCCCCAAACACCATGTGCTTGGGAGGATGTTGGCTGGAAATCATGGAATTTGGTTATACCATACCAAAGAGTTTGCTTGAAGTTTCTATTGCTGCTGTTGTTTGCATTTGACATTGGAAAGATCATGCCTTACCTTGCCACACAGAGGAGAGATGGGCAAAGGTTGTGAATCAAACTTTACAGCTGCTGTTTTTACTTTGGAATATTATCCATGGCCCCTTATTCACTACACAATTTGCCATTTCTGTTTGCATTTGTTTGAAAGCTTTTGCCAAAGCCACACACAACAAGGGAGGATTCATGGCTACACACTTGCTATTTAATTTGCTTGAAAGTTTTTATTGATTGCCTCCTTACCATGCCACGTAGAAGCCTGGAGTGCCCAATGGCATTTGTTATTTCAAGTTTTTTGCTGCTGTAGCTTCACATGGGGAAAGAGGTCTGCTGTTTGCTTTGGCTGGAGTTTATAAAGTCTTCTCTTTGTCAAACTTCAAGCATGGAGGATGTTGGCAAAGTCATGAAATTTGGCTTACACCTTCCACATTACATTTGGTTGAAAGGTTTAATGGCTTTTCACATGCCAATGCATTTAATTTGAAAGTTTAAATGGTCTTCTCACACCATGGCTGCCAAGTGCATTCATATTTTTTAATGCTCTTCTTTGTCGCTGAAGGAAGATTTGGCTCTAAACTTGCCAATTTTAAATTGCCTGAAGTTCATAATAACATCTTGAACTCTTATGACGTGCCTCGTGATTATAATCCATATTTAGATATTCTGAAAATCTCTTAGTGAACAAAGTCGTCAATAAACTAATACGGCATAGGCATGAGCCAGGTCGGGCCCCAAAGTGGGTCCGACTAAAAAAATTTTGTTTTCATGCAACTGACCCCTAGAATACTTCACGGACCTCAAACATACCTTCGGAAATGATCGGCATCATTTTCGGATCATTAATCCGCATTTTACAACCTTCAGGCAATTACGCCATAATTTTCGCATTTAATCGCGAAGATGTAATTTTCAAACCTGTCAAAACACCTTTCTGGAGCTCGCCATCTGACAAGCATGTACTTTGATATACAAGGATGACATCTACCAAACGGTTTCTGAAGACGAGTCTCGAGCGAAGAGATATTAATTTCCGAAAACGGCCAACTGACTTTGTCGACACTGTGGACCTGATGAAGTCAATGTTCTGGCAACACATGATGCCTTTCTCAAAAATATCAAATGACCTCCGTGGGTCCTCAAATTTGAAACATAGGTACCTTAACATACATATTGAATCTTTTTATTCCCAATTCTTCTCAGTTGTAAGGGTTCCAGAAATTTGGAAAAATGCTCCAGATTTGATGGCTTCCATTTTCTGAAGATCTTGACCCAAGTTTATAAATGCTTTTGTTTGGTTTCAAGGTATAGAGATTGCAGTGCAGTGTTGTAAATATGGTTTTAATTACAGGTCTTACTGGTGTCAGGCATGAGTAATTTCTCACAAGATTGTCTCTGTGATATGTTTTTTCATTATTATGAATTCAATCGTCAAGGAGGATGAAATTTGTCATCTCAAGGAGATTGTATGATTGTTTGTAGGCATTCTTCAATGAAGAGTTTAAATTCTAAAGTCAGTCACAAATAATGAAATATGTATCCAGATCTGATGAATTTGTGAATGAATCAAATAGTGCATTAATATAAGGTATTGATGCATGAATATCTTGTTTAAGGAAAACAAACTTGCATCTATGATTCATATTTGTAGTTCTGTGAGTGACTCTGCTGCCCAATGAACAAGGCACTAGTCTTTGACAGATTTGGGAATGGTCTCAGATATACATTTTAAAAGATAAATCTATTTCCCTTTATGTTTAGGGGTTAATGTTCTATCCTTCCAAAGCTCTATTTCACCTATTATTTGTATAAGATCCAGCCCATCTGTACCTGTTACCTAATTTGGTGAGCTTGTGGAATGGTTTTTCTGCTCATTGTTGATGCAGTCTTATGTTTGTGATTGTTGTATTCAATGCATCAAAAGGGTGTCCCCCCCTAGGTCTAGCAGAACTTGAAGTGCAGGAGGATCATTAGGATCCTATGTTATGTTGTCCCAGCCCTGAAGTGTTTCATTGATTGAGATTGGCTATCTCATAGATAGATTTATAGGTGTCTTGGGTTATCACTTTTGGTGAGCAACACAACGTTTGACAAGCCAAAGGGCATTTTTTGATATGCAAACATCCCCCACTTGGTGGTAAAAGTGGTCTTATGTTGATCCTCCATTTTGACACTTACCTGATTGTATCCTGAGAAACCACCGAGCATAGAAAACATTTCTGATCTAGCTATAGTGCTTAATAATTGCTCCATTGAGAGTAGGGGATAATGATCCTTGAGCGATGCACGATTCAGGTCCCAAAAGTCCACACAAAGCTAAATGTCCCCATTCTTTTTCCTCACTGGGACCAGATTGGATACCCATGTACTATGTTTTATAGGATAAATAATCCTTGACTCGATCAGTTTCTTCAACTCCTGAGCCATGAGGGATTCGATCTTACGATTAATAGGCCTCTGTTTTTGTCAGACTGGCTTAGCTTCATTTGTGAGTTCGATGGTGTGCTGAATGACGCTGGGATCGTAACCGTTTAGATCATCATAAGACCAAGCCATGACACCTTCATGTTCATCATAGTATCGAACCAATTTCACCCTGTCTTCAGCGGAAACACCTTTGCCCACTTTGAGGATTCTTCTGTGTCCCACTAACATTTCAGTGTAATCTCCTTTGTCCGCTATGAGCTTCCGGTTTTCCTTCTTAACATCCTCATGATCAAACAAATTCTCCAAGGTGATCAAACCATTGGGGAGCTTGTTAGATTTTAGCTGGATAATCTGGTCTCCATAAGCTTCCTTAATCCTAGGTTGCAGGTGATTGGCAAATTCTCCCGAGTTTTGAATAAACAGAGCAATCTGCTCGTCGCTTTCAAATACATGCCAATATGTATTATTATTAGGAATAGTCGGATGGACCACCATATTGACTGCTGAATTGTCAACCAAGAGGTCTACAGCTAGATGAAAATGAGCCCCTATGGTTGCCATGTGATCAGCTTCGATATTTAGTGTCTAGGGAATGCTGGTGATATTGAAAGCATCAAAACTTTCTATTAAATCCCAGACTCTGGAGCAGTAGGACCTCATACGGACATTCTTGGCACTAGATATCCCTCGGACTTGATGTACTACTAATTCAGAATCACTGAAAACTTTAAGCTTCTTGATGCCCATTTTTTCCGCCGTGTTCAGGCCTTGAATTAGCCCTTCATACTCTGCTTCATTATTCGAACATGTGAATTGTTATCGGAAAGACCTTCGGATCAAATCGCCCACCGGAGGGGTGAGACAAACTCCAGCCCCGGAGCCCATTTTGCATTTGGCGCCATCAAAGTGTAGGGTCCAAAGTGTTGAAGATAGCTGATCTTTGGAGAAAGGATCTTTGGTGAGTTTTGGGATTGGCTGATCCTCTTCAAAAATGCAATAAGTTCCTAGGCCGGTGGCATGGTAATTAGAGAAAGGATCAGAGTTTATGAACTCATTTAGGAAGGCTTCTTGTTTGGGTGGGATTTCCTCGGTCACTTCTTCGTCTTCTAATAGTTCTACCAACTTTCGCTCATCATGGGTTATAGAGGTGTGAGTAGGCTCAAAATTAATCAAGGCTTGGTTAGCTATATGCTTGGTGTGAAGAGGTTCTAAAAGGATCTTCATCTTAGCGCCATGTCGGGTACAGAGAATAAGGTGGGACCAATCCAGGGACATATACCCTCCTATTTTAGCGGTGAAGTCTCGGGATAAACAGAGTCCAAAGATGGGAGGGATGTCAATGACCACTACTTCTCGAGATACTATTATACTTGGACATGCAAATAAGGTCAAAGGGAGGCTTTTGATGAGACCTATCATCTAGACTTTGTTCCCGTCGAGCTGCATTACCCCTTTACTTAAAGGGTCATACTGAATGTTTAATACTTCAGCAATCTGCTTAGGCATGACCATGGTGCTAGCACCGGAGTCTATCATGGAGTTATGCAAAAGATTGTTTCCAACTATCAGGGTGAGGTAAAAAGGATTTGGCTTAGGTTTACCTTCTCCTTGTGCAGTGGAGGGTGAGCCTTCATTTGTCAAAGCGACAAGGGAGCGTGCCTTGTTAACTGCTGAGTGGCGATCCATTCCATTCATCTAAGAGGGTGATGGAGCTACCGCAACTGTATCCTTTTGATCATGGGACAATGCCTCCCTTAGCCGGCTTTTCTACTTTGGTATACTCAGGAGGTCCTAGAGAGAGACATGGGCTAGAGCTTTTTTCAACTGATCTACTACATCCAATGTTGGGGGTGTGGAAACTCTAGGCTCTTTCAGTTTGTAAGGGATGAACTCCTTCCTGGGATAGGCGGAAACGATGACTGGCAGTTCCGAAGGTTTTTTTATGGGTATTGACCTTATATTACTGGCATCCTGCCTGGTCAAATGCCTTTTAGAGTGAAGGTTGTAGTCTGAATGCACCATAGGGGTCCCATTTTTGGAAGTTCTTTCCTCAATAGTTAGTACTGTATCGTCATCCTCCATCCATGAAAAAAGTGTGTGATCAGGGGTGATTTCCGCTTCTTGTTGTAATGACATTCCTTGCATCTGAGCAACAAAAGTCGCATTATCCATGCTCGGGGATGTATATGCGGATTCATCTAGTATTATACCTGAGTTCTTTTGTTCTGCAAGCTTTTGTTGTAGATTACCCCTTGGGCAATTCTTCGGGGTGTGAGCATTGTTGTATGGAAAACACCAAGAATTGGCATCGTTCGCCAAATTATTCTAACCCACAGTCAATTCTCTACCGCCATTCGGGTGGATGGCCTGTAATGGATTAGGGACAGGGACTATTTGGCCATTCGGCGGGGTATTTTTCTTAGCCCGATAATTAGGATGTTGATAGGGTGGTCTATTTCTTTGGAAATTTTGTTGAAAAGGAGGTTTGGTAGGAGAGACCTGAGCCCTTTTTAGGTTGACAATTTCATTAGAGAAAGATCTTAAGAGATTTTTCATATCACTGACCTCAGCAGCCAGAGAGGCAGGATGGACGGTATTTTGAGGAGTGGGGAACGAATACATAGACTATGGAGCAGAAGTGCTTGGGGCAGCTTCCTCCATTACTTGGGTAGACATTTCAGGGAATACTGGCATTGTAGGGCGAGGTGCGAGCTTTCCAGCATCAATAAGGTTATTTTCAGCTTGAACCGCTAAGTTGAAAGCTTGCAAAAGAGTGTTACCCCCTAAGGATTGGATAATTACTGATATATCAGAATTGAAAGCTTTCAGATAAAACACGAAGGCCATATCTACTGGGGGGTGGGCAGACAATGGTATCCTTTGCCAGGTTCGCTAGAATCTTAGGTTGAAATCAGTTAAGGCCTCCGTGGGAGCTCTTTTGATCGTAATGAGTTGGTGCATGAGGGATGATCTATCAGCTTTGTCTGAGAATCTTTGAAAGAATCAATCTCCCAACTGATCCCAGTCCCCTATGGTACTAGGACCTAGAGATCTAAACCAGTCCAGAGCTTTTCCTTTGAAAGAAGCTACAAGCAACAACAAAGCCACATTCTGCTCGGTGATGTCATGTATGATACAAACAGTAGCTACGTCCTGTAGATGTTCTCCAGGGGTTTTGTGACATTCTCCTATGAATTTGGGAACAGCTTTCAGCGTGGCTGCCATAATGGCTCCCCAAACTACGGGTGGAACTGGAGGGATGAGAGGGCTACCATTGTCCCAGGTCACAAAATTTTAGGGGAGAATTTGGGCCATTGCAAGGTATATGATGGTGGGGGAACCCTATGGAAGTTAAATGGAGGCGGAATGGATGGTCACCAATGGAGGGAAAAGAAGATGAGGATTTAGGGCCGTTTGACTCCTAGTGACGGGCCTATGACTCATAAACTAGTTGGGATGTGTTTTCTTTTTTTTTTTAAAGGTTCGAGTCCCACCGGGCGTGCCAGAAAAAGAACTATTGACTCTAAATTTAGCTTTGGAGATGAACAACCTTATAGGAAATTTAGTGCTGGGGGATCGACTCACGCAAAGAAACATTGAATGACCTCCGAAGTTGAGAAGCCAACTCTTCCTTGAGTATTGAGGAAAGGGAGAGGAAACAAATACTTTTAGGAAAATGAGATGCTAAATACTTAGGCGATGCACCATATCATTCATAGGAAATGAACCAACAGAAATCAAAGAATATTTGCAACTTCTGTAAGCATCTGAGCCAAAGACGTAATCAAAACTATGACCAAATTTGCCTGAAAACATAAGGGACACATTCATCACGCATTCACTAGATGACAAGTATAGAAAAACATAGTTTAATCAGTGAAGTCTTAAACAAAATATTCCCAAAGTTTGTCGGAATTTTCAACAACAATAGCACAGAAAACACTATAAACAATAAGCCAAGAAAGACATCATAAAGGCCACAGGCACAATTTGAATAATCTTCTTATAGCAAATCCCAAATAGTTTTTTAAAGCTAGAAACGAAAGAAAACTCCTACTTAGCAAATTTGATAGTTCTTCTCCTTCTCTAAAAATCTTTTTTCTACGATAGAGAAATCCCTCCTTAAATATGCCACTGCTTCTAAAAAGAGCTCTCCTAAAAATCCAAAACTGGCACAACCTCCTTGGAACAGAAAAACACAGCATGTCACAACAGAGGCTGCACCCAACAAAACAAACCTTGCAACTAAAAATTTTCCTTTAATGGCCTAGAGGTTACCCAGAACTGAATTGATTCTATCAGAAGAGAAAGGACTGCGGAAAAGGAGACCACTATGAGGAACCGCTTGCAAACTGCGCAAACGAGTGGGCTCACCCAAAAGAACGGTAAACAAGCATTGCCATTTGTCACCCCCACGCTGCTTCAAAAATGAGACACCAAAGAAGAATCGAGGGAGCAATGCCAGGCCACCAAGTGTCATGCACGCTCATCCTTGCTAGCTAAAGAAAAAAAAACAACGATCACAACCGGGCCCGCCAAGAACTTACATCGGGGAAAATAAAGGTGAATGCTATCATCTTGAATTAGTCCTTCTTAGGATGTAGATATAATAGTTAAATCTCCTTATTAAACAAATTAGTTTGACCGAGGAAAAACAAAGTAAAGGAAAATGTTATTGCACCAATGCTACCCTTATTCCATAGTTTTGGATCTTCTCATCAAATAATTAAATCCTAATAGCAAGTGGGTTCCCTCAAGACATTCAATACATTTCAAATATTTAAGTTATTTAATTATTGGATTTCAAAACTAACTTTTGTATATTTCAATTAGTACAAGTATCAAATGTTTAAAGAATTTACCTAACAAGTAGATGAATTTATTAGGTGTTGAACTACTGCACTTAACGCCTAATAAAGCTGCAATAATGGTATTTGTGGCATCGTCCCTCTAAATCGCCAGGGAGAAATAAGGGTTATTTCGAAGTTAAAATCCAAGGGGCGGGTAATCCCCCTTAGATTGATAATCTAAAAGATTAATTTTTAAATGAATTTACATCTGATCAATTGAACTTTAGATAACCCCATTAGGGTTTGGATGTGTGTGAAGATCTTGGAAATTTATTTTATCTTGATACAATTCAATGGATGATAACGGATTAAGGCTGACGTGTTTAATAGAAAATAGAACTTAGTTGTTTTAGGACACAAGCAAAAGACCACCTTAAGCCTTTTTGCTATAGAGATACCATCGCGGGTAGCAACCGCAGAGAAACTGTCTGGAACATTGACCCTAGAAAGAGTTGCATACCCACCAAATAGTTTACATTAAACCATACTTAGAAACCAGAACTACATACTTTACACCTTGATCCTGTGCCAAAATGTGTATGTAGGCAGTCTAGGAATGGAGTTGTCCCTTCTACTCAGGCGTTCGGAGATGGGGGTTAGGATTTGGTTATGGGTGAGTAGTTGGTTCTTGAAGCTCCTTGATCTTTTAATCAAATGATGCAAATAATAATTGAAAGGTTAAAATTAATTCAATGCATACTCAGAAGGAATCCCATATGGATTCGCTTGACTTCTCGTGGCTTTAGGCCGAATTATGAGGTGAAACTCAAGCTTGTTTATGTAATTATTCTTATACTCCTAAGGATGGTGACCTTGGTACACTCCTAGTAGGGAAGTGTAGTCTTTAGAGAGTGGCTCAGGACCTAGATGGTCCTGATGAGTCTAAAGTCTCTGGCCAGAGCATATCCTATTCTTATGAATAGATGCCTACCCCATTTGGGTAGATGCCTATCCCGGATTGGATAGATGAAACCTCCTGTCCCATATGGTTAGATGCCTAACCTGTATGGTTAGATGCCTAACCCGTATTGTTAGATGCCCATCCCGGTTGGATGGATGCCTATCTCATTTGGATAGATGTACCTGAGTATGTGATTGAATAAAAAAATAAAAAAAAAGAAGAAGTAAGAATAAGAAATCAATATTTTTATATATTAAAAAAGAAAAAATCAGTTGAGTTTTTGGATTAAGTAAGTGGGTTATTACAAGTACCAAGGAGTTATGACTAGAGGAAGACTGGAAAATGAAGAGGTATGTTTAATTTCTCAAATTGAACCAACATATATCATTGAGGCATGTGAAGATAAACATTGGATTAAGGCTATGGAAGATGAATTGGAACAAATTGAAAAGAACAATACATGGACATTGGTTCCCCGGCCTAAAAATAAAAATTTAATTGGAACTAAATGGGTATTCAAAAATAAACTTAATGAAGATGGTAAGGTAATCAGAAACAAAACAAGATTAGTGTGTAAGGGATATTCACAGAAAGAGGGAATTGATTACAATGAAAGCTTTGCACCGGTAGCTAGAATTTAGGCAGTCAGATTATTTCTTGCATTTACAGCACACAAAAACTATAAAGTATATCAAATGGATGTTAAATGTGCATTTTTGAATGGTGATCTTGAAGAGGAAGTTTACATTGAACAACATGATGGATTTTCATTGACAAATGATAAAGATATGGTTTGCAAATTAAGGAAAGCTTTATATGGATTGAAGCAAGCTCCTAGAGCTTGGTATTCTAGATTGGAAAAATATCTTATGAAGTTTGGTTACACTAAAGGTAATGCTGACAACAACTTATATTTCAAAGTGAATAATGAAGACATTTTGGTTATTGAAGTTTTTGTTGATGACATCATTTTTGGAGGAGAAGATGGATTGTGTAAATACTTTTCTAACAAGATGCAGAAAGAATTTGAAATGTCTATAATTGGGGAGATAAAATTATTTTTAGGATTTCAGATTTCACAGACTGATAAAGGTATATTCCTATGTCAATCAAAGTATTTGAAGGAATTGCTGAAGAAATTTCGTATAAAAAACTCTAAACCGGTAAGTACTCCTATGACTACAACTGATAAACTATCATTGAAGGATGATTCAGCTCCTATTAATCTGACAATATACAAATCTATGATTGGAGGTTTACTGTATTTGACACAAATAAGACCTGATATAATGAATCCAGTATGTATTGTTTCAAGATTTCAGAGTAATCCTAGAGAAAATCATGAATCAAGAGTAAAAAGGATTTTCCGGTATTTACAAGGCACAACAAATCTTGGTTTAAGCTATCCTAAAGACAAAAATTTTGAATTATGTGCATACACCAATTCTAATTGGGTAGGAGATGTAGATGATAGAAAGAGCACCACCAGTGGGGCATTCTTTCTTGGTAGCAGTTTGATTTAATGGTTGAGCAAGAAACAGAGTTGTACATCATTATCAACAGCAGAAACATAATATGTTGCAACAGCAACCAATTGTACTCAGGTATTATGGATTAAACAAATGTTGAAGGACATAAAGGTAAAATGAAAAGAACCTATAATAATCTATTGTGATAATTCAACAACAATTGATATATCTAAGAATCTGGTATTTCACTCTAAAACTAAACATGTTTCTATCAAATACAATTTTCTAAAAGAGAATGTTGAAGCAAAAGAAGTGAGATTGGTTTATGTGAATAGTAAGGAGCAGATTGCAGAGATCTTTACTAAGCCTTTTCCTAAGGAAAATTTTGAATATCTCAGAGAACAGCTTGGGGTCATACCCCCATGGGTAGAGACTTAGATAGTTGATGCTTGACATCAAACCGACATAATTTACAGAGAAACCTTTTTCCAACTTTGATGGAGGAGGGCTACTTCTCAGGGGGAGTAGTTGGTATTTTGGTTCTATGTACTAATTTTATCTGGTATTTGTATTGCTTTGGCATTTGATGTCAAAGGGGGAGAGATATCTATGGAAAAACACATTATCCTTTGGGGAGAGATTATTCATTGGGGGAGAGATTTTTACTCTCTACATCTGTATTTTGATTTTTGGTATTGATCTATTATGAATATTATTCATTTTTGGTTTATTGGCATTTTGCTTTCGTACTTTGATGGTTTTTTTCCATCTTATATTTCCATCAATGCCAAAGGGGGAGATTGTTGGTATTATGGATATGTTGCATTAGTTTTGTCATTGATATCAACACTTATCAACACTTAGCCTTCTGGACATCTTTGGTTATGTTCACCGGCAAGTTCAGTGACTTATGCACAATCACCGATATTTGGTTCACCAGCGGGTTATATTGTTCACCAGCACTGAGGATGACTTGTTATCATCTAGAGATCACTTGGTTATGTCAAAGATATAGTTTGGACACCTGGTTTAGGAGATTTGGTTATTGGTCTAACCAGGTTGACATATTTGTTGTTACCAGCAAATGGGTCTAGGTTATGGACCAACATGCGTTATCTATTTTAGATCAGCATGACATGTTATGGAGATGGTTTAATAAAATAATATTGTTGTTGAGCCAAGATGATGCATCACATCTTGACTTGTTGTAATTGATTTTATTGTAATATTCTTAGTGAGCTGACCTACACATTTGGTCTTAGGTTTTGGTATATATGTAAGATCTCAATTGTGAGATTAATATAGAGGTGGTATGTAATAAGGTATTATAAGGTTGTGATATTCGGTAGATGTGAATATAAGCAGAGCTACTCAAACAAACATCATTTGAAGATTCAAGAAAGGTTTGAAGAAGACAATTAGAGCTTAATGGTATCGAATCCGGCATTGGAGATGCTACTTTGAGCAATACATTATCATTGGATTTAATCATCCAATTATAGTCAGTGTGACTCCTATTTTGTGATTGTGCAGTGAGCTCTAGGCAGCTGGCTTTTCTACATGTGTAGACCCCATTTGTAAACACTTACTATCTGCAGTAGTATCATTTGATTGTGGGTAAGGTTTCCCACTGTGGCTTTTCCCCTTATAGGGTTTCCACGTACAAATCTTTGTGTTATGTGTTGTGGATATTGTTTCTATTTCTATTTCATGCATTAAGTTTTACCGGTACTGTTATTAACTATTAATCTGTGTACCGACATTAAGTTTGGTTTACCAGTATTAAGTATCAAGTCTCGTTAAGTTGTATTTGGGTTGAAATTATTAGACAACTTATTCACACCCCCCTCTCAGTTGCCTCTAAGTCCTAATAGTATGTGTGAATATTGAAGATCATATGAGCAGACGATAAGGAAGGTTTGAAGGCGATTATCAAAGCTTAGTTGGTACTGAATGCATCATTGAAGATGCTACTTTGAGTAGTACATTATCATTGTATTTAACCATCCAATTGTATTCAGTGTGACTCCTATTTTATGATTGAGCAGTGAGCTCTACACAGTTGGCCTTTCTGCATGTGCAAACCCCATTTTTATAACACATACTATCTGCAGTAGTATCATCTGATTGTGGGTAAGGTTTCCCACTGTGGTTTTTCCCCTTATATGGTTTCCACGTACAAATCTCTATGTTATGTGTTGTGCATATTGTTTCTCTTTTTGTTTTGTGCATTAAGTTTCACTAGTATTAATATTAACTGCTAATATGTCAATCGACATTAAGTTTGGTTTACTAGTATTAAGTATCCAGTTTGATTAAGTTATATTTGGTTTGAAACTAATTGACAACTGGTTCACCCCCCCCTCTCAGTTGCCTCTAGGTCTTAACAATTGGTATTAGAGTGAAGTCCTCCTTTTTTAGAAGTTTAACAGCTTGAGGAGATTCTATGGCAACTAACTTTTTTCAGGAAGGACAATCTGAAACTTGATGGAAATAACTATGGTATATGGAAGATCAGAATGGAGACACATCTGAATTGCATTGGAAGAGACATATGGGATGTTACAAAGAATGTCTATGTTGGTCCTACATAGAATCAACCTAATCCACTAACATTGGGTAAGGATCAAGAGAATGATTGCAAAGCAAGAGAAGCACTTTTGAGCGCATTGTCAGATCAGCAAATCATGGGATTATTAGACCGATCTACTGCTAAAGCTATTTGGGATAAATTAGAGACATTGAATGAAGGAGATACCACTGTCAAAATTGCAAAATTGGAATGCTTCTGAGTTAGGTATGAAAATTTTAAAATGGAAGAAGATGAAAGAATTTTTGCTTTTATGGAAAGGGTTTATGAAATTGTTTTGGTGATACAATACTATGGACGTTCCTTAAGTGAAGATGAAATTGTTTCTAAATTTTTAAGAGCATTTCCACTGACATACAAAATGAAAGTAATTTCTATTAATGAGTTGAGAACAATGCCTAATACATCAATATCTAGAGATACCTTGGTTGGAAAACTTTCAACATTTGAGCTTGAGGAATTTGGTCCTATTGCTACAATTAAGACAGATTTAGCCTTCAAACCATCATCATCATCATCTGAAAAATCTGATTGGAAAACACTTTATGCAAGAGAACTTGAAGATATCAGGAAGGAAAATGAAGAACTAGAAGAACTTGAAGCACTATTTGCAAGAAAAATGCCTAAAGGTCTCATTGGAAGTAAGTATGAAGGTAAAGCACCATTTAAATGTTTTAACTACAATAAAATTAGTCATATGGCATCTAGATGTTCTGATAGACATGCATGATTGAGAGAAGAAGCTAGAAGAACATATAAACCTAACCCTGAATATCAAAGATACAGATTTAAGAAGAACAGAGGTAAATCATGTTACTATGCTGATGAAGGAGTTACTGATGATTCTGATGAAGAACTGGCAGACAATGGATGGGCTTTTGTTGTAATAAAAGAAGATCAACTGAAACCTATTGTTCCACCGGTAGAGTAGGCCCTGGTAGCTAAAATTGAAGAAAAGGATGAATGGATCATTGATTCTAGATGTTCACATCATATGACTGGTGATAAAAGTAAATTCTTATCTTTTCAGGAATACAATGGAGGTCTAGTAAGATTTGGGGATGACATAGCTTGTTTGATCAGAGGAAAAGGTACTATATCTTTTGATGGTAAGCACAATACTGACAATGTTTATTATGTTGAAGGTTTGAAGCATAATCTTTTGAGTGTTGGTCAATTAGTTGAAAAAGGATTTCATTTATAGTTTAAGAATGGTAAATGCAAAATTATGAACAGAACTGGTTTGGAGATTGCAACCGGTAATCAGACTACAGGTAATATCTTTCATTTGAATAACAATGAAAAGACATGCTTGATTGCACATATTGATGAAAGCAAGTTATGGCATAAAAGACTCTATCATGTGAATCTTGATTGCATTATAAAGATTAGTTCAACTAAGGCAGTAAGGGATTTACCTAAGATTGTAAAACCTCATAATCTTGTATGTAAGGAATATCAAATGGGAAAGCAAGTTAGAACAACTTCTAAGAATATTTCTGAGAAATCCAATAATGTTCTTTATTTAATCCATACTAACTTGTGTGGTCCGGCAAGATCAAGAAGTCTACAGGGAGATAGATACTTTATGCTAATCATTGATGATTATTCTTAAATGTGTTGGGTTACTTTTCTCAGGGAGAAATCATAAGCTTTTGGGAAATTCAAATTATTCAAGGCAATGGTAGAAAATAAAACTAGTAAGAAAATCAAATGTTTAAAATCAGATCGAGGAGGTGAATTTACATCTAAGAAGTTTAATACATTTTGTGAAGTGATTGGCATTAGAAGACAACTATCAGCACCCCAGACACCTTAGCAAAATAGAGTTGTGGAAAGGAAGAACATAACTATTCTGGATGCAACCAGAAGCATGATATTAGAAGCAAATCTACCTCATGTGTACTAGAGAGAAGAAGTGAATAAAACGATTTACACTTTTAACAGAGTTCACATCAAAGGCGAAACCGGTAAGACACCTTATGAACTATGGTTTTGAAATATTTGGAAGAAAATTTTATATTAGGAGAGATGAGTATGTTGGTAAATTTGATCCTAGAAGTGATAAAGGAATATTTCTTGGTTATCCATCTAAGAGAAAAGCATATAGATGTTTTAATAAAAGATAGCAGAAAATCATTGAGAGTGCAAATGTGAAGATAGATGAACACTTTATAGGAAATTCAAGAACTAGTAGTTGAGACGATCATAAATGAACCTATATAGAGTGCACCAGTATGGAGTGTGGATCCATTCACACCGGCATCATCTAAGAATTTCGCAATGACTGAAGAACAACAACAAGTGAACACACCCAGGTATGTAAGATTGAATCACTCTGAAAGTTAGATAATTGGGAATAAGTATCAAGGTGTTATGACAAGAGGGAGACTGGAAAATGAAGAGGTATGTTTAATTTCTCAAATTGAACCGACATCTGTTATTGAGGCATGTGAAGATAAACATTGGATTAAAGAAATGGAAGATGAATTAGAACAAATTGAAAAAAACAATACATGGACATTGGTTCCCTGGCCTAAAGATAAAAATGTAATTGGAACTAAATGGGTATTCATAAATAAACTTAATGAAGATGGTAAGGTAATCAGAAACAAAGCAAGATTAGTGTGTAAAGGATATTCACAGAAAGAGGGAATTGATTCTAATGAAACCTTTGCACCGGTAGCTAGAATTGAGGCAGTCAAATTATTTCTTGCATTTGCAGTACACAAGAACTATAAAGTATATCAAATGGATGTAAAATGTGCATTTTTGAATGGTGATCTTGAAGAGGAAGTTTACATTGAACAACCTAATGCATTTTCATTGACAAATGATAAAGATATGGTTTGTAGATTAAGGAAAGCTTTATATGGATTGAGGCAAGATCCTAGAGCTTGGTATGCTAGATTGGACAAATATTTTTTGACGCTTGGTTACAATAAAGGTAATGCTGACAACAACTTATATTTCAAAGTGACTAATGAAGACATCTTGGTTATTGAAGTTTTTGTTGATGATATCATTTTTGGAGGAGAAGATGGATTGTGTAAAGACTTTGCTAATAAGATGCAGGAAGAATTTGAAATGTCTATGATTGGGGAGATAAAATTATTTTTAGGATTTCAGATTTCACAAACTGATAAAGGTATATTCATATGTCAAACAAAGTACTTGAAGGAACTACTGAAGAAATTTTGTATGGAAAACTCTAAACCGATAAGTACTCCTATGACTACAACTGTAAATTGACATTGAAGGATGATTCAACTCCTGTTAATCCGACAAGATATAAATCTATGATTAGAGGTTTACTGTATTTGACACAAACAAGACCTGATATAATGAATGCAATATGTATTGTTTCAAGATTTTAGAGTAATCCTAAAGAAAATCATGAATCAGCAGTGAAAAGGATTTTCTGGTATTTACAAGGCACAACAAATCTTGGTTTATGGTATCCTAAAGATGAAATTTTTGACTTATGTGCATAGACCGGTGCAAATTGGGCAGGAGATGTAGATGACAAAAAGAGCACCACTGATGGGGCATTCTTTCTTGGTAGTAGATTGATTTCATGGTTGAGCAAGAAACAGTGTTGTACATCATTATCAACAATAGAATCAGAATATGTTGCAGTAACAATGAATTATACTCAGGTATTATGAATTAAGCAAATGTTGAAGGACATAAAGGTATAATGCAAAGAGCCTATAATCATTTATTGTGACAATTTAGCAACAATTGATATATCTAGGAATCTGGTATTTCACTCTAAGACTAAACATGTTTCTATCAAATACAATTTTCTGAAAGAGAATGTTGAAGCAAAAGAAGTGAGATTGATTTATATGAATGCTAAAGAGCAGATTGCAGATATCTTTACTAAGCCTTTGCCTAAGGAAACTTTTGAATATCTCAGAGAGTAGCTTGGGGTTATACCCTCACCGACAAAGACTTAGACAATTAATAATTGGCATCAAACCGATAGAATTAACAGAGAATTTTTTCCGGCTTTGATGGAGGAGAGCTACTTCTCAGGGGGAGTAGTTGGTTATAACTGGTTGTATATTCTGGTATTTGTATTGCTTTGCAATTTGATGTCAAAGGGGGAGAGATATCTATGGAAAAACTTTGTATTTAGGAATCATTATCCTAGGGGGAGAAATTATTCATAGGGAGAGATGTTTTACTCTCTACATTTGTATTTTGATTTCTAGTATTGATCTACTCTCGAGATTGTTGTTTTTTGGCATTCTGATTTTGGCACTTAGATGTTTTTCCATCTTGTGTTGCCATCAATTCCAAAGGGGGAGATTGTTGGTATTATAGATGTGTTGCACTAGTTTTTTCATTGATGTCAACACTTATCCTTCTAGAGATCATTGGTTATGTTCATCGGCAAGTTCAGTGACTTATGCACAGTCACCGGTATATCACTCACCGACATGTTATATTGTTCATCAGCACTGAGGATGATTTGTTATCATCTGAAGATTACTTGGTTATGTCAAATACATGGTTTGGATAATTTGTTTTGGTATTTTTCTTATTGGTCTAATAGGGTTGACATATTTGTTTTTACCAGCAAATTGGTCTAGGATATGGACCGGCATGCATTATCTATTCCAGATCAGCATGACATGTTATGGAGATGATTTATTGATTGGATATTATTGTAAATGTATTGAGCCGACATGATGCATCACATCTTGATTCATTTGTAATTGATTCAATTGCAATATTCTTAGTGAGTCAACCTACACATTTGGTCTTAGGATTGGTATATATGTAAGGTCTCATTTATGAGATAATGTATGTAATGGTCATGGTATGGTAATTGTATGAGCAGAGTAGAAAAGGTTATGGTATGTGCGAATATTGAAAATCATATGAGCAGAGCATAAGGAAGGTTTGAAGGTGATTATCAGAGCTTAACCGGTACTGAATCCAACATTGAAAATGCTACTTTGAGCAGTACATTATCATTGGATTTAGCAATCCAATTGTAGTCAGTGTGACTCCTATTTTTTGATTGAGTAGTGAGCTCTAGGTAGTTGGCCTTTCTGCATGTGTAGACCCCATTTGTATAAGACATACTATCTGCAGTACTATCATTTGATTGTGGGTAAGGTTTCCCACCATGATTTTTTCCCTTACAGGGTTTCCACGTACAAATCTTTGTGTTATGTGTTGTGGATATTGTTTCTCTTTCTGTTTTGTGCGTAAAGTTTTATGGGTATTAATATTAACTGCTAATCTATCAACTGACATTAAGTTTGGTTTATCGATATTAAGTATCAAGTTTGATTAAGTTATATTTGGGTTGAACTTAATTGACAAATGATTCACCGCCCCCCCCCCCTCCCTCCCCTGCTCAGTTGCCTCCGGGCCCTAACAGGATCATCATGGGATTCTAGAAAGGTAGGATCTTTTTCAACCACTAGATGGGATTGTAGAGTTTTGGTGTCTTGATCTTGATTTATGATAGGACTTGTTTCTTCATTTTTCAAATTATCCTCCTAGCATGGAACCACTTCTAATGAAGGGATAGGATTTTGCATAGGCATAGGGGATTCTTGGAAGGTCTCCATATTTTGGCATGATGGGGAAGCATTTTGAGTGGGACTCTCTAGAGTGGGTACATTTGGAATTGGAGTGCATGATGGCATATGATCTAGGATTTTTAAATCTTTAGAGGAACTTGTATCAATATTGGCATTAAATTGGATTTCCATAGGAGATATCCCTTGAAGGTAAACATCAGAAGTTTCATTGTTTGAAGGAGATGGTATGGATTATTGCTGAGAAGTTTTAGGAGATGAAGGCATCATGTAAGGGATGGAGGCCACATATGGATCCTTGCTAGACATAGGTTCATGATTTTGATCATGATTAGAAGTAGTTCCTTCTTTTTCTTTAGGTGAGTCATTAGGATCTTCGATTTCAATGACGCTATTATCAATGCGATCTTGAATCTTAAGTTTTAATTCCATGCAATTCAAAGTATTATGCTCATTTTGTCTATGATATACACAACACTTACTCAAAAATTCACATCCCCATGTGGTCTTTTTAGGCAATATGATAAGATTATGCTCAAGAAGCTCTTTCAAAGTCGACTCAATAGATTGCCCCAAAGGTGTAAACTGTCTATCTATAGGATATTTGGAGGAAATGTATTTATGTCTTGGTAAAGGTGTCTTGTGAGCTTGTTTGAGATTTAGCTTTGGATTGTCAATTGTTTGCTGATTTTTTATTGTCAAATCATATAATCATTTTAGCATTCCTTGAAGTTTCTCACTCTTGATATCATGCATTTGTTTTTCAAATGAAGTCATTGATTTGTTTTGTTGGATTTTCATGTCATGTATTTCTTTCTTGATATCTTCAATCATTTGAGCCAAGGTAGCCATGGGAATTGGAGCTAAGGTAGCCATTTACAATTGATAGCGAGAGGTGGTACAAATGTCAAGGCGAGATCAAAGCTAGTTGTTCGTTGAGGCCAAAGGTTGATGTTTAAACTTATGTAGGTGAGATACACTGACTCCAATTTTGAGTCAAGGCTAAGTAGCCTAAGTGATACTCGAGAGTGAATTTTGGACAACAGATTGGTTGATTGCATTAGGTTGATTGAGCTAGCTAAGAGGTAACCGACAAAATCGTGCAACACAACTACAGAAGGTACACTACCAAGGTGTCTTTATGCTCGAGTTTAGAAAACCAGGAATAAGCTTGATGTTTACGTTTCAGGACTGATCAAATAGGATTGTCAGAAGTCTTGTTCTTAGCAACTTTGCTCAACTTCTAAGAAGTGACTCGTACGCAAAAATTTCAATGTCCAGATGATAATCTAATGGTTTCCAGATGGCAAATGTAGATACTCTTATGAGTTGTTGCCTTTGCTCAAATGACAATTTAGTACTTCTCAAACGACACACTATGAAGGATGATGATGACTCATACGACTCAGGAATGGACATAAGATGAGGTTTGACAGAGTTTTGATCATTGACTTGGTTTTTCAGTTTGTCTTTTAGTTTCAGGGATGAAAACACAGTAAACATGCAAGATGTATAATGACTTTCAAGCATAAAACACTAACCCTACGGAAGTTGGCTTAGAGAAGAAAACCTTTGCTTGTAGACTCAGGTACACACCCAATAGCTAATCAAAATATGGACAATGAGTCTCACACAGTGGATTCTCAATGCCATATTAGCCGACTCTAAATGCTAATGGGGTCACGATATGGCAAGTATCTTGGGAGAGTTACTATCTCTCTTGCACAAAGATTATCCCCCTTTCGGAGGTGAATCGGGTAGCCTCTATCTTATAGTTTTTATTCGAGAATTTTTTTCTAAATTACCCCTTGAAGTCATGCAAGCATGATTGAGGCCTATAGCCTGACAAGGTACCAAGACAAGTTGTAGTCACATAAATGTGATTGAGACCGTGAGGCCCTACAAAATGCTCGATATGAGATATCTCAAAGAGAAAACTCAAATAATCCCATCCTCTGAGACTTTAATCACCAGAGGCCTATTTATTATAGTGAGTTGGAATGCTCAGGTCCATCTATACTCACTTGGGTTGTTCTCATAGGGTGATTAATTTTTCCCACTGTGACAGGCCCGCTAAAGGTACACAACCTCAAATTTAGAAAAAGCCTCAAGGGTCTGGATTTCTGATTGTCTGTAAAGACAAGAGCATACTCTCCTACCTCTTAGATTTTTCTTTAAACAAAAAAGACAAATTTGTTCATTAACCAAATAGCAATTTAAGTTCCTAAGAAAATAATAAATGAATACACAATGTTTAGTTGATTCTCCTTACGCAACCTGCAAGAACAATGCATTAGTAGTCATTTTGCTTTTGATTCTTTGACAGACATATGTTTGATTGATAAATTCTTTGAAAAGTGTTCTGCAAACATTAAAAGCCCAAAATTAGTTGCCAAAATAACATAAAAAATCATCAAAAGAAAATTCTAGCATACAAACTGTAAATTAAACTAATCTAACAAGAATTTCCATTCTTTATGACTATCCTTGTTATGATAGTTTTGATAGTACTACACACTGTCATTTATAACTTTCCAATCAAACATAATTAGGAAACTCTCTTCGATGTAAATGTGAAAAACTTGGTTTGAAACAACATATCACAAATTTGTTTAGATCCAACACTTCAATAAAAAGTTATGCCCTCCAAATAGAGACCATTTTTTACTGTCACAAAAGAGTAAGTAAAATGATAGTACTGCACTCTGTCATTAATAACTTTTAAACCAGACATATTTAGGAAAATCTCTTTGGTACAAATTAATTAAACTAGGTTTGAAACAACATATAAAAAATTGGTTTAGATCCAACAGTTAAATAAAATGTTATGCCCTCCGAACAGAGACCATTTTTTACTGTAACAAAAGAACAAACAAAAAGAAAGACTTTTATTGGCAAATTTAACACATGTTAATTATTTATAAAAACCAAATATTAAATTTGTTCAAGAAACATTTGAAATCTTGTAGTCGTGGGTTAGAGCCCCATGGTGGGTGCCAGAAATATGTGTGTGAAAAGTGGATCGTATCTATATCTGGAATACACAACACTTCAATAAGTCATTAGATGCATGGTTAGTAGATCAATCAACAATGAACAATAAACCATCACAAAGTGACCTATTGCCCTCTAGTAGATGTGAGTTTAGTCTTTTTCTCAGATTTTTATATGCAATACCAGTGACTAGACAACACCTAAACGAAGGATTTAATCTATGCGAGTACAAAATTGAGCTAAATGAATGCAAGATTAATGAATATTAGGCTAACATAATTAAGCTATGAGTAAATATTAAGATAAATGATTTAATAAAGATGCAAAAAATAACATGCAAATATTCTCAATACAAAATCTTAATGAACCTAGAGAAAAAAACATAATAACAATATATTCTCTAGGATCCTTAATTAGGAGATAAGAGCCTGAATTTATAGAAAATTCAGAAAGAACCCAACGACTTAGATCAAATGATGATGAGCGGTCAAGATTTTCCAAGAAGAAGCACAATTCGGGTGAATTGATGTGATTGGCTACTTTGCTCAGTTTTAAAGGAAATTGAACTAAAATTAAGATAAAATCAGAAAAAACTGATTTATTCTCTATTTCATTCAATTTTGAGATTTAATTGCTTTAATTGTGTTTCTTGAGATTTTTTTAATTTTTAATTTGATTTTCAAGATTATCTTCATTTGATTTCTTTTCTCAAATTTTAATTCTTTTTTTTTGAATTAATTCATTTTCTCCAATTAATTCTCTTTTTGATGATTTAATGGCAAATTGATTTATTTAATTAAATATACTAGGATATTTAATAAAATAAATAGGATAATTGTTTAAAAATGATTTACTTGAAATGATTTAATTAATTAAATAAATATTAAATTAATTCAGAGTGATTAATTTGCCATGCCACATTGATGATTTAAGAAATTAGTTGTGTGCTCAAGATTATTTTAATTGCCTTTGTTTAGGACTTTGGTGATGTTGTCGAGATTAGGGGGCCATGGTTTAGATGACCATTTTTAGGGTATTAAACTAGTTGCAGTAAGCAAAAAGGGGTGTGTAAGAAATATTCCACCCATCATAAAACTGGTAAGAACATTTTGTGATGAATGTGTGAAAGGGAAGCAGACTAAGGTGAGCTTCAGAACAAAAGAACACAACACCTCAAGACCACTTGAAATTGTACATATAGATTTGTGTGGTCCAACTAGGACAAGAACTCTTGTCGGTGAAAGATATTTCATGCTCTTCATTGATGACTATTCAAGAATGACATGGGTCACTTTCCTACAAGATAAATCAAAAGCATTTGATAGATTCAAGATCTTTAGGAAGATGGTGGAGAAGGAAAGTGGGTGCAAGCTGAAATGTCTAAGATTAGACTGGGGTGGAGAGTTCACATCAAATGAGTTTGAAGATTACTATGAAAGACATGGAATTAGAAGGCAATACTCAGCCCCTAGGATACCACAACAAAATGGTGTGGTAGAAATAAAGAATATGACAGTCAAGGAAATGGCCAAAACCATGTTAAATGAGGTGAGTTTGCCAAACATATATTGGAAGGAAGCGGTTCATACTATTGCATATACCTTGAACTAGGTTCAACTAAAAACAAACAACAGAATGACACCTAATGAGTTGTGGTATGACCGAAAACCATCAGTCAAATACTTCAAGGTATTTGGAAGCCAAGTGTTTTATCAAGAGAGATATGGATGGTCTAGGTAGTTTTGATTCTAGGAGTGATGAAGGAATCTTCCTTGGTTAATCATCTAATATAAAGGCTTATAAATTATACAACAAAATACTAAGAAGAGTCATTGAGAATGTGCATGTAAGAGTTGATGAGGATATGCACAAAGGAAGACAATTACAGGTAAACAGGTATGATGATTTCGGTGATGAAGGTGAGGAAGCTCAGTCAGACAATGAACCAAAAGAAGCATCCAAAAAGGCTCCTAATGGGTATGTGCAGATGAACCACCAGAAAGAGAAGATGTTAGGTAATAAGAGTGATGGTGTGCAGACTGTTGGCATATGGACACTCCAATGAGACATTGTGTGTGATTGAAGGTTTTGTCATTGATGGCAACCTTACAATCCTATGGCACCGGCAAGACATTATACCGGCAAAGCATTACACAGGGAACCTTGCAATCCTATGGCACCGACAAAGCTTTACTCAAACAAAATAGTGCACCGGAATCAACAAAATCAATCTACACTGGCACTGGCATAGAAGATGTACACCGGCACAGAAGATGTACACCAGCATAGAAGGAAATATGTATACTGGCACAGAGGCCGATTGGACTTTTGATATGTAATATTTTGTTTATCATTGTAAGCTGACTTGGCAAAATTGTAAAATGACTCTTGTATATAAAAGAGATCATTGTAGGCATTTGTAGGATATGGATAGAATGTAATAAATAAATTATAAGGCAGACCTAATGTGCGAATTGTAGGTCAAAGGTATATGTAAAGAACAGAGCAAGAACCGGTACTGAATCTGGAATAGAAGATGCTATTGTAAAGCAGTACAGAAAATTGGATTTGTGTAAATCCTCTTTGTAAGTTAGTGTGACTTCTTGTTGAGCAGTGAGCTCTAGGCAGTTGGCCTTCCTGCATGTGCAGGCCCCTATTGTAAGTAATATTCTCTTATTGGCCAGTAAGTGAATATTGTGGGTCACAAATCCCACTGAGGTTTTTCCCACACCGGGTTTCCTTGTTAAACATCTTGTGTTATGGTGTTCTTTTCATGTGGATGCTTTTGATTTTGTTATTTACATTAATTCTTGCATACCGGTATACTGTTGCTTTATATTCTGCATATTTAGTTTTAAGAAAATTTCATAACCAGTCAGATACTGATTCACCCCCCCGATAACAATCCTAATTACACTCAATGAAAACATGAAAACAAGACATCAATTCAAACGCAAACCATTGTAAACTTGAATGTCTCCTTCATGTGGCTCCATTGTCCTTCTTTCTCCTTCAAATAGCTTTGTTTGTGGATCTCACCTACTAGTGCATAAGAATGATGTGAAAGCAAGTAGACAAGATAGTAGCGCAAGAATACTAGAAGCGTGATTGATTCGACCAGGGATCAGGGGCCTTGACTAAACAAATTCATCCAATTTATAGACAAATTGGAGAAAAGACAAAATTAGCATGAATTAGATTCAAATGGAAATTGCAAATCAAGAATGACAAACATGACAAATTATGACAAATTTGCCCTTTCTATGCAAGATTGATTGATTGATAATTTTGACAAAATTATGACAAATTTCTATGTCAAAATTGATTGATTGTCAATTATGACAAATTATGACAAATTTGCTATGTCATTCCCATGAAATTAGGAGAAAATTAGGAGAGAATTGAAATTAGATGAATTAGAAATTAGGAAATTAGAAAATGAGGAAATTAGGAAATAAGTGAATTAATTAACAATTCTTCATTTATTAATTAATTCACAAAGAGGGAAGAATTAATTAGCCAATTAAATAAACATTTAATTGTGATAAGAAGACTTAGGATAAATAAACAAATTATTAATCCTTAGAGGGAAAATGACCAACAAGGTTAAATGAGCAAATCATGAAACCCTGGAAGATGAATTGGAAATGCAAGGATGACAATTAGGTCTTGACAAAAGATAATTGATATCGATTCGATTTGATTCTAACTAACAAAGGACCAATGTTGACAAACAATTTGATTGATAAATGCGCCAATTGATGAGGAACAATGACTAATTGATCCAAATTGACATGATTGAGAAAGGCGACGATCGATGACAAATCGATCGCGAAATTGAAAATGACCACGATCGATGACAAATCGATCGCAAGATGACAAGATTGATAATAGGACAAAACCCTAATTAGGATTGATGATGTCCAAAATGAAATCGAATTAACGATGTGAAAATATGACAAACGAGCATGAACATTGATGCGAGAAGATAAGATCGACCAAAATCATGACAAATATTGCTATCGACAAGACCAAATTCGAAAGCAAGACAAATGAAGAATGCAAAAGAATGACTCGATGCTCGCAAATGATAAAGACCAAGTGCAAATCATAGGAGAAATGTTAATGCGATGCAAAAACCCTAAAATAAGGCAATGCGCAAATGTTAAAGTATGACTCCGCAAGCGTTGACCATTTTTAGACGTCTACATTTTGCCCCTCTTTGAGACAATGTGATTCTAAGCGTTGTTTCAAAGAACAATAATGAAAATGCCCTAGATAATGACAATGAAATATGCATGCCCCCTCGAGGAATTGGCTGAAAACATCCAGAAAAGAGGCCAATTGATCGATAAGAATGATAGAACATGATAGGAGCAAACAGATTGACAATCGGAGACCGGATGCACAAAGGACAAGCAATTGAAGGTACAAAAGACCGCGACCAACATAAGATGGAGAGGGTGCACGTCCATCGATGCATTGACAAAGATCTATAAATGAGACAAAGAGAGTGAAAAGTGCTCATTTGCACTAGCCAAAGAGGAGGATTTGTTGCTCTGGAAAAGGACACTTGTAGAGAGATGGTGAACATTCCAATGGCAGATCACCTTGGAGAACGTGTACACACCTACAAATGATCGGATGACGCGGGAGCAGCGGTATGTATCTCAAAAACCCATATTGTCAATTTTATGAATTTTGATCACTTGCGGGACATTGCGAGACCCATAGGGAATGCAGAAACTAAATTCTGCACCTGTGTGAGTGCATCCTGCACTTGTGTAGGGTATCCTGCGCTTGTGTAGGGTACACAGGCGCAAGTTGTTTCTACACAGGCACAGTTGTGCACTGAGATCCCCAATTTGATCAAAAATAGCATGTGAACAATCCCAAAAAGGGGGATAAGAATAAGATAGGTCCAAATAGATGAAAAATACCCTAATTTGGACATGAAACAAGGAAATGCAGCCTGTAGGAGCAAACCCTAAAACTGACAAAATGTGCCCCAATTGTGATGCAGAGTCGATAGTATCCTTTGATCACATGGGAGAACCGAACTGACTGCTTCATGTTACGACATAGACTCAGAAGCACAGACAGAGATACATTAGCAGGACTTGGGATATGCTATATCACATTCATGCCCGAGATTAGGGCAAACACAGGACTGCTTACCGCATTAGCAAAGCGATGGCATTCAGAGACCTCCTCATTCCATCTGGCGACTGGAGAGGCGACTATGACACTAGAGGATGTATGGCATATCCTCCGCATTCTGATTCATGGAGAGATGGTAGAGTATGACCCAGTGACAGGGAGAGACACTTTGTGTAGATTATTTGAGTGCGACGCAGATGATCTGGATATCGTAGAGAGGGAGATTGGCTGGGAGACCATGGCATCAAAGTATGATCGGCGATATGTGGTGATAGTAGTGGTGATAGCATGCCTATTAGCAGGAGACAGACGAGGACATGGATTCCCTATTGGATGGGGAAGAGTGCTAGAGCGGATGGCGACAGAGGGTACAGTGTATGCATGGGGACCATGTGTACTTGCTATGCTATATTTTCAACTGCATCAGATAGCATATCAGGGAGTGCAGACTTTGAGCTGTGGAGTCACACTGCTACAGGTATAGGCATTTGAGTACATAGCCATATGTCGACAAATTGCAAAGAGACAGGTATTACCACACCGACCATATGTGTACTGCTATGGGGGAGCATTGAGACAGGGTCCTTTTGGATACATATTGTATTGGCGACATGAGCTAGACAGATTGAGAGAGTTCACATGGAGGCCATATCTTGATTGCCCTGGATGGTCAGATGATAGTGAGGAGCTATCGTATTGCAGACAGGAGAGATACCTAATTGGGTGACCAGTGAATCGCCAGAGAGTGATTGAGATGTACCTGCCAGAGAGAGTCAAACGACAGTTTGGAGAGAGGCATGATGTACCCAGAGGGACTGCACACTTTGCTCGATCTCATATAGAGACGAGTCAGTGGGGAAGGATGATTCAACCACATATTGCATATGCTGACTTCACATAGCTACAACAGAGATAGTGGGATTGGAGATCAGATGTGGTGGACGTCGGGATGACAGAGGAGTATGAGCGATGGTTTGCACGATGATGGCTAGTGCCATTGACAGATCCTGATATTCCAGTACCGAGGAGACAAGAGGACTTCCCACTCATAGGAGAGGAGGGAGATGATGAGGATGAGGAGGACGAGGGTAGGGATGAGGATGAGGGGGATGATGAGGATGAAGATGATGAGGATGATGATTATGACCAGACTTAGCCGATCAGGAGTCATTGCAGGATATACCCATAGAGCCAGAGATAGCTAGGATAGAGGAGATGGAGATGTGCATGGCTACCATAGCGAGTTAGCATGATCACATTACGACACTAGAGAGACAGAATGCCATCTTGAGGATAGAGCAGGATCAGTTCAAAGTAGAGATAGCCAAACTTACAGTGGCTCGAGATACAACAATAGCTCAGGCATAGCGAGAAGAACAAAGAGTCACTGAGTATATTGGGTCGATTAGGGATGCCAGTGCACGTGAGATGGCACAGATGTTGGTAGAGACCAGAGAGCAGATACACCATTGGAGGACACTATATGAGAGTGCAGTTCCACTAGAGTAGAGAGTAGCGTCATATCAAGCACGATCAAGGACAAAGAGCAGGGCACGCTCTCGGAGGTCAGGGAGCAGCATGGGGGTGATTGGACCTATGAGACCACCACAGCCAGGACCTTGGATAGGAGGGACATCATCCTTGAGACATGGTAGGGATGAGGAGGATAGAGGGAGCACCCAGTGATAGAGGCACATGCTCCTTAGGATAGAGACAGATGTAGTTTGACATTTTGTAGTCAGCCTACGGGCCATACTTAGGACAGACAATCCAATGTTGTACTCTAATATTATTTTGATATATGATATGATATGCATCGATATGATGGGATGCAATGTGTTATGACTTATGTTTATTTTCCAGGCATGGATGGTGTATGAACTATTTATTGAGGAACATGTATGAATACATTTTGATGTTTTTTTGATGCATTTATAATATGAAATGGATAAAATGCTTGATGTAATGTAAATGTACTAACCAAATGGATGCAGGATGCAGCACATGTGTTTGGGGAAATCGGAGCACTAGACCGAATTGACTATCCAAATTGATGGAAGAAATGTTAGTAAGAAGAAATGAGACAGAGGATAGTTAGAGATGAAGAAAAAAACTTGCTTTCAGTAATGCACTTTGTAGGTGAGAACCTTTATTTAATGTAGCAAAACGGATGCGTAGCATCATGGCATTGAAGGCCAGAGCTAAAATGCAACCCTTTTTGCAAAAGATAGACACATCATAGACAAACAACAATCACAACAAAAAAGAAAGGGACCATGAACCATCCCGGTCACTCTAAATCACTCAATGACATCATCGAGCAACATAGGAACATGATCGAAGATAAATCAATAAATGATAAGACTCACTAATTCCAACAAGTCAAACAAACATCTTGATCTTCATTGTCAAAAGTTGAAAGTGTTGATAGGATGATCATGCTGTCTAGTTTCAACGAATGCGGTACCCCGTCTAAGATAGGACACAGTCTAGTTTCGAGTATACCACACCCTGTATAAGACTCATGATAGTAGTGACAAAGTCAAATGATATTGATGCTGACGTTCGATTGATATGACAATTGTGATCAGTTTGAATGTCTGGTTTGATTGAAAAAGTTTATCTATTAAGGTGTGATTTACAGTAAAGCGTAGTGTGTGATTGTGTGTCGTTGGAGGGATGCTTAGCGCCTGTCTATGCACAAAGGGGATACATATTGACAAAATGCAAAATGCCAAAGGAATTGTTTTTGGAATTTGAATGTTTTGAAAAAAAAATTGTTTGTTCATTTTTTCAGGACATTATTTGATTTTTTTTGGATTTTTTTAAGGACATTATTTGATTTTTAGGGATTTTTTCAGGACTTTATATGATTTTTAGGGATTTTTTCAGGACATTATATGATTTTTAGGGATTTTTTCAGGACATTTTTCAATTTTTAGAGATTTTTGCCCCCAGTGTCTAGCAAGGCAAGGAATATGATAGGTGAATAAATAGGCTTTCTGAAATGTTGGTGGATAGAGGGAAGACAAAGGCCTTTTATCATGGAGACAATACAGATGCAAGTTTCAAGGGCTATTGCGTGATGGGACAAGAGACTAAATATGACAATGTAAAGCAGTGACATGGCATGAGGGACATGTCAAGAGGTTTTTGAAACCATGTTTAAATTTTGTGTCCTTATGTCAGACCAAGATCAAGGGACAGAAAAGGTGTATGGATAGTGATAAGATATGGATAGGATAAGCAAGACCAAGAATGGATAAGGGACATGGACTGAAGGTCGGGATTGGTGAAGGGATAGTGGTAGAAAGTTGCAATATGCTAGGGAATATGGATGAAAGGTTATAATAAGCAAATGGATAAAGACCAAAAGCTATGATGGACTAAAAGCTACAAACAAGATGTGTGATGCTCATGAAGATCCTCAGCCTTGTCAACATCAAAGGTGGAAAGAGGAAATGGACATGAGGGACAATAGGATATGAAGGGTAATAACAGGGGTTCGATAGGATAGTGAAGGGCAATAAGATATGAAGGAGGAAACTTGCCCCCAAGTACGGTATGCAAGAAGTTCATAGATTACACATGACGCCTGTTTGCCAGGTTTTCATCATGGTACTTGCCCAAGGCACCTATTTACTAGGTTTTCACTAGAGGGCGAATTATTTTTGCTTTACTTTTTTCTTTCTTTTTTTTTTCTTTTTTTTTCAATTTTTTTTTGTATTTTGACATTTTAGTCGAAAATGGACACATGATAGGGGATGAAAGAAGGACTCAAACATCTTTTTGTTTGGATAGTAGCCTTGAAAAAAATGGACCATGACCTTTAAAAGCATGCTCAAAGACGTTGGTAGGATAAGGACATGGAAAATAAGATGAAACTAAGGCGAGGATTTATGCAAAGGATTGGATCAAAGGGATGGAAGGATGGAAAATATGCATTGGATAATGGATAGGGTATTGGAAGAACTGTGCTTGAGTGGATAGAAATTTTGGCAAGATCGACATTGGCACACACCTTGAGGGGTGATGGACTGATGGAGGAAAAATGGATCTCAGATTGTGAGATTTGGATGGAGGAAAGGCTATGGATTTTGGGACATAAGGGCCCAAAATGGATGAAGAAGGTGATGGAGGAAAAAATTTGAGAGGTTTGGATGGAGGAATATCAACTTTGGATGCCAAGTTGGATTTTTCTTTAGGCTTTTGTGCTTCAAGGAGCCGCTTAGGGATCCACATGGTTTTTGATTTTTCATGCTTTTGTGGTTCCTTGGAGTGCATTGCTTGCATAAGGGATTTAGGAACCCATATAGATTTTGACTTTTGTTTTTTAGCAATGGGCCTTTGTGACCTTTTGGATTTTTCCTTTTCTTTTTGGCTCATATTTTTCATTGCTTTGACATGTTGATCCTTGAATACATGTGGATTGCTAGACTTATGACATTTATACTTGGCATCCAAATTGCTTGGAGGGGGAAAGGAATGCATGGATGGATAGGAATGAAGTGGACTTCTTTTGGATTGATGAAATTTACTCAAGGATGTGTGCCTTTGCTAACCTTGCATAGAGGACGAAGGAATATAAGGACCTAAGATGGATGGAAAGTATGATGGGGAAGGTGTATGTTTTGATTTTGATGGAGGGATACCAATGTCTTGAGAGTGAGTTCTGTAGCCATGACCATTAGTATATTCTTTGATATGGAGGGGTTCTTGCTTGTGAAGGTCTACTCCTTTGCCTTTATGAATATCTTGACTTGTAGGATACTCTTTTCTTTGGGAAGAAGACGCGAGTCCATTATGAGGTGGATATGATATGAGAGAAATAATGAGATCTTGAAGTGGATCATATTGGACCAAAGTGGAAGAACCCATTATGCATGTCGAGGATTCATGAACATCTTGCACTGACACATTAGAATCATGAGGGGGATTAGGATCATGAAGGGGACTAGGATTATGTAGTGGACTAGGATTGTGTTGTGGACACGGTTCAATGACAGGCTCTTCAAGAGATGGAATGGGAGAAATAATGGGATCATCAAAAGAAATGCGATCTTGGAGTGTATATGGAGCATAAAGACAAGGAGATGGAGGAACAAAAGGATCTTGTGTAGGATTTAAAGGAATAATTTGATCTTGACATGGAGGAAGATCATTGGAATCCTCTTCAAAGGTGCTTTGCTCTTGACTTTCAATGGGATCATCGGAAAGGATGGAAGGGATATTTGGAATGTCAATGGGATTTGAAAGGACATTTTTTTCATGAAATGGAATGGGATCGTTTGGGATTGGATGGACTGGGATATCTTGATCTTGCTTGGGGCATGGAGTGTCAATAGGACTTTGGATAGGATGGACAAGAATAGGGGAATCATCGTGAGTGTCTAGGAACATGGGGTCCTAGTCAACAATTGGATGGGATGATAAGGTTTCAGGATCTTGATCTTGATTTTCTTGAGGATTCATTTCTTCATGCTCTAAATTATCCTCTTGACATGAGGTTGGACTTTAGATATGCATGAGGGATTCTGACAAGGGATCAATGTTTTGGCATGAAGGAAATGCACTTTGAACATTTGTGATGGATTATAGCAAGGAATCAATGCTTGAACATGAGGAAGAGGGACTTCGAATGGGGTCTTCTAAAATAGGTAATGGCAATAAAGTGCATGGTGGCATTGGGTCTTGTATTTCTGAAACATGACAAGGATGTGCATCATGAATTGGATTATTGTGGCAATCAATTATGGATAGCCCTTGGGTAATTTCATCCTTGGGTGTATTGTTTGATGAGGACAATATGGAAGGTTCTTATGAAACTTCTAGAGGTGTACGGATAGATGCCACTGGAGAGTCAATTTGCTTGCGAGGGGATGAGGCATTGCTAGACATAAGTGTATTATTTTGATCTTCCTCAAATAACTCACTTGGTAATTTCCTTAAGAGCATTGCAATAACGACACCTTTCTTTTTAGGTTTTGACATAGTTGTATCTGGAATTTGAACTTGTTTGGCAAAAATTTGGTCTTGGTTTGATGTCATGTTTTGATATTGGACTTGGTTCAATTGTTCTAACATGTTTGAAACTTGGGTTGGTGTGTGCTGTAACGTTTGTTTTTGAATGTTTGGTTGTGGTTGTTGATATTGATATTCCACCATTGGTTGAACCATTTGTGGACATTGTATAGTTGGTTGGACATATTGTTGAAATTGGGCCATTGGTTGTATTGGTTGTATATGTTGAACAATTGGTTGAACCATTGGTTGTATTGGTTGAAAATCTAATTGATAGTAAACACCTTCTTGTTCTTGTTTTGGAGGAACATAATGTTGAAATTAATGTTGTCTTTTTTCTTGAAATTGTTTCATCATCTCTATTTGGGAGAGGAGAGTTGGTATGTCTGATCGTTCAAGAAGAGATCTTACATCAATTGGCTCAATCTTTGGATTTTGACCTGGAAATTTTTGAAACATTTTGGACATTTGTGATCTATTCTTCTCAATGTTTTTCACTCTTTGTTCCAAAATCTCATTTTCTTGAGCTAGTTTCTCCTCTAGTTTTTGTATTTGGAGATTTGTTTCATCATAAAAAGTTTGATCAATGTTGCTTTGTTGCTGGGTTGGATAGAATTGTGATTGCATTGTCGGTTGATATGTCAAACTTTGTTGCATTATTGGTGCTTGGAACCTTGTTTCAATAGACATGTCACTATGCAATGCAACTAATGGAATTGACAAATGCAACCTAAAAGGATGACAATGCAACTTAATGTTTTTGTTGTTTTTCAAGATTTTGACAAACTCATGAATGCAATTCTAAAAATGAGACCCTTAGGAAATTGAAATGATGTCTAGACCTCAAAGGACAAAAGGACCAAGTGACAAAAGGACAAATTGACAATGTCTCACCTATATGCTTGGATACTAAGCTAGGTTTGACCAAATGACATTGATGACAAAAAGACAAAAGGTTTGATAAGGTCTAGACTTCTTAACAATGACTTAGGGTTGTATCAAAGATTTGCATTACTCAAGTATGACAAAACCTAGTTTTGACACTATATGCAAAGGGACAATTGCTATGCAAATGACTCTAATATGATATGATAATGACTTAAGCTTAATGAAGGGACCTAGGGTATGCACATGCAAATGTATGACAATGTCAACCTAAAGTTGAATTATGAAATGGTATTACTCTAATGCAAGAGGACACATGCAAATGAATGACCCTTATTGATATGCGAAAGGAGTATGACCTAGGTGAAACCTAACCTTGGTACTTGACAATGACTTTGCAAAATGCAAACCTAGGATGAACCTAAATCTAAGTGACATGAATGTTGAGACAAGATTTTGAACAATGTTTGACAACCATGTTTGAAGGTGTTTTGAACTTTGTTGGATGAAATGTTCTTGTGTTTAACCTTGTTTTGAATCAATTTGTCTTGTTTTTGAAATGAGATGCAATTCAACTTTTGACAAGCAAAGAAGACAAGATATTTCAACTTAGACTCAATACAATCATGCTCATTCACACATTTCTTATGGTAGGCAAGGAAATTAGGTACTTGAGAGGTAGACTCGTTATGGGATTCAAGGAGAATACATAGATGCTTGACCCCACAGGCTCCCCTCCATGGCACTCACTTCTCAGGGCAGCCTAGCATCAATCCCCATGGAAATCTCCCCATGGCGAACTTAGTATCTCTTCCAAGTATCCGAACTTGTCCTTCTCAAGCAACTAGAAGGATTTTTGGCCTCTAAATACAAGGTGTTTAGTAAGGATTTATGTTAAGCATTACTCCTTGGTGTCATGCAAGCATGATTGAGACATTAAGCCCACCAAGATACCAAAAAAATGTAGTCGCGCAAGCATGATTTAGACCATGAGGTCCTACTTAGATGTTGATATGAGAAAGAGTTCAAGGTTCATCACTTCCCAAGTAACTACAATTCCCACGTAACCCTTCCTTCAAAGCTTTCGCTCATCAGGTATTTATTTATAGTGAGTTAGAATGCCAAGGTATTCTAGCCATACTCACTTTGGGTCATTCCCTTCTCACGATTGTCACTTGCTTGCAAAAGCAAATGGTCGGGAAGGCAAGCCCTCTAAAGGTGACACACAATCAAAAACATGAGCATGGTATCAAAGATCTGGATTTCTGATCACCCTAAGAAGGATGAGAGCATACTCTCCTACTCCAATGTCAAACTCAACAATCAAAGAAAACATACGTTCATTCCATCCTATTTAGAAATCATATTAGGTGCCTAAATATTAATTACAAACACAATGTTTAGTTGTAGTCCAAGGCAACCTGCAAAACCACCAAGTTAGAAGTTTGATATGCTTGATCTTTGACTATCGAACCTGCATAAAATTCGTTAGTAGTTTCATCTTTGTCTTTGCCATGTGTAATGCCAAGGTGCTGCACAAAGAATCAGTACCATAAAACCAAAAAGAAGAAACAGAATGCAAAACAAACCAATTTGCAAGTAAAAACACTACTTTTTTACCTCTGTTTCTGGACTTACATAGGCGTAGAAAGCTTGACACAGGCGCAGAATGATGTAACACAGGTGCAGAATGATTCAACATAGGCACAAATCCCTTTGACACTAGCGCATAAGTCTTTAACACAGGCGCATAATGATTGACATAGGCCCAGATTGCTCCTACACAGGCGCAGAAGTGCCCAGAAAGGCCTGCATTACCCTGTTTCTTGGGTTTTTGACTTGCAAATCATCTCAAAAGCACTCAAAAGAATGGTTAGGGGGTTAGTTCACATTGGGTTCACTAATTAATGTTGCTAGGTAATGTGGAAATCATCAAAGCAAATCAATATTAGCCTAGTTCAATCACGAAAACTCAATTGCAATGATAACAATCCTAATTACACTCAATAAAAACATGAAAACAAGACATCAATTCAAACGCAAACCATTCTAAACTTGAATGTCTCCTTCATGTGGCTCCATTGTCCTTCTTTCTCCTTCAAATAGCTTTGTTTGTGGATCTCACGTACTAGTGCATAAGCATGATGTGAAAGCAAGTAGACAAGATAGTAGCGCAAGAATACTAGAAGCGTGATTGATTCGACCAGGGATCAGGGGCCTTGACTGAACAAATTCATCCAATTTATAGACAAATTGGAGAAAAGACAAAATTAGCATGAATTAGATTCAAATGGAAATTTCAAATCAAGAATGACAAACATGACAAATTATGACAAATTTGCACTTTCTATGCAAGATTGATTGATTGATAATTTTGACAAAATTATGACAAATTTCTATGTCAAAATTGATTGATTGTCAATTATGACAAATTATGACAAATTTGCTATGTCATTCCCAAGAAATTAGGAGAAAATTAGGAGAGAATTGAAATTAGATGAATTAGAAATTAGGAAATTAGAAAATGAGGAAATTAGGAAATAAGTGAATTAATTAACAATTCTTCATTTATTAATTAATTCACAAAGAGGGAAGAATTAATTAGCCAATTAAATAAACATTTAATTGTGATAAGAAGACTTAGGATAAATAAACAAATTATTAATCCTTAGAGGGAAAATGATCAACAAGGTTAAATGAGCAAATCATGAAACCCTGGAAGATGAATTGGAAATGCAAGGATGACAATTAGGTCTTGACAAAAGATAATTGATATCGATTCGATTTGATTCTAACTAACAAAGGACCAATGTTGACAAACGATTTGGTTGATAAATGTGCCAATTGACGAGGAACAATGACTAATTGATCCAAATTGACATGATTGAGAAAGACGACGATCGATGACAAATCGATCGCAAAATTGAAAATGACCATGATCTATGACAAATCGATCGCAAGATGACAAGATTGATAATAGGACAAAACCCTAATTAGGATTGATGATGTCCAAAATGAAATCGAATTAATGATGTCAAAATATGACAAATGAGAATGCACATTGATGCAAGAAGATAAGATCGACCAAAATCATGACAAATATTGCTATCGACAAGACAGAATTCGAAAGCAAGACAAATGAAGAATGCAGAAGAATGACTAGATGCTCACAAATGATAAAGACCAAGTGCGAATCATAGGAGAAATGTTAATGCGATGTAAAAACCCTAAAATAAGGCAATGCACAAATGTTAAAGTATGACTCTGCAAGCGTTGACCATTTTTAGACGTGTACACTAACAATTGGTATCAGAGCCTGGTCCTCTATTTTCAAAAGCCTAACAGCTTGAGGAAGCTCTTGACATTGGTAAAGATGGAAAATCTAATGAAGCAACTTGAAGGAGCTCTTACTGACTATGATGCAGAGAAGTTGAAAAATATCAAATTAGAAGATGATTTAAAAGCAGCTCAAGACATTATTCAGGCACTTCAAGAAAATCTTACTGTTACAAGAAACAAGAGAAGAGAACTTTGTGAAAAATTGCAAAATGAAAATGATGAAAAGGAATCACTAAATGATAGGATAAGTAAATTGAAACAAGAGATCATGACAACAAAAAATGAAATGCAGGATATGACTATGAGATTCTGCAAAGAGATTGAGGACAGAAAGAGGAATGAAGAAGAATTGACCAGAAGACTAAGTGGTACAGCAAATGAGAACACAAGACTTAGCTATGAAAATGATATGTTGAAGACAAATCTGATGCATACTCAAAATGACTCGAATGAACTAATGAGACAAAAAGAGATCTTGGAAAGGGAATTGGAAACTGCAAATCAACACAAAGAAAAACTCAAGAAAAGCTCAGAAGAACTTGGTACCTTATTGAAGAATCAAAAACCCAAAGGTGACACTTCTGGAGTTGGATTTGAAGTTGGAGAAAGCTCCGGTACTGCAAATACCCAGGATCAAAGCAAACTGGTAAGACCCTCTAATACTTACAAATTCAATGGAAAATGCTTTAACTGTAATAAATATGGTCATAGGGCAAATGAATGTAGATCTAGGAATTATCAGAACATCAATCCTCCCACCGGTCAATACACCAAATGCAACAAAATTGGTCATAACTCTGAAAATTGCAGAATGAATGTAAGATGTTATGTTTGTGGAAGATTTGGTCATTTATCAAATAAATGCATAACACAAACTGGCATAGGTTATGGGAAAGCTATTCAGAAAAATAATGTAACTTGTTATGCATGTAACAAGATTGGTCATATTGCTAAATTTTGTAGAAGTAAAGGTACACCGGTAGATAACAAAAGTACTAGCTTGAAAGGTAAAGAAAAGGTTGAAGAGGTTAAGCAAGAATTTTCAAAGCAATGGATTAGAAAAGGTGATCTAAATATTGGGGTTACTCCTCCACTGGTAGAACCAACAAATGCTTCACCGGTAGGAGAATATGATGCTCCACTGGCAGGACAGAGCAATGCTCCACCGGCAGGATGTTCTTCATCAAATTGAAGAAAATTATCTTGAGGGTTTGGCAATTTAATGACACATGTGCTATTATTCCCTCGGTTAGAGAAAAGAAGTTGAAAATCCTTCATTACCGGCAAATAAAGTTGAGTTAATACATTGCCGGCAAACAATTAATGTGGTAGGTGGCAGAAAAGACTTTATAAAATAAGGTTTTTTTCTCCATTTCATTTCACCGTGAATTCAAACTTTCAAAGAGCGCGAAGATTTCCAAGCTAAGGCATTCCGAGCAAAGAGGCAAAGCACTTCAACAATCAATCCATCCAAAGGTAGAAAAAGGTATTTATCATCATGGCATCCTCCTCTGCACCTGAATTCATAGCAAACCCTACAGTAGTCGAGGTTATAAAATGACCTAGGCCCGTGTTTGAGCTAGTTCCTGAGGTAGCTAAGAAAGATGACAACACAGGTGCTTTTTCCCAGATTCCAAAGGGTGTTGTTTATGCAGAAGACCCTAGAATGTATATTCATTGCAACATAGAAGAATTAGGTGATGAAGAAATAAAAAACATGTATAAATCTGTTATATATGACAATGCCAGAAATGTGAAACCTGAACATAAAATTTTTGAAACCCTAGGATTCACTGAAATCCTCTACATTCCTGAATTTCCCAAGGAAGTAGTTAGGATAGTTCTAAGTAGGGTACATGGCTCATTCTTTTGGCTTGACTCAGTGCACAAAATTACAATGGTAGCTATGAAAGCAGTAACAGGGTTACCTTCCACCGGTACCAGACCCGACAAAACCAAGAAGGTCTCCAATGACCTAGTAATGAAATTAACTGGTGCAACATCCAACAAAAGATCATTGAGGGTTAATGATGTGACCGATACAAATTTGAGATTCATTAGCATGATTCTAGGCTACAAAGCAACTCATGCAAATAGGCTTAACTCTATTTCCAGTTTATGCATAAAGAGTGCTCATGACATGGTTAAGAACAATGTAAAAATTGATATCTGTGAATGGTTAAAAGATGAGTTAATTGACAACTTAGCAAAAATCAAGAAGGATAAGAAAGGAACCTTTAGATTTGGAAATTTGCTTGTATGCTTAATGCTACATATAACCAAACAGGTTCCCGGTATAGGCAACAAGGATTTTGGATTTGACATATCGGTAGGAAAACAATTGTCTGACTTATTCAACAACATGGGTGAAAACAAAGAAAAGAATATCCATGAGTATTTTCAAGCACTAAAGGTCAAAATGAATAAGAGGATCAGACTATCATAGGAAATTGTCAACAAATATAAGGATGACATATGTTTTGTAATAAAAAAGGATGAGATCTGGATGGAAGCAGTCATCCCAAGAACAATCTAGGTTATAGAAATGGGGTATGAAGCAGATGACCACATAGTGGAAACTTATGCCAAAGCACTTCTGGAAGCCCCCCATGAACCAAAGGAAGAATTATTTGGTAGTGCTGAGCACATTGAAAGTCAAATTCAATCTAAAAAGAGAGTAAAGAAAATTGATGCATCTGTGAGGAAAGGAAGCAGGCAAGCAAAAGCCTTAAAAGATGATGTACTAAAGAAAACTGGCATAACTGAAGAAGAGTTGGCAGCCCAACAGCCTGAAACTCATCTATCACCGGTAGATACCTCCTCAGAAGGAGATATACGAGCAACTTTCAAAAGAGTTGTTAGGAAAAGAGACCCCTCACCGGTATCCACTCCTTCACCTAGAAGGACAAGACAGAAGCAACAAGCTGTAAGGTCTCCAGTCAAGAAAGCCACACCTAAGAAAAAGCTGACCCCCAAAAGGAAGAAGAAGATAGACACTGGCTTGGCCCCTTTTGACATATTACTAGATGAAATCACAGAGGAAGGTAAATTGAAAAACATAGGGAAAATCTATGACACCCTATCAGAAGATGAGAAAGGACAAATTGAGGAAAGTGTTATACTACACATGGACATGTATAAAAAGTTTTTGATGCAAGTCCTAAATGAAATTCCTGATGAATTATATAAAAGACTTGAGGCTAGAAGGAAAGGAATAATTGAGTTGGATAAGAAAATAAAAATAGAGAAATTACTTGCAGTATACCCCGCCAACTCACCTAAGGAAATTGATGATTTGATAGCTAAGGCCAACCGGACAGTCTTTTCCACTGCACACCGACAAATATCATTAATGGCAGGTAGAGTTACTGAAGTTTCAACTGAAACAGAAGATGGTTGGGATAGATTCTTGGTTCAAAAAGAAAAACAAGAAGAATATATGAATCCCAAGCCCATTCTGGTATATCAAAAGGACAAAGGGAAAGGTAAAGTTGGTGGACTGCCAAGTATCAAGATTAGAGACAACTTACCCCCACCTCCTTTAAATACTCCACCGGTAAAAACAACTGCAGAAGATCAACCGACATCTGAGAGCATGGACACAGAGGATAACAATCCTAATCCTGAAGTCCTATATACTGTGAATGTTGATATTCAAAAAATCAACATAGTGGTAGATAAGGATACCATAGATAAATCTGATAATAAAGAGCAATCGGCAACAGGAAACCAAGAGCAACCGGCAGCAGATTCAGAGAAAAAGATGGAATCTAGAACACAAACAGAGCAACCAACAGAGCTAAAGGCTCCAGAACAGATGCCACCGGTAAGAAATGATGCAAGAAAAAATGTGGAGACACAAACAGACCTACCAGAGGTCAATACTAGCATGGTCCCTTCCACCGGCACTCAGTTTACTGCGTCACCATCAAATGTAACAGAGGTATTTCTCGATTCTATCAAGAAAATAACTGATTATAGCTCACAAGCTTATAAAGAAATAGATGATTCAATTCTAGTTTTGAAATTAATAGCTCCAAATTGTAATATAGCCAACAAAGATTCTTTAGGCCAGTTGGATACACTTTGTAAATATATTTCTCAAAATTTTGAGCAAACAAAGGTAGAAACTGTAAAGGAAAGTGTAGAAAAAGAGAAACAGAAATTCTTTGAGGAAGGAATAAAGAAGTGTAATAGGGAATTTGACACACTTCTACCGAAACTGTGCAATTTATTGAAAGAATACAAAACTCTGTATAAAGACACCTGTAAGATAAACTTTTTGACCACGGATGTAAATAAAAAGATGAGCAAGGTACAAGAAGAGATCAATAAACTTGCTGATAATTTTGTTAACTCACCCGATACATTATCAGTTTTTGAGGAAAAGTTAACAAATTTTGAGGAAGAATTGCTCAAATTAGAAAGAGAAAAAGAGAAAAAGAGAAAATAATAAACAAGGCAAAATTTTTGATATCTAAACTAAGTCCAAGATTGGACTATTTAGCATCTCTACATAAGGAAATCTCAGACACACTAACACAGGGTAGCAAAACACCGACAGAGCACTTGCAGCATCTCACCGGTATAGTACACAGAACTGAGATAGCAATAAAGGAGAGAAAGAAGTTTATGGATGGTATAAACTTAATTTTGGGAGATATTCTTCAGCTAATAACTACCCAACTACAAGGTTGAGGTTATGTATTGGTACAACTACAAATCTACTAACCTTTGTCATTGATGCCAAAGGGGGAGTAGTAGATGAGAAAATTCAAAACACAGGGATCACATGCTCAGGGGGAGCCCTCATAATTTTGGTAACATTATTTTTGGTATACACATTTTTGGATATCTTTTTGAAATTTCTCATGAGTGTTGCCATCAATGCCAAAGGGGGAGATTGTTGGCATATGGACACTCCAATGAGACATTGTGTGTGATTGAAGGTTTTGTCATTGATGGCAACCTTGCAATCCTCTGGCACTGGCAAGACATTATACCGACAAAACATTACATAGGCAACCTTGCAATCCTATGGCACCGGCAAAGCTTTACTCAAAAAAAATAGTGCACCGGCATCAAGAAAATCAATCTACACCGGCACCGGCATAGAAGATGTACACTGGCATAGAAGGAAATATGTATACCAACACAGAGGCCAACATGACTTTTGATATGTAATATTTTGTTTATCATTGTAAGCCGACTTGGCAAATTGTAAAATAACTCTTGTATATAAAAGAGATCATTGTAGGCATTTGTAGGATATGGATAGAATGTAATAAATAAATTATAAGGTAGACCTAATGTGCGAATTGTAGGTCAAAGGTATATGTAAAGAACAGAGCAAGAACCGGTACTGAATCTGGCATAGAAGATGCTATTGTAAAGCAGTATAGAATATTGGATTTGTGTAAATCCTCTTTGTAAGTCAGTGTGACTTCTTGTTGAGCAGTGAGCTCTAGGCAGTTGGCCTTCCTGCATGTGCAGGCCCCTATTGTAAGTAATATTCTCTTATTGGCTAGTAAGTGAATATTGTGGGTCACAAATCCCACTGAGGTTTTTCCCACACTGGGTTTCCTCATTAAACATCTTGTGTTATGGTGTTCTTTTCATGTGGATGCTTTTGATTTTGTTATTTCCATTAATTCTTGCATACCGGTATACTGTTACTTTATATTCTGCATATTCAGTTTTAAGAAAATTTCATAACTGGTCAGATACTGATTCACCCCCCCCCTCTCAGTATCTATGGGAACCCTAACACAGACTAGGAGAAGACTTTCCCAGAATGATGAACAAGTCAACTTCTACCTCATGACTGAAGTAGAACCTAAAACATTCAATTAGGCTAGAAAAAGTGAAAAATGGATGGATTCCATGGAAGAAGAGTTGCAGCAGATTCAAAAGAACAAGACTTGGGAATTAGTCCCTAGACATGAAGATAAGAACATCATTGGCACCAAATGGGTCTACCAGAATAAGATGAATGAATAAGGTAAAATTGTTAAGCATAAAGCTAGACTTGTGTGCAAGGCTTACTCTCAAGTAGAGGGCATTAATTTTGAAGAAACATTTGCATCGGTAGCTAGATTAGAAGCAATTATAATGTTTCTATCCTTTTCGGCCTACAAGGGCTATAAAGTATATCAAATGGATGTAAAATTTGCCTTCCTCAATGGAAATTTGGAAGAACTCTACATGGAGTAACTGGAAGGGTTTTTGTTACATGATGATGAAACCTTTATGTGTTGGTTGAAGAAATCCCTGTATGGTTTAAAGTAAGCTCCTAGAGAATGGTATACAAGGCTAGATCAGTATTTGCAGGAGCAAGGATTCAAAAAGGGGAGTGTTGACAACAATTTATACATCAAGAAAGATGGAAACTGCATGATCATTGTGGTTGTGTATGTAGATGACATTATTTTTGGAGGCAACAAAGACACACTTTGTGAAGAATTTGCTTATCAAATACAATCAAAATTTGAGATGTCAATGCTTGGACAATTGACATGCTTCCTTATTTTGTAGATATCACAACAAGATAAGGGAATCTTTATCTCACAAACCAAGTATGCAAAGGATATGTTGAAGAAATTTCAAATGGATTGGAAACCGGTGAGTACCCCCATGTTGATCGGAAGTAAATTAAGTAAGAATGATGAATCACCAGTGGTGGATCAGACATTGTATAGATCCATGATAGGTATTTTATTGTATCTTACTGCTTTTAGATTGGATATAGTGTAGGCAATGTGCATGGTGGATAGATTTCATGTTGCACCTAAGAAATCACATATGAATGTCGTAAGAAGAATTTTTAGGTACCTGTAAGGAAAACTACATTATGGTTTGTGGTTCCCTAAATAAGGGGAATTAATCTTGGAAGCATATACTGATGCTGATTGGGCTAGTTGCATTGATGACTAGAAGAGCACAAGTGGTGGTGTATTCTTCCTAGGTGACTTGTTGGTCTCATGGAATAGCAAGAAGAAGGATTTAGTCTCCCTATTAGCTGCTGAAGCATAATACATTGTTAATGCTACATGTTTCTCTCAGGTGCTTTGGATGAAGCAAACCCTCAAGGAAATATAGGTGGACATCTCTAATCCTATTCCCATTTGGTGTGATAATTCAAGTGCCATCAACATATCAAAGAATCCAGTGATGCATTCCCAAACAAAGCATATCGCCATCAAGTATCATTTTCTTAGAGATAAGGTTGAAGGACAAGAAGTAAATATGGAATATGTCCCCACAAGAGAATAAGTGGCAGACATTTTAACCAAACCATTGCTGGTAAGAACTTTTGAGTACTGAAGACACAAGTTGGGAGTTGTGTCACCTGCCTTATGCACTTAAGTTAGTAAGAACTTATAAAGTTCAAGGGGAATTCATAGAAGAATCTATAACTCTTGAACCACATATTTATCATAGGGAATGTTCAAGATTGTATGTCTTAGTACCAGATGTAATCACTAGGAGAAGATTTGACTAAGCAGGAGATAGGTATGAATCAAAGGGGGAGTATATTATACCCTGACCCTTTGTCATTATGTCAAAGGGAGAGAAATCTACCGATATGAAGTCTTGCAGTAAGTTGACATCAATGCCAAAGGGGGAGATTGTTGGCATTATTGGCATTAAGTTGTCATTGATATCAACTAGTTTGGCATGGTCACTAGTGACTAAGAAGTGGTGACCGGTATAGGAGAAGTAAGACATGATGATGCCAATCCATATGTATGTAAGTAGATTGAAGGTAAGTTACTGGTACACATGAAATGAATCATCTACCGATATACTCAGAGAAGATTAATTTTGTCGGTAAATGGATAGAGTAGTAGGACCAACATGTTTGATGGAAGGCCAAGTTGATCCATGGACAGAGAACAGGTATGAAGGTATGAAGACCCACCAGTGGAGTTAGGTTATACCAGTAAGGTGAGTTGAACTAGTTATCTTGGTGAAATGAAGAATGTCAAACCAACATAGAAAACCAAGCAGAGGTGGATGTCGACAAAGATGACAGTTGGAAGTTAGGTGGTGATCATGCACAGGTCAGTGAAGTGTGCATTAATGTAACAGTCAGCAAGTAGGTCAAATTTTATGAAGAACCTATAAGTCATGGAGGATGCCAGAAGATTGTGGCTCGAGGAAGACAAGTTGGAAAGAGATTGAACTTATCCTGTAAGAAGATCTGATCTTTGTACCCATTCGTTGAAGGAAAAAACAGAGCCATTAATGGTGTGTGACAAAGAAAAGTAGAAAAGCATGGTGCAAACCTCCAATATTAGAAAACATACATTGGAATGCAAGGTATTGTTGGTGTTGATTGATGGAATGCAAATCATCTCTCTAGAAAAGAAGATCGAATGGAATCTAATATGGACCAGGTTTGTGAAGGCAAAACCTAACACGACACTATTTAAATGTTGGTTTGGCAGGAACCCTAGAAGATAAATATGTGATCTCAAGATTGAAATCAGTTGATGCTTGATGCAAAGAGTGAGAGATAAGAGAGCTTGAGAAAGGAGGAAGATCATCTTCCTTAGAGTTTATTCTAAGTAAGTTGTAGAGTGAGTTAGCAAGTGAACTGGTGAGAGGGTCTAATTGGTAGAGACAGAGTAACCGGTGAGGTGTGATTGGTCAAGAAGGCATCCAAGAGTGACATAGTATGGTGTGAGGCTGAGGGAGAAAGAAGAGAGGCTAAGAGTAACTGATGAGTGATTAGAGAGAGAAATCTGATAATCGGTAGTGTGACAACCATTGAAGAAGAGGATTTTGTTAACCAATAGAAATCCATTGTTCAAGTGTTGTAGAACTCATTTGCAACTAGGTGTTATAACTATATCTAAATTGTATTTCATTATACTCACTGAGTTGGAGCTTGGTGCAAGGGTTGGTGCTCCTTGGGTTGGTGCCCTAAATCATTGCAATCCATTATTTCACTTGTGAGGCTGGATTGGAGCAATAGACTCCAACAACATTTCTCACCGAGGTTTTTTGCATATTGGGTTTTCCTCATACATCTGGTGTTGTGGGTTGTATTTGTGTTTTTACCTCTTTTGATATCTACATTTGTCTTACCAATTTGATTGTTTAGCACTTAGGATAATAAGCAGTATTCCAAGGTTGTTTAAAAAGAAAATAATTTAGGAACCACTGATTCACCCCCCTCTTAGTGGTACCTTGTGTTTAACAAGGGTGACATTCTTCTATTTACTCTCAGTTGAACCCTATTTAATGTGTAAACAACAGTATAGACAGCCTCCTTCCAATAGATATCAGGCAAATTTGCGTCATTTAATATAGTTCTTGCCATCCCCTTAACTATTCTCTGTTTCCTCTCCACAACTCTATTCTGTTGTGGTGTCCTAGAGGCTAACTATTGTCTTCGGATTCCATGCCTCTCACAGTAGTATTTAAATTCATTTGATGTAAACTCACCTCCATGGTCTAATCTTGAACACTTCAACTTGTATCCACTTTCTTTCTCAACCATCTTCCTGAAGATTTTAAATCTTTCAAAGGCTCATGATTTGTCTTGCAGGAAGGTGCCCCATGTCATCCTTGAGAAATCATCTATGAGTAGCATGAAGTATCTTTCTCCATTTAGGGCTCTTATCCTTGTAGGTCCACATAAATTAGTATGCACAAGTTCTAAAGGTCTTGTGGTAGAATATTCTTTTGTTTTGAAGCTAACCTTGGTTTTTTTCCTCTTTGAAACTCATCACAAAAAGTACTTGTTGGTTTGATAATCTGAGTTATGTGCCTTACATAGCCTTTCTTTCTCACTTTGACCAAATTGTCAAAATCAATATGTCCTAGTCTCCTATTCCACAACTACCTCTCATAAACTTGTCCCATCATGCATTGAGACTCAAAACACTCCTTGAGGTTGTATACATTGACATCTATCCTTTTGCCTTTAACAAAAAGCTCTCCATTGCTTTCCTTTCTTATTTCACGTCCTTTTGAATTGAAAGTAAACTTGTATCCTTTGTCACACATTTGACTAACACTCAACAGATTATGTTTTAAACCTTTCACATAGTATACATCATGAGATTTTAATTTTCCATCTATGTCAAGAGTACCTTTGCCTCTAATTTTGATTCATGAATTGTCTCCAAACCTCATTGAGCATCCATTCCAATCTCCAAGCTTGATAAATTTCTTCTTATCACCAATCATGTGATTTGAGTAGCCATAATATACCACCCATAAATTCTTCATTTCAACATGTAGGGCAGTTTAAACAATCAAACTTGACTCAGCCTTGTCCTTATCCTTTTCAACCCAAACTTGTTTGGTTTCTTTCTTTTTGTCTACTGTTATTTTCTAATCTGGATTGGCTTCAGGTTCCAAGGTTGATATTTTCTTATTTTTCTTAGTTATTCTTATTTTACAATGCTTTTCAATATGTCCAAGATTTTGACAATAATAACATTTGACATTTCTATTGAATGATGAACTTAAGGGACTATCATAGGACTGAAAATTATATCTCCTACATTCATAGCTTCTATGACCAATACCATTACAATGGTAACAAATAATATTCATATCCCTAAGAGCAAAAAATGAATTTTACATTGAAAACTTGGTAGAGGCCTTTTCATAAGCTTATAATCAGCAATTCTATGACTGTAAGTATTACATTTATAACAATAGCTATGGAACTGAAGTGCCTACCAATGATTGTTGAAGTTGTTTCTATTTGGTCTCCTTGAATTACCATATCTCGGTCTTCTTGAGCCCTTCTATGTATCCATGACTCTTGTGAATCCTCAGACATCACACCTAGTTTTTCCTTTAGGATCAGCATGTTGAATCATTGATTGATTTCTTGTAACAACAACATATGTCTTCTTCATGTCTTCAACAATTGTTTTCAAATCTATTTTATTCCTCGGTGCATCCTTGACTATGAAGTTTTTCTTATCATTCTTATTAATTGAAGTAACAAAGTGTATTTCTTTGCTTTATAAGTTTTTACTTGTAGAACACTGACTAGCATCAAATCCAACACCCTTTATGTCTTTGGATTTCTTTTGCTTACTCAACATGGTTTCTAGTACTTCAAAATTACACCAAACTTAATTCTCATCGTGAGTTCATCATTGCACATTTTAAGTTCCTTTCTGAGATTCACAGTTTCTTCCTCCATCTTTTGATACTCCTTCTACTTATTCTCAAACTCTATTTTAGTTACCTCATACATTATTTTATCTTCATTCAATTGTGTTCTCATATCTGAAATATTTTGCTCAAACTCCTTAAGGCATTCGTTCAATCTATCTTGTTCTTCAACAACTGCATATTTAACCTTTTTGTATTCTCTCCTTACTTTTTTAAGTTCTTCAAGTGCACTCACAAGCTCTCCTACAAGATCTACCTCAGCTTCAACTTCCTCTTCCTCATCAATAACATATTAATCATGCAACTCTTCTAGCACCATAAAAAGATTGACTTCTCTTTGATTTTCAATGCAGCACTCATCAAACATACTTTCTTCATGAGTGGCATTTTCTTCAAATGTGTAAAGGCTATTCATTCTCCTAAAGTTTCTTCTTCTTGGCTTGAAAGAATTCTTTATCTTCTCTTTACCATAGGTCTTCATACTTTTCTTCTCATCTTCATCCTTCTCCCCATAAGGACATTTAGATGCAAAGTGTCCAATCTTACCACAGTTGAAATATTTAAAAGGGAGCTTACATTTATATTTTCCTGAACCTTTCTTGAGATTTCTTGCAAAGTTAGCTATAGAAGCATCTGAGTCATCTTCATCCACATTAACAACTTCTTCTTTTCCTTTCTTTGTATTATTGAAAGCAACTTCTCTTTTTGAGGTTTCACTACCAATTGTCCTCATCTCATAGACTGATAAGGAACCAAATAACTCATCCATGGAGAAGGTTTTTAGATATTTAGCTTCTTCTATTGCAGAGGCCTTTGTGTCATACTTTGGAGTGAGTGATCTCAACATCTTTTTGATAGTGACTTCATCTTTTACTTCCTCTGCAAGTCCTCTTATAGTACTCACAATCTCATCTACTCTTTGCAGATAATCTGCTATCTTTTCCTCTTCATTCATTTTTAGGCTTTCAAATTGAGCCCTTAGGTTCTAAAATTTGGCTTCTTTCACTTTGGTATCTCCTTCATATACTTTTTGTATCTTATCCCATGTTTTAAGATCTATCTAAAAGATGATAGAATCAAATATGAATTGAAATTATTTTCAAAATAGCACAAAGTATATTCTAAATAGAATTCAATTAAACTTTTTCCAAGTCTACAACACTACTGTTAATTGAAAAATAGATAGATAAAAAATTAGAACCCTTTCCACGAGTTCCTCATCCCTTAAATAGTTAAGCATCTAAGTAAGTAAAATAATGACTTTTTGAGGATAGACGACTAAAGAGAGTTTTAAAACATCACTTAAAATAAAAAGGGTCCACCGAGACCAATAGTTTTTGAGAAAAGAATTTTGAAAATTAAACAAACTAACTAAACAACAACTAAAGAGCCACCACATCCTCATTTGCCTCTTCATCTTCCAGCTTTGTCACATCATCTACTGCCTCTTGGTCTTTTGTTGTTGTATCCATCATACCACCATAATGAAACATTTAATTAATGATTCATCTAATGCGCGTCACAAATCAATCTATGTTGACGTCACCATACAAGTTGTTGATTATGGGGTTGTCGCCATCAGAGCATCTATCTATCGTGCTCTTCAAAAACCATGGAACAATAGAATGTGTGTGCAAAAAGATCCTTAAAGTGTGATCGGCCCATATGAGACTTGTGAGGGGCCCATTGAAACAACAGTATCAAGGATCGGACATCGGGTAGAACGAGTATTGATGACAAATGAGAACTAATGAGTTACTCTTCCATTGAATGGTGATAGGCCAATAAAGAAAGGGTAGGGCCCCTTTAGACATAAGTGAGACTTGATGCCTAAAATAAGGTTAATCAGGCATTTTTGAAACTAAGTAATGCAAAGTGCAACCAAAAAAGAGAGATGCTTAATGACCCAAAATAATTATTCATAGTTAAAATGACAGGTAACAAGGACAAATATTATTGTGAAATTGTTGAGTGCAAGCATTAGCCAATTGTTGAAATGACATAATAGAATAAGGAGGCAAAGAACAATACCATTGAAAGGCTTTATCCCTAAGTGTTCTAGTGAACAATTTCCTTGGGATGATGTGCAAATATGTGTTTGGATTGGCTGAGTGATGTGTTGTCATTGTTGTCAGCATATTCCTTTGTGTGTTGCAATGTTGCAATCACATTAAGTGAGTTGGTTTGGCTAGTATGTTGCAGATGAGTTTTTGGGGATTAAAGGGTTTCGAGATAGGTATCTATAGTTGATTTAGCTTAAGTTTTAGTCATTCACATGGAGATTTGATTGTGTAATGAGATCCGGTATTGTGGTTAGTTTTTCAATTTGTTAGTGTTGATTAGTGTTCTGTATTTTTCTCCATATTGTAATATATTGGTTTATGATTTTGGTAGAGTATTTGGGACATTCTAGTAGATGGTTCATAATTTAGAGGTTTGCAAGTGAATCTTTCAGTTTCTCAGTCATTGCAGTTTGTGTTCTTGGAGTTCAGTATAATGATGATGAAAATTCTAGTAAGTGGTCTTGGTGTGGTTGTTTCTATGGTAATTCATGATGCTTGCGGATGTTTCTAGATCATGTCCTATTTGTTTTGGTGGTTCGCATTGATCGTTGTGCGCGTTATTGATGATTTTATTTAGTCTGGTGGTATTCTTCATTCTCTTAGCCATCATGATGATTGTAGCATGTTGCGGATATTCAAGGCATAATTCTTGGAGGTGTTTTTTGTTTGAGGTGTTGATTTAGGTCCATACTATGTCTTAAGTGACATTGTTTTGGTCCGCATATAATATTGTAGCATGTATGGTTATATCTTTGTAATTTTTGATGTGGGTTGAGATGACCTTGAAAGATTAATTAATGTAATTGTATGTTGCAGATGTGTGTTGTGTGTGAATAATGCTTTGATCTTTTAGAAGTAGTGAAATAGTGTGAAGTGTGAAGAAGTATGATAAAGTAGAATATGTGCCTAACTAGAACTATAACCAATCATTAGGAGATGTTATTTTCTCAATTCATGATCTTCTAGATGTAATCCGAATGTTGTTGTAAGACAATGAGTCTTCCCTGGGTTGTTACCCTTTGTTGTTTTCGAGAAATAAGCTCTAGGCAATGTGCCTGAATGCATTTGCATTCCCCATTCTAATATTTCATATCCTTCTAACAAGGTATCATCATATTGTGGGTAGCTTCCCACCATGATTTTTCCCTTGACTGGATTTTCTGCGTCAAAAAGCTTGGTGTTATGTGTGTTATTGATGTGGTGTTCTGATTGATTAAAAAATAGGTTTTAAGGACCCAAAACCTTTACACCATAGAAATAGAAAGAGCAGAAAAAGGATTAAAAGTCCACATACATAACGACTGGCCAGAAGACCAACGAACAGAAAGAACAACAAAGCAACAAAACAACAAAACACAGCAAAGAAACCGGGGAGACGCTACACAACAATTTTCTTTAGCAGGTCCTCTACCTTTATCACCAACTCATCATAGGTAGCCCCGATAGCTTTCAGCTCTTCCAGATCCTTGTTCATTTTCTTTTCCTTCCTCTTACCTCTGGTGTAGGTTCTGGGACCTTGAGCTTCCCCTATACCTTCAGCATCCAAGTCAATTTCTTGGATTTCCTTGTCATCATCAAGCTTACTATTGAGGGTATGAGTATTATTGGCTGAGATTTTCAGAATACTAAGGCTCTACTCCACGATATTCTTAAGGCACTCCTCAATTTTTTCCACTTTAGTGACAGTATCCGAGACTATTTTTTCACTAGTTTCTGCAAGGCTTTTTATGTTTAGCATCTCCTTTTCAATCTTCTCAAACCTGGGGTTGAAAGCATCTCTGATGTCTTCTGCTTTAGCAATAGAGTTTTTTAGATCCTCAATATAGTCAGCCATTGTATTCCCCTCCCCTATATTAAGGGTCTCCAGAATCAGGACTCTGTTGCATATTTTTTAATACTCATCCACAACTTTCTTGTGACCATCAATGAGCCATTCCATAGTTTTCATAAAACCATGCAAGCCCTCGGGAGGAGGGCCATAGGGGGGAGTCACTTTTCCAGGGGTTACCTGTTCATCTTTAGGGATATGGAGGGTGGAGATAGTGTCGGCAACCTTGAGAGTCTCTTCCATTATCTCCTTTTCCAGGCTGTGCTCGGCTTCCAAGGTCCTAGCTTGCTTGTCAGCTTCCGGTTCCTTGCTAGTCTCCTCTTTTTTATTATACTTTTTCTGGGTCTGGGCTTGATTTTTAATTTTCTTCTTTAGAAACCCTTTAGGGTTCTTCTTCTCCTTAGAATAATCTGAATACTCTTCTTCCGAAGAGATGCTGATCAAGGGTTTGATTTGAAGTTTTTTGCCCTTGGAAGATGAGGGTCTTGTTTTTCTCTTCTTACAACTCTCATACTCTGAATCATCGGAGCTATCCTCAGTATCAGATGAGGAATCATTGTCAGATTCCTCCTCCTCCAAAAAAGAAGAATCAGACATATCTTCCTTAGAGTCCATAGAGGGCTGCATCCGGTTAATTTGACTGGCCTTTAAATGGTCATAAATAAGGACCATTAGGCCTTGGTGCATTGTAGTATCGCCTAGAGGATTCTCTTTGTAGGCTTTAAGGGACGCATTCATTGAGCAAAGCAAGAAATAAGGAAAATTCACTTTATCATTATGCCTAAAGTGGTTTAACAGAACAAAATGATACCCCTAGACTTTCGTAAACCTACCATCTAGAGTAATATACCACATTAAAACAAAGAGAATTTCCCACTAGGGTTTGGCAAAAGCCCTAGGCGAGTAGTAGGTTTTGCTCAACTTTACCAGTCATTTTTTCTCTTTCTTAGTAACCAGGTACCTTTCAATGGCTTCCCTACTAACCTTCCTATCTCTGTAGAAGTTGTAGCCTTCCCTGTTGAGACTCGTAGCTTTAGCAATTAAATCTTCATCAATTTCCACCATTTGATCACCCATTTTTAACATGCCCTTCTTCCAGTTTTTGCAGAAAAGGCTAGTTACCATTCCATCATAGTCATGGAGTCTCTCTATGAAGTTCGAGAGACCACCCTTCTACAAAATACCCCACAACTCTTCCTTTTGTTTCCATTCATTGCAACTACTTGGCTCATATCATCTCGTATTTCCGCCCATGATGTTGCTTCTCATAGCCAAATTTTGAAACTTGCAGAGCTGGTTAAACAAAGAGCTTTTCGGAGCTAAAAAAATTACCCAGCAAGTGTGGGAGTTGATGGCATTGATGTTATAATGAGTGATTTTCTCAATATATAAATAACTCGAAGTGCTCACATCAGTACTTTTCATTATTACCCTGTCAATCAAGAGTCTTTGGGGTACTTCTATATCGCTCATCACTTATGATTTCTCTGACATCTTCGGGGAGTCCACTCTCACCCATCCACATGGTAATTATCTCATTTTTAACCGCCACATTGGTAGCCAAATCAGCAAAACAGTTGGCCTCCCAATAGATATGGGAGGTATGGCATTTTTTAAAGGTTCTAATAATGTCAATAGCAGAAGTGATTATGTTGTGAATCGACCATGAGGGTTTTGAAGTCCCATTGAGGCACTTTATTATATTATTTGAGTCCCCTTCTATCCATAGATAGGGGCAATTCCATTTTTTGGCTAGGATAATGCCTTGAAGAGATCCCATTGCTTCAGCTTTATGGTTAGTTTGGGTTCCAATAGGGCCATCAATCATCTATTTGCAGATTCCTCTATGATCTCTAAGAATAGCTCCACAACCTGAAGGACCTGGGTTACCTCTGGCTAAACCATCAAAATTGATTTTGAGCTAGCCCTAGGGAGGGGTTTGCCATTTAGCTTCAAACCTTTTATTGTAGCAAAGATTAGGACCATTGGTGATCTTCATATTCCAAGCCCTTAAGATATTTGACTCTAGGGAGTTATTTGAATAACAAGGACCCTCCATGATTCCCATATTTTCCTAGATAGCCCTTTGAATTTTCTGGAATACAGTATCTTGATTTAGGGAGACATCCCTGAAGATTCGGTTGTTTATTTCTTTCCAAAGACCCCACAAGATGTGAGGAAGAGAGAGTTGCCACATACATCTCAAAAAAGAGTTAGTCCATTGAATATGCCAGGAGGAGAACAAATCTCTGATGTTACTAGGAAACACCCAAGCTAAACTAAAGCTCTTGAGGAAACTTTCCCAAACTGAGGCTGAGAAGGAACAGTGGAGGGCAAGGTGGTCCACAGACTCTTCCTCTTGAAATCACAACACACACCTATTAGGAAGGGCAAAACCTCTGCCTTTTAGGTTGTCAACGGTAAGGATCTTATTTTGGAGCATAGTCTAGAAGAAAAAAATGATTTTGGGGGTGAGACCTTTTATCCATGCTTTAGACCAAAAATGATTTATAGGATAGGGGGGGGGGAAGGACACAATACAATGAAGACACAGTTAAAGTACCTTTGGGATCATGTTTCCAAATCAGGGAGTCCTCTTCATTATTCAGCCATATAGCAGACAGATGGGTCTTAAGCTTAGAAAGGCTAGGGTGGATACTATCAATGTTCTGCCAATTGTTCCCATCCCAGTATTCTGCCACAAAGGAGCCAAAAGAGCCAATACAGGAAGGGGCATGGGAGGCCCATTCATGGAAGTCCATTAGGGGTTTATCAAAAAGCCAGGGATCCTCCCAGAATCTAACTTTTCTGCCATTTCCAAGTTTCCATATCACTCCTTTAGCAATCACATTTTTACATTTAGAAACATGGTTCCAAATATGGGATCCATTTCTGCTAAGATCCAAATTAAGAAAATAAGAGAGAGAAGAAGACAGAAGAGAGTACTTACTTCTCCAAATTTTGCACCATTCAGAATCAGAATGAAACCATCTCCAAGCTTGTTTGGACAAGAGAGCTTCATTTAAAGTATGAATCCTCCTGAGACCCAGACCACCTTTGCTTTTCAGCCTACAGACCTGATCCTAGGCCACCAAGGACATTCTTTTCTTTTCCTCAACCCCAGACCATAGGAATCTTCTTTGAATTTTCTCAATTGCTTCAGCATACTTGACTGGAATTCTGAAGAGACTAAGAGCATAAATAGGAATACTTTGAAGAGTAGCCTTAAGGAGTTGGAGCTCACCAGCTTGACTTAAGAGGGCCCCTTTCCAACCGGCATGTTTCTTATGAAATTTGTCAACTAGAGAACTCCAGAAGGAGTCAGGAGGGGCAATCCCCATGGGGAGTCCAAGGTAGGTAGCAGGAAGGTCAGCAATCTTACACTCTAGAATTCTGCTGATCCTCTATTGTCTTCTCTCTGGAGTATTAATGAAAAAGACTTCACTTTTAGCCTAGTTGATAAGCTACCCCGTAGGAGAGGCAAATTTACACAGGGTACTGTTCAATACTTTAGCTTCTGAGATACTTGATTCCCCCATAATAATAGTGTCATCAATAAACTGCTGGTGGGAACAGATAAGGTCAGCAGAAGAAGGTTGGAGGCCCTTAAAGGATCCTTGCTGCACCAATTTTTCCATGGTCCGACCAAAGCATTCTACCAAAATTATGAAAAGGATGGGGGAGATAGGATCTCCTTTCCTAAGACCTCTCGAGGCTTGGAAAAAAGTAGAAGGAGAACCATTGACAAGAACAACAAAAGACGCAGAGGTAGTAAGTTGGGAGAAAAGATCTACAACTCTAGAGGAAAATCCAAAAGAAGTGAGAACTTTCTAAAGAAGAGACCAATCAACCCTGTCATAGGCTTTGGAGAGGTCAAGCTTAAGGATGAGACCCTACTTCTTAGCTCTGACAAGAGAGTGAATGTTCTCATGAACTATAATAATGGAATCAAGAATTTGTCTTCTAGGAACAAACCCATTTTGCTAGTGTTTAATTAAGGCAGGAAGGATAGACAAAACTCTAGTAGTAAGGACCTTAGAAATAATCTTGTAAAAGGAGTTGCAGAGGCTAATAGGTTTGAATTTGTCCAAAGAGTTAGCTCCTTGAGTCTTGGGGATAAAAGAAATTAAAGTACCATTGATTTCTTTCAAGAGTTTTCTAGCCCCAAAGAATTCCTTAACCCCATTGGCAACATCAGTACCAATAATATCCCAAAAATCTTGAAAAAAGAACATTGGGAATCCTTCAGGTCTAGGTGCTTTGTTACCATCAAAGGAGAAAATAGCATTTTTAATTTTTAAGGTAGTGGGAATGGAAGAGAGGGAGGCATTATTATGAGCATCAATGAGACAAGGAATCTTTTGAAGAAAAGAGGATTGGGCTTCAGCATCCAGACTGTGATCCCTCTTTAGGAGGTCCAAGAAATACCTCTTAGCTTCATTCCTTATTTCATCTTCCTTGACCAGCTCCCCACTTTCCACAACTAGCTTGTTCATTCTATTGACTGCTTTATGCTTGATAGTCAACATATGGAAGAATCTTGTATTCCTGTCCCCTTCCTTGAGCCAAATGTATCTCGATCTCTCCTTCCAGAACATTTCCTCTTTGGCAATAATATCATTGTATTTTTTAAGGATCTCATTTTCATTAGCAATAGACATAGTACTGAAACCATCCTTCTAGATCTGGTCCTGTATTTCTTTAAGATTTTCTTGAATATTACTCTTAGCCTCAAATATATTCCCAAAACTAGTTTTATTCCAGAGTCGAATGTTGTCCTTTATACTTTTGAGCTTCTTAACAACTTTGACCATAGCTGTTCCCTCAACTTGGATACTCCACCATTTCTGAATATTTCTTTTGATGTCAGGGTGAAGGGTCCACATTTTTTCAAATCTAAAGGGAAAGTTTCTCCTTCTATTGACCAAGTCAGCAATGAAGGTGATAGGAAAATGATCGGATCCAACCCGAATGTGGGCAGACAGAGAATAGAAGTACTGACTATACCAGTCATCAGAAATGAGAGTTCTGTCAAGACGCACTTGGTTAAGGTCATTACCAGTTTGTCTGTTGGTCCAAGTGTAATTGCAACCCTGTATGTCCAAGTCATTAAGAGCTTGGGAGTTAATAAAATCCATGAGGGCCATCCTACTTTCCAACTGAGGAGGACTGCCTCCAAATTTTTCCTCCTCTGTCAAAGGTGTATTAAAGTCTCCCATAACCATCCAACTAAGATTTTTGAAGCTGTCCCTAGCCTGGATGATCTTTTTCCAAAAAGAGTTTCTAGCCTTTAAGGTATTAGGAGCATAAATGTTAGTGAGAACCCATGAAGAACCATCTTTTAGGTGCTCAAATTTGATACAAGAAAAGTTACTTTCCTAGATAATGACCTGACCTTTAACAGTGTTAAGATTCTAGATGGTAGCAATGCCTCCAGAAGCACCCTCAGAACTACCCCCACTAACATTACCATTTTTGAAGAACTTCAAAGATTCAACTTTTTCTCTACTCATTTTGGTTTCTTGAATAAGAAAAATGTCAGGATTACTATCTCTTATCATATTCCTAATAATATCATGTTTATGGGGATTGTTGAGTCCCCTTATGTTCCAAGAAATAATCTTCATAGCTACTTACCAATTCCCAGCTCCTTGAGAGTTTTTTGAGTTCCATCTGCTATGTTCTTGTTGGCCTCCTTGTCTCTAACTTTGTGGTTAGAGGGTCATCCTGGGGAAGAGGAAATGTACCCCACATCAACTTGAGCTATTCTACTGGATTTCCTTATTAGAGAAGTTGAGGGAGTTGTTGCTTTCTTGTTCCTATATTTTGGTTGCTTCCATTCCATTTCTATCACAGGAGCCACTTCCAGGTTGATGAGGATTTTGGAAATTTCTTCTTCATTGCCCCATTTAGGAGTTCTGGAGTCAGTTGAAACATTGTTCATTGTTCTTGAGCTCTGATCCAAATCTGAAAGATTCATACCCAAAATTGCACATTTTTGGGCTTCTTGAATTTCAAAACTTTATCATGGCTAGAGAAGAGTTAGTCCTTTCAACTTGGGGATCAGGGATCTCTCCTTCCTCGGGTTGGTAATCTCTTGCTTCCATTGCCTTGCTTTCATAAGTGTCACCAACCACTTCAACTATCTCATTTGGAGGATCATTCTGATCTTTCATTTTCTTTTTTTGAGTTGTTCTAATGGGGCTGGCTTTGGTTGATTCATTTCCCTCTACTTCCTATATTGTGGGCCTGAAGATAGAATTTGAGGCTTCCTTCTATTCCCCCAAAGGAAAAAAATGATTGGAATTTTCTTCCTTATTTTCTGGGTTTTTAACTTGCCACACCCATTTCTCTAGCAACTTTTGACTTTCAATCTGAGGTTTAAGCTGCTTGGGTTCCACCTTTTGCTTGTTTGGGCAGGATTTTTCCCAATGACCTACTTTTTATAGTGGAAGCACGCGAAAGGAATAGTTTCATATTCAATATGTTGTTTCCAGGTTCCCAGCTTTGAAACTAGGTCTATCTATTCCGACATATCTGCCTTAGGGGCTACTCCTACACAGAACCTTGCATGGGTTAGTCTTCTTTTTGAAGCAGTGACTGGGTCTATAAAGAGCAGCTCACCAAAAGAACTTGCTATTCCAAAGAAGATACTTTCTGCCCAGTATTCAAGAGGCAATCCTAGAAGCTTTATCCAAACTGGAACTTGGGCCAGGAGAGAATCATTCATGTTTAGATTCGGATGCCATTTTCTAAGAACCAGAGCTATCTTTCCTACCATCCAGGGACTCCCACACAAAATCTTAACCTTATCTTCTTCACATGAAAAGGAAAAAGACAAAAGACCTTTGGGTAGTGCCAAAATTTCAACATTTCCTTTAAGGGCCCATTTTCGTTTGACAAAGGCCATGACAACTTCAATATTAGGGTGTGAACCCATGAATTTCCCTACCAAGGAGTTCGACATACTATTGATATTATGGTCCAGAACTTGGTCAGGGATAGAGATAGCAAACTTACCACTAGAAGGGTCAGAAATATTCTTAACAGGAGGAAGGGAGGATTTACTAGTTGGTCTAGTTCCAAAAAGGGAAGACCATTTCTTTTTCTCCCTCCCGCTATCCACGGAGTCATCTCATGGAATGGGCCCCCCATTGGACCCTTCCCCCAGATGCCCAGATGAACCCGATGTCTCCTCAAGCAGAGCACCATCAGACTGTGAGTCAGCAACAACACCTGGGAAGTCTGGGGGCTTGTCCTTATTGCCAATAGGACTAGCACCATTGATCTGGTCGATCCCACCATTGGAACCAGGGTTCCCGCCTTGCTGAGAATTTGAAATTTGAGCTCCCGCTCCCACTTCCGCCATGCCGGTCCTATTGATGTGGTGTTGATTTATGCTTTCATAGTTAATTATCATATATGAAATTGTGATTGAGTTAGATAAAGATTTTGAGAAAACTAATTCACACCCCCCCCTTTAGTTTTTTGCCTTGATGCCAACAATTTTTATCAGAGAAAGTTCCTCCGAAGAAGTTTGATTATTTGAGGTGATTCGGGATGGCATCTTATAAGAAGGATAGTCTAAGATTCAATGGATCAAACTAGAATCTTTGGAAAAGTAGGATGGATTGTCACTTGAGATGCATTGGTGATGATTAGTGGAAGATTACTACAAATGTGTGTATATATGTAAAATTCATCAAAGCTAAATATGAAATAAGGAAAATCATGAATTCCTTAACTATTTAAGCAATCCTAAACATAATCAATGAAATAGATACATAATTGAATCAATTAAACAATATAAAACTCCCTATTCTTCATCATAGCTTCCATTGTTCTTCTCTTATTTCTGGTATGGTGGCTCTTAGATATTGTACTGGTAACCTGCAAGTGACACAAAGATTCAAAGTTCGTGTTTGTTGAAAATGGAGAATTGATTTTGAATTTATAGATTTTTTGGGTGAGATTGAATGAGGTGGAACAAAATGATTAAGAGGTAGAACTCAATTGAGATCACATGTTGATTGATAGTTGAACTACTGATTTGGAGGTGGAACAAAACAGATTGAATTGTTAATTGAGTTAACCGATTGAGAAAAAAATTGATTGAAAGATGAAAAAGAATGATTGGAGGAGAATTAAAGAATGATGTAATCAATCAATTAATTGAATTGAATCTATTTTAGTTGGAGATCACTGATTGAATTCTTTCTAGAAAGAAGAAAAGTAGAAGATAGAAACAAAGATTGGAAGATAACGATTTAATTAATCAATTAATTGAATTAATTAATTTAGCATGTGCTTGAATTTTGATTTTGATTTTCAATTTAATCTTTGCATGATAATTTATTCAAATGAATTTATTTTAAATTCAATTTGTTATTTGAATATATTTAGAACTTAACTTTGGTATTCAATTTCATTTTTGAAATCATGCACATGTATTGGAATTTAGATGAAATTAAAATAATATGAATTTGAATTTGGAGATTTAATGAAATTAAATAAAATAAGAATTTGGGAATTTGGAATTTGAATTAGAATAATTAATTAGTTAATTAAATAATTTAAAGAAAATATTTAAGTATTTAGAAATTGAATTTAATTAAATAATAAAGATTAATTAAAATTAAAGGATTAAAATCATAATTAATTAAATAATTAATATTTAGTTAATATTTAGAAAAGGGTTAATGATTAAATAATTAGGATAGAATAATTAGGGCTTCTAGTGGTTTGGCATTGCTTTGGAATAATTATGATATTGAGGTACAGTTTGTGGCATCTGCTACAAATTGGATATTGTGTTTAGTGGTCAGTATGGTTTCAAAGGTTAAATTTTGGTTATTTAATATCTATGCTCCGTCAGGTATCCAAGGTAAGTCTAAATTATGGGATAAATTAAAGAGAATCTCTTCTCCTTTAAGACATGGGTCCTTGGTCATCTTTGGGGGTGACTTTAATGTGATCACTGATTTGGGTGAAAAGAGAGGTCGGGTTTTTCCTAATAAAATAATTATGGATGATTTTGGGAATTTTATTTTGGATATGAGTCTTTTTTACTACAAATCTCAAAATGGGATTTTTACTTGGAAAAATATGAGAAGGGACTTTTCTCAAATTGTTGAGAGATTAGATAGGTTTTTGTTATCTGAGAACTAGATAGATTCAAATTTAGAATATTTTTCTTCTATTCTCCCAATTTCGGGTTCTGATCATTTTCCAATTTCCCTTACTGCTCTTGAAGATAGGGCTCCTTCTAAGTCTTCATTTAAGTTTGAACCCATGTGGTTTAGGGATTCTTCATTTTTGCCATTGCTTATGAATTGGTGGAATTATGCTCCTTTCTGTTCTAGGTCCCGTATGTTTCAACTTGTCAAGAAGTTGAGTTTTGTGAAGAAGAACATTAGGGAATGGAATATCATGCACTATAAGAACATTTTTCAGGAGAAACAAAGGATTCAAGATATAATTGGATGTCTTAATTCTCATGTTCTTCAACATGGCATGATGCCTCATGTGTATGATGAATTGAAGTCTCTAAAAGTTGAGCTTCAGGAAGTGTTATCCAGAGAAGAAATTTATTGGAGACAGAAATCTAGGGAGGTATGGATTTCAGATGGAGATAGAAACACAAAAAGATTTCATTCTTCAACAAAGATAAAAAGTGTCTGAATGGGAATTTATTGACAGAACAGGAGAATATTGCTTCAGAGGTAGTGAGGGTTTTAGGTCATTACTAACTTCGGAACATGGAAATCTTGAGAATGATATTATTTCTAATATTCCTTCTTTAGTCTATTTGAAGGACAATAAGATGTTGATGCCTCCTTTCTCTTTGGAAGAAGTTAAGTATGTTGTTTTTGCCATGAACTCGGATAAAGCTCTGGGGCCAGATGGTTTCACTCCTTTATTTTTTAGAAGTGTTGGGATTATGTGGGCAATGATGTTTTATTGGCCCTTGAGGAAGCTAGGAGAAATAGATCTATTTTAAAAGAGCTTAATACTACATTGATTGCAATTATTCCTAAAAAAGGGGTTACTAAGACATTTGTTGATTTCTATCCTATTGTTGTATGTAACACTTTATATAAGATATTTACTAAGGCAATTTTCCTAAGATTGGCTAAAATTCTTCCTAGGATTATTTCCCTGGAGCGGGGTGGTTTTGTTCCTAGCAGAGAGACAACAGACGGTGCAATTGTGGCACATGAGGTGGTGCATTCTATCTCTACCCAAAGAACCCTAGCCATGATTCTTAAATTAGACATGATGAAGGCTTATGATAGAGTTGAATGGGGGGCTTTATGTGTTGTTCTTGAGAAACTAGGTTTCTCCAAAGATTGGGTCAAATGGATTCGTGCATGTATTTCTTTTGCAAGATTTTTGGTTTTCATCAATGGCTCCCCTTGTGTCTTTTTCTCCTCCTCTTGGGGTTTGAGACAGGGGGATCCCCTTTCTCCCTTCTTGTTTATTCGTCTTGCTGAGCCTTTTAGTTGGGCTATTAAAACTGCTAAACTAGGGGGGCTTTGGAAGGGAGTTAGGATTCAGAATGTTCCAAAAACTATTTCCCATTGTCTATTTGATGATGATACCCTCTTATTTGGCCAGGCTTCATTGGGTGAGGCTAATGTTATCAAGGGGATAATTCAGAACTATGCATCTTTTTCTGGTTAGAAAGTAAATGTTGATAAGTCAAAGATTTTCTTCCTCAATACATCACCACTGGTTCAACATAGATTACAGTCTTTTTGGGGATTTGAATTTGGAAATCTTCCATGTACTTACCTTGGTATTCCCTTTTTTATTAAGCAGGATAAGTCTGATTTTTTGGGATAAGCTTATTTTGGTTATTTCTAAAAGAATTCTATCATGGAATCTAATCAAGTCTGTTTTGAATGTTGTTCCCATTTATCTTATGTCTGTTTTGAAGGCTCCAAAAAAGGCTATTGTTAATTTGCAGGATACTCTTAGAGATTTCATTTGGAATAATAATAAAGATGGAAAGAAAAAACTCCTGTTAGTAGCTTGGGATAAGGTATGTTTGCTTAAGGAATTGGGGGGTTCAGGTATTAGGAGCTTGGAAAATCAGAATTTAGCCTTAGGTTCTAAGTTGGTTTAGAAATTATATGAAAAACCTAGTTCCTTGTGGGCTCAGCTTATGTTTGTTAAATACTTAAATAATGGACCAAGAGGATATATTTTTTTTGTTTCAAGTTTTCCTTCCGGTTCTGCTATTTGGAATTTCCTATGTAAGTGTAGATCTGTTATTTTGCCTCATCTTTCATGGGTTGTCTATAATGGTACGAAAGATAGATTTTGGGATGAAGTATGGAATGGACACACTCCTTTGGTGAACATCAGGGATTGGTCTCCTCTAATTACTATTCTTTCTTCCCTATGGGGTGTATTTGTGGTAGATTATTTTGAGATTGTGTCTAGTGGGCATCTTAAGATAGCTAGATGGAAGTCTATTGAATTTTTAGATGTTGATCAAAATGTGAAGTCAGAATATGAGCATTTGTTGGGAGAGAGAGTGGTAATCCTTTCTGATTCTGAGGATGAACTTATTTGGACAAGGAATATCTTTGGTAAATATTCGATTAGAGAGGGATACAACTCTCTTACAGTTGCCAAAAATCTATGTTCTTGGCCATACAAGTTATTCTAGCATGTGTCTTGTCTCCCAAAAGCAGGGGCTTTTTCTTGGTTGTTTGTTTAGGATAGGATCCTTATGGGCATGAGATTGGATAGGCTTGGTATTATGGCAGTATTCCTTTGTGTCCTTTATAACAAAAATTTAGAATCTTTCTCGCACTTGTTTCTTCATTGTGACTTTGCTTATGAGTGTTGGCACTGGTTATTTGAAAAGTTAAATCTATCATTTGTTATTAGTAAGGATCTTATATCCCATTTCAGATCTTGGCCCCTCCTATTTGCTTCATCTTTTTATGCATGTCTTTGGATTATTTCCCCTTCTATTGTAATTTGGAATATTTGGTTAGAATGAAATAATAGGATTTTCAAAAAAACAAGCTCTCCTATGGAGGAGGTTTTATTGAGAATAGAATCTTCTATTTTTGAAGTTGCATTGTCTTATATTTACAAGAATCTGGAAAATCTTACCTCTTTTTTGCATTGGGATAGTAGGGTAACTAGGGTCTGGAAGATGTTGTCAGTCTTACCTACGCATGGTTCAATTTTGAGAAAAAACTATGCTACATGTAAGAGAAATTCAGCTAGTTGGAAACCTCCTCTGCAAGGTCATTTTAAATTGAATTTTGATGGAGCCTCTCGTGGGAATCCTGGTCGGGCTGGGGTAGGTATGGTGATTTTTTTATCATAACTGAAGATTTATTTAGGCTTGATGTCATGCAATTGGTTTTAAGACTAATAATTTTGCAGAGTTTCATACTTTATCTTTTGGATTGGATTTGGTAATATCTTTGGGAATTAAATATTTAGTAATAGAAGGAGATTCCATGGTTACAATTCAATGTGTCATGAAGAATAAATTGAATTGTTGGCAATTATAGTATATTCTCGATCTCATTTTACAAAAGCTAGATTATTTTGATTCCATTTTAATTTCTCATTGTTATAGAGAGGTGAATAAAGTTGCGGATTTTCTGGCTAATCTAGCCATTGATAGTAATGCTAATCTATGGGAGGTATGCTTTGAAGAAATTCCATTGGGGGTCTTGGAATTTTGATTTTTATAGTTTTTATCCCCTTTCTTTGTAGGTAGTCATGTTCACTGATCTATGTGGAGGTGTTCAATGTACATTTTAAATCCATCTTTTATGATGTACAATTTGTACCTGTCGTAGGCAGTATGGATGGGTATCTGCAATGATAAGTGGTGGCAACTTGGTGTCGTATTCATTGCGGATTGTCTTATCATTTCTGCCTCACACGCTTGGTATTATTGCTTTGGTTTGAGGTAAGTGATGTGAGCTATCATTTTTCCATTGGTTAGGATCCTTTGTATGTATTTGGGATTATTTTTTGATTACTACGATGCTGGGTTATTTTTGATGTACTTTTAATCAATGGTTGGTATGTTGCTGGCATTATAGCATTGGATATTGGCAATATTTGGTTTTTATTAGCTGCCCTTCTATGTTTTACATCATGGTTTGAGGTGCCTTCTTTTAAAAGTTTTCATATTTTTGCACGAGTTGGTTATTTAGTGCTCTAAAAGGGTGGTTTTATCATTATTATTAGGAAGTGGCTATGTATATTCATTTACAATGCATTCTGGGTCTATAGTTTTGTCGATTGTAGTTTTTATTTGTTCTTTTCTTTTCATATGCATCGGTGGGATCTTTTTGAGGTTCTGATTCACAACAAAGGTAATTATTATTCATCTCTTCTCCATTATCTGGGCATCACATTCATTTTGTGTCTCCATTAGCAGAAGTAGTGGATGATTATGGGTATTGTTCTGAAAAACTTGCTAGAGTTTTTGTTTTGCATTCCGTGGAATTGGAGTCTGGAATTTGTAGGGTGGTGGGGAATTGTTGGCTATGTTCTCATGCTTATATCTCTTTCTCTGAAGTTATGTCAAGATTTCTCACTATATGTTTTGATGTGTTATTGGATAAAGCATTGGTTTGCCTCCTGGTAGCTAAATTATTGGCTCATGCATTTCATAATTTGGATATTATTGAGTCAGCTTTAGACAATTGCATGTTTGATATGGGTTCTTTCCCTTATGGTGGTTTTCTGTTTGGTCAAGATTTATTGGATAATGGGTGGTGTGGAGAGTTGTTCTTTGAAATTAGAATGGGTTTAATTTGTGACAGCATTGATGATGCTTTGAAGGCTTTGGAAAGGTTGAGAGTGTTTGTTCCTTCTCAAATTGTGAATAGGGCTCTTGATGTGCTAAAGGCATTAAATGTTTTGATTAATTTTTGTTTTGTTACGTCTGCCCCTCCTCTTCCCACAGCTCCACTACAGGTTATTGTTCCTTATGTAGTTACAGGCATTCCTCCGGAGGAGAGTTCGAGCTCTTGGCATTTGGTATAATGTTATATTGGTGTTTTTTCTCCATGGTTTTTTTGATATTCTCTTTTGCAGGAAGGAGGATGATATTTGGTTTATGCTACTTGGAATTCTTTTTGTTTTCTTTGGTTGGTATCAGCTATGGGGTCTTCATTCAGATATGTATGGGAAATTTTGTTTCTGCATTCCTTTTTGTCAAGCCAGGCCAAAGTATTGGTTAAAGCATGTGGGCTTCTTGGTGTCTTGGTATGATTTTCATGAGGAGAATTTTTTTGGAATCCTGTTGTTCATTTTGTAGCCAGTTGAGCTTATGTTTTGATAGATATAATTATGATGTTCTATTGTATCCTAAAAAGTTCTATGGGACCTCATGGTATATTTCAAAAGATTGGGTTTGGGTGGGTTATATGAACAATTGGATATGTAATTGCTATCTTGTAAGGGTAGAATAGATTGGTTTATTTTAGGTGACAACCAAAGGTTTTCTTACAGGTTCTTTCTTGCCAGTATGCCCTTTGAACCCATTGTAAAAATTATTATATACAATAATAAAAAAATTTAGTGGTTTGTCCACTTTTATTGAAAAAAAAATAGGATAGGATCAAAATGGAATAATTAGTAAGATGAAGAAATATGAATTTAGAAGAATAAGATTAATTAACTTAATTAAAGAATTAAAAAATTATTTAACTAATTGAACAAATAATTAGTACATGATCAATGAGACATTTTTTGGTGTCTACAATGTGTATAACATTCCTCTAAATGGTCCTACAACTCTGGATGAGATAAAGGAAGTTGAATACAATATTAGAGATAAGAAAGAATTGTTGAGTGCCTTGACTAATTCTGAAATGACAAATGCAGTGGATTTGTTGACTGCTAATGAGATTTGGAAGGATTTGGAAATTTTGTATGAAGGTGACAGTCATGTGAAGATTTCCAAGTTGCAAAGCTTGAAGGGAAAGTATGAGTTGTTGAAGATTGGCAAAGATGAGAATGTTGGAATCTAAGAACATTGAGAGGGGGGGTGAATCAGTGTTCTACTAGAATGATTAATTTTAACCTTATTAACACAACAACTTAACAACCGGTATACATAAAAGCATAATACAATAAGTAATAATGCAACCACAAAGATCAACACCATAACACCATAGATTTATATGTGGAAAACCTTAATGAGGAAAAACCATAGTGGGATTGGACACCCACAATATATATCCACTAATAAGATGAATAAATATTACAATAAAGGGCCTGCAAATGTAGGAAGGCCAATAGCCTAGAGCACACTGCTTATCACAAAAAGGAGCCTCATTGACTACGAAAAACTTTGGACTAAAATCTGGAATGAAGATTGAACTGCTATAATAACATCTCCTATGCCTCAGTACAGTTCCGGTTAAGCTCAATACCGGAGGTCTTGAACCTCTTACACAAACCCAATTCAATCACTTATGATCGACCAAATACTCTGCATATAATTACAACATTATTTGCATAGAGATAATCACATCACCATCCATCCCATAATCTTCCTATGATCTACAAAGAGATCTTACATCATATTTATACCGACCTGGGACCTAAAAAATTAGGTCAGCCACCTAAAAGATAATACAACAGATCCATTACATAAACCCACTAACCAATGATAATCCAATTCATGCTAAGACCGAAACAACATTAACCAAGCAATAAATCCAACCGGTAATGCATCAAGAACATCCACCAACACGTTACATAAACTGGTCCATAACCTAACCGAATAGCATAAAATAATTTTGGTACTAAATGCAACACCGTCGATCAACTGGAACACGAACATGATAACCATTAGCATCCCAAGAACCTTCTAGAAGCCAATCCAACACCACTTATCGAATCCATAAAAAGATCTTCAACAAATCTCTATTGGTAAAACCCTTACTAATAACCAAAAGGCTTACCAAAACATATGATAGCTTCCGGATCACCAAATACTGAACCAATTGAATGTAAAAAAAATTTGAACGACATGAATTACCAGACTAAACTAATTCCACCAATTGGAACATACCAGAGAATATTGGAGATGATCTCCAGATCAATATCACAATCCAAGCACTCTACCGGAACCTGGTAGAAAACCAAAAATGCTATTGTTGACATCAATGCAACACATAATCAGTTCCTCTAAATTTTTAACAATCTCCCCCTTTGGCATTGATGGCAACAATAGATTTGGAAAACATCCAAGTGCTAAGAAATACCAAAAAAGTCTCCCCTAATGGAAGACATCCAACAAATGATATATCAATGAAGTTCTGAACCAATTATCTCTATACCAATTAACCATCCATAGACCTGAACCAAACTCCCCAAATGGGATACAACCAATTTGAAATTTTGTTCCTCCCCCTTTGACGGATATCTTTGTTAAGCTCTATTTTTCACATGTGTATCTCTCCCCCTTTGACATCAATGCCATAAATATGACATAAACATCAAAGAAAAACCATAGATCCTTTGAACCACATAGCTGACTACTCCCCCTAAGTAGTAGTACCAACTCATCAATCTAGAATGAATAATAGTTCTAATAATGTTTACCAGACTGATGCCAATCAACATCATATAAGTCTCAACCAGAGGGGCAAAGACCCCCAATCTATCTCTAAATTACTCAAATGATTCCATTGGCAAAGGTTTATTGAAGATGTCTACAATCTTCTCTTTAGTGTTCACATAAACTAATCTAACTTCATTTGTTCCTTCAAAATGTTATACTTGATCGATAGCTTCTTTGTCTTAGAATGAAATACCAAATTCTTCAGCAAAGTTATCACAGTGAATAACTACCAGTTCATTACAATCTATCCTTATATCCTTCAACATTTTCTTAATCCATAGAACTTGTGTACAGCTAGTAGCACTAGCAACATACTCAACTTCAGCAATAGATAAAGAGGTACATGACTATTTCTTATTGATTCATGAAACATGTTTCTTTCCAAGAAAGAAAACTCCACCAGATGTTCTTTTCCAGTCATCTATATCTCCAACCCAATCCACATCTAAATATGCACATAGTGTAAAGTCATCATAAACCATAAACCATACCTGAAAATCCTAGCTACTAGAGCAAAAGATTCATCATAATCAATTCCTTCCTTTTGAGAATATTCTTTGCAAACCTCACAACTTGACTATCTTCATTCAATTTATTCCAAAAAACCCATTTAGTTCCAATAACAATCTTATTTTTAGGCCGAGGAACTAAAGTCCATGTGTTGTTCTTTTCTATCTGATCCAATTCCTCTTCCATAGCCTTCATCCAACATTCATCCTTACATGCTTCATCTACTAATGTCAGTTCACTTTGAGAAATTAAGCATACCTTTTCAGCTACCAACCTTCTCCTTGTCATCATTCATTTTCTCTTGTCTCCAATGATCTGATCTTCTGAATGATTAAACCTTACATACCTTGGAGTCTTCTAACTTTTTTATTCTCTGCTCTGATCTTCTATTACTGTTGAATTTTTTGATAGTGTCGAAGTAACTAGTTCAACATTCCTTTCCGGTACAGGTGTTACCGAATCCCTTCCATAAGTTTTGATTTGCCCTCTATACTACTCAACCACCTTGACATTATCACTCTCCACAATTCTTTGCAATATTTTGTTAACATCTATATGCTTTGCTTTCATTTGAATAACCAAAAAATATCCCGTCATCACATCTAAGATCAAACTTTCTAATTCACTACCAAAGATTCTGAAATACTTAACAGTAGATGTGTGACCAAAACATAACTCATAAAGTGACTTACCAGTAAACCAAACTAGATCCAAGATCCAACTAATCTTCACCGATTAACCTTCAAACTGACTTCTCCAAAATCTGAAACAGGCTTTCAGACCACTACTAGGGGCAATGCAAGATCGGTCATTAATTTTCCGCCCCCTAAGGCATCTACCTTAGTTACCAGATGAGTTTCTTGTAGGTGCATTGATCTTTACACTTCATAACCCACTTCTTCTCATGCTCCTTTCAAATATCATCAACCTTTTATTTTCCCTTCTCATCGGATTTGTCATTTCCTGCTAATAAGTTCTTGCTTCTACAAAATTTAGCAATGTGTCCTACTTTGTTACATGCATAGAAAGTGACATTGTTCTTCTGAATTGCCCTGCTATAACCTTGACCATTCCTCGACCTACATTTATTATCCATATGTCCAAAATTTCCACATGCATGATATTTTACATTCATTCTACAATCTTTTGTCCTATGACCATACTTTTTGCAATTGAAACATTGACCAGTACCTAAACTATTATTCTGATTGACTCTATTTCTGCATTGACTTGCCATATGACAAAACTTATTGCAAACAAAACATCTACCATTAAATTTATGTGCATTGCGTTGTCTTACCCATGACCTCTGATTCTGGTTGTTTGGTAGATTCTCCTGATTGTTCTTCTGACCAGATGTATCATCTTGATTTTCAATATCGGAGCTTTCTCCATGCTCAAATCCAAGACCTCTAGTGTCTCCAATATCCCTTTGATTCTTCAATAACTCATCAATCTTTGCAGAACTGGCTTTGAACTTGTCTTTGTACTCATTTGCAACATCCAGATCACTTCTTAGGACTATCACCATTCTTTCCAACTCTTGCTCATTGTTTTAGGATTGCACCAATTCAGTTCTCAATACATCATTCTCATGTGCCAACCTAATGCAGTCTTAGATCTATCTTTGAGAGATTTATCAAGATTTTCTTCATTATTCTTCTAATCTTCAATCTCCTTGGACATCCTCATGGTTAGGGCTTGCATTTCATTCTTCATGACACCATTTTATTGACTCATCTTCTAACATAGTTCCTTTCAAGCATTCTTCTCTTCATCATCCTAATTTTGTAATTGATCACAAAGTTTTTTCCTTTTGGCTTCAGCAGATGACAATCTCTCTTGCCGAGTAAAGATGAATTCATTTGTATATCTCAGCTCATCTTGCAACTTCGTGTTCCTCAATCTTTCAACATCATAATCCTCAAGTTCTACTTGAAGTTCTTTCCTCAAACTCATCTCCACAGATTCTGGATATAGGATCTTCTGCAAGCTATTAGACTTACTCTGAGGCACCACGATCTGATACCAATTGTTGGAATCCAAGAACACTGAGAGGGGCGGGATGAATCAGTGTTCTACCAGAATGATTAATTTTAACCTTATTAATACAATAAATTAACAAACCGTATACATAAAAGTAGATAGCAATAAGTAATAATGCAACCACAAAAATGTACACCATAATATCACAGATTTATACATTGAAAACCTCAATGAGGAAAAATTATGGTGGGATTGGAGACCCACAATACTAATTAGATGAATAAGGGGCCTACACATGCAGGAAGGCCAATAGCCTAGAGAGAACTTCTCATCACAAAAAGGATCCTCACTGACTACAAAAAACTTTGGACTATAATTCAGAATGAAGATTTAATTGCTAGAATAACATCTCCAATGCCTGAGTACAGTTCTGATTAAGCTCAATACCAGAAGTTTTAAACCTCTTATACAAACCTAGATCGATAACCTATGATCGACTGAATCCTCTGCATATTATTATAATATTATTCGTACACAGATAATCGCATCACCATCTATCCCATAATCTTCCTATGATCTAAAAAGAGATATTACATCATATTTATACCAAGCCAAGACCTAAACAATTAGGTAGGCCACCTAAAAGATAATACAATAAATCCATTACATAAACCCACAAACTAATGATAATCCAAGTTGGCCTAAGAATGAAACAACATTAACCAAGCAATAAATCCAACCGGTAATGCATCGGGAGCATCCACCAACACTTTACATAAACTGGTCCATAACCTAACAAAATAGCATAGAATAGGTCTAGTGCTAAATGCAACACCACCGATCAACTGGAACACGAACATGATAACCATCAACATCTTCAGAACCTTCTAGAAGCCACACCAACACCACTTAAAGAATCCATAAAAATATCTTCAACAAAGCTATGTCGATAAAACACTTACCGGTAACCAAAAGGCTTACCAGAACATATGATAGCTTCTGGATCACCAAATATTGAACCAAATGAATGTAACAAGCATCTGAATGACATGAGTGACCAAAACAAACATATTTAACCAATCAGAACATACCAGAGAATACTGGAGATGATGTCCAGATCAACATCACAATCCAAGCATTCTACCAGAACCTGGTAGACAACCAAAAAAGCTGGTGTTGACATCAATGACAAACATCAATGTAGCACATAATCAATTCCTCCAAATTGCCAACAGAGAACATTACTTCTTTTATGCAAAAAGTGAATGAGCTTGTGTGCAATATCAGATGTGTAGGTGGAGTACTGGAAGAATCAGATATTGTTACTAAAGTCTTGAGATCCTTGCATCTTGCTTACAAACACAAAGCTTCTACAATTACGGAGATCTATGTTAGGAACCAGAAGGACAACTGAGAGGGGGGTGAATCAGTTGTCAATAAATTATAACCCACAACAAATTATTCCAACTTAAAACTTAGTGTTGGTAAAACAAACTTTAATGTCGATGAAATAAATTAACTGTTATAGCAGTACTGGTATAACTTAATGCATGAAACAAAAAGGAAAACAACATCCACAACACATGACACAAAGATTTTCATGTTGAAACCGTGTAAGGGAAAAAACCATGGTGGGAAACCTTACCCATAATCAGATGATACTACTGTAGATAGTAAGAGTATACAATAATGGGGACTGCACATGCAGAAAGGCCAACTGCCTAGAGCTCACTGCTCAATCACAAAATAGGAGTCACACTAACTATAGTTGGATGGTTAAATCCAATAACAATGTACTACTTCAGAATAGCATCTGCAATGTTGGATTCAATACCGGTTTAAGCTCTGAACATGAGTGTCAAACACCTTCATAACCTTCCTTCAACCTATAGATAATATCTGCATGATTCACACAAGGATCTGCTTATTTTCGCTCTTCAATATTCGCACACACTCATATATTACATCTCCCAAATAAGATCTTACATTTATACAAAACCCAAAGACCAAATCATTAGGTCGACTCACTAAAGATATTACAATTACAAAATGAATCTTGATGTGATACAATATGTCAGCTTTAATACATTTACATATTATTCAATCCATAAATAATTTCCAAAATGTGTCGTGCTGATCTGGAACATGATATCCTATATAGGTGCATAACCTAGACCTATCTGCTAGTTAGGGCAAATATGTGAACCCGATCATACCAATAAGAAAAATGCCAAATCCAAACATCCAATCCATGTCTTTGACATAACCAAATGATCTCTAGATGATAACAAGTTATCATCACTGCCGGTGAACAATATATCCTGTCGGTGAAGCATATTCCAGTGACTGTGCATAAGCCAATAATCATACTGGAACCACAATGTGTCAGTTCAACAAAAAACCAATATAACCAAAGTGCCAACTCAACAATGTAGACCTCCAGAAGGATAAATGTTGACATCAATGACACAAACAATGCACACATGACAAAGTCATCCATAATACCAATAATCTCCCCCTTTGGCATTGATGGCAACACTAGATGGAAAAACATCTAAGTGCCAAAAATAGAATGCCAAAAACCAACAATCTCCCAAAATAGATCAATACAAAGTTTGGTACATAACCAAAAATAGAAAAAGTATAACCAAAACCAAAATACATCTCTCCAAGTACAATTGTTCATCTCTCCCCAAAGTATAAAGTTTTTCCATAGATATCTCCCCCCCTTTGAAATCAAATGCCAAAGTAGTTAAGGATCAAATTAAACAAACAACTAACTACTCCCCCTGAGAAGTAGCTCTCCTTCATCAAAGCTGGAAAAAGATTTTTCTGTTAGTCCCTGCCAGTTTGATGCCAATCTTCATCATCTAGGTCTTTGCCAGTGGGGAAATTACCCAAAGCTGCTCTCTGAGATATTCAAATGTTTCCTTAGGCAAAGGCTTTGTAAAGATATCTACAATTTTCTCTTTAGTATTCACATAAACCAATCTCACTTCATTTGCTTCAACATTTTCTTTCAAAAATTATACTTAATAGAAACATGCTTTATTTTAGAGTGAAATACCAGATTCTTTGATATATCTATTGCTGCTGAATTATCATAGTAAATAATTACTTGTTCTTTGCATTTTACCTTTATATACGTCAACATTTGCTTAATCCATAATACCCGAGTACAATTAGTTTCTACTGCAATATTTTGATTCTATTGTAGATAATGATGTACAAGTCTACTTCTTGTTGATCCATGAAATTAATCTTCTACCAAGAAAGAATGCCCCTCCAGTGGTACTCTTTTTATCATCTACATCACCTGCCTAATTTGCATCTATATATGCACATAACCCAAAAAGTTTATCCTTAGGATAACATAAATGAAGATTTGTTGTGCCTTGCAGGTATCAAAAAATCCTTTTTACTGTTGTTTCATGATTTTGTTTAGGATTTCTTTGCAATCTTGATACAATACACGCTGCATTCATTATAACAGGTCTAGTTTGTGTCAAATATAGTAATCCTCCAATCATAGATTTGTACCTTGTTGGATTTATAGGATTTGAACCATCCTTAAATGTTAATTTATCAATTGTAGTCATAGGAGTGCTTACCGGTTTGCAGTTTTCCATACTAAATTTCTTCAAAAGTTCCTTCAAGTATTTTGTTTGACATATGAATATACCTTTATCTATTTGAGAAATCTACAAACCTAGAAACTTTTTTGTCTCTCCAATCATATACATTTCAAATTCTTCCTTCATCTTGTTTAGCAAAGTCTTTACATAATTCCTCTTCACCTCCAAAAATGATATCATCCACAAATACTTCAATAACCGAAATGTCATCATTGGTAATTTTATAATACAAATTGTTGTGAGTATTACCTTTTGTGTATCCAAGCTTTAAAAAATATTTATCCAATCTAGCATACCAAGCTTTGGGAGCTTGCTTCAATCCATATAAAGCTTTCCTTAACCTGAAAACCATATCCTTATCATTTGTCAATGAAAATCCATCAGGTTTTTCAATGTAAACTTCTTCTTCAAGATCTCCATTAAAAAATGCATATTTTACATCCATCTGATAAACTTTATAGTTCTTGTGAGATGCAAATGCAAGAAATAGTTTTACTGCTTCAATTTTGGCTACCGGTGTAAAGGTTTCATTATAATCAATTCCTTCTTTCTGAGAATAAGCTTTACAAACTAATCTTCTTCTTTTTTTATTACTTCACCATCTTCATTAAGTTTATTTCTATATACCCATTTAGTTCCAATTATATTTTTATCTTTAGGCTGGGGAACTAATGTCCAATTATTATTCTTTTCAATCTGTTCTAATTCATCTTCCATTGCTTTTATCCAATGTTCATCTTGACATGCTTCAATAACTAATGTTGGTTCAACTTGAAAAATTAAACATACCTCTTCATTTGCCAATCTTCCTCTTGTCATAACACCTTGATTTTTATTTCCAATTATCTGATTTTCTAAATGATTCAATCTTACATACCTGGGTTTATTCTGATTTACATTTACATGTTGTTGTTCTTCAGTCATAGTTGAGTTCTCTCATGATGCTGGTGTGACTAGTTCTTCATTCTGTGCTAGTTCATTTATAATCATTTCAACTACCAGTTTAGAATCTACAAATCTTGATTCTCCTCTAAAATATTCATATATCTTCACATTAGTACTTTCAATGATTTTTTGCAATCTTTTATTATAACATCTATATGCCTTGCTTCTAGTTGAGTAACCAAGAAATATTCCTTCATCACTTCTAGGATCAAATTTGCCAATAAACTCATCTCTCCTAATATAGCATTTGCTTCCAAATATTTTGAAATATTTAAGAGTAGGAGTATGACCACCATAGTTCATAAGGGGTCTTACCAGTTTCACCTTTGATGTGAACTATGTTGAAAGTATAAACAACTGTATTCACTGCTTCTCTCCAGTATATATGAGGTAGATTTACTTCCATCATCATGGTTCTAGATGCATCCAGTATAGTTTTGTTCTTCCTTTCCACAACTCCATTCTACTGGGGTGCCCGGGGTGTTGATAGTTATCTTTTGATTCCATTCTCATTACAATATGCATTGAATTCCCTAGATATAAATTCTCTTCCTTGATCAGATCTCAAACATTTGATTTTATTGTCGATTTCATTCTCTACCATTGCCTTGTATATCTTGAATCTTCCAAAAGCTTCTGATTTCTCCCTAAGAAAGGTAACCCAACACATTCTAGAATAATTATCAATTATTAGCATAAAGTATCTATCACCCTGAACACTTCTTGTTTGTGTTGGACCACATAAATCAGTATGGATTAAATCAAGAATATTTGGATTTCTCAATAATGCTCTTAAATGTTGTTCTAACTTTCTTTCCCATTTGACATTCCTTACATACCGGATTATGAGGTTTCACAATCTTAGGTAAATCCCTTACTGCCTTAGTTGAACTGATCTTTACAATGCAATCAAAATTCACATGATAGAGTCTTTTATGCCATAACCAACTTTCATCAATATGAGCAATCAAATATGTCTTATCACTGACATTCAAATGAAAGATATTACCTTTAATCTGATTACCGATCGCAATCTCCAATCCAATTTTGTTCATGAAATTTGCATTTTCCATTCTTGAATTGTAACTGAAATCCTTTTTCCACTAACTGACCAACACTCAAAATACTATGCTTTAAACCTTCTACATAATAAACATTATTAGTATTGTGCTTACCATCCAAAGATATAGTGCCTCTTCCTTTGATTGAACAAGCTTTGTCATCTCCAAATCTTACTAGACCTCCATGACATTCCCTAAATGATAACAATTTTAGTTTATCACCGGTCATATGATGCGAGCAACCACTATCTATGATCCATTCATCCCTTTCTTCAATTTTAACTTCTAATGCTTGCTCTACCGGTTTGACAATAGGTGTCGGTTGATCTTATTTTATTGCAACAAATGCCCATCCATTATCTGCTAGATCTTCATCTGAATCATCTGTAACACCTTATTCTACATAGTAATATGACTTATCTCTATTTTTCTTAAAACTATATCTCTGATAGTCAAGGTTAGGCTTATATGTTATTTTTTCTTCCTCCCTTAGTCTTGCACGTCTATCAGGACACCTAGATGCCATATGACCAATTTTATTGCAAGTTAAACATTTGAAAGGTGCTTTACCTTCATAATTTCTTCCTATTGGACCTTTAGGCATCTTCCTTGCAAATAGTGCTTCAAGTTATTCAAGTTCTTCATTTTATTTTCTCATATCTTCAAGTTCTTTTGCAAAAAGTGCTTTCCAATCAGATTTGTCAGATGATGATGATGTTGATGCTTTGAAGCAATATCAGTCTTGACTGTAGCAACAAGACCAAATTCCTCAAGCTCAAATGTTGAAAGTTTTCCAACCAAAGTATCTCTAGATACTGATGTATTAGGCATCGTTCTCAACTCATTGATAGTAGTCACTTCCATTTTGTAAGCCGGTGGAAAATCTCTTAAAACTTTAGAAACAATTTCATCTTCACTTAAAGATCCTCCACAATATTGTATTCCTAAAACAATTTCATTTACTCTTTCCATAAATGTATAAATTCTTTCATCTTCTTCCGTTTTTAAATTTTCATACCTGACCCAGTAACATTACAATTTTGTAATTTTGACAGTGGTATCTCCTTCATTCAATGTTTCCAATATATCAATTCCAATATAGTTCAGATGTGTTTCCATTCTGATCTTCCATATACCATAGTTAGTTCCATCAAGTTTAGGACTGTGCTTCCTAAAAATATTTGCTGCCATAGGATCTCCTCAAGTTGTTAGGCTTCTATAAAAAGAGGACTAGGCTCTGATACCAATTGTTAGGAACTGGAAGAACAACTGAGAGGGAGGGAGGGGAATCAATTGTCAATAAATTATAACCCAAAACAAATTATTCCAACTTAAAACTTAGTGTCGATAAAACAATCTTTAATGCCGGTAAAATAGATTAACTGTTATAGAAGTACCGGTATAACTTAATGCATAAAACAAAAAGGAAAACAACATCCAAAACACATGACACAAATTTTGACATGGAAACCCTATAAGGGGAAAAACCATGGTGGGAAACCTTACCCACAATCACATGATACTACTGCAGATAGTAAGAGTATACAATACTGGGGTCTGCACATGTAGAAAGGCCAACCGCCTAGAGCTCACTACTCAATCACAAAATAGGAGTCACACTAACTACAGTTGGATGGTTAAATCCAATAACAATGTACTACTTCAGAATAGCATCTGCAATGCTAGATGCAGTACTGGTTTAAGCTCTAAACATGAGTGCCAAAAACCTTCATAACCTTCCTTCAACCTCTAGATAATATCTGCATGATTTGCACAAGGATTTTCTTATTTTCACTCTTCAATATTCGCACACACTATATATTACATCTCTCAAATAAGATCTTACATTTATACAAAACCCTAAGACGAAATCATTAGGTCGACTCACTAAAGATATTACAATTACAAAATAAGTCTTGATGCGATACAATATGTCAGCCTCAATCAGTTTACATATTATTCAATCCATAAACCATTTCCAAAACGTGTCATGCTGATCTAGAACATGATATCTTGTACCAATGCATAACCTGGACCTCTCTGTCGGTTAAGAAAAATATGTGAACCCGATCAGACCAATAAGAAAAATGTCAAATCCAAACATCCAATCCATGTCTTCGATATAAACAAATGATCTCTAGATGATAACAATTTATAATCACTATCGGTGAACAATATATCCTAACGGTGAAGCATATACTGGTGGCTGTGCATCATCCAATAATTATACCAGAACCACAATGTGTCAGTTCAACAACAAACCAATATAACTAGAGTGCCAAATCAACAATGCAGACCTCTAGACGGATAAGTGTTGATATCAATGACAAAACAAATGCAACACATGATGAAGTCATCCATAATACCAACAATCTAGATAGTGACTGATGTGACTAGAGACATGTTGATTGCAAAGCTTACTAACTTTGAATTGAGTTAGTTTGGTGATTCTTTTCCTAAGACATAATCTGCATTCAAAGCTACTATTTCCAGAAAGTAGAGATGTGATATGGGAGAAAGTTCTTCAAGAAGAATATCTAGATATGAGAAGGAGATGAAGAATATGGAAGAAGAAGAAAAATAACTTGAGGAGCTTGAAGCCTTTATTTCCAGGAGATTTCCTAAAGGAGCTGATAAGTATGAGGGTAAATTTCCACTTAAATGTTTTTCAAGTAATAAAATAGGACATTTTGCTTCAACGTGTCCGGAAATCGTTCCTAAGAAGCCATACAAGCCTAAATATCAAAACAAATTTTATTATGTTTCAGACAAAGCTGTGATACATGATGAATCTGATAAAGGAAATTTAGGTGATGATGAATGGGTATTTATTGCTATCAAGGAAGATGATCCAGTGCCTACTGATTCTGCTAGATGTATTAATAAGGAGAAATCTTTGACTACTAAAGTTGAAGAGAAAGATGAATGGTCTAGTGACAATGATTGCTCTCATCATATGACAGGTGATAATAGTAAGTTTGTTAGTATAGAAAAGTATGATGGTGGTGTAGTAGTATTTGGTGATGACAAAGCTCATTTAATCCATGGTAGAGGTTCCATTTTTCTTGATGGTAAACATTATAATGATGAGGTTTTATATGTAGAAGGTCTAAAGCATAATCTTTTGAGTGTTTGACAAATGGTTGACAAGGGATATGATTTACAATTTAATAATGGCAAGTGTAGAATCTTAAGTGGTTCGTAATTGAGATTGCATCAGGGACAATGATTAAATGTAATATCTTTGACTTGAATGCTAGCAGTAAAAGTTGTTTGATTGCTCAGATTGATGACAGTTGGCTATGACATAGGAGGATGTGTCTTCTAAATTTTGATTGCATGGTTAAGATAAGTTCTACTCAAGCAATGAGAGATCTTTGTAAGTTGGTAAAGCCTACTAATCCGGTATGCAAGGAATGTAAGTTGGTGAAGAGCATGGAGTGTAGAGACAATTATTTGCACCTAGAACTCCTCAATAAAATAGTGTCATGGAGAGGAAGAATAGAACAATTTAGGAAGCTGCTAGAACTGATTAGCCTAAACAATGGCTCTATTTTGATAGATTTCTGATATAATACTCATAGCTAGGTCTTTTTATTAGATGACATTTGGATTTTAATGCTTTCCTAAGATGATACCTTTTAAGTGTTTTTGAAACTGGTTTAACATATACCTAAGGATGTCATATAGTGGTTTCAAATGATCTGTCTATGCAAATATCTAAAGTTAATTATAAATATGGTTTATGTTATATCATGCTAGCATTAGTATATACACATGTTATTGTGCATGTTAATATCTTGATGCAGGTTCAGCAAAGGTGAAGTAAAGACAAATGGCAGTTCAAAAGATCATCAAGTATATAACTACAATGCAGACCCAGTCAAAGAAATGCAGTTATGATCGGGATCACCTGACTGGTTCTTCAGCAGATTGATTTATGAAAACATTTATAACTTTTCCTAGGGGATCTTACATCTAGGAGGTGGTCATGCTATATTTTCTTAGCTACAAGACAGATGTTGTTTTACTATCCTGTGTTGACTTCTTCTTCTTCTTTTGTTAATAAACCCTGTTCACCTATTTCGTAGGGATGTAGGCAGTTAGTTACAAGTTTGTTATAATCTATCCTATAAATAAAGGGATCTCTCTCCTCTCAGGGATAGCAAAGAAAAAGATAATATTTTGTAATACACAGTTTTTTGGTGTTATGTATGTATTTTCCAGTTAAGATGAAATAAAGAAATCAACGTGATTTTGGATGATTAGATAAGTGTAATATGAAGTTCTGGAAATACTCACTCAAGGGGGCCCACTTGGTGAGTAATCCTTTGTATGTTTTAACTAGTTTTCATACTTCTATAATAGTTGTTTTTGTAGTTGTTTGTTCTTGAAGCCATAGGAAATAGTTCTTGTGTCTATTCCTGTAGCCACGAGAGCAGGGTAGCTCTTGTTGCTCGCCAGAAATTTATCTTTTAACAGTAATTGTTTAAAGCAATTTACAGTTGTAATATTAAGTATTAGTTTATTAGATATTTGGTGTGTCTGCTTTAAGAAGAATTTCCTTTCCTGCAGTTATATAAAATGGTTGCAATATGAACTTGGTGCACATACAGTGCTGGTCCATTTCAAGTTTATGTCCCTAGTTGATAACTAAATGAGCCTTTTCCATAGGAAAGGTTATCTATTCAAGGATATTCAATCTCTAAATTGTGTTTTATCACCTAGTTGCCATTCCAATTGTGAGGACCACCCTTTTTGGCGTCATTGTCGGGGATGGTGCCAAGCTAAGAATCTGTTGTAAACCATTAGTTTTAAGTTTTCTTAATTAGCTTTTTGAATTTCTTTCATTAATCTGCATGCATAGGAGGAGAAGAGATGCATTAGGAAGATTTCTTCCCTCGCATTCTACTCAAGATATAAGATCAGATCAAGCACCTAAAGTAAATCCTTTTGCAGAAACCTATGTGCTAAATGGTAGTGTCTTTAATTTGTCAGAAGGAGATCTAGTCTTCCTGAATGAACCCCCTGAACAAAACATTTTACATCTAGTTCTTTATCAGGGACCAATGGCAACAAATCCTCCACCTCCACCTGTAAATCAAACATTTGAGTTTCCCATTCCCGACTTGAATGATAATGCAAATTTGAAAAACATACTAGCCTCTTCACTTCCAAAATTTCATGGGCTGGTAATAGAGGATCCAGACACCTTTTTGTTTGAATTTGATATCCTTTGCAGGAGTTATGATTATACCACTGATGCTCATAAACTCAAGTTATTCCCTGCTACTTTGAAATAAGTTTCTTTGAGATGGTTTATGAGTTTAGGAAGAAATGTAATCACTACCTAGGAGGGAATGAAGATGAACTTCTTGGATAAATATAAAGACTATTGTAGAGGAATGGACCGACATGGTGATGATATCTTCAGAATGACACAAAAAGAAGATGAAATCTTGAAAAACTATTTGGAAAGATTTTTATTTAGTGTCAACATGTCCAAACATAGTAACTTAAGTGAAGAATCTATGAAGTTGGTTTTTCTAAGGGAATCAATGATGACTGTGCTGACTCCTTAGATCTAATGGGAGGAGGAGATATTACTCAAGTTCAATGCAATGATATCAGACAAATCTGTCAAAAGTATTCAAGAGCTGCAGCAAAAAGAGGAAGACACTATAGGCCTGGTTCTTCAATTGCCAAGTCATCTTCAATAGTATCAAGAATGGAAATAACTCATCTATTGAATCATTTTAAAGAATATATAATTAATAATATGGCTACCCAATTGGATACACTACAGACAAAGAAGAAACATGAGGAGGCAGAGGCTATGCTTATTGAATTTTGTCCTCACTATCGGCAAAAGAAGAAGGACTGTAGATGCAAATTGTTAGCTAAAATTGATAGCCAATAGAGTTCTCCAGATTTCATGCCTGTCTATGGAGATGATGAACAACTTTCCTATGTTGCACAACAGAGGCCTTGTCCTACAGGACAAGGTATGACATAGGATCCATTGTCATTTTCTAATCCTTCTATGAACTTCAATGCACAAAACAATCAATGGCAACTTCCATATTCTCAAAATTTTGGAAATTATACTCCTCAATCTTGGAATAGTTCTCAAAACACTTGGCCTAATTATATGAATTCCTCATCTCAATGGAAGCACAAGGGAATTGGTCTCCTCCTCAAGGAAACTGGAAACAATCACCCCAATGGAGGGGAGGGAAGCAATGGTTAAACCAGTCGTCAAGTTTCCTGCAGCCACAACAACAGTCCCAACAGCCAGCTTTAATGCCACCAGCTCCTAATGCTGCTCCATCCAAGCCAACCCAATTGCTAACTCAGTTTGTTCTAAATCCAAATAATAAACCACAACAGCATCAACAAGTCTTTTCAACTGATCCTAATAACTATCTTGCATATTCTCTCAATATAAGTGATATTCATTTGAGATCAGGGACAACATTTCCTACTCCATCTCCTTTAGTCATAACAAAGTTACCAGCAAAGGATACTGCTCAAGAAAGCATGCCTGATAAATCTGGAAATCCTAAGGAAGTTTAGCAGTTAGAAACCCTGAATATACCTATAAAAGCTCCCCCATTTCCTCAAAGATTGCAATTAGAAGTATCTAGGTAGCAGGATGATATAGCCTTTGATCTTATTGATCAACTAAAATATATGTGTTAAAATTCCACTATTTCGAGCTATTAAAGATATTCCCATATATGAAAAATCTATTAAAGAAGCATATTTGAAGAAACCTGGGAGGAAGAAAAAGGATCCAAAAACATTGCATGTGGTAGGATAGTTGGCTGATATTATGTTGGGAAAAATAGCAGTCCCTAAATATTCTGATCTAGGTATCCCTATCATCAAGATAGTTATTAATGGAACTCAAATAAAAAATGCCTTGATAGACCTGGGAGCAACAATAAATGTGATGACTAAGGATGTCATGTAGCAACTCAGCATTACTAATCTCATATCAACTCCAACGGTCCTGCAACTTGCTGATAGCTCAACTATTCGGCTTGAATGAATGGTTGAAGATATTGTTGTCACATTAGATTCTCGGGAATATCCTACTAATTGTTGGCATATGGACACTCCAATGCGACATTGTGTGTGATTGAAGGTTTTGTCATTGATGGCAACCTTGCAATCCTATGGCATGAGCAAGACATCATATCGGTAAAGCATTACACAAACAAGATAGTGCACCGACATCAACAAGATCACTCTACACCGACACTGGCACCGACATAGAAGAAAAGATGTATACTGGCATAGAGGCTGACAGGATTTTTGATACGTAATATTTTGATTATTATTGTAAGCCGACTTGGCAAATTGTAAAATGACTCTTGTATATAAAAGAGATCATTGTAGACATTTAAAAAAGTAAGCGAGCATAAAGAAAATTATTAGGTAGACCTAATGTGCGAATTATAGGTCAAGGGTATATGTAAAGAACAGAGTTAGAACCAGTACTGAATCTGGCATTGGAGATGCTATTGTAAAGCAGTACAAGTCTTTGGACTAGTATAATCCTCATTGTAAGTCAGTGTGACTCCTCATTGAGCAGGGAGCTCTAGGCAGTTGGCCTTCCTGCATGTGCAGGCCCCTATTGTAAGTAATATTCTCTTATTGGCCAGTAAGTGAATATTGTGGGTCACAAATCCCACCAAGTTTTTTCCCACACTGGGTTTCCTTATTAAACACCTTTTTTTATGGTGTTCTTTTCATGTGGATGTTTTTTATTCTGTTTATTACATTAATTCTTGCATACCGGTATACTGCTACTTTATGTTCTGCATGTTTTAACTTAAGAAAATTTGAATACTGGTTAGATACTGATTCACCCCCCCCTCTTAGTATCTGTGGGAATCCTAACAATTGGTATCATAATCTGGTCCTCTATTTTCATAAGCCTAACAGCTTGAGGAAGATCTTGACACTGGTAAAGATGGAAAATCTAATGAAGCAACTTGAAGGAGCTCTTACTGACTATGATGCAGAGAAGTTGAAAAATATCAAATTAGAAGATGATTTAAGAGCAGCTTAGGATATCATTCAGGCACTTCAAGAAAATCTTATTGTTACAAGAAATAAGAGAAGAGAACTTTGTGATAAATTTCAAAATGAGAATGATGAAAAGGAATCACTTAATGATATGATAAGCAAGTTGAAACAAGAGATCATGACAACAAAAAATGAAATGCAGGATATGACTATGAGATTTTGCAAAGAGATTGAGGACAGAAAGAAGAATGAAGAAGAATTGACCAGAAGACTAAGTGATGCAGCAAATGAGAACACAAGACTCAGCTATGAAAATGACATGTTGAAGACAGATCTGATGCATACTCAGAATGACTCAAATGAACTAATGAGACAAAAAGAAATCTTGGAAAGGGAATTGGAAACTTCAAATCAACATAAAGAAAAATTCAAGAAAAGCTCAGAAGAACTTGGTACCTTATTGAAGAATCAAAAACCCAAAGGTGACACTTCTAGAATTGGCTTTGAAGTTGGAGAAAGCTCCAGTACTGCAAATACTCAGGATCACAACAAACCGGTAAGACCACCTAATACTTATAAACTCAATGGAAAATGCTTTAACTATAATAAATATGGTCATAGGACAAATGAATGTAGATCTAGGAATTATCAGAATATCAATCCACCCACCGATCAATGCTCAAAATGCAACAAAGTTGGTCATAACTCTGAAAACTGCAGAATGAATGTGAGAAGCTATGTTTGTGGAAGATTTGGACATCTATCTAATCAATGCAGAACACAAACTGGCATAGGTTATGGGAAAGCTATTCAGAAAAATAATGTAACTTGTTATGCATGTAACAAGATTGGGCATATTGCTAAATTTTGTAGAAGTAAAGGCACACCAGTAGACAACCAAAGTGCTAGTTTGAAAGGTAAAGAAAAAGTTGAAGAGGTTAAGCAAGAATTCTCAAAGCAATGGATTAGAAAAGCTGATCTAAATATTGGGGATACTCCTCCACTGGTAGAACCAACAAATTCTTCACCGGCAGGACAGAGTGATACTTCACCGACAGGATAGAGCAGTGTTCCACTGGCAGGAAGTTCTTCATCTAATTGAAGAAAATTGTCTCGAGGGTCTGGCAATCTAATGACACATGTGCTATTATTCCTTCGGTTAGAGATAAGAAGTTGAAAATTACTTATTACCGGCAAACAATATTAAGTGAATACTTAACCAGCATGCATTTAATGTGGTAGATAGTGAAAGAGACTTTATAAAAAAAGGTTTTGGCTCCATTTCATTTCACCATGATTTCAAACTTTCAGAGAGCATGAAGATTTCTGAGCTAAGGCATTTCGACTAAGAAGCAAGCACAATTCAAGCAATCATCCATCCAAGTCAAAAAAAGGTATTTAATCATGGCATCCACCTCTACAATTGAATACATAGTGAACCCTACTATTGTGGAAGTAATTAAAAGACCTAGGCCCATATTTCAGTTGGTCCCTGAAATAGCAAAGAAGGATGATACCTTAGGTGCATTTTCTCAAATTCCTAAAGGTGTTGTATATGCTGAAGACACTAGAATGTATATTCGCTACAATATTGAAGAGTTAGGAGACAAGGAAATCAAAACCATGTACAAAACTGAGATATGTGATGATATCGGCAATGTCAAAGCTGAACACAAAATCATTGAAACCCTAGGATTCATAGAAATCCTTAGTATTCCTGGATTTCCTAAGGATGTGATTAGGATAGTGTTAAGTAGAGTTCATGGAGAATTTTTCTGGTTAGATGCAATTCATAAGATCACCAAGCAAGTGGTGAAGGCTGTCACAGGGTTACCGGCCATCGGTAAAAGACCAGACAAAAAAAAGAAAGTTTCAAATGATTTAGTCATAGACCTAATAGGTGCAACATTTGATAAAAGATCTTTAAGGGTTAATGATGTAAAGGATACAAATGTAAAATTCATAAGTATGATATTAGGTTACAAAGCCACTCATGCCAATAGACTTAACTCAGTTTCAAGTTTATGCATTAAGAGTGCTTATGATATGATAACAGACAACACAAAAATTGACATTTGTGAATGGTTAAAGGATGAATTGATAGCCAACCTTGGAAAGATAAAGAAGGATAAGAAAGGAACCTTCAGATTTGAAAATTTGTTAGTATGTCCAATGCTTCATATAACAAAACAAGTTCCTGGTATAGGATATAAAGAACTAGGATATGACATACCAGTAGGAAAGGAACTAACATAACTATTCAATACCATGGGTGAGAACAAGGAAAACAACATTCATGACTTTTTTCAAGCACTAAAAACAAAAATGAAGAAAAGGACAAGGTTATCTTAGAAAATTGTAGATAAATACAAAGATGATATATGCTTTGTTATCAAAAAGGATGAAATATGGATGGAAGCAGTCATCCCAAGGACAATCTGGGTAACAGAAATAGGCTATGAGACAAATGACCACATAGTTGAAACTTATGCCAAAGCACTTCTGGAAGCCCCCAATGAACCTAAGGAGGAAGTATTTGGTAGTGCTGAAACAATAGAAAAACAAATACAGTCCAAGAAAAGAGTGAAGAAGGTAGAGGCATTTGTGAGAAAAGGATCCAGACAAGCAAAAGCCATTAAGGAAGATGTACTAAAGAAAACCAGCATAACTAGAGATGAGTTGGCAGCCCCACAACCTGAAGCTCATCTATCACCGGTAGGTACTTCTTTAGAAGGAGACATGCTAGCAACCTTTAAAAGAGTTGTTAGGAAAAGAGATCCCTCACCGGAAACCACTCCTTCACCTAGAAGGACAAGGCAGAAGCAACAAGCTGTGAGATCTCTAGTCAGAAAGGTCACACCTAAAAAGAAGCTGACTCCTAAGAAAAAGAAAAACACAAAAACTGACTTGGCACCTCTAGACATTTTGTTAAATGAGATCACAGAGGAAGGAAAACTGAAGAACATAGGGAAAATTTATGACACCCTATCAGCTGATGAGAAAGGGCAAGTTGAGGAGAGTGTAATATTACATATGGACATGTTCAAAATGTTCTTGATGGAAGTCATAAATGAAATTCCTGATGACTTATACAAAAGACTTCAGGCCAGAAGGCAAGGAGTAATTGAACTAGACAAGAAAATAAAAATAGAAAAACTACTTGTTGTATATCCAGTAAACTCCCCAAAAGAAATTGATGATTTGATAGCTCAGGCTAACTGGACAATTTTTTCCACTACACACCGGCATATTTCACTAATGGCAGGAAGAGTTACAGAAGTTTTAGAAGAAACAGAAGATGGTTGGGACATATTTTTGGTTGAAAAAGAGAAACAAAAAGAATACAGGAATCCCAAGCCTATTAAGGTATATCAGAAAGATAAGGACAAAGGGAAAGGCAAAATTGGTGCACCTCCAAGCATAAAGGTTAAAGATAACCTACCTCCACCTGTAAAAATTACAACCCCTGAAAACCAACCGGCAACTGAAAGCATGAATGTAGAGGATAGTAATTCAAATCCTGAAGTCCTATATACTGTAAATGTTGATACCCAAAAGATCAACATAATAGTTGATAAAGATTCAACTGAAAAATCAGACATGGCTAAAGAGCCTCCGGTAATAGGATATACAGAGCAACCGACAAAGGATACAGGGAAAAAGATGGAATCTGAGGCATAAACAGAGAAATTGACAGAGCTAAAGGCTCCGGAACAGATGCCACCGGTAAGCAATGAAGCAGGAAAACCAGTGCTAAAGGAAATGCAGACACAAACTGACCTGCCAGAGGTCAATACAAGCATGGTCACTTCCACTGGTACTTAGTTTGTTGGGACATCATCAAAATCAACAAATGTGATAGAGGTATTACTTGAATCCATAAAGAAAATAACTGACTATAGTTCACAAGCTTACAAAGCAATAGATGATTCAATACCAATTTTGAAGATAATTAGTCCTGATTGCAATATAGATAATAAAGATTCTTTAGGACAGTTGGATACATCATGTAAATACATTTATGGAAATATTGAGAAAATAAAGGAAGAATCTGTAAAGGACATTGTAGAAAAGGAGAAACAGAAATTCTTTGAGGAAGAAATAAAGAAGTGTAATAGAGACTTTGACACACTTCTACCGGTACTGTGTAGTTTGTTAAAAGAGTATAAAAACCTGTATAAAGACACTTGCAAAACAAACTTCATGACTATAGATATTGACAAGAAAATAAGCAAGACACAGGAAGAGATAAACAAGCTTGCAGACAATTTTGTCAACTCACCGGAATCACTATCTATTTTTGAAGATAAGTTAGCAAATTTTGAGGCAGAATTGCTTAAATAAGAAAGAGAGAAAGAGACAATAATAAACAAGGCAAAACACTTGAGATCTAAACTAAGTCCAAGATTGGACTATCTAGCATCTTTGCGGAAGGAAATCTTAGAGGCATTAGCACAGGGAAGTAAAACACTGGCAGAACAATTGCAACATCTCACCGGTACTGTGAAGAGGACTGAAATAGCAATAAAAGATAGCAAAAAGTTTATGGACAGTATAAACTTAATTTTGGGCGATCTTTTTCAGATAATAACTACCCAACTACAAGGTTGAGGAAATGGACCAGTATAACTACAAATTCTACTAACATCTTGACAACCTTTGTCACTGATGCCAAAGGGGGAGTAGTAGGATGAGAAAGTTCAAAGACAGGAATCATATGCTCAGGGGGAGCTCTGCATATTTTTGGTAAATTTTTTTTTGGTCTACACATTTTGGACACTTTTTGAAATTTCTCATGAGTGTTGCCATCAATGCCAAAGGGGGAGATTGTTGTCATATGGACACTCCAATGACACATTGTGTGTGATTGAAGATTTTGTCATTGATGGCAACCTTGCAATCCTATGGCACCGACAAGACATCATACCGGCAAAGCATTACACAAACAAGATAGTGCACCGGCATCAACAAGATCGCTCTACACCTACACCGACACCGGCACAGAAGAAAAGATGTATATCGGCATAGAGGCCGATAGGATTTTTGATATGTAATATTTTGATTATTATTGTAAGCCGACTTGGCAAATTGTAAAATGACTCTTGTATTTAAAAGAGATCATTGTAGACATTTAAAAAAGTAAGTAAGCGAGCATAAAGAAAATTATTAGGCAGACCTAATGTGCGAATTATAGGTCAAGGGTATGTAAAGAACAAAGTTAGAACCGGTACTAAATCTGGCATTGGAGATCCTATTGTAAAGCAGTACAAGTCTTTGGATTAGTATAATCCTCATTGTAAGTCAATGTGACTCCTCATTGAGCAGTGAGCTCTAGGCAGTTGGCCTTCCTGCATGTGCAGGTCCCTATTGTAAGTAATATTCTCTTATTGGCCAGTAAGTGAATATTGTGGGTCACAAATCCCACTGAGGTTTTTCCCACACTGGGTTTTCTCGTTAAACATCTTGTGTTATGGTGTTCTTTTCATGTGGATGTTTTTGATTCTGTTTATTACATTAATTCTTGCATACCGGTATACTGCTACTTTATGTTCTGCATGTTTTAACTTAAGAAAATTTGAATACCGGTTAGATACTGATTCACCCCCCCCTCTTAGTATCTGTGGGAATCCTAACACTAATTTCATAATCCTCTCTCCCAAGGCAACATCAGGAGGATATCCAATTATTTGGGGAAGACCTTGGCTAGCAACAACTGATGCATATATAGGTTGTAGATCTCGAGATATAACAATTTCATATCATATTACTACTAAAACACTTGCACTCTATTTTCCAACACAACCTCAACTTGATCAATAACGAGTAGTGTGGCCAGACATAGGAGAAGAAGCAGAGGAAATTAACTCTATTCAAAAAATAATGATGTTATCAAGAGACCCATTCATAAAACTTCAAGAGGATGATACAATACTCTCTAACATCATTAGGAATCATTATGGAGCATCTCTACAGTCAGTGGGTATACCAGTAAGTCCTCTGCATACCCTTCTTCCATTTGTAGGCTTATTAAATTCTCCTGTAGCCATAGATATGTTTCACACATTGCTACCACGGGAGGTTCAAACCTCTTGTCTGTCTGAAATATCTAATGTAGAATCAATAATTCCAATAGAAGTTGTTGTAGGGAGAAATCTGAATATCAATGGTCAATTGCCAGTAGATCAAATATTGTCATTGATAGAACTACTCAAAGCCCAACAATAAGATTTTGCATGGAATTATCAAGACATGAAAGGATTAAATCCTACATTGTGGACCCATAGAATTTATATCAAAGAGGATTGTAAACCTATTAGATAGACTCAATGAAGGATTAATCCTTCTTTAAGGGAAAGAGTTAAAGACGAACTGCAAAAATTGCTTCATGCAGGATTCATCTACCCTAGTTCAGATAGTCAATAAGTTTCTCCTCTAGTTATAGCTCTAAAGAAAGGAGGAAAATGGAGAGTTTGTGTGGACTATAGGGAGCTCAACACTGTTACTAAAAATGATCATTTCCCACTGCCATTTATAGATCAAGTGTTAGACTCTCTAGTAGGTAAGCAGTACTTTTCATTTTTGGATGGATTTAGTGGTTATAACCAGATCAGAATAGCTCCAGAAGATCAGGAGAAGACCACCTTTACCTTCCCTTGGGGCACATATGCCTATTCAGTCCTCCCTTTTGGTTTATGTAATGCTCTTGCAACCTTTCAAAGGGTAGTTCTCAGTATATTTTCAGACATATCCCATGATTGTATGGAAATTTACATGGATGACTTCACTACATATGGAACTACATTTAAGGAGGCATTACAAAATTTGACAAAAGTATTGTAGCGATGTGAAGATCACAATCTATCTATCAATAGTGAAAAATGTTTTATGATGATGCAAGAAGGAATAGTGTTGGGGCATTGAATCTCTCAATCAGGTATTCAAGTAGATCCATCTAAAATTGAGGTAATACTTAATCTTTCTGCCCCTATTAAACAAAAAGATGTGAGAAGTTTTCTAGGCCATGCAGGGTACTATAGGAGAATTATCAAGAACTTTAGTCAAATAGTAGGGCCATTGTATTCTTTACTGACAAAGGATGTTGAGTTTGAATGGACAGTTAAATATGAAGATGCATTTTCTAAACTAAAAGAAGCCTTAACTCAGGCCCCTGTACTTAAAGGACCTGATTGGTCAGTTCCTTTTCAAATTCATGCTGATGCATTTGATTTTGCAATAGGAGCAGTTTTGGGGTAGAAGCAAGGAGTTTTGGAAAATGCAATTTATTACATTAGTAAAAATTTGCAAGGACTAGAACTGAATTATACAGTTACTGAAAAGGAAATTTTAGTTTTCATCTATGCCCTTAATAAGTTTAGGCACTATATGATAGGATATCAAATATTTGTGCATACTGATCATGCAACCATCAGGTACCTCATGAACAAAAGCTCCATTATAGGTAGATTAGCAAGATGGTTGTTATTAATGAAAGAATTTGATATTACTATCATTGATAAGCCTAGAAAAGCAAATGGGGTGGTAGATTTTCTGTCAAGGATTCAAACACCAAGCAATAATGAAGTCTTTAATGATCCTTTTCTAGATGAGCATCTATTTTCTATCATTTCCAATAGTCCATGGTATACTAACATAGCCAACTGCCTCTTAACTAACAAGACACCCCCACATTTCTCACCCAAAGAAAAGAGTTTCAACTTCTCTTGGATTTCAGATTGCTTATTTTACACAGGTCCAGATCAGCTTATGAGGCGTTGTGTAAGGGAAGATGAGACATATGACATACTTCATGCCTATCATGATGAACCTTGTGGAGGTCATTTTGCAGCCAAAAGGATAGCTTTTAAGATATTAACTTCAGGGTACTATTGGCCAACCTTGCATAAGGATACAACTCAATACATGAGGAAATGTGACAGGTGTCAAAGAATGGGCAGACCAACTCGATCTAATGAAATGCCTCTACACCCTCAGGTGGTTGTTAAGCCATTTGACAAGTGGGGACTGGACTTTGTTGGGCCAATCGATCCGCCATCCAATGGTCACTCCTATATTCTTGTTTGTACTAATTATGTTACTAAATCGGTAGAGGTTAAAGCCTTCAAGCATGACCAAGATAATAGGGTGGTCGAGTTCTTATATGAAGAAATATTCACTCGGTATGGAGTTCCTAGAGAAATAGTAACAAATCAAGGGGCACAATTTACTTCTACTCTGATCATAGCCCTAATTAATGAATACAATGTCAGGCATAGGAAATCCACTCCTTATCATCCACAGGCTAATGGACAAGAAGAGGTTGCTAAAAGGGATCTTGAATCAATATTGACAAAAAATGTAGCACTCAACATAAATGATTGGTGTAGCAGACTCTTTGAGGTTGTATGGGCTTATAGAACCACCTGGAAAACTACAACAGGGTTGACACCATTTTAAATGGTATATGGAACAAAAGAAATGATGCCTATTGAGTTTGAACACAAAACTTTGAGAACAACTATTTCCTTAGATATGACACTTTTTGCAACACAAGAAGAAAGGATCATGCAGCTTAATGCTTTAGAGGAAATAAGAAAATCTACCCTGCAACATACCAAAACTATTCAGAATCAGCATATGAAATGGCATGATCGCTATATTAGGGATAAATTGTAATGCCCCACTAGAAACCTTAAAGGAAAACAATACAACTAGGCCACTAAAAGGGCATAATAATTTTTTTTAAAGTACAAGTGCATTAATTAAAACCATTGCACGTCTAATAACATAGCGTAAGTCTAACACTTGATTCCCTAAGGGTTACCAACAAAGATTAATTCATAGATTATATTAACACCATGGAAAATCCTATTGTTCAGCTATTTAGGAAATTTAAACGTTAAAGATAAAAACTACACATACATCTAAATTCCATAATGAAAGAATCAAAGTACTCCAATGCATTCATTTCTCATAGTTTATATATACAAAAGATTAAAGCAACTGAATTAACATACATTCCAATGATTCCCTTTTACAATATCCATAAATACATGTTTACAAAAATACCATGAATTACAACGTTACAAAATCAAGGTTACATAAAAGTTTGATACAATGACCTCAAGGTTTCAACTGAACAATGATCACGAACAAGAGCTGGTAAAACATGAACCATGAACCAAGAACATGAGCAAAGCCCTTCCTCCCCTGAAGATACATTCCAGAACATCCGATGGGAAGTGGCACTACCACCCGACCATGTGATCTCGAAATGGAACCACCCCACCGTGCTAGGAGATAGTAGAAAACCCTCAAGAAAGAAAAGTAAGACAAGTATGAAAGGACTACAAAACGCCACAAACATCGATGTGACTCAACTCACAAACACTAGTGACTCTAAGGAGAGAGTGTCATCGCATAGCTTAAGATGGAGACCATGGTACAACCTCCTAGGTCCCGGCTCTTTGTCCTGGTAACCTCTCCCGGCTTCCGACTCCAACTAAGTCTCATGCAGACCCTGCCAATCCTTTCATGAAAAAAAGGTGGTAAGTTTTCCATTCCAGGCCTTCTCGTAACATTATGAGCCCTGTACAAACACTACACCTATGCACGAGGCACATTTCTTAATTAATATTTATTCTAACCACCCTTAATCAATTATTAGGTTATCACTTTTTATCTAACTTTTGATGGGTTATCCTATCATCCACTTCGGGCATGGCCCCCACTCGAAAGCCACTCTCTCTAATAGGACACTACAGGAAAGGTCTCTCTACGAGAACTCTATGGCGAAACAGACAGCCATACCTAATCCTGACAAACCACAGGTGAAGGATACACAATCACTAACCCAAGATTGACCATTTGGAAAAAACACACAATGGTTCACATCAATAAGGTTATACAACAACACCTAACCAAGGAAATATAATGAAATTTAAACTTGACTGCAAACACCTTTTACACAAGATCCTAATACAAACAATCTTTTCTTAAAACAGCCAAATGCATAATAGCTTGCAATTTAAAATTTCTAGAAAATAAGAATTACAACTATATTAATACAAATAAATCAATGTTGTCATTTGTTGAGAAAAGAGGTAAATGAATCAAGACACATGCGAATATAGAGAGCTTAGGCGATATAAACTTAGAATTTTAATCCATAAGAAATGTCGATATTTCTTAGCGAAAAAGAAACATATTTGCAATGTTACGTCTTCCGTAACTTCTATCATGCTCCCTATCAACTAACCTTATAATATAACTAAGAGATTAAATATCCCTATTCACTACTATAGCAATTAAATTAGTTATCATCTATTTCACTATGATTTCCATTCCTCTATTTCAAACGATTAATAATTACATTTTCAATAAACAACGAAATAAGCAAAATCATATAAATAATCATAACCTATATCTAAAATTACAAATTTCACACTTCCTTAAATAATAAGAAAAATCAAAAGAAACTTTGACCTCTTTGCAAGCTTGAATCTGATTTGTGAGACTTCTGACGATCTTCCACCAAATAGCACTATGCCTTTCTTGCCAATCTCAAACCAATCTATCCTCTAACTTGCTATCTTCTAACTTGCTATCCTCCAACTTGCTATTCTCCAACTTGCTATCGTCCAACTTGCTATCCTCCTATTTCATTCTCTATACCTTAGTTGCATCTCCTCCCCCTTCTCTTCCAACTCAATGGTTTATATATAGTGTAGTCGTCTACCCTCTTTCCTACTTTCAGGCTATCTCCACTAGAGGTGGATTGATTCTAAGTGACACCACTCAAGATCTAATTGTATCATAACAACCCTAATCATATTTGAACACCTATGTGTTCACCATGCAAATTATTTATTATCTATTTTGTGACACCAAACCTCTAAAGTTGTTAAGTCCATAATTATAGATTATCCATGAGGCTTTTAACTCCAAGACTAAGTCTATTTTACTAAAAATAACTTCCTAAAAACATGCAAGTTAAATAACTATCTTATAAATGTTGATCATGGTGGATACAGGTGGGTTTACGTGGCTGGTGAACCACGTTACTTTCCAATTTAATCCCTACCACCACATATCTTATTAGACATGGCTGCAAATTGATCGGTGTTCATTGCAACGTGGTGCAGCTTATTTAAATGGTGTTTCCCTTACCTTAAGTTTACCTCCCACCGCATTCGGCCTACGTGAAGTATGGTTTTATTGAAAGGAAGAGGGGTAGTCGATGGTAATACAAACCCCTCCCTTTAATTAAGGGGGGTGGTCGATATTACTATCGGCCACCCTAGTTATTGTTTTAATAACTTTAAACTTAAACCCACCACTTCCATTTATAATTTTGTTTTATTTAAATTTTCATTTTTATTATATTTTTAATATATAGTTAATGAATTTTCATTAATATATATATATATATTTAAACATTAATCTTTTTAACAAATTCTTTAATAACCATTTCCTATAATTAAATATATATGTAAATATATATTTTGGCTTTTCATTAAAACAATATTTATAATTTTAAAAATGTGTTTTTATATATCATAATTACATATGTATATACTTGTATATGGTCGATTCATACAAGTATATGGTCGATTCATATACATATATATAATACGTATATATATTTATTTTAATCTCAAATGATTACGTAGATATAAACAAAATTCCTGACGTAAACAAATTTCATGATAATTGTATATATATATAATATATATATATATATATATATATATATATATATACGATTGAATTCAAAGTTATCTAACTAATATTTACATAAAATTTGTATTATTGTAAACAAAATGATCCTTAATAAAGATGCATTTCTTTTTGTACGAAAGACAATAACCATTCGATATATAGTACGTTAGGTCGTAAAATCCAAATTATTCAACTTATAAATAATCATATTAAGAATAATCAACAAGAATCATAATTACCTACACGTATATATATGTATATGATCAAGTCCGAATATACATATAAAATACGTATAACTATAGTATAATTTTGAAAACCAAACATTGAATATATCTTTGATAACCTACTTCTACATGAAGGATGTAAAATCATAGAGTCACTACTTAATTCACATTATTAACAATTTTTGACCCATCATAGACAAAAAAATGTAAAATGCAATAATTTAAATCACTAAACACACAAACTGAGAAAACCTCAAGCAAATACTCATACAAGATCAAACAACAAAATACGAAAGCCGAAAAAACTGACAGGACGACCAACTGATGACACTCACATGAGTGTAACTGAATAAAATAGGGTCAACTACTATCTCCTCCACTTCCATCGGAAAATATAAGGCACACTCAGACCTATGAAGCCAGGTGGAGACGATACCCCGTACCTACCCTGTACTTGCAATATCCTACATCACCAAACCACACATGCATATATACAATATAGAAAACATGGCATACACACCGATGAAGGAGAATCACGACGTTCCCTGTCTCACCAAAATGAGTGAAGGAAAATCATCCCCTTGCATCCAATACACTCACAGACACACAACATATAATTCCACATTGCATAGATAAAGTAAAGTGTTAGTACATAGCAATAATCCATAAAATGCCATGAATCACAAGTACTGAATTACTGCAAATAAATTATGCATCTCATATCTAGATAAAGCATGAAATAATGTCAAATAAGTCTGAATAACAAATTATGGTAATATATCCACTGAAAATAACCAATATAAATGTGAGTTCAATGAGTTCAAACGAGTAGGGGTACTACATAAATCATTCAAGACAGGTGATTGGGCTCTTCTCTATGATTCCAGGTACAAAGATAACTTAGGCAAATTGCAGACCAGATGGTTAGGCCCTTATGAGATAGTTGAAACATTTTCTAATGGTTCTGTCAGATTATCTACCATAGATCCTATTAAGTTTAAATTGTTAGTCAATGGTCATCGGCTACACCTCTACCATAAACCTCTTAGCAAAGTTGACTTCCTATGGTAGTTTTCCACTGCCCAGCATGTCGATATTCCTGCAACCACTGATGATGGCTTGGCCATCACCACTCCATCTTAATATCTTTTCTGAATGATCCTAACAAACACTTTCGTATCTCAAGGGATTACTTTTCTGCATAATAAATATCTCATTTCGTATTCACTCATTTCTTTCATTTCACTTCATCCATTATCTCATCGTTTTCCATGCATGGTGGCGTCATACCTTGCAAATACAATCATTCTTGCATGATATAAGATATGCTCATGCGTCGTTATTTTTACTGCATGTGTATAATTAAACCATATTACTTCTCATTATGATATTTTGCATACGGTCATTTGTATTAATCCTCCTCCACATGTGTGGACACCTGTCAAACCTTGGGTTTTGGGGGGGGGGAGTACACTGATAATTACTCTAGCAGATAATTTTGATGTCCTCTCAGATTGCGTTTTATTTTTCAAAATTGCTAGTTTGAGGTGATATCTTGTGTTCCGCTTATCTATCTGTTTAGAGTTATTTTTAAGATTGCAGCTAGGTTTCGACCAAGGAAAGGCAAATTGAGTATATTATAGTGTGAAACTTAGTATAGTGGTTGATTCCTTAGGTTTTTGGGGCATTGGATTCTCACCAATGTTTGCGTTACTCAAGCCGACATTCTCTCTTTTGCTTCGTCCACATCTGCTCGTGCAGACACTTCCCTCTGAGGTGGAACGCTCCTCTACCGATGCATTTTTTATTACATCCCACAGCTTCGGCAAATCGCTTAGTCCCGATCATCTTTGGTGCAAGAGTGCTCAAGCAGTAAGCTATTATGCACTCTTTCAAGGATTGTTGCTTCTAGGCGAACCTCTACTATAGTGGCTGAGCAGATTTATGCCATTATAGAATTCAAAGTGTTAGCACTGCGATGGGTGGTCTGCCTTTTCGACATGAGCCAACAGTCCATGAGGTTCTTCTGCAGGATTAGGTTTGTGAACCAATATTCCGTACCAGTGGATGGCTAGATTATTTTTTAAGTTGAAAGAGTTTGATGAGGCAATTGCATAGGAATTTACCTACACACTTTCAAATGGCGAAGCTCAGGTAAAAGGTTTGAGGGTAGTGGTTTTAGAGGAATAGATAGCAGAGGTAACAAGGTTACCAATAGATGGGGAGAAATACTCAGAGTCCAAGGATGCACGTAGTGCAAGAGAAGAATTTACACAACCAAGAGACCCTCTATTGGTGGTAGATAGACAAGGAACTAGGCAAGAATCCCTTCTGCCTAAATGGAGAGCAGCAACATTGTATATTCTAAAGTATTTAACCTATAAGGGAAGGTTTTCATGTCTGTATTCTCATCACTTTAAACTCTGGAGTCATCTATGCCATGGAATAAGGGTGAATGTTCCAAGCCTACTGTACAACCTTCTTTCTATAAGTGCAATAGAGACCCAAAAAGGTAGGCCTCATTTTGTTTCTCACCATTGTCTAATTAAGTTTTTAGTTGAAAAATACTCGAGAGATGTTTCTCCAATGCTCTTGAAATAATTTGTTGAAACCAGAATGTTTAGGGAAGAGCATATAGTTATAGAGGAACCACTTCCATCTCAGGAACAAGAAAACATTGTAGAACCTGGTTCCCCACTTGAACTATCATCCTCGTTGAAATCCTCAGAACAAAATCTTCCTACAGCAGAGGAACCCTTACAAAAAGAAGCTGAAACAGGGGTTCCTCCTCAAGGTCCAAGAAAAACTAGGGTTGCCACATGAAAGGAAAAGGGCAAAGAAAAATAAGTTGATATAGAGCATAAGGACAAGAGTAAAAATGATAATGTACCCCTTCCTGTGGCCAAGAAGAGAAAAATTGTAAAACCAGTTCTTGCAGTAACTATTGAGGTAGTTGAAGAGGTGGCTATAGGAAGTAGCCCTACAGCCAAAAAAGGGAAAGTTCAAAGAAGTAGTGGTAGGCTTCGTAAAAAACATAAAAGCCAAGACTAATCAATAGAGAAAAAAATTACCTTCTTGATTGACTCCCCATAACAAGATCAATATAGTCCGTTTCATCATGATATCCCTCCTTCTCTATCTAATGAACCTCAAAGGGAACATGAAGAGGAGGAAGAACTGCAAAATATGGGGGAAGAGCAGGAACTACAGCTTTAGAAAGAAGAGGAGATTCCAAATACAGAGAAACCATAGGAAGGAGTATATTTTGAGAGACTAAACAGTTTAGCATCTGTTGTAGAGAAGGTTATTGAAGCAAGGAGTAAACAATTTAGCATCTATTGTAGTGCTTCTCTTGCTTTGCAATCATTCTCCAAGTCTTTAGCCAATGTCAGTGGATGAGGTTTATTCAGAGTAGGACCAACATAGACATTCTTAGTAACATCACATATATCTCTTCCAATGTAGTTTAGATGTGTTTTCACTATGATCTTCCATATACCATAGTTAGTTCCATCAAGTTTAGGATTGTCCTTCCTGAAAATATTTATTGTCGTAGGATCTCCTCAAGTTGTTAAGCTTCTGCAAAAAGAGGACTAGGCTCTGATACCAATTGTTAGGAACTGGAAGGACAAATGAGAGGGGGGGGTGAATAAGTTGTCAATAAATAACCCAAAACAAATTATTCCAACTTAAAACTCAGTGCCGGTAAAACAATATTTAATGCCGGTAAAATAGATTAACTATTATAGCAGTACCAGTAAAACTTAATGCATGAAACACAAAGGAAAACAACATCCACAAGACATGATACATATATATTGACATGGAAACCATATAAGGGGAAAAACCATGGTGGGAAACCTTACCCACAATCATATGATACTACTACAGATAGTAAGAGTATACAATAATGGGATCTGCACATGCAGAAAGGTTAACCGCCTAGAGCTCACTGCTCAATCACAAAATAGGAGTCACACTGACTACTGTTGGATGGTTAAATCCAATAACAATGTACTACTTCAGAATAGCATCTGCAATGCTAGATTCAGTACTGATTTAATCTATGAACATGAGTCCCAAACACCTTCATAACCTTCCTTCAACCTCTAAATAATATCTGCATGATTCGCATAAGGATCTAATTATTTTCGCTCTTCAATATTCGCACACACTCATATATTACATCTCTCAAATAAGTTCTTACATTTATACAAAAACCTAAGAACAAATCATTAGGTCGACTCACTAAAGATATTACAATTCCAAAATAAGTCTTGATGTGATACAATACATTTGCATATTATTCAATCCATAAACCATTTCCAAAATGTGTCGTGATGATCAGGAACATGATATCGTGTACGAGTGCATAACCTAGACCTATCTGCTGATTAAGGTAAATATGTGAACCCAATCAGACCAATAAGTAACACGCCAAATCCAAACATCCAATCCATGTCTTAGACATAACCAAATGATCTCCAGATGATAACAAGTTATCATCACTGCTGATGAAGCATATACCAGTGACTGTGCATAAGCCAATACTCATACTGGAACCACAATGTGCTAGTTCAACAACAAACCAATATAACTAGAGTGCCAAATCAATAATGTAGACCTCTAGAGCGATAAATGTTGACATTAATGAAAAAAACAATGCAACACATGACAAAGTCATCCATAATACAAACAATCTAGATAGTGACTAAAATGAGTAAATACATGTTGATTGCAAAGCTTCGTACCTTTGAATTGAGTCAGTTTCGTGACTCTCTTCCTAAGACATAATCTGCATTCAAAGCTACTATTTTCAGAAAGAAGAGATGTGATAAGGGATAAATTTCTTCAAGAAGAATATCGAGATATGAGAAGGAGATGGAAGAAGAAGAAAAATAACTTGAGGAGCTTGAAGCCTTTATTGCCAGGAGATTGCCTAAAGGAGCTGGTAAGTATGAGGGTTAATTTCCACTTAAATGTTTTTCATGTAATACAATAGGACATTTTGCTTCAAGGTATCTAGAAATTGTTCCTCAGAAGCCATACAAGCCTAACTATCAAAATAAATGTTATTATGTTTCTGACAAAGTTGTGATAAATGATGAATCTGATAAAGGAAATTTAGGTGATGATGAATGGGTATTTATTGCTATCAAGGAAGATGATCCAGTGCCTACTGATTCTGCTAGATGTATTAATAAGGAGAAAGCTTTGACTACTAAAGTTGAAGAGAAATGAATGGGTTATTGACAATGGTTGCTCTCGTCATATGACAGGTAATAAGAGTAAGTTTGTGAGTATAGAAAAGTATGATGGTGGTGTAGTAATATTTGGTGATGACAAAGCTCGTATAATCCATGGTAGAGGTTCCATTTTAGTCGATGGTAAGCATAATAATGATGATGTTTTATATGTAGAAGGTCTAAAGCATAATCTTTTGAGTGTTTGACAAATGGTTGACAAGGGGTATGATTTACAATTTAATAATGGCAAGTGTAGAATCTTAAGTGGTTCCATAATTGAGATTGCATCAGGGACAATGACTGAATGTAATATCTTTCACTTGAATGCTAGTGGTAAAAGTTGTTTGATTGCTCAAATTGATCAAAGTTGGTTATGGAATAGGGGGATGTGTAATGTGAATTTTTATTGCATGGTTAAGATAAGTTCTACTCAAGAAATGAGAGATCTTCGTAAGTTGGTAAAGCCTACTAATCCGGTATGCAAGGAATCTAAGTTGGTGAAGAGCATGGAGTGAAGAGACAATTATCTGCACCTAGAACTCCTCAATAAAATAGTGTTGTGGAGAGGAAGAATAGAACAATTTAGGAAGCTGCTAGAACTGATGAGCCTAAACAATGGCTCTATTTTGATAGATTTTTGATATAATACTCCTACCTAGGTCTTATGATTAGATGACATTTGGATTATAATGCTTTCCTAAGATGATACCTTTTAAGTGTTTTTGAAACTAGTTTAACCTATACCTAAGGATGTCATATAGTGGTTTCAAATGATCTGTCTATGCAAATATCTAAAGTTAATTATAAATAAGGTTTATGTTATATTGTATTAGCATTAGTATATACACATGTTATTGTACGTGTTAATATCTTGATGCAGAGTCAACAAAGGTGAAGTAAAGACAAATGGCAGTTCAAAAGATCATCAAGTATATAACCGCAATGCAGACCCAGTCAAAGAAATGCAGTTATGATCGGGATCACTTGACCAGTTCTTTAGTAGATTGATTTATGAAAACATTTATAATTGTTCCTAGTGGATCTTAGATCTAGGAGGCGGTCATGCTATATTTTCTCAGCTACAGGACAGATGTTGTTTTGTTGTCCTGTGTTGACTTCTTCTTCTTCTTTAGTTAATAAATCTTGTTCACCTATTCCATAGGGATGTGGTTATTTAGTTAAAAGTTTTTTATAATATTTCCTATAAATAAAGAGATCTCTCTCCTCTCAGAGATAGCAGAGAAAACGATTATTGGAATTCTACACTCTAGTTAGAAATGACAGTGTTGTCATTGATGGCAACCTACTGACAACCTTCTGGCAACCACCCAGCATTCATCTGGTAAACCACTGGCAGGCACCGACACCGATAGACACATCACCGACAGTGGCAACAATGTCTATCAGAACCCCAGCCGATAGGAATAAACTTTTGTTTGATGTATTTAATTGTAAATATCTTTTTGTAAAGCTGACATGGCATATTGTAATAGACTCATATATGTATGAGATCTTGTAAATCATTTTGATATAGGATGACATAGACGATGGAATAGGAGATGAGATAGGAAGGAGAAAATAATGAGGAAGATATATGTGAATGCATAGGATAGATTTTGTATAAGGTTTATGGTAAGAGTATGAGATTAAACTGGTACTGAACCTAGCATAGTTGATGCTGATTTGAAGCAGTACATTGTATTGGATTTTCATAATCCATTTTATAAGTCAGTGAGACTTCTATTTTGTAGATTGAGCAATGAACTCTATGATGAATAATGATGAATAGTATATACCCTAACTGGTACTGAGAGGGGGGGGTGAATCAGTACAGGAAAAAACTTTCTCTGTAACTTATCAAGTTAAAACAATACCAACTGATTGTCTTCATTACTGAACTTAACCATGGCAATACCGGTTAATCATAGTAAGACATCAGAAAACACAAACTGATAAGTTTGAACACTTCAAATACATCCAATACTTGATAACAAATTCACCCATAAACATATACACATGGTATACCAATAATACCATAACCTAATAACTCTGCATGCATAATCTTTCAACCAAATAATACATACACATCACATGAAAAATGCATAACACATAACACACAAATTTTTCACGTGGAAACCCAAATGGGAAAACCACGATGGGAATGAATACCCACAAGCTTATTTTTGAACTCTTTTGAAGCTCACTCTGTTAAGAGCCTAGTCCGGTTAAAGACTTTACAATAAGGTTTTGTTAGGAACCGATCCTGTTAGAGATCACCCAATTAAGGGATGGCTATATACCCTGTTAAAGGTTACCTCATGAGAGGATTTGAAGAACTCAATGATCTTGAGTCACCTGGTTAAAGGTTTTACAATAAGCCTGTTAAAGCTACCCAGTAAAGGAATTTCACAACTGTTGAAATGATTAGAAGACAACAGGTAAAACTTTTGATCTGATAACAACACTACATGCCAAGGCAGATCCTTTTCACTTCCTCTACTCTGCAATCACACTCTGCAGTTCTCCACTTATTGGTCTGGAAATTATCTCATCACATGGATACACACACAACATTTTCCAACAACTTTACAATAACAAACATCATCGACCTTATAGATAATAGTTAGGTCGGTAGCATAAACCCTAAACCCTAAGCATCTTAGGTTTACAATACAGGCGGTCCAATCCTGACTGTCCAAAGACATTGCATAAAGTATTACAATTTCAAATAGATCACAAGACAATCTACATCATTCATTTTTCACTGCACATGGGAATCAATAACCCATCACGCTCTCTTCTCATACTATGAAGAAGAATGATCATTCCCGAGGTAGACTTCAAACGCAGTCGATCTTCTCATGCAAGATCCTCAAGGAAATCTTTCATGCACATGAGGCTGATATGGCACCTAGATCTCACTCATATCTCTTAGCTAACTCATCACAGAGTATCATCGGTTGTATTGCACAAGTTGGATCACCAAACCGATAACCCTAGAGCTGAGACTGCCAACCGATAGTCACACTTAGTGAAACCATGACACTGGTTCACTGCATCTTCTCATACCTCTTCATACCGGTTCACTTGAACCTATTGATATCAATGACAACATATATTATCATCATATCAACATGCTGGTTCATCATATGCCAACAATATCCAACAATCTTGCCCTTTGGCATTGATGGCAATACTCAGTGTAGCATTGTAACTAAAAACATCATAGACCAGTGTATCTTAATTATCAGATATCTTCTCCCCATTCATCAAATATCTTCTCCCCCTTTGACAACAATGCCAAAGTGGAGGCACAAGCTTCCATACTCCACTATGCTGCTCCCCCTATGGAGTAGCATCCTTCAACACATAAATCCTGAAAGATTTGACACTGTAGTACTTGACTGATGTGGAGCACACAACTTTTAGTTGACTTCATGAAGGGGCAGAACCCCTAATTCACCTCTGAAATAGGTAAATGTAGTCTTTGGTAAGGGCTTAGTGAATATATCTGCTAGCTACTCCTTACTAGAAACATGTTATTGTACAACCTCCTTATTTTGAACTTTCTCTCTCAAGAAAAGATACTTAAGCTCAATGTGCTTAGTTCTAGCATGCAATACCGGATTCTTGGAAATATTTATTGCACTTGTGTTGTCACAAAATATATTCATCGGTTTAGCTACAGGTACTTTGGAACCTTCCAATACATGTTTCATCTAGATTGCTTGAGTGCAGTTCATAAATGCTGCCACATATTCTGCTTCAGATGTAGACTGGGAAATACAACTCTACTTCTTACTTGTCCATGATACTAATCTTCCATTGAGAAAGAACGTTCCACCGGTTGTGCTCTTTCGGTCATCCACATTACCTGCCCAATTGGCATCGCTATATACTTTGAGATTATAGTCACCATTATATGGATACCACAATCTATAATCAACTGTTCCTTTCAGATATCTAAGAATCCTCTTGATAGCTACCAAGTGGGATTCTCTTGGACACTTCTGAAAACAAGCTACTATGCCCACTACATGAGCAATATCTGGTCTGCTATACACCACATAGCATAGCTTACCGATCATTGACCGGTACTCCTTTTTATTCACCAACGTTGAATCATCTTCCTTAGTTAGTTTATAGCTAGTCACCACCAGTGTACCAACCGGTTTGCTTTCCTCCATGCCAAAAGTCTTCAATACCTCTTTGACATACTTGGATTGGGTAATAAAGATACCCTCTTTCATTTGTTGAATCTGTAAACCAATGAAGAACTTTATCTCTCCTATCAAAGAAATCTCAAACTCTTTCTTCATTTCATCTGCAAACACATGACTCATTTTATCATCTCCTCCAAAGATTATGTCATCTATAAACACTTCACAGATCAGAATCTAATCACCTTCTAATTTCAAGTAGATGTTGCTATCTTCACTTGTTCTCTGAAATCCAATCTTCACAAGATGATAGTGTAATCTTTCATACCATGCCCTAGGTGCTTGTTTCAATCCATACAGGGCTTTGTGTAATCTACACACCATGTCACTATCTTCTGATAAGGCAAACCCTTCTGGTTGCTCTATATACACTTCCTCTTCAAGGATTCCATTTAGAAAAGTAGACTTCACATCCATCTGATAAACCTTAAATCCCTTAAATGTTGCAAATGCAAGTAGCATACAAACACCTTCCAGTCTAGCCATAGGAGCAAAGGTTTCTCCATAGTCTTCTCCCTCCTCCTAAGCATATCCCTTGCATACAAGCCTAGCCTTGTTCCTTACAGTTGTGCCTTCTTCATTCAGCTTATTCCTGAAGACTCATTTGGTACCTATGACATTTTTATGTTTTGGTCTGGGCACCAAAGACCATGTTGCATTATTTTCTATCTGGTCTAGCTCCTCTTCCATTGCTTTATTCCTGTATTCATCTATAAGAGCTTCTCTGGAAGTCTTGGGTTCAAATTCAAAAATCATGCAAGAGTTCTCCTTCATGTTTCTTCTTATGAGTATCCCTACATCTTTATCTCCTATGATTTTCTTCAGATCATGATGTAGCTTTACATATCTAGGAATGACTCTAGCCTGATCTACTAGCTTTTCTTCTTCTTCTTCACTTACCTCTTCTTCTTCTCTTACTGCAGCTTCTACCAGTACAGGAACACTGAGATCTTTACAAGTTTCTTTCTTAATTGGTTCCTAGAAGGCTATAGTCGGTTCATCTTCCACTTCTTCGCTGCATGTTTCCTTAGGTTCCTCAGTGGATTCCTCAACCCTGACATTCATACTTTTAACAATTTTACGAGCTCTATTATTGTAGCACTTGAGAGCTTTGCTCTTAATGGAATATCCCAGAAATCTTCCTTCATCACATTTTGCATCAAATTTGCTCAAATGTTTACCTCTCTTGATATAGCACTTACTACCAAACACTTTAAAGTAACTCACAGTGGGATTTTTCTTGGTCCAATACTCATAAGGGGTTTTATCTTTTCCTTTCTTGATGAGTACCCGGTTCATAGTATAGACTACAATGCTCACTGCTTCTCTCCAAAAAGTGTGAGAAACCTTTCCTTCGATCAACAATGTTCTAGCCACTTCAACTACAATCCTGTTATTTCTTTCTGCTATGTCATTCTTGTTGGCATTTTTGATGTTTATGTTGTGATTGTCATTGATGGACACACACTTGTATTGAGATCCCCTTTATATGTATGAGCTCATGCTCAACCGGTATTTGTTCTAACTGGTATGTTGTATTCTAGTCTTTAGACTAGTAGTGATTTTGCAGAATGTGTTTCCTAGTCTGAAGCAGCATGTCGACCCCAAGCGGTTCATAGATCACAAGCGGTATAAGGGAGAAAAGCGACAACACATTCTTACCAATCTTCATTTTTGTCAAACCGGCAACCGGTATTTTGTATGAACCAGTAATACTCTGTGATGAGTTACCAACCGGCATTTTGTGATGAGTTACCAATCCACCGATTGTTTGATGGTGCCGAAACATTAACGGTGATTCCTGTGTCATGTTACTAAGTATGTCTAGGTTCATTGAACCTAGGAAATTGTAAAGAAATCCTATTGGACCGACATGAAATTAGATTCCTTTAAAAGGACATCATGTTTAGGGTTTTAGGTTGTTGCGAAAAGGGTTAATGTTGAGCTAGGGTTTAAGGTGGATGTTGAGTTGTTGGAAGAGCGATCTTATCTGAGAAGATCGAGTTGTAATTGAGAGAGAGATAGAGAAGACTGAAGTAATGCTGAAATGCATTAGCTATGAGCAATACTGGATCTAACCAAGTAGTTTGTGCTATTAGATAGATCAAACACTTGTTGATTACTCACATCTTTAACAAGTCAGTAGACCCTAACCGGGTAGGCCTCAAAGCCTTTGTAAAGTCCTCTAACAAGGTGGTTCAGACATGTGAATCTAAAATCCTCTAACAAGGTAGTCTTTAATCAGACTTATCTCCTAACAAAGATTGAGATTCCTAACAGGACCTGTTCTGGTGAGGAACATTGTAAGACCTTAACTGGTCTGACCTTAACCGGTCTGGTTTCTATTCTACAGATAGTGACTTGTGAGTTCCATCTCACCGTGGTTTTTCCCAGTTGGGTTTCCACATCAAATATCTTGTGTTATGGTTGTATTGATTTTGTGGGTGAATGTTTTATTCGCATTTTGGTTTGTATGTGTGGCAACTGGTTTGACTGTCAGACTGCTTTACCGGTTTATCTTTAGACTATGTAAGTGTTTTAGTGCAAAGATTTTTGGCATACTAATTCACCCCCCCCCTCTTAGTATTCATCAATTGGTATCAGAGCCAACCTTTCTATAAGTTTAACCACTTGGAAAGAGATATGGGGGAATACACCTTGAGGGAACTTAATGGCTCACTAAGTCTGAGCAAGCCTATGATGATCTTATGGTCAAATACATGGCATCTCAAGCAAAAAGAAGAGAACATGCAGAAAGGCTGATGGAACTATCTGAAAGTAGTTCTGAAGATAAAGCTAACATGGAAGCTATGATTGCTGAAGTGAATAAGCTGAATGATTCAAACTCCAATCTAAGAAAGGAGTTGGAAGGACTGACTGTTTGGTTCAGTCAAGAGCTTGAGAACTGGAGAAAAGGTGAAGATCTAATAAATGACAGAGATCATGAGATCTCCAAGTTGAAACATGAGATTAGTGCACTAACTGCTCGCCTTCATGAGAGTAGAATGGAAAAAGAAGACATGCAAGGAGAACTGAACATTGCCATCTTTGAAAATGCAAGTCTTATGGAGACAAACACTGCTATTTCCAAAGAACTCTTTGAGTCAAAGGAAATACTTGCTATGTTTGGCAAAAGTACAGTCAAGCTAGAGCAAAAGCTTGAATCATCTAGATCGGCAAAGAATACCAATGGTCTTGGTTTTTTTGGACATGAGGAAGGAGAGTCCTCAGGAACAAATGCTAAAGCATCAAAGAAGCAACTGACACTCAAAGTAAAAGGTAAGCAAAAATTCAAACCTGTTTGCTTTAACTGTCTTAAAGAAGGACACACTGCCAATGTATGTAGGAGCAAAACCTACAATAATTTTCCTTATTTTATCAATAATGTACCTAGACTCAATAAGTTCAATGGTCATTGTTATGCATGCAACAAGTTTGGGCATAGAGAATTTGAATGCAGGTCTGTAGTGGATAACACTGGAAGATATCCTCAGAGGACCCAAGGAACTGGTTCTGAATCTTTTATGAATCAGAACCACAACTGGTTTAATGACTTCAATCATCAGTCAAGAAGCGGTGGTCATCAAGCGGCAACCGGATGGAGAGAAAGTTGTATGATCTGTCATGGTCATGGTCACATTGCTGCAACATGCAGAAGGAAGAATGGAAACATGTACAATGGACCTTGGAGAGCACCTGGACTTGTTTGCTATCACTGCAACAAACCGGGTCACATTGCAAGATTTTGTAGAAGCAGAAAAAGTATATCTGATGATATACCAGTCACTCAGGAAGGAGAAATGGATGTTGAAAAAGTTCAAGGAGACACGAAGAAAACATGGAAGAAGAAACCAACAATGTCAGAAGAAGAACCGGTTTCTGCACCTAGTGTGGAAATATCGGAACTGGCAAACTAAGCCTCAAAGGCTTAGGGGGAGAAAATGGCAAAATGATTTCGAACCCCCGGTTAACACCAATAAAAGACCTTAACCAGTATGCTACACCTATCACTTGGCAGAAGACCGAAAATGGTAAAAAGGCAAATTATGGTTTACGCCCCAATAGAGGAGCATTAATGATGGTAGGTGAGAGACATGTATAAATGCATTTTTCAAATCATTTCTCACTATTTGTTTTCGAGCGAACAAATTTTTTCAAGTGCAGAGTAAAGAAAAGGCGATTTGAGCTTAGATTTCAAGAAATTGGATAACTTTGAAAGAGATTCAAATCTAGTTTGCAAGCAGTAGTGGAAAACTCAAAGTGGTGATTTGGCATCCGACGGAGAGCGAAATATAGAAGAATCAAGAAGCCCTAAATTTGCGTTTGAAAGGTATTTTTCGTGTTCTTGAAATACTCTTCAATGGCATCCGCATCTCATACCAGTTCAAGCACATCCATTAAGTCAGAAAGTTTCATTCAGAGGAAGTCCAAGTATAATGCTTTGTCACAAGTTCCAGCTGGAGTCATAGTCGAAGAAGGAATTTCAAATTATATTGATTGCAAGATAGAAGACCTAGGGTCCTTTGCCATTCATACTCAATTAGGTCTATTTTGCGGAAAGGACAAAAGGACCAAACCAGAGTTCAGTATCTTAGAAAAGAAGAAACTCCATAATGCGGTATATTTTCTAGAAGACTTCACAGAGGATCACATCAGGATCATCTTGAGCAGAGTCCATGGTGACAAGATGTACCTAGAGAGAATGCATGATATCATGCCTGAGGCAATTCATGCAGTCACTGGTTTCTACAACACAAGGGAAGTGCCAGCCCTGAGAACAGTAAGCAAAATGAAAATGACCAAGCTCACCAGTTTGACAAGTGATTCACAAGGTATGATAGTTAATCCTATCAAGGATGAACTGGTAAAATACGCCTGCATGGTGATAGGCTACAGAACATTCTTAGCCAACAGGATTAATTTTGTATCTACTGCAGCGGTAAATGTTGCTTACCGGATGATTATAGAGGATAAATCATTTGACATATGCACCAGTATGCAGAGGCAACTCCTGTTAAATCTTAAGGTAATCAAAAAGGACAATTCACTGAGATTTAAGTTTGGACAACTACTGGTAGGGTTGTTTTTCTATTTCCAAGGCTACTTTCTAGGTGTAGGAGATGTCCAGTGGTCCCCTGACCAACCGGTAACCAAGCAGATAAAAGAAAGTGTGCAAGCCATTGGAACCGGCTACCCTGAGGTACTGAACAAATACTTTGATGATTTTAGAAGAAAGATGAGTTAGAGGGTACGAATCTCAGGTGACATAGTGAAGAAGTATGAAGATGACATCTTTTTCACTATTTAGGTGGACAAATGTCTAATGGAGGCTGTTGAGCCTAGAATGGAGGAAGTGGAGCCTATGGGCTATGAGGTCATGTTTGACATGCTGGAAGGGTATGCTTCAACCCTTATTGCCTCGCCTCTTGATCCAAAGGCTAAGCGAACCAGAACCTACTTGGAGAGGATCGCACCAGTTGAAGAACCATCGGTGAAGAAGGGAAAAGAACCGGCAACTAAGAAAGCTAAGGCAGTGCCTACAGCATTAGCGCCAGCTACCATTGCGACTCCAAGAGTGACCAAGTGGTCACCGGCAAAGAAGAAAATGGAGGTAACACCAGCAAAAGTCTTCAAAAGAAAGAGGAAGACTAAGGCAAATGAACTGGACTCCAAAGAAACCGAGTCTGATGAACAACCAAAGAAGGCTAGACAGACCAAGAAGATGAAGAAGAATGAACCGACAACATCTGCACCGGTAAATATAGATATCTCCTCTTACAAACCTTTGACACATTGTCAAAGAACAACAAAGAATATTAGGAGAAAGTTACTTCATGATTTAATAGATTATTATGATGAATTCAATAGTGAAGAAAAAGATGAAGTACTACAGGAAATCATTCTTTATTTATGTAAAAATGATAGGTCACCATCAGAGATTAAATCTCAGACACCGGATTCATTATTTAAAGCATTGGATAACAAATGGCGCATTGCCATTGAAAAGGAACAAGATATTAGGGAGAAAGTTTTTGCACAGTACTTCTCCAAACTCTAAAATTCAGAATTATTTGATGTACTGGATCAAAACAAAGGTCTCTTCTTCACAAGGAGAAGAAGACTCTAGTTGTTGGAGGGGAGAGTTGATGTTGTAGAAAAGGATACACATCAACACATGGCCCATGCTATCAGCTTTCACAAAGCTCGAATGGCCAACCTCCAAACGGAAAAGGAACCGATTATTTCCAAACCAAATGAGGTTTTTGATGAGGAAGGAAACCTGGTGGAGGAACCAGTCAACACCATAGATCTTGATGCCCTGGATATAAAAGATGTCACTCAGGACATACCTTCTAAGGGAACTGAATAGGGCCAACAGGCTGATCAGGGTGGTGAACAAGTTGTGGACATACAGCAAGTGGCAAAAGAACAGGAAGAGAAGAGAAAAGAGGAAGAGGAGAAAAGAAAAGATGAAGAGAAGAAGAAGCAAGAAGAAGAAAGGAAGAAGAAAGAAGAAGAGGACAAGGAAGAAAAGAAGAAGAAGGAAGAAGAAGAAAAGAGAAATAAGGAAGAGGAATAAATGAAGAAGAAAGAAGAGGAGAAGAAGAAGAAGGAAGAGGAAGAGAAGAAGAAAAAAGAAGAGGAAGAGAAGAAGAAGAGGAAAAGGAAGAGTAGAAGAGGAGATCAGAGGAGAAGAAAAAGGCAGAGGAAGACAAGGAAGAAGAGAAGAGAAGAGAAGTGAAAAAGAAGAAAGTTGAAGAAGCCAAGGAATGAGAAGTGGCAAAAAGCTCTCAGGTGGAGACTTCGAAGGCAACTTAAAGTCAACCCTCACCGGTTGATCTCTCTAGTCCTATCAATCTCCAATCTGCAAGTGAGTTATAGCTTATGCAGAGCATCAAGTTTTCTCAAGAGTGCCTTGAGATCATTCACAGGAAAAAGGAACAGGACATCATTCAGGTAGTTGTAGACACACTTACCGGTTTAATCCCCGGTACTAATCTTCTTGACACTGATTCATCACTAGCACAATTCAAACTTATATGTACTATAGTGGATGATCAGGTGCAAGGTCTAGAAGAAGCATCAGAGGCCAATGGAAAGAAAGAACACCAAAAGGCTCTTAATGTTGCTCTCATGAAGAAATTAAATGAGCTTAGGTCTGAACTGCTAAAGGATCAAAAGGACATAATGAGTGCCTTGAATGAGGGAAACTTGCTACTCAGCAAAATCTGTCAACCTCATCTATTCTGTGATGATGTGCTAGCCAAGAAGCAACAACTTCAAATGGACTTACAATCCTACTTGAGCACATTCAAGACTCCTTACGACTCCTTTATAGCATATGGGCAAACCGTTCACCGGTTCTAGATCCAGTCAGCCAAGATAGAGCAAGAGATCAGCACAAGGTCGAGGGATTTGTAGGAGCTTCAACTGGTATTACTTCCATGACTGCAAATTCTCCAGAAATGCTATCTGAACCTGGATGCCCTGACAGTCACACAAGAACTGAGCACAATAGATCCCATGGAGGAACAGGTATCACAAATGCAGATAGAGAAGTAAGTGTTGACCTCCCTACTTGAGTCTTGGTCTTTTTCCATGAAATAATTTTTGTAGGACTATAAAGCGGTTTTTGACAAGTATTATTCATTATTGTCATAAACTCTTTTACATATATATGGAAACATGTTTTTCAGCGGTACTTTGTCATTGTTGGCAAAGGGGGAGAAGTATATCTGGTTTTTGGTTTTAAAATTTTGAAATTTTGATATATGTTGTGATATATGCTATATGCTCTGATGATTATACTCTGAATGCAAAATTGCTATACACTCTGTTGATTAAGGGATAGTGTATATACTTAGGGGGAGCAATTTTGTTAATGGCAAGTTTTTGTTGTAAAACACTTAGATGTCAAAATTTTATTTTCCTAAGTGTTGCCATCAATGCCAAAGGGGGAGATTGTTGGCATTTTTGATGTTTATGTTGTGATTGTCATTGATGGACACACGCTTGTATTGAGATCCCCTTTATATGTATGAGCTCATGCTCAACCGGTATTTGTTCCAACCAGTATGTTGTATTCTAGTCTTTAGACGAGTAGTGATTTTGCAGAATGTGTTTCCTAGTCTGAAGCGGCATGTCGACCCCAAGCAGTTTGTAGATCACAAGTGGTATGAGGGAGCAAAGTGGCACAACAAATTCTTAGCAGTCTTCATTTTTGTCAAACTGGCAACCGGTATTTTGTATGAACTGGTAATACTCTGTGATGAGTTACCAACCGACATTTTGTGATGAGTTACCAATCCACTGATTGTTTGACGGTGCCGACACATTAATGGTGATTCCTATGTCATGTTACTAAGTATGTCTAGGTTCATTGAACCTAGTAAATTGTAAAGAAATCCTATTGGACTGACATGAAATTAGATTCCTTTAAAAGGACATCATGTCTAGGGTTTTAGGTTGTTGGGAAAAGGATTAATGTTGAGCTAGGGTTTAAGGTGGATGTTGAGTTGTTGGAAGAGCGATCTTATCTAAGAAGATCAACTTTGTAACTGAGAGAGAGATAGAGAAGACTGAAGTAATGCTGGAATGCATTTGTTGTGAGCAATACTGGATCTAACCAAGCAGTTTATGCTATTAGATAGATCAAACACTTGTTGATTACTCACATCTTTAACAAGTCAGTAGCCCCTAACCGGGTAGGCCTCAAAGCCTTTGTAAAATCCTCTAACAAGGTGGTTCACACATGTGACTCTAAAATCCTCTAACAAGGTAGTCTTTAATCGGACTTATCTCCTAATAAAGATTGAGATTCCTACTAGGATCTGTTCTGGTGAAGAACATTGTAAGACCTTAACTGGTCTGGTTTCTATTCTGCAGATAGTGACTTGTGAGTTCCATCTCACCGTGGTTTTTCCCAGTTGGGTTTCCACATCAAATATCTTGTGTTATGGTTGTATTGCTTTTGTGGGTGAATGTTTTATTCGCATTTTGGTTTGTATGTGTGGTAACCGGTTTGACTGTCAAACTGCTTTACTAGTTTATCTTTAGACTGTGTAAGTGTTTTAGTGCAAAGATTTTTGGCATACTAATTCAGCCCCCCCTCTTAGTATTCATCAATTCTGTTGTGGTGTCCTTGGGGTAGACAAATGCCTCTTGATACCATTATCTTCATAGTACTTGTTGAATTCATCAGAAGTGAATTCTCCTCCTTGATTAGTTCTTAGGCATTTTATCTTTTTACCACTTTCTTTCTCTACTAATGCTCTGAAAGCTTTGAAGTTTCCAAATGCTTCAGACTGGTCTTTCAAGAATGTGACCCACATCATTCTTGAGCAGTCATCAGTAAGAATCATAAAAAACCTATCTCACTGAATACTTCTAGTTTTCATAGGACCACATAAATCAGTATGCACAAGATCAAGTAAATTTACTTTTGAAAAGGAATTACCTTTAAAAGTTGAGGAAGACATCTTTCCAAGTTGGCATTCTCTACACTAAGAATTCTCAAGTTTGTTCAGCAAAGGCAATCCTCTTACTGCCTTGATCTTACTGGCTTTAACAATATTGTCAAAGTTCATATGATAGAGTCTCCTATGCCATATCCAACTATCATCAAACTTAGCCATCAGACACTGACTAATCTTGGCATTCAACTGATATAGGTTACCTCTCATCTGCTTAGCAATGGCAATAAGTTCACCACTCTTCCCAATTATACTATAGACTCTGCCTTTGAATTCTAGAATGAGTCCTTTGTCATTCAGCTGAGTAACACTCAATAGGTTATGCTTAAGACTTCTACCCAGTAGACATCATCTACACTGCTCTTTCTATTCAATGAGATACATCCTTTACCTTTCACCAAGCATGGTGCATCATTGCCAAATCAGACAACACCTCCATCATATTCCTCTAGAGACAAAAACTTTCTCCGGTCACCAGTCATGTGGTGAGAACAACCACTATCAATTATCCACTTATTAGAGTTATCAATGTGAGAGACAAGAGCTTTCTTGTCAGACACGTCTTCCTTTATAGCTACAAATACTATGCCTTCATTTTCTTCATCCTCTAATTCTTCATCAGTGACACTTTCATCCATAGCAACAAGACAATTTCTTCTGTTTCCACCTTTATTGTAGCACCCCTCCTCGTTTGAACTCATTAGACTCATATTTTATTATTGTTTACTTTAAGTGGATACATTACCATGATGTGTTATTCATATTTATATGACATTATTTCATGCTTTATCTGGATATGAGATGCATAATTTATTCACAATAGTTCAGTACTTGTGATTTATGGCATTTTATGGATTATTGCTATGTACTGACACTTTATTTTATCTATGCAATGTGGAATTATATGTTGCGTGTTTGCAAGTGTATTAGATGCAAGGGGACGATTTTCCTTCACTCATTCTGGTGAGACATGGAACATCACGATTCTCCTTCATCGGTGTATATGTTGTGTTTTCTATATTGTATACATGCATGTGTGGTTCGGTGATGCAGTTTATTGCAGGTGCAAGTACCGGGTAGGTACGGGGTATCGTCTCCACCTGGCTTCACAGGTCGGAGCGTGCCTTATATTAGTCCGATGGAAGTGGAGGAGCTAGTAGTTGACCCTATTTGACCCAGTTACACTCTTGTGAGTGTCGTCAGTTGGTCGTCCTATCAGTTTATTCGGCCTTCATATTTTGTCATTTGACTTTTTATGAGTCTTTGCTTGGGGTTTGCTCAGTTTGTGTGTTTAGTGGTTTTAATTAATTAAATAAATTTATGGAGTTATCTCATAGTTGGTATTTTTGGAATTATGTATTTTATGCATTGAGATTCTAAATTTAATTAATTAAAAGAAATTATTAAATTAGATTGCAAGTTGCATTGTATTCAAATTATATCTTATTTAAATTTTAGTGAAAAATAAATTAGATTAATTTCATTTATTGTTTCCTAGAATTTTAAATAAATAAAAGAATAAAAGAATAAATAAATTAATAAAAGAATAAATTAGAATTAAAGTATTGCTTTAATTTCTTTGTTTAGAAAATGAATTAATTTGCATGAGAAAAAAAAGAAAAAAAAAATGATTTTTGCTTATTGCATGTTAATTTATCCATTTGTTAGGAATTAGAAAAGAAAAGAAAATTGCTTTTATTACTAAAATTAAATATTAGGTTTAGGGGAAAAATATATGCAACCTAAAATTTTAGGTTAAAAAGAATAGATCCTTCTCTTTTTGGTACGCAAGGAGGCAGAGATTTTGGGAGGAAAATTATTTTTCAAGCAATATTTTGATGAAGAAGAAATTATGAGAGGATTGCTGGAAGAAGGATTGGCTTGGATAACTGGTATAGGACTGAGTTCTTCCACGTGAATCTTCTAGGAAAGCTATATAGGTTGGGTGGCCTCTTCTGGTTGTTTTTAAAGAAAATAATTTATCTCTTCCCTCTTTCTCATTGATGTGTGTTAAAATATTTGTCAAATCCAAAACCCCTTTCAGGTTATTTCATGATTTTGTCTAAAATCCATTTCTAAGATTAATTCTAGTTTATTTATTTCTTGGATGTTTGTGGATTAAATTTGTGAGGATTTTTGAAAAGTTATTCGGGCAAATTTTGCCAAGATTTTTACTATGCATGAAAGTTGCAAGTTTTGGGAGAAATGGGTTTTGCCAGAGAAAACGTCCTATGGATTGGTATGGGTTTCGATATTTTGCTATGGTTGTTCTGTCAATATTTGTACATCTTTGTGAAATTATTTAGTTACTATAGAAATAAATTTAATTATTAATTAGATTTATAGGGTTATTAAAAGTAAGGGAAAATTGTTTTATTATATTATTTTGGAGAAAATATGTATTAATTAAATTCCCTAGAAATAAATTTTATTGAAAATAAAAATTAAGGTTTTTAAGTTATTGAAATTTAATATTTTAGGTTATTAAAATTTAACGTTTTTATAAGGTTATTGAACCTTTTAATATATATATATATAGGGAAGGTCGGTAGTTGCTACCGTACAGTAGCAGTACTACCGTCGGTAGTTGCTACTGTACGGTAGCAGTACTACCGATGGTAGCATGCTACCGGCGGTAGCACCTGCTACCGTAAGGTAGCATGTACTAACAACGGTAGTACTTGCTACCGTGCAATAGCAGGGATTATTATAAATTCACATTTCTTGGATATTTCTTGTGCAAACTGAATTATGGTACTTTCGGATTTCCATGCCAGAGTTATTAAATTTGGTTTTGTCATGCCCAGAATTTAGGGCAAGAACGGGATAATTTTTTTTTTTTTTAAATCACAACTTAAAACATTAAATTGACAAATATAAAATGCTATAACATGTTTTGGCTTAACTATGTGTGAGTTAACTCTAACCACTAACTCAAGTAAGCAAAATATTATTTAAATTAAATATGTATTACTAAAATATATATATTATCTTAACTCATCAATTTAGCCCAATAGAATAAATTTAGTCCTAGCACATTTTACTTAATGTCTCAAATTTATTTTAGACAATAATTAAAATGTGACTAACTAATCATCGAAGGGGGGTTAATTAAACTAAATCTCATAATAAATATTTTCCTATAAAGCTTCATCTCCTATACCTATATCTAGGTGGCTAAATTTTTATCCCTATAGATAAATAAATTTCAACAGAAATTAAATTTCCTAAAAGATTGACTTCATGAATACTTAATTAAAAACATTACATTTTTCTTCTTTAAATAGATCCATATGTTTATCACAAACATAAATTTATAAACACTAAGAATAAATTTTTAATCTAACTCTATCTTATTCTCTTATATTGTCAAACTCCATATATATATATATATATATATATTTAATCCTATAATATTTACCTCATATTTCTAAATTCTCCAAGCAAACCCTAACTAGAAATGAATATTATAAAATACCTCTTACTTTACTATTTTTTTTACTTATTCCTTATACTACCCTAGCCCTACCCGGGCTAGGGTTTATATATATATATTGTTTCATTTAGGGTATTTTGCAGGGGCCAATTGGGCAACAATGGCAGTAGTGATCTTTTTTTTTTTGCAGGGGGTGGAGGTTATGGTGGCGGGGGTTTTGGGTGAGTGGTGCCACTCACTGTGGGTTCAGTGGCGGCCCTTGAGTCGTTCACTATGGATGGCCGCAGTGGTGGCACCCACTATGGTCGCCCACAGTGGCGGTCCTTGGTTCGTCTATTGGTATTTTGGTATGGTTTTGTCATTGATGTCAACACCTGCTAACACACCTACTTTGGAGATCCAGCAACATTCACCGAAAATCAGTAAAATGCTCAAACAATCATCGGTATATAGTTAACCGGCAGGATATAATGTTCACCGATACATGCAATGACATGGAAGACACTTGGTAATGTCGAAGACATCATGTGGACACTTTTCCTTGAAGTAATATCATTGGTATATTCTTATTTGCATATTTGCTTTTATCGGCAAATAGATCCAGGTTATCTAGGGTTACACCGGCAGGTTTATCTTTTCCAGATCAGCATGGCACGCTATGGAGATGATTTATTATTGATGTAAATGCATTAAGCCGACATGTTCGATCGGTTATTGCATCGGATATTGTATTATTTGTAAAATGTTTTATTGTAATATCTTGTAGAGCCGACCTACTTAAATTGGTCTTAGGGTATGGTATAAATGTAAGATCTTATTTGTAAGATCAAATGTGGAATGCGAAAAAGATTTAAGGAAGGGTATATGTGAGATCAAGCAGAGATATACACGAAGACATCATTTGAAAGTGAACTTAGGTTTTTGGAAAAGCATATCAACATTACACTGGTACTGAATCCAGCATATGAAGATGCTATTTTGTGTAGTACATTCTCATTGGATTTAACCATCCAACTGTAGTCAGTGTGACTCCCATTTGTGTTTGAGCAGTGAGCTCTAGGCTGTTGGCCTTTTTGCATGTGCAGTCCCCTCTTTGTACACTTACTATCTGCACTAGTATCATCTGATTGTGGGTAAGGTTTCCCACCATGGTTTTTCCCCTTACAGAGTTTCCACGTACACATATTTGTGTCATGTGTTGTGGTTGAATTTGTGCTTATGTTTCCTGCATTAATTCTTACTGGTACATCATATCCTGTTAACATTGTTTACCGGCACAATTAACTGTCTTATCGGTATTAAGCAATAAGTTGATTAATAAAATTTTGGTTTGAATTTACTAGACAACTGATTCACCCCCCCCCTCTCAGTTGTCCCCAGGACCTACAATTGGTATCAGAGCTTAGTCCTCTTTTTGCAGAAGTTTAACAACTTGAGGAGATCCAATGTCTACTAATTATTTCAGGAAGGATAGTCCTAAACTTGATGGAACCAACTATGGAATATGGAAAATCAGAATGGAGACACATCTGAATTTGGTAAAGACATCTGGGAAGTTACTAAGAATGGTTATACTACTGCTATAGCTGGTCAGCCTGCTCCTATTACTTTAGCTAAAGATGAAGAAAATGATTGCAAAGCAAGAGAAGCACTTTTGAGCACATTATCAGATCAACAAATCATGGGATTATCAGATAGATCTACTACAAAAGCTATTTGGGATCATTTGGAAACACTGAATGAAGGGGATTCCACAGTCAAAATTGCAAAACTTGAAAGCTTCCGAGTCAAGTATGAACATCTAAAAATGGAAGAAGATGAAAGAATTTCTGCCTTTATGGAAAGAGTAAATGAAATTGTTTTAGGTATCAAATGTTGTGGAGGAACCCTGAGTGAAGATGAGATTGTTTCAAAAATCTTAAGAGGTTTTCCAACGGCATATAAAATGAAGGTTACTGCTATTAATGAGCTGAGAACAATGCCTAATACATCAGTAACTAGGGATACATTGATTGGAAAACTTTCAACTTTTGAAAGAGAGGAATTTGGTCCTGTTGCTATAAGAACCGATTTAGCCTTCAAAGCATCAACATCATCTGCTCCATCTTTTGACAAATTAGACTAGAGAGCCTTTTATGCAAGAGAACTTGAAGAAACCAGGAAGGAGAATGAAGAGCTTGAAGAACTTGAAGCACTATTTGCAAGAAAAATGCCAAAAGGTCCAATTGGAAATAAGTATGAAGGTAAAGCACCCTTTAAATGTTTCAATTGCAATAAGATTGGTCATATGGCTTCAAGATGCCCTAATAGACATGCTAGACTAAGAGAAGAAGCTAGAAGGACATACAAACCTAATCCTGAATATCAGAGATACAAATTTAAGAAAAACAAAGATAATTCCTATTACATTGTTGATGAAGGTGTGACTGATGATTCTGATGAGGATCCAACAGACAACAGATGGGTCTTTGTTGCTATAACAGAAGATCAACCGGTACCTATTGCTCCACCGGTAGATCAAGCCCTAGCAGCTAAAGTTGAATCAAAGGATGAATGGATTATTGACTCAGGATGCTCACATCACATGACTGGAGACAAAGGCAAATTCTTGAACTTTCAAGAATACAATGGATGTTTAGTAAGATTCAGAGATGACAAAGCCTGTTCAATCGAAGGTAAGGGTTCAATATCTCTTGATGGTAAACATAACACTGATAATGTTTACTATGTTGAAGGATTAAAACATAATCTTTTAAGTGTTGGTCAATTAGTTGAGAAAGGTTTTCAGTTACAATTTAAAAATGGAAAATGCAAAATCATGAATAGAACTGGTTTGGAAATTGCAACCGGTAATCAGACTAGAGGTAATATCTTTCATTTGAATAACAGTGAAAAGGCATGCTTAATTGTTCATATAGATGAAAGTTGGCTATGGCATAGAAGACTATGTCATGCAAATTTTGATTGCATGGTAAAAATCAGTACTTCTAAGGCAGTTAGAGATCTACCTAAAATTGTGAAACCTCAGAATACAATTTGCAAGGAATGTCAATTTGGAAAACAAGTTAGAGCTAGTTTCAAAAGTATTCCTGAAAAATCCAATAATGCTCTTGATTTAATTCACACTGATTTATGTGGTCTAGCTAGAACTAAAAGCTTACAAGGTGATAGATATTTCATGCTAATTATTGATGATTATTCTAGAATGTGTTGGGTTACTTTTCACAGAGAAAAGTCAGAAGCACTTGGGAAGTTCAAACTATTCAAAGCAATGGTTGAAAATGAAACCGGTAAGAAAATTAAATGTTTAAGATCAGATCAAGGAGGAGAATTCACATCTAGAGATTTTAATACATTCCATGAAGTGAATGGAATCAAAAGACAATTATCAGCACATCGGACACCACAATAGAATGGAGTTGTTGAAAGGAAAAACAGAACTATTTTGGATGCAGCAAGAAGTATGTTATCAGAAGCAAATCTACCACATGTGTACTGGAGAGAGGTAGTAAGCACTGCTGTCTATACTTTTAACAAAGTTCACATCAAAGGTGAAACCGATAAGACCCCTCATGAACTATGATTTGGTAATACTCCTACTCTTAAGTATTTCAGAATTTTTGGAAGTAAATGTTATATTAGAAGAGATGAGTATATTGGCAAGTTTGATCCTAGAAGTGATGAAGGAATATTTCTTGGTTATTCATCTAAGAGTAAAGCTTATAGATGTTTTAATAAAAGATTACAGAAAATTGTTGAGAGTACAAATGTAAAGATTGATGAACAATTCAGAGGAACTTCAAGGTATGTAGACTCTGAACCGGTAACAAAAATTATGACAAATGAACCAATAGTAAATCCACCGGTATAGAATGATGACCCAGTTACTCCGGTATCATCAAAGGATACAATAGTAATTGAAGAACAACAATAGACTAAGACACCCTGGTATGTAAGACTAAATCATTCTGAAGATCAGATAATTGGAAGCAAATTTAAAGGAGTCATGACACGAGGAAGGTTGGCAAATGAAGAGGTGTGTCTTATTTCTCAAATTGAACCATTATCTATCAATGAGGCATGTGAAGATAAATTTTGGATTAAAGCTATGGAAGAAGAATTAGGACAAATTGAGAAAAATAATACTTGGACATTAGTTCCCCGGCCTGAAAATAAAAATGTAATTAGAACCAAATGGGTATTTAGAAACAAACTCAATGAAGATGGTAATGTTGTTAGGAATAAAGCAAGACTAGTGTGTAAGGGATATTCTCAGAAAGAAGGAGTTGATTACAGTGAAACCTTTGCACCAGTAGCCAGAATTGAAGCAGTTAGATTATTCTTAGCCTTTGCAGCTCACAAGGATTACAAAGTTTATCAAATGGATATTAAATGTGCATTTTTAAATGGAGATATTGAAGAAGAAGTTTATATTGAACAACCTGATGGATTTTCTTTGATAGATAACAATGATATGGTTTGCAGATTAAGAAAAGCTCTGTATGGACTAAAACAAGCTCCAAGAGCCTGTATGCAAGATTGGATAAGCATCTCTTAAAAATTGGTTTTACTAAAGGAAATGCAGATGGCAATTTATATTACAAAGTAACTAATGATGACATTTTGGTTATGGAAGTATTTGTTGATGATATAATCTTTGGAGGAGAAGATGGATTATGCAAAGAATTTTCTCTTAAAATGCATCATGAATTTGAAATGTTTATGATTGGGGAAATAAAATTCTTTTTAGGATTGCAGATTTTATAGACTGATAAAGGCATATTTTTGAGTCAATCTAAGTACTTGAAAGAACTACTCAAGAAATTTGGGATGGAGAAGTCTAAACCGGTAAGCACACCTATGACTACAAATGACAAATTATCTCAAAGGGATGAATCTACACCTGTTAATCAAACTAGACACAAATCTATGATAGGAGGTTTACTGTATTTGACACAAACCAGACCTGATATTATGAATGCCGTATGTATAGTTTCTAGATTTCAGAGTAATCCCAAGGAAAATCATGAATCAGCAGTAAAAAGGATTTTCTGGTACTTACAAGGCACAACAAATCTTGGATTATGGTATCCTAAAGATGAAAATTTTGATCTATATGCATACACAGATGCAAATTGGGCAGGAGATGTGGATGATAGAAAGAGCACCACTAGAGGAGCATTCTTTCTTGGAAAGAGATTAGTTTCTTGGTTAAGTAAGAAACAGAGTTATACATCTTTATCAACAGTAGAATCAGAATATGTTGCAGCAGCAACAAACTATACATAGGTACTTTGGCTTAACAAATGTTGAAAGACATAAAGGTAAAATGCAAGGAACCTATTACTATATATTGTGATAACACTGTAGCAATTGATATATCTAAGAATCCAGTATTACATTCTAAAACAAAACATGTTTCTATCAAACTGAATTTTCTAAGGGAAAAAGTTGAAGAAAAGGAAATAAAACTGGTTTATGTGAATACTAAAGAACAACTTGAAGATACTTTTACAAAACCTTTGCCTAAGGAAACTTTTGAGTATCTCAGAGATCAGCTTGGAGTCTTACCTCCACCAGTAGAGACTTAGATAGTTGATGATTGTCATCAACCGACAAAATTAAATGGACAAATCTTTTATTCTGGTATTTGATGAGGAAGCTACTTCTCAGGGGGAGTAGTTGGTATATTGAATTGGTTGGTATTTTGTATGAACTTGACCTTTTTGTGACTTTGGCATTTGATGTCAAAGGGGGAGAGATATATGGAAAAACATTAAAGAAAAATATATGGAAAAATGCTATGTCTTTTTGAGGAGAGATTGGTATTGTAAATAAATCTTTGTATAAACACATATTACTCCCAGGGGGAGAATTGTTTTTTGTACTTGGCATTTCTATTTTGGCACTTTGATGGTTTTTCCATCTTGTGTTGCCATCAATGCCAAAGGGGGAGATTGTTGGTATTTTGGTATGGTTTTGTCATTGATGTCAACACCTGCTAACACACCTACTTTGGAGATCCAGCAACATTCACCGGCAATTAGTAAAATGCTCAAACAATCACCGGTATATAGTTAACCAGCAGGATATAATGTTCACCGGTACATGCAATGACATGGAAGACGCTTGGTAATGTCGAAGACATCATGTGGACACTTTTCCTTGAAGTAATATCATTGGTATATTCTTATTTGCATATTTGCTTTTACTGGCAAATAGGTCCAAGTATCTAGGGTTACACCGACAGGTTTATCTTTTCTAGATCAGCATGGCACACTATGGAGATGATTTATTATTGTTGTAAATGCATTAAGCCGACATGTTCAATTGGTTATTGCATCGGATATTGTATTATTTGTAAAATGTTTTATTGTAATATCTTGTAGAGCCGACCTACTAAAATTGGTCTTAGGGTATGGTATAAATGTAAGATCTTATTTGTAAGATCAAATGTGGAATGCGAAAAAGATTTAAGGAAGGTTATATGCAAGATCAAGCAAAGATATACATGAAGACATCATTTGAAAGTGAAGTTAGGTTTTTGGAAAAGCATATCAGCATTACACCGGTACTAAATCTAGCATATGAAGATGTTATTTTGTGCAATACATTCTCATTGGATTTAGCCATCCAACTGTAGTCAGTGTGACTCCCATTTGTGTTTGAGCAGTGAGCTCTAGGCTGTTGGCCTTTTTGCATGTGCCGACCCCTCTTTGTACACTTACTATCTGTAGTAGTATCATTTGATTGTGGGTAAGGTTTCCCACCGTGCTTTTTCCCCTTACAGGGTTTCCACGTACAAATATTTGTGTCATGTGTTGTGGTTGACTTCGTGCTTATGTTTCGTGCATTAATTCTTACCGGTACAACATTTCCTGTTAACATTGTTTACTGGCACAACTAACTATCTTACCAGTATTAAGCAATAAGTTGGTTAATAAGATTTTGGTTTGAATTTATTAGACAACTGATTCACTCCCTCCCCCTCTTAGTTGTCCCCAGGACCTACATCGTCCACTATTCTTTTTATTTCTTTGAACAGTGCACAGTGGTTTGGCCCAAGGCCGACCCTTTCAAAAAATTTATTTTTTTAATATTATTCTTTTTCCAAAAAATGCTTAGATTTCAAATATATATATATATATATGTTGATAAATGATATATAAGTATTTTTTTTTTGAACAGAAAGAAAATGAATTCATTTAAACTTAAATAAATGAATATATATATATATATATATATATATATATATATATATATATATATATATATATATATATATATATATATATATATATATATATATATATATATATATATATATATATATATATATATATATACCTTTATTCTGACTGCATATTAAATTTAGAGCTCTTTTGAAAATCTATATTGTTATTCTGTATATAAGAAAATCATTTTAAGAGATAAATCAAAGAGTTTCAGATTTAAATAAATGTACATACATCTTTTTAATTTAAATGCCAAGCAGCTGAAAATTTGAATAAAATAGTTTGTTTATTTCTCAAATTTACTTTCTGCAAGTAATTAAAATTGACAGAAGTATATAAATTTAAAACGCATCTATTTAGATCTAGAAATTATTTATTTTCAAATAACCTGTTTAACTCTAGATTTTATTTTCTGCATATAAACAAATGACAGTATTTGAATAACTCTAACAACAACTTTAGTTATCTGGAAGTTATTAAAATAAAACTATAGAGATGGTTATTTTAACTTTAGACTTTTTTTTCTATAAATAAAAATAAAATCGCAAATAAAATAAATTCACAGATTTAAATAAAATAACTTTTATATTTCCATGTATAGATCTAAATGCCATACAAAAGTAAAACATAAAACAACTTTTATATTACTCCCAAAGCACATAAAATGCCATACAAAAGTAAAACATAAAACACAATAATTTTCCAAGGGAAAACATGCAAGAAAACTAGACTTTTTACACAAGATATTCTTTCAATATAACATTCAATATGAAAACACATTACAAGTAAGGTGAAACCAACCTTCAACTGCCCAAGGGTATGCTAGTTTTGTTGAGTATGAGCAGCCCAATTCCACAAGTCTTTCCTTTCTACACTTAGCCAAATCCTTAATTCAAAATCTATCTTTTTCCTTTCAAAATTCCTTGTCTCAAAAAATGGAGAGTGGGTGATTACCCACAAAATCTCTCATTCTTGCTTAAGAAGACCCTAGTGAGAGTTCTCACAAGTTTCTAAAATTGAAAAAGAAAGGTAGGAGAAAAATGGGAAAGGGATCTCACATCCAAAAGGAAAGTTTACAACTTAGATGATCCTTCTAATTTCAATTTTGGCACAACTTAGAAAAGTCAATTTTTAGGGTGTCTAAAAGGTCACATGAGAGTTGGTACATGCCTAAAATTACTCCTAACCCTTAGGTATACCTTATGGGCTTTAGAAAACCCTATTAAACTACCCCTAGGTGTCGATTTAACCCTTTTTGAACCCATCTAAAGTTAATTTTCGGGTCAAACTTAAGTTGACCATCCCAAAGATTCTTTACCCAAGGCATTTATGGAATCATATTAAATTAATTGAAAAAGCTATAGTTAAACAACTCCCTCCAAGAGACAAATTTAAATAATTCAAACATAAATCAAAACATATGTCAAGTGACACAAAGAAAATACTTTTACAAAATTATACATGAAATCTTGTCTCTTGTTGGATTTACACAAATAAACAAAATTCGAATTAACATTCATGCAACAATAACTTTCACGAATAAAATACGATACAAACGGGGTATTGTCTCTCCAAATAGACAAACCCTGGTTTTACGAACGCACATAGGTCTAGGCTTGGTTCCCCATAATGTCTCCATGGTCACATGGATAATTTTCCTATGCATCTCAATTACACATTAGTACTTCCAAATATCCTCATAAAATATTAGACACATGAATAAGAATACACATCAAACACTCTGCATACAATTGACATTAACAAATCAATATCTTATGTATCCCAATTTATCCATATAAGCCATTATCATAATTCTCATAATTTCATTCACTTATTAGATACCCTGGATGGGGACTAGGACCTATGGAGGTCTAGCAGGGTAACCACCTTAAGCCATGCGATGACACTCTCTCCTTAGAGTCACTAGTGTTTGTGAGTTGAGTCACATGAATGTTTGCAGAGTCATGTAGTTCTATCGTACTTGTCTTATTTTGCTTGCTTGAGGGTCTTCTACTATCTCCTAGCACGGTGGGGTGGTTCCATTTCGGGATCACATGGTCAGGTGGTAGTGCCACTTCCCATCGGATGTTCTGGATTGTATCTTCAGGTGAGGAAAGGCTTCGCTGGTGTTTCTTGGTTCGTGGTTCATGTATCGGCTCTTGTTCATGATCATTGTTCAATTGAGACCTTGTGGTCATTGTATCAGACTTTTATGTAACCTTGATATTGTAACTTTTGGATTCCGTGGTATATTTGGAAGCCATTTATTTATGGATATTGTAATATTATGTCGTTGGAATGTATGTTAATTTAGTTGCTTTGATCTTATGTATAAATCATATATGGAAAAATAAATGCATTGGAATACTTTGATTCTTTCGTTATGAAATTTAGATGTATGTGTAGGTTTAATCTTAAGCATTTAATTTATCTAATTAAATGGACAATTGGATTAACCATGGTGTTAATATAATTTGTGAATTAATCTTTGTTGGTAACCCTTAGGAAATCATGTGTTAGACTTCCACTGTTTTATTAAACATGCTATTGTTATAATTAATACACTTGATCTTTTAAAAACAAATATTTCACCCTTTAGTTGCCTAGTTGTGTTGTTTTCATTTAGGGTTCCTAGCGGGGAATTACATTTGGTATCAGAGCCTACAGTGGGAGATGCAGGGAGGTCCCATAGAGTTTTTTCAGTGGTGGATGAGTGCCAAGTTGATCATCAGGGTACAATTATTTGGGTAGCGGGTATGTGGCATGGAATCCCTATCTCTATACTTTTTGACTTCGGTGCTTCGGATTCTTTCATTTCTTCATCCATTATGGAGTAGTGCAGACTCACATCTGCTAAGCAGGTGGATAGGTGGCAAGTAGAGTTGGCTACAGGTGTCTGTGTTTCTATAGATGCCTTTATTGCCAGTTGTGAGTTGGACCTAGGAACCATAGTTATTTCAGTTGACCTTCGAGTCATTCCTTTGGGTTCTTATGGAGTTGTGTTCAGGATGGATTGGCTATCATCTCATAGTGCTCATGTGGACTATCACAAGAAGATAGTGGAGTGTTTAGATGACCTTGGCAGGGAAGTGGAGATCGTTGGAGTTCAAAGACTGATATCCCTATGTATGATCTCCGCTATACAACTTAAGTGGTGCATGCATAGAGGGTGTCAGCTTTTTGCAGTTACTCTTGAGGGTGTGGATGAGTCAGAGAGTCAAGAAATCACTCTTGATGGTCACCCTATTCTTTGAGAGTATGCTGATGTGTTTCCATTGGATATTCCTAGTATGCCTCTGAAGCAAGACATAGACCTTCGCATTGATTTGGTTCCTGGTGCAGAACCTATTTCGAGAGCTCCATATCGGATGAGTACAGGAGTTGAGTGAGTTGAAGTTGTAGATAGAAGAATTGTTGGCCAAGGGATTCATTCATCTTGGTGTTTCTCCTTGGGGTGTGCCTGTTATCTTCGTTAAGAAGAAAGATGGTTCTCTTTGGTTATGCATTGATTACCGACAGCTGAATAAGGTGACCATCCGGAATCCACATCCATTGCCTCGTATAGATGATCTTTTTGATCAGGTAAATGGAGCCAAGGTGTTCTCTAAGATTGACCTGAAATCTGGATACCATCAATTGCGCATTCAGGATGCATAAATTCATAAGACAACATTTCATACTCGTTATGGTCACTATGAGCTCACAGTGGTGCCATTTGGGTTGACGAATGCGCCTTTAGTTTTCATGCCCCTCATGAATGGGGTTTTTCGAACCTACCTTGATCGTTTCGTCATTGTATTCTTGGATGACATTTTGATTTTTTTTATAACTATGGAAGAGCATGAGGGTCACTTATGTCAAGTATTGCAGTTCTTGAGGGAGAATCAACTTTATGCCAATTTGGCAAAGTGTGAATTCTTCCATTCTGAGGTGAACTATCTTGGTCATGTGGTTTTAGGAGAAGGTGTATACGTGGATCCTTCAAAGATCCAAGCCATTGTTGATTGGCCAGCGCCGACCAACGTTTCAGAAGTTAGGATTTTTATGGGTTTGGCCTAATATTACCATCGCTTTGTTCAGGGATTTTCCCGGATAGGACACTTGATTACTTCTCTTCAGAGGAAAGGGAAGAGGTTTGTTTGGTTAGAGTAGTGTGAGGTAGCTTTTCGTACCTTGAAGGAACTCCTTGTCAGTGCTCTGATTTTGGGAGTTCTTGACTCATCTAGAGATGTTATGGTATGCACAGATGCCTCTTTGGAAGGTATAGGTGCAGTGCTTATGCAGGATGGATGGGTGATTGCTTATGAGTCTCACAAACTCAAGAAAAATGAGTTGAACTATCCAGTTCACGATTTAGAGTTGCCAGTTGTAGTTCATGCTTTGGTTAGATGGTGGCATTTCCTATTAGGGTGTCGGTTTGAGCTGCATAGTGATCACCGCAGTCTGTAGTATATATTCATGTAGCTGAACTTGAATGCTCGACAACGAAGATGGATTTAATTCTTTTGCGAGTATGATTTTGAGGTTGTTTATATTTAGGGGAAAGAGAACGTAGTGGCAGATGCTTTGAGTCATAGGCAGCATGAAGTTTCAACATTGTCCCTTGGAGTAGACTTGAGAGAGAGGATTCTAGGAGATCTTCCTTAGGATACTTGGTATCAAGATGTTAGAGCCGTGTTGGAGTCCGAAAGACCTTTAGAGGGTAGATTTTCTGGATATAACCTTGAGGCAGATGGACTTCTTCATCACCTTGGATGGATTTATGTACCTCCTTTGGAGGGTCTTCGTGTTTTGATCATGACTGAGGCCCATCGTGCACCTTATTCGGCATATCCAGGTGTCAAGAAGATGCACGCAGATCTTAGACAAATTTATCATTGGGTTGGTATGAAATGTGACATTTCTGATTTTGTGTCGAAGTGTTTAGAGTGTCAGCAAGTAAAGGCAGAGCATTAGCACCCGACAGGGCTTTTACAACCTAATTTGGTACTGGATTGGAAATGGGATATTATTTCCATGGATTTTATTATTGGGTTACCTGTTTCTTCACATCATCATGATGCTATCATGGTCATAGTTGACAAATTGACAAAGGTTGCTCACTTTGTTCCTATTCAAGCTTCCTATACAGTAGCAGTGGTGGCACGAGTCTTCTTGGAAGATGTAGTGAGATTGCATGGGATTCCAAGGTGGATCATCTCTAATAGAGATCATGTCTTTACCTCAGCATTGTGGACCTCACTTCAGCGTGCTTTGGGGACTTAGTTGAACTTTAGATCAGCTTATCACCCAAAGATAGATGGTCAGACTGAGTGAGTGAATCTGGTTTTGGAGGACATGTTTCACATGTATGTTATGGACCAGCCATCATGCTGGGAGGACTATATCTATCTAGTGGAGTTTTCTTATAAAAATGGATATCATAGCTCCATAGGTATGTCCCCCTTTCAGGCATTTTATGGTCATCCTTGTCGTACTCCTTTGAGTTGGGATAGGCTAGAGGACAGGGTGCTTATAGGACTGGATATTCTTCGGGAGATGGAGGAGCAGGTAGAGCAGATTCGTGAGAATTTGGTAGTTGCACAGGATACATAGAAGAAGTATGCAGATGCTCATAGGGTAGATCATCAGTTTTCTATTGGCGACCATGTGTTTTTGAGAGTGCGTCCGCAGAAGAGTCAGATCCATTATGGAAAGGGTTCTAAGTTTGCGCCTTGGTTTATTGGGCCTTTTGAGATCCTTGAGAGGATAGGACTTGTTGCCTACCATCTTGCCTTGCCACCGAGTCTATCCCACATCCATGATGTCTTTCATGTTTTAGTTCTTCGACCTTATCATCTTGATGTGACACATGTTCTTGATTGGAACTCTTTGCAGGTCGAGGACGGGCAGCTTGCCATGGAGCCCGTGCGCATTCTTCAGTGTCGGGATTTGATCCTCAGGGGTTGCACCATCGACCAGTTAATGGTCCTATGGGATCCAAATGATGAGACCTCGATGACTTGGGAGGATGTAGCGAAGATGAGAGAGTTGTATTCTTATTTTTTTTAGGCTTCCAGGAGTAAGCCTAGTTTTGGGGGGGAGAATGTAGTACCCCTCCTCGTTTGAACTCATTAGACTCATATTTTATTATTGTTTACTTTCAGTGGATACATTACCATGATGTGTTATTCAGACTTATATGACATTATTTCATGCTTTATCTAGATATGAGATGCATAATTTATTTGCAGTATTTGAGTACTTGTGATTTATGGCATTTTATGGATTATTGCTATATACTGACACTTTATTTTATCGATGTAACGTGGAATTATATGTTGCGTGTCTGTGAGTGTATTGGATGCAAGGGGATGATTTTCCTTCACTCATTCCGGTGAGAAAGGAAACATCGTGATTCTCCTTCATTGGTGTGTATGTCGTGTTTTCTATATTGTATACATGCATATGTGGTTCGGTGATGTAGGATATTGCAGGTACAAGTACTGGGTAGGTTCGGGGTATTGTCTCCACCTAGCTTCATAGGTCTGAGCATGCCTTATATTTGTTCGATGGAAGTGGAGGAGGTAGTAGTTGACCCTATTTTACCCAGTTACACTCTTGTGAGTGTCGTTAGTTGGTCGTCCTGTCAATTTGTTCGGCCTTCGTATTTTGTCGTTTGACTTTTTATGAGTCTTTGTTTGGGGTTTTCTCAGTTTGTTTGCTTAGTGGTTTTAATTAATTAATTAAATTTATGGAGTTATCTCATAGTTGGTATTTTTGGAATTATGTATTTTATGCATTGAGATTCTAAATTTAATTAATTAAAAGATTATTAAATTAGATTGCAAGTTGCATTGTATTCTAATTATATCTTATTTAAATTTTAGTGAAAAATAAATTAGATTAATTTCATTTATTGTCTCCTAAAATTTTAAATAAATAAAAGAATAAATAAATGAACAAAAGAATAAATTAGAATTAAAGTATTGCTTTAATTTCTTTGTTTAGAAAATTAATTAATTTGCATAAGAAAAGAAAAGAAAAAAAAATGTTTTTTGCTTATTGCAGGTTAATTTATCCCTTTGTTAGGAATTAGAAAAGAAAAGAAAATTGCTTTTATTACTAAAATTAAATATTAGGTTTAGGGGAAAAATATATGCAACCTAAAATTTTAGGTTAAAAGGAATAGATCTTTCTTTTTTGGTACACAAGAAGGAGGCAGAGATTTTGGGAGGAAAATTATATTTGAAGCAATATTTTGTTGAAGAAGAAATTATCAGAGGATAGCTGGAAGAAGGATTGGCTTGGATAACCAGTACAGGACTGAGTTCTTCCATGTGAATCTTCTAGGAAAGCTATATAGGTTGGGTGGCCTCTTCTGGTTGTTTTTAAAGAAAATATTTTATCTCTTCCTTCTTTCTGATTGATGTGTGTTAAAATATTTGTCAAATCCAAAACCCTTTTAGGTTATTTCATGATTTTGGCTAAAATCTATTTTTGAGATTAATTCTAGTTTATGGAAAGAAGTTATTTCCTGGGTGTTTGTGGATTAAAATTTGTGAGGATTTTTGGAAAGTTATTCTGGCAAATTTTGCCAAGATTTTTACTATGCATGAAAGTTGCAAGTTTTGAGACAAATGGGTTTTGCTAAAGAAAACGTCCTATGGATTGGTATGGGTTTCGATATTTTGCTATGGTTGTTCTGTCAATATTTGTACATCTCTGTGAAATTGTCTAGTTACTATAAACATAAATTTAATTATTAATTAAATTTATAGGGTTATTAAAAGTAAGGGAAAATTGTTTTATTATATTATTTTGGAGAAAATATGTATTAATTAAATTCCCTAGAAATAAATTGTATTGGAAATAAATTTAATTGGAAATAAATTTTATTGAAAATAAAATTTAAGGTTTTTAAGTTATTGAAATTTAATATTTTATGTTATTAAAATTTAATGTTTTTTTTAGGTTATTGAAACTTTTAAATATATATATATATATATATATATGCATGTAGGGAATGCCGGTAGTTGCTACCGACGGTAGTATGGCTATCGTACAGTAGCAGTACTACCGACCGTAGCAATGCTACCAGCGGTAGCACCTGCTATCGGCGGTAGCATGTACTGCCGATGGTAGTACCTGCTACCATGCGGTAGCAGGGATTATTATAAATTTGCTTTTCCTGGTTATTTCTCGTGCAAACCAAAATATGGTACTTTTAGATTTCCGTGCCAGAGTTATGAAATTTGGTTTCTAATTTTATATATATAATTCAGAATTTAGCTATTTTCACAAAATCTTATAATTTAAGATTCTATATTTAAGCTTGGAAATACATTAGGAGATAAATTTTTAATGTTGTTTTATTTAACTTTATTGGACAAATGACAACATTAATTTCCTTGTATTAATTTAGTGTATTTTCTTATTTTCTGGAAAATCTTTAATTGCAAGTATTTTATGCTTTTGGTTGTTTAAAGAAAAGATTGCTTGTATTATGATTTTTTGTAAATGGTATTTGCAGTCAAGCTTAAATTCGTTGCAATTCTGGTTGATTTGTCGTTATGTCATATGTTGTTATACCCCTTGGTCAGGTGGTGTTGTATAACCCCGTTGATGTGAGTCATTGTGTGTTATGTTTCCAAATGGTCAATCCTGGGTTAGTGATTGTGTATCCTTCACCTATGGTTTGTCAAGATTAGATATGGTTGTTTGTTTTTCCATGGAGTTCTCATAGAGAGAAACCTTTCCTGTTAGTGTCCTATGAGAGAGAGTGGCTTTCGAGCAGGGGCCTCACCCGAAGTGGATGGTAGGATAACCCCTTGAAAGTCAGTTAAGAAGTGATAACCTAATAATTGATTAGGGGGGGGGTAGATTAAATATTAATTAAGATAATATGCATCGCACATGGTTGAGTGCTTATTTAGGCCCAGGATGTGGTGAGAAGGCCTGGAATGGCAAACTTCCCACCTTGTCTTCACGAAAGGATTGGTAGGGTCCACATGAGGCTTAGATGGAGCTGGAGTTTTAGGAGAGGTTACCAGGATAACCCTGGATGGGGACCGGGACCTATGGAGGTCTAGCAGGGTAACCACCTTAAGCCATGCGATGACACTCTCTCCTTAGAGTCACTAGTGTTTGTGAGTTGAGTCACATGAATCTTTGTAGAGTCATGTAGTTCTATCGTACTTGTCTTATTTTCCTTGCTTGAGGGTCTTCTACTATCCCGTAGCAAGATGGGGTGGTTCCATTTTGGGATCACATGGTCAGGTGGTAGTGCCACTGCCCATCGGATGTTCTAGATTATATCTTTAGAAGAGGAAAGGCTTCGCTAGTGTTTCTTGGTTCGTGGTTCATGTACCAGCTCTTGTTCATGATCATTGTTCAATTGAGACCTTGTGGTCATTGTATCAAACTTCTATGTAACCTTCATATTGTAACTTTTAGATTCTGTGGTATATTTGGAAGCCATGTATTAATGGATATTGTAATATTATGTTGGTGGAATGTATGTTAATTTAGTTGCTTTGATCTTATGTATAAATGATATATGGAAAAATAAATGCATTAGAATACTTTGATTCTTTCGTTATGAAATTTAGATGTATGTGTAGGTTTAATCTTAAGCATTTAATTTATCTAATTAAATGGACAATTGGATTAACCATGGTCTTAATATAATTTGTGAATTAATCTTTGTTGGTAACCCTTAGGAAATCATGTGTTATACTTTCGTTGTGTTATTAAATGTGCTATTGTTATAATTAATGCACTTAATCTTTTTTTTTAAAAATATTTCACCCTTTAGTTGCCTAGTTGTGTTGTTTTTCTTTAGGGTTCCTGGCGGGGCATTACATTTATACTTTCTAAACCTCTCTTGTTTATCCTTATTGTCATTGTTAGGAAAATTAACAACTATATGTCCTATCTTGTTGCAGGAAAAACATTTCAAAGGAAGTTTACCTCTATATTTTCCAGTTCCCTTCGGAAGTCTTTTAGCAAGAAGAGCTTCAAACTCCATCATAATCTCTTCATCATCCATATCTCTGCATTGTATGGACTCATAATTGGTACTAGTTTCTTTTCCTTTTTTGGACGGTGCAACAAATGCTCTAAAGGCTGACTCGATCTTCTGAACACTGCCTTCATAGCTATTCAACTCATATGCGGTCAACTATGCAATGATAGAGTCTAAGGATACCTTGGTTTTATTAATATACCTTAGTTCCTGGATAGCAGCAACTCTGATTGCATAGATTTGTAGCAATGATCTCAAGACTTTACTAACAATGGTAGCATCCTCAATCGCTCCACCAACGCTTTTGATATCTCCAACTATAGTCTTAATCCTAATGGCATATTGTTGAATGGCCTCACCTTCAACCATCCTCATATCCTCAAATTTACCTCTAAGGCTCTCTTCCTTAGCTTTCTTTACATTCTCATCACCACCATAAATGTTTTCCAGTGCATCCCATACATCCTTAGGTGTGTCCTTATCTTGCACATCAATAAACTCAACATCTGGCAGGCACCTGATAAGAGCTTCCATGACTTGCCCATTTTCCTTGATCTCTCTCTTCTGATCATCAGTCAGAGTGCCAGTGGGAGTCACATAGGCATTCTCAACATAGCTCCAGTGTTGAGCACCCATACTCTTGATGCAAATCTTCATTCTGTCCTTCCATATCTTGAAGTTATCTCTATTGAACTTAGGACCTTCCCTCTTCATCATTACAGCAGGATCTTTTACCTCAAGCGGTTCAGCGTATATCACTGAGGACCTCGAGTTTCTCTAATACCAATTGATGAATAATGATGAACAATAGATACCCTAACTGGTACTGAGAGGGGGGGCTGAATCAGTACAGGCAAAAACTTTCTCCACAACTTATCAAGTTAAAATAATACCAATTGATTGTCATCATTACTGAACTTAACCATGGCAATCTCGGTTAAACACAATAAGACATCAGACAACATAAAATGATAAGTCTAAACACTTCAAATACATCCAATACCCACAAGCTCACTTTGTTAGGAGCCTAGTCTAGTTAAAGACTTTACAATAAGGTTTTGTTAGGAACCGATCCTGTTAGAGATCACCCAGTTAAGGGATGGCTATATACCCTGTTAAAGGTTACCTCGCTATAGGATTTGAAGAACTCAATGATCTTGAGTCACCTGGTTAAACATTTTACAATAAGCCTGTTAAACCTACCTGGTAAAGGGATTTTCCAACTATTGAAATGATTAGAAGACAACAGGTAAAACTTCTGATCTGATAACAACACTACATGCCAAGGCAGATCCTTTTCACTTCCTCTACTCTACAATCACACTCTGCAATTCTCCACTTACTGGTCTGGCAAGTATTTCATCACTTGTATACACACACAACTTTTTCCAACAAATTTACAATAACAAACATCATTGACCTTATAGACAATAGCTAGGTCGGTAGCATAAACCCTAAACCCTAAGCATCATAGGTTTACAACACAGGTGGTCCAATCCGGACCGTCCAAACACATTGCATAGAGTATTAAAATTTCAAACAGATCACAAGACAATCTACATCATTCATTCTTCACCGCACATGGGAATCAATAACCCATCACGCTCTCTTCTCATACCGCCAAGAAGAATGACTATTCCTGAGGTAGACTTTAAACGCAGTCGATCTTCTCATGCAAAATCCTCAAGGAAATCCTTCACGCACATGAGGCTGATGTGGCATCTCAATCTCATTCATATCTCTTAGCTAACTCATCATAGAGTATCGCCAGTTGCATTGCACAAGCTTGATCACCAAACTGATAACCCTAGAGCTGAGACTGCTAATCGGTAGTCACACTTAGTGAAACCCTCACACCGATTAACTGCATCTCCTCATACCTCTTCATACTAGTTCACTTGAACCTATTGACATCAATGACAACATATATTATCATCATATCAACATTTCAGTTCATCATATGCCAACAATATCCAACACTCTAGGCAGTTGGCCTTCCTGCATGTGCATGCCTCTCATTGTAAGTAATTATTATTCATTGGGCAGTGAGTGAATATTGTGGATCACAAATCCCATCAAGGTTTATCCCACACCAGGTTTCCTCATTAAACATCTTCTATTATGGTGTGTTTTCTATACTATCTTTATTGTTCCTATTTACTGCATTAATTCTTATTTACTAGTACACTGTTTTGGAATGCAAAATACTTAATAAGGTTAAATATTTTGTTCACCGGTTAGATACTGATTCCCCCCCCCCATCTCAGTATCTTTGGGACTATCATCAATCCTAACAATTGGTATCAGAGCTTGGTCCTCTATTTTCAAAAGCCTAATAGCTTGAGGAATATTCTAACACCAGTACAAATGGAGAACTTAAGAAACCAATTGGAAGGAGCTCTTGTAGACTATGATTCAGAGAAGTTGAAGAATATCAAACTTGAAGATAATCTGAGGACTGCACAGGAATTCATTTAAGGACTTTGGGAGAATCTTACTATTGCTAGAAATAAGAGAAAATCACTTCATGAGAAGATGTAGAATGACAATGATGAAAAGGAAACTCTTAATGAGCTTGTGAACAAGATGAGCCAAGAAAACATGACTATGAGGAATCAAGATATGACTATGAGATTTTGTAAAGACATTGAAGACAAAAAAAAAAATGAAGATGACTTGACTAGGAGACTCAATGATGCTGGTAATGAAAATCTAAGACTCGGTCATGAAAATGATATGTTAAAGATAGATCTGATTCACATGCAACATGATAAAATTGAACATGAGACAAATGGGAATTCTGGAAAATGAGTTGGCTACTACAAATCAGCACAAAGAGAAATTCAAGAAAAGTTCAGAAGAACTTGATGATATGCTAAAAAGTCAGAAACCTAATGGAGATACTAATGGACTTTTATTTGAAATTGGAGAAATTTCTGGTATTGCAAACAATCATGATCATAGTAAAGCAGTAAGACAACCTAATGCTTACAAATTTAATGGGAAATGATTTAACTGTAACAAGTATGGTCATAGAGAAAATAAGTGTAGATCTAGAAACAATCAGAACATTAATGCACCCATCGGTCAATGTTCCAAATACAACAAAGTTGGTCATAATTCATAAAATTGTAGAATGAATGTGAGATGTTATGTTTGTGGAATATTTGGGCACTTATCTAATCAATGCAGAACACAAACAGGCATAGGATATGGAAAGGCTATTCAGAAGAATAATGTGACTTGTTATGCTTGTAGCAAAATTGGAAATATTGAAAAATTTTGTAGAAGCAAGACTTCACCGACAAATAATAAAGGACCCAGTTTGAAAGGCAAAGAAAAGATTGATGAGGTAAAGAAAGAATTTTCAAGACAATGGGTTAGAAAGATAGATCAGAATGTTGATGAGACTATTTCTTCACCGATAGAATAGAGTATTACTCCATCGGCAGGAAATTCTTCATCCAACTAAGAAGTAACCCTTCGAGGGTATTGCAGCAAGTTGAACATCATGTAGATTACCCTCGGTAGATGGTGAGAAGATAAATTTCTTCTTTATCGGCAGATGTGTTAAGTTTTCACTTAACCGATGAGCATTTATTGCAGTTGTTGAATGAAATTTCATTATAAATCATCATTTTTCCTTTATTTTTGAATCACCGGGCATTCAAACTAGTAGTGAGCACAAAAATCTAAGCAAAGGCATTCAAGGCGAAGAAGTGAAGCGATTTCTTTCAAGCACTCAAATATTATTAGGCAGCTTAAGGTATTTTTCAAATGGCTTCCTCTTCTACTCCTGAATTTATTGCAAACCCTACTATTGTGGAAATTGTAAAATGCCCTAGGCCCGTTTTCAAAATTATTCTTGAGATAGCTAAGAAAGATGATTCCATAGGCACAATCTCAAAACTTCCTAAAGGTGTAGCTTATGCTGAAGACCCTAGAATTTATATTCACTGCAATATTGAAGAATTAGGTTTTGTGGAAGTGTTAAAGATGTTTAATATCGTAATTTGTGATGAGAATGGAAATGTCAAACCTAAGCACAAGGTTATTGAGACCTTAGGTTTTGTAGAAATCTTGAACATCCCTGAATTTCTAGAGGATGTAGTGAGAATTGTCCTAAGTATGGCACATGGAGAATTTCTTTGGGTAGATTCAGTCTGTAAATTCACCCAGCAAGCAATTAGGGCAGTGACAGGATTACCCTCTATCGACAGAAGACCAGACAAGACAAAGAAGGTACTAACACCACAGTCATGACCTTAACAGGAAGAACATCTGATAGTAGATCTCTGAGATTAAATGACATCAAGGATATCAATGTGAGATTCATAAGTATGATTTTAGGCTATAAGACCACACATGCAAACCGACTTAACTCAGTTTCTAGTCTTTGCATTAAAAGTGCTTATGATATTGTAAATAAAAATACAAAAATAGATGTGTGTGAATGGCAAAAGGATGAACTAGTTGATAATTTGAAAAAGATAAAAGGAGACAAGAAAGGGACATTTCATTTTTGTAATCTTTTGGTATGCCATATGTTGTATTTCTCAAAACAAATTCCTGGTATTGGACAAAAATATTTTTGATATGACATACCGGTAGGAAAACAATTGCAAGAAGCCTACACCGGCATGGGTACCGCTAGGGAAATCAATATAACTGAATATTTCAAAGCCTTCCAAGACAAAATGAAAACAAGAGAGAGACTACCACAAAGTATAGTAGATAACTATGATAAGGAAATCTGCTTTGTGATTAAGAAAGATGAAATATGGATGGAAGCGGTTCTTCCTAGAACTGTATAGGTAACTGAAATGGGGTATGAGGATGATATGAATATTATTGAGACTTATGCTAAAGCCCTGTTAGAAGCACCTAGAGAACCAATGGAAAAAGTGTTTGGTAGTGCAGAAACAATTGAGAGTGATGTACAAACAATGAAACAAAGAAAAAAAAGAGAAAAGTACATAAGGAGTGCATCAAAACAAGTAAAGAAAATAAAAGAAAATTTTATGAACCTTACTAGAATAAAGGAAAGTGAACTGGAAGGATTGCAATAGGAGGCACATATCTCACTGGTTGGCACATCATCTGATAGTGAGATACTTGTTGAATTTAAGAGAGTTGATAGGAAGAGAAAACCTTCACCGGTACCCTCTCCTCCACCCAAGAAAACAAGAACTTTGAGAAAGAAGCAACAAGCGATAAGACAACCAACAAAGAAGTTGACACCCAAGAAGAAATAGAAACAGGTGATACCACCTTTTGATAATTTACTGAATGAAATCATTGATGATGGTAACTTGGCTAATGTGAGCAAGTTGCACAACACATTCACTGATACTGAAAAGGAAAGTGTTGAAAACAATATTATTCTACATCTGAACATTTACAAGAAAGTGTTAATGGAAGTTGTAGATGACTTACCAAATGATCTATACAGAAGATTAGATGCAAAGAGGATTGCAGTAATGGAGTTGGAGAAGAAACTTAAGGTTGAAAAACTTCTAGTTATACATCAAGTTAACTCGAAAGAGGAGATTGATGAATTAATTTGTGAAGCTAATAGATCAATTTTTGCTAGTGGTCACCGGCAAGTGAGCTTAATGGCTGACAAAGTAAATGAAATTGTAGAGGAAACAACTGACAAATGGGATATCTTTTTTGTAGAAAAGGAAAAACAGGAAGAATTAAACCGACCCAAGAAAAAATTTAAAGTATATCAAAAGGAAAAGGACAAAGGGAAAGGTAAAGTTGGTGGAATACCAAACATCAAAATAACTAACAACTTACCACCACCCTTGGATACTACACCGGTACATACTGATGATACACCGGCTACTGAAAATGTGGACATAACACATGATTACACTAACCCTGAATTAGAAATTCTATTTACCATGAATATTGATACTCAAGAAGTGAACATGTTGAGGTTGAAATGCATACAGAGAAAATAGAGTAACCTTTGGATAGTGGAATGAATACTGGTAGTGTAGATGCTGGCACTATGAAATCGACAAAGACAGAGATACCAACAACTGATAACATAGAGAAACCAACAGAGAAATCAGCAGAGGCACATGTACATGTTGAGATAGTGAAACTGGTAATCACTGAGAAACACAAACTGAGACTGATCCACTAGAGGTTGATACAAGCAAATTGGTAACAAATACTGGAAGCATTGAAATAATAAAGGCAGTTGGTCAGACATCTGAATTTAAACCTACTAATGTGACAGAGGTACTTCTGGACTCAATTAAGAAGATAACTAACTGTAATGCATTGGCCTATATGGAAATTGATGATACAATACCTATTCTTAAGATGATTGCACCAAAATGCAATGTACATCATGGAAAGGATTCTTTAGGACAGTTAGACACATTGTCTAAATTTATTGTTGGAAATGTAATAACAATTGATAAGGTTAATGAGGATACATTCAAAGAGAAAATGGAAAAAGAAAAATTCTTTGAGGAGACAATAAAGAAGTGCACTGAACATATTAACACACTTTTACCGGCACTAAATACAAAAAAATTGGAGTATAAGGAACTATACAGAGAAACATGCAAGCCACATTTGTTCACCCAGGACATTAAATAAGAAATAAGCAGCATACTTAAAGAAATTGATGATATAGCTGATAACATCATTGGTTCATCTGAACCTATATCAGCTATTGAGCAAGAAATAGCAAGATTTGAGGAAAAGTTGGAGAAATTTGAGAAGGAAAAAGAAAGGATCAAGGCAAATGCCAGAGAGATGAATTATAAATTTAGTCCTAAACTGGATAACCTTATCTGTCTGAGAAATGAGATCTCTAAGGCATTAATTCAAGGAGAAAGATCACCAGAGAAACATATGCATCATCTCACTAGCATGATCCAATGAACTGAGGCAACCATGAATGATAGCAACAGATTCATGCAAAGTTTAAATTTGGTTTTGGCTGATATATTTTAGATTGTAACCAAGCGGTTACAAACCTTAACGTGAAATTTTGCACTCATTTGATAATTTTTGACAACCTTTGTCATTGATGTCAAAGGGGGAGTAGTGGATAGAGAAAAATGACTATTCAGAGGAGATCATCTGCTCAAAGGGAGCACATACTTTTGGCAAATTTTTGGACTTCAATTTTGGAAACATTTTGGATTTTTCTCATGAGTGTTGCCATCAATGCCAAAGGGGGAGATTGTTGGCATTCTACACTCTAGTGAGAAATGATGGTGTTGTCATTGATGGCAAGCTACTAGAAAACTTCTGGCAACCACCCAAAATTTATCTGGTAAACCACCGGTAGGCACCAACACCGACAACGACAACAATGCATACCGATACCCCAGCCAACATGAATAAACTTTTGTTTATTGTATTTGATTGTAAATATCTTTTTGTAAAGCCGACATGGCATATTGTAATAGACTCATATATGTATGAGATCTTGTAAATCATTTTGATATAGGATGACATAGAGGATGGAATAGGAGATGAGATAGAAAGGAGAAAATAATTAGCAAGATATATGTGAATGCATAGGACAAATTTTGTATAAGGTTTATGGTTATAGTATGAGCTTAAACCGGTACTCAACCTGGCATAGTTGATGTTGATTTGAAGTAGTACATTGTATTGGATTTTCATAATCCATTTTGTAAGTCAGTGAGACTTCTATTTTGTAGATTGAGCAGTGAGCTCTAGGTAGTTGGCCTTCCTACATGTGTAGGCCCCTCATTGTAAGTAATATTTATTCATTGGCCAGTGAGTGAATATTGTGGGTCACAAATCCCACCCAGGTTTTTCCCACATCTGGTTTCCTCGTAAAACATCTTGTGTTATGGTGTGTTTTCTATGCTATCCTTATTGTTCCTATTTACTGTATTAATTCTTATTTATCTGTACACTATTTTGGAATGCAAAATACTTAATAAGGTTAAATATTATGTTCACCAGTTAGATACTGATTCACCCCCCCCCCCCTCTTAGTATCTTTGGGACTATCATCAATCCTAACAAAGATAATATTTTGTAATACATAATTTTCTGGTGTTATGTATGTATTTTCCAATTAAGATGAAATAAAGAGACCAATGCGATTTTGGATGATTAGATAAGTGTAATCTGAAGTTCTAGAAATACTCACTCAAGGGGTCAACTTGGTGATTAATCCTTTGTATGTTTTAACTATTTTTCATACTTTTGTAATAGTTGTTTCTGCAATTGTTTGTTCCTGCAGCCATAGGAAACAGTTCGTGTGTCTATTCGTGCAGCCACGACAATAGAGTAGTTCCTATTGCTCGCCAGAACTTTATCTTTTAATATTAATTGTTTAAAGCAATTTCCAGTTGTAAGATTAAGTATTAGTTTATTAGAGATTTTGTATGTTTGCTTTAAGAAGAATTTTCTTTCCTGCAGTTATATAAAATGGTTGCAATATGAACTTGGTGCACATACAGTGTTGGCCCATTTCAAGATTACGTCCCTAGTTGATAACTAAATGAGCATTGTCCACAAGAAAAGTTAGCTATTCAAGGATATTCAATCTCTGAATTGTGTTTTATCACCTAGTTGCCATTCCAATTGTGAGGACCACCAAGAACCATGATGTTGGAAGGAAATGTTCTGCATATCTATTGGAGAGAAGTTGTGAGTATTGTTGTATACACTCTTAATCAGGTGTATATTAGAGGTGATACCGACAACTCTTTATGAGTTATGGTTTGGTCATGTTCCTATAGTTAGATATTTTAGAATTTTTGGAAGTAAATGTTATATCAAAAGAGAATAAGATCTAGGGAAGTTTGATGCTAGATGTGATCAAGGAATTTTTCTTGGTTATTCTACTAAGAGAAAGGCCTATTATTGTTATAATAAGAGATTGAGAAAGATAGTTGAAAGTACTAATGTGAAGGTTGATGAATAAAATGTAAGACAGATTAGATCCTACGGATATGATTTTGATGATCAGAATGAAAGATCAGATAAAGAAAAGAAAGTGCAGACCTAGAACCTAATTTAAATTATTCCAGAAAAGCCATAAAATCAAGGAGAGATCAATACTAGTGCAGAAGAAAAAACTCAAGAGTTTGAAAATAAAGAAAATCCTAAGACTCTAGGCATGTGAGGTTCAATCATTCAGAAAATCAAATCATAGGAGATAAGAATAAAGGTGTGATGACTAGAAGAAGAATTGTTGAAGAACATTGCTTGATCTCTAAGATTGAACCTAAAGGTGTTAATGAAGCATGCAAAGACAAAAATTGGGTTAAAGCAATGGAAGAATAATTGAACTAGATTGAAAAGAATAATACATGGATTCTTGTTCCCAAACATAAGGATAAAAATCTAATTGGAACTAAATGGGTCTACTGAAACAAATTGAATGAACAACGTGAAGTTGTTAGGAACAAAGAAAGACTTGTTTCTAAGAGATATTCTCATATGGAAGGAATTGACTTTGAGGATACTTTTTCTCTGGTGGCAAGAATTGAAGTTGATAGATTGTTTCTTTCTTATGTTGCTTACTATGATTTCAAAGTTTATCAGATGAATGTCAAGTCAACCTTTCTTAATGGTGAGTTGGAAGAGGAAGTTTATATTGAGCAACCAGATGGATTTTAGTTGATAGATCAGGGAGATATGGTTTGCAAATTGAAGAAAGCATTGTATGGACTGAAGCAATCCCCAAGAGCTTGGTATGCTAGATTGGATGAGTATTTATTGAAGCTTGGATCTAATAACTCCTGATAAAAATCTATATTTCAAGATTGATCATGATAACATTTTGATTGTTGTAGTTTTTATTGATGATATTATTTTTTGAGGGAATGATAGTTTGTGCAAGAAGTTTGTTAATGAGATGCTGAATGAGTTTGATATGTCCATGATTGGCGAAATGAAATTTTTTTTGCAATTGCAAATTAAACAGTCAGATAAAGGTATTTTTGTATCTTGGTCCAAGTATCTGAAGGAATTGTTAAGCAGTTTTGGTTTAGATGATTCAAATCCAGTTGGTACTCCTATGGTGACTGGATGTAAGTTAAAAAAGGATGATGAATCCCCTAAAGAAAATCAGACTAGATATAGATCTATGATTGGTGGATTGCTATATTTGACTCAGAATAGACTAGATATCATGAATGTTGCTTGTCTTGTTGCTAGATTTCAAGTTGATCCTAAGGAATCTTATATTGTAGATGTGAAAAGGATTTTTCAGATATTTGAAAGGAATTGTTGATTTTTGTTTGTGGTATACTCAAGATGATGATTTTACTTTGAGTGCTTTTACAGATATTGATTGGGTAGGTGATGTTGATGACCGGAAGATTACTAGTGGTGGTGCACTTTTCTTGGGAAAGAAATTAGTTTCTTGGATGAGTAAGAAGAAGAATGCTATTTATTTATCTACTGTAGAGGTTGAGTATATTGTTTTTGCTAACAATTATACTTAGGTGGTATGGATGAAGTAGATGTTAAAGGATATCAGAGCTGTTTATGATGAACCTACTACTATATATTGTGAAAAAAAATTCAAGTGCTATCAACATTTCTAAGAATTTGGTGTTGCATTCTAAGACTAAGCATATATCAATCAAGTTTCATTTTTTGAGAGAAAAGGTGAATGAGAATGAAGTCGGATTGGAGTATGTATCTACAAAGGAACAAATTGTAGATATCTTCATGAAGCCTTTTCCTAAGGATACTTTTGAGAATCTCAGAGAGAAGATAGGGGTAATTTCCCCTCCTAATAAGAACTAAGATGTATGGATTTGCATTAGTCCAGTGGATTTCACAATCATATCTTGTTATCTAGATTTATGAGTGGTGGCTGCTACTCAAGGGGAGTAGTCTATTTTGTGGTTTAGATATTCAATTTTCTGTGATTTGTGGGTTAAAAATGTGCTTTTTGCATCGATGTCAAAGGGGAAGACAATCATGAAAAAATGGTCATATCATATGCTAGATCTCAGGGGGAGATTATTGAGAGTTGTTCTTTCTTTGTCATTGATTATTTTTCATATCATATGTTGCCATCAAAGCCAAAGTGGAAGATTGTTGGGATAATGTGCAAATATTGCTGGCATTTTGAGTTTGTTGGCATTTTGCATAGAGATTGCATTAATGATATGTTGTCATTGATGTCAATTGAACCGGTAATAGTATTCATGCTATTGTTGATATTGTTGTTTTTGATATTGGGTAGTAACCAGTAAGAAGAGCTTTGTGGAAGATGTTGTAAACTGGTATGTAAAGTTTGTGAGTTGAAATGGTGAACCGGTGTAAAGGGTTAAACCTTTCTATGTAATGTAACCAGTAAACCCTGTCAGTTGTTAAACCCTTACCAATCAAGTTTGATGGTTTATTATCTGATAAGCAGTAATGATGGAGACACATGTGATCATTGTATGAGGATGTGTTCAAATTGTTTTGGCACGTTTGTTTTTTGTCTAGGGAAGGAGAAAAGTGGATTGCATCTAATGCACAACATGTGATGAGTTACAAAGTCCGATGAAGCGGTGATCATGGAGTGGTTGAAATTTTCTTGAAGAATGTGAAGAGATTGTCATGATTTCTAACGGTCAAGATTGTACTAACTTGTTTCTAATTTCAATTATGAGAATTAGGTTTTTGTTTGTTTACCGACCTAATTGATTTGTATTTAAGGTTGATGAAGTTGTTTGTAAAGATTGTTGGCAAGATTGATAGAAACCTGTTGAGTGTGTAGTTCCCTAAACAGTGAATGGATTTGCACTTTGAGTGAAGGCAGATTGAAGCTTAGAAGGATCTGATCAAGAAAACCTGTTGTTTTCTAATAACTACAGCAGAAGTGAAATCCCTTAACCGGGTAAGCTCTAACAAGCTTGGTTACTCATTAAATCTTGTAACAAGGTGGTCCATTAGCTTGGATTCTTAAAATCCTCCAGTGAGCTTAATCCTAATAGGGTATTGTGCTTTTCATCAAGGCATATTTGTAGATCCCTTAACCGGGTGATTCCTAACTAGAATTAGATCTTAACAGGACTTATTGTAAAGCTTTAACAGGCTTGGCTCCTAACAGGGTGAACTTTAGAAGAGTTCAAATAGCTATCCTTGTGAGTCTCATCTCACTGTTGTTTTTACGTATTTAGGTTTTCCACGTATAAACATTTGTGTCAAGTGGTGAATGCTTTTGTGGTTGCGATCTTATTTGTTGATTTGGTTAACTTATAATAAGGCATGTTAAGAAGAAGCATTGAGAGTTGAATATGTTGAGTTATGACTAAGCATTGTTAATGTTTACAAGATTGAAGTTGTTTACTTTTAAAGTTGTCATAACAGTTAAACTGGTTGATGTGAAGTATTCTTATGAATATTGATCTTAACTGAGATATGATTCCTTTGTTTGATTGAGTTTGAGTTTGGGAACATTGTATCAGTTTTTCAATATACTAATTCACCCCCCCTCTCAATATTCTACCAGATACTTATTCTTTCATCATACCATCAATTGGTATTAGAGCATCTAAGGTCCTCTTAATCTGAAAGCCTAACAACTTGAGGAAAATATCTTGTAGATCATGATGAAGAAAAAAGGTTCAAAGTTCAACAAAGATAGCTATAGAATATGGAGTGATAGAATGAAGATTTACATTAAGAGTCTTGGTAGTCAGTATTGGGATCATATAGAAAATAAGTATACTACACCCACTAGACCCTTGACTGATGATCAGAAGAAATAATAGCAAGAAAATCACCAAGCATCAGAAGCTATTATTAGTTTCTTGTCTAATGTTGAATATGTAGATGTTCATGGTCTTGAAACTACATATGAAGTATGTTAGGGTTCCCATAGATACTGAGAGGGGGGGGTGAATCAGTATCTAACCGGTTATGAGATTTTCTTAAAACTGAATATGCAGAATATAAAGTAACAGTATACCGGTATGCAAGAATTAATGCAAATAACAAAATCAAAAGCATCCACATGAAAAGAACACCACAACACAAGATTTTTAAGGAGGAAACCCAGTGTGGGAAAAACCTCAGTGGGATTTGTGACCCACAATAAGAGAATATTACTTACAATAGGGGCCTGCACATGCAAGAAGGCCAATTGCCTAGAGCTCACTACTCAACAAGAAGTCACACTGACTTACAAAGAGGATTTACACAAATCCAATATTCTGTACTGCTTTACAATAGCATCTTCAATGCCAGATTCAGTACCGGTTCCTACTCTGTTCTTTACATATACCCTTGACCTACAATTCACACATTAGGTCTGCCTTATAATTTATTTATTACATTCTCTCCATATCCTACAAATGCCTACAATGATCTCTTTTATATACAAGAGTCATTTTACAATTTGCCAAGTCAGCTTACAATGATAAACAAAATATTACATATCAAAAATCCTGTCGGCCTCTGTGTCGGTATACATATTTCCTTCTGTGCAAGTGCCGGTGTACATTGATTTTGTTGATGCTGGTGCACTATTTTGTTTGAGTAATGCTTTGCCGGTATAATGTCTTTGTCGGTGCCATAGGATTGAAAGGTTGCCTGTGTAATGTTTTGCCGGTATAATGTCTTTGTCGGTGCCATAGGATTGCAAGGTTGCCTGTGTAATGCTTTGCCAGTATAATGTCTTTGTCGGTGCCATAGGATTGCAAGGTTGCCATCAATGACAAAACCTTCAATCACACACAATGTCTCATTGGAGTGTCCATATGCCAACAATCTCCCCCTTTGGCATTGATGGCAACACTCATGAGAAATTTCAAAAAGATAGCCAAAAATGTGTATACCAAAAAAAATGTTACCAAAAATATGAGGGCTCCCCCTGAGCATGTGATCCCTGTGTTTTGAATTTTCTCATCTAATACTCCCCCTTTGGCATCAATGACAAAGGTTAGTAGATTTGTAGTTGTACCAATACATAACCTCAACCTTGTAGTTGGGTAGTTATTAGCTGAATAATATCTCCCAAAATTAAGTTTATACCATCCATAAACTTCTTGCTCTCCTTTATTGCTATCTCAGTTCTGTGTACTGTACCGGTGAGATGCTGCAAGTGCTCTACCGGTGTTTTGCTACCCTATTTTAGTGCCTCTGAGATTTCCTTACACAGAGATGCTAAATAGCCCAATCTTGGACTTAGTTTAGATCTCAAAAATTTTGCCTTGTTTATTATTTTCTCTTTTTCTCTTTCTAATTTAAGCAATTCTTCCTCAAAATTTGTTATCTTTTCCTCAAAAACTCATAATGTATCGGGTGAGTTAACAAAATTATCAGCAATTTTATTGATCTCTTCCTGTACCTTGCTTATCTTTTTGTCTACATCCGTGATCAAAAAGTTTATCTTACAGGTGTTTTTATACAGAGTTTTGTATTCTTTCAATAAATTGCACAGTTCCAGTAGAAGTGTGTCAAATTCCCTGTTACACTTCTTTATTCCTTCCTCAAAGAATTTTTCTTTTTCTTTTTCTACACTTTCCGTTACAGTTTCTACCTTTGTTTGCTCAAAATTTCCAGAAATATATTTACAAAGTGTATCCAACTGGCCTAAAGAATCTTTGTTGGTTATATTACAATTTGGAGCTATTAATTTCAAAACTGGAATTGAATCATCTATTGCTTTATATGCTTGTGAGCTATAATCGGTTATTTTCTTGATAGAATCAAGCAATACCTCTGTTACATTTGATGATGACCTAGTAAAATGAGTGCCGGTGGAAGGGACCATGCTGGTATTGACCTCTGGTAGGTCTGTTTGTGTCTCCACAATTTTTCTTGCATCATTTCTTATCGGTGGCATCTGTTCTGGAGCCTTTAGTTCTATTGGTTGCTCTGTTTGTGTTCCAGATTCCTTCTTTTTCTCTGAATCTGCTATCGATTGCTCTTGGTTTCCTGTTGTTGGTTGCTCTTTATTATCAGATTTATCTATGGTATCCTTATCTACCACTATGTTGATTTTTTGAGTATCAACATTCACAGTATATAGGACTTCAGGATTAGGATTGTTATCCTCTATGTCCATGCTCTCAGCTGCCAGTTGATCTTCTACAATTGTTTTTACCGGTGGAGTATTTAAAGGAGGTGGGGGTAAGTTGTCTCTAATCTTGATACTTGGCGGTCCACCAACTTTACCCTTCCCTTTGTCCTTTTGATATACCAGAATGGGGATTCATATATTCTTCTTGTTTTTCTTTTTGAACCAAGAATCTATCCCAACCATCTTTTGTTTCAGTTGAGACTTCAGTAGCTCTACCTGCCATTAATGATATTTGCCAGTGTGCAGTGGAAAAGACTATCCAGTTGGCCTGAGTTATCAAATCATCAATTTCCTTAGGTGAGTTGGCCGAGTATACTGCAAGTAATTTTTCTATTTTTATTTTCTTATCCAACTCAATTATTCCTTGCCTTCTGGCCTCAAGTCTCTTATATAATTCATTAGGAATTTCATTTAGGACTTGCATCAAAAAAATTTTATACATGTCCATGTGTAGTATAACACTTTCCTCAATTTATCCTTTCTCATCTTCTGATAGGGTGTTATAGATTTTCCCTATGTTTTTCAATTTTCCTTCCTCTGTGATTTCATCCAGTAGTATGTCAAAAGGGGCCAAGTCAGTGTCTGTATTCTTCTTCCTTTTGGGGGTTAGCTTTTTCTTAGGTGTGGCTTTCTTGACTAGAGACCTCATAGCTTGTTGCTTCTATCTTGTCCTTCTAGGTGAAGGAGTGGATACCAGTGAGGGGTCTCTTTTCCTAACAACTCTTTTGAAAGTTGCTGGCATATCTCCTTCTGAGGAGGTATCTACTGGTGATAGATGATTTTGAGGCTATTGGGCTGCCAACTCATCTTTCGTTATGCTGGTTTTCTTTAGTACATCATCTTTTATGGCTTTTGCTTGCCTGCTTCCTTTCCTCATAGATGCCTCAACTTTCTTTACTCTCTTTTTGGATTGAATTTGACTTTCAATGTGCTCAGCACTACCAAATACTTCTTCCTTTGGTTCATGGGGGGCTTCCAGAAGTGCTTTGGCATAAGTTTCCACTATGTGGTCATCTGCTTCATACCCCATTTCTGTAACCCAAATTGTTCTTGGGATGACTGCTTCCATCCAGATCTCATCCTTTTTTATTACAAAACAAATGTCATCCTTGTATTTGTTGATAATTTCCTATGATAGTCTGATCCTCTTATTCATTTTGACCTTTAGTGCTTGAAAATACTCATGGATATTCTTTTCTTTGTTTTCACCCATGTTGTTGAATAAGTCAGACAATTGTTTTCCTACCGGTATGTCAAATCCAAAATCCTTGTTGCCTATACCGTGAGCCTCTTTTGTTATATGTAGCATTAAGCATACAATCAAATTTCCAAATGTAAAGGTTCCTTTCTTATCCTTCTTGATTTTTGCCAAGTTGTCAATTAACTCATCTTTTAACCATTCACAGATGTCAATTTTTACATTGTTCTTAACCATGTCATAAGCACTTTTTATGCATAAACTGGAAACAGAATTAAGCCTATTTGCATGAGTTGCTTTGTAACCTAGAATCATGCTAATGAATCTCACATTTGTATCAGTTACATCATTAACCCTCAATGATCTTTTGTCTGATGTTGCACCAGTTAGTTTCGTTACTAGGTCATTGGAGACCTTCTTGGTTTTGTCAGGTCTAGTACTGGTGGAAGGTAACCCTGTTACTGCTTTCACAGCTACCTTTGTAATTTTGTCCACTGAGTCAAGCCAAAAGAATGAGCCATGTACCCTGCTGAGAACTATCCTAATCACTTCCTTGGGAAATTCAGGAATGCAGAGGATTTCAGTGAATCCTAGGGTTTCAACAATCTGGTGTTCAGGTTTCACATTTCTGGCATTGTCACATATAACAAATTTGTACATGTCTTTGATTTCTTCATCACCTAATTCCTCTATGTTGCAATGAATGTACATTCTAGGGTCTTTTGCATAAACAACACCCTTTGGAATTTGGGAAAAAGCACCTATGTTGTCATCTTTCTTAGCTACCTCGGGAACTAGCTCAAACACGGGCCTAGGTCATTTTATAACCTCGACTACTATAGGGTTTGCTATGAATTCAAGTGCAGAGGAGGATGCCATGATGATAAGTACCTTTTTCTGCCTTTGGATGGATTGATTGCTGAAGTGCTTTGCCTCTTTGCTTGGAATGCCTTAGCTCAGAAATCTTCGCGCTCTCTGAAAGTTTGAATTCACAATGAAATTAAATGGAGCCAAAAACCTAATTTATAAAGTCTTTTCTACCACCTACCACATTAATTGTTTGCCAGTAATGTATTAACTCAACTTTATTTGCCGGTAATGAAGGATTTTCAACTTCTTTTCTCTAACCGAGGGAATAATAGCACATGTGTCATTAAATTGCCAAACCCTCAAGATAATTTTCTTCAATTTGATGAAGAACATCCTGCCGGTGGAGCATTGCTCTGTCCTGCCAGTGGAGCATCATATTGTCCTGCCAGTGAAGCATTTGTTGGTTCTACCGGTGGAGGAGTAACCCCAATATTTAGATTACCTTTTCTAATCCATTGCTTTGAAAATTCTTGCTTAACCTCTTCAACCTTTTCTTTACCTTTCAAGCTAGTACTTTTGTTATCTACCAATGTAACTTTACTTCTACAGAATTTTGCAATATGACCAATTTTGTTACATGCATAACAAGTTACATTATTTTTCTGAATAGCTTTCCCATAACCTTTGCCAGTTTATGTTCTGTATTTATTTGATAAGTGACCAAACCTTCCACAAACATATCTTACATTCATTCTGCAATTTTCAGAGTTATGACCAATTTTGTTGCATTTGGTGCATTCACCGGTGAGAGGATTGATGTTCTGATAATTCCTAGATCTACATTCATTTTCCCTATGACCATATTTATTACAGTTAAAGCATTTTCCATTGAATTTGTAAGTATTAGAGGGTCTTACTGGTTTGCTTTGATCCTGGGTATTTGCAGTACCGGAGCTTTCTCCAACTTCAAATCCAACTCCAGAAGTGTCACCTTTGGGTTTTTGATTCTTCAATAAGGTACCAAGTTCTTCTGAGCTTTTCTTGAATTTTTCTTTGTGTTGATTTGAAGTTTCCAATTCCCTTTCCAAGATCTCTTTTTGTCTCATTAGTTCATTCGAGTCATTTTGAGTATGCATCAGATCTGTCTTCAACATATCATTTTCATAGCTAACTCTTGTGTTCTCATTTGCTGCATCACTTAGTCTTCTGGTCAATTCTTCTTCATTCCTCTTTCTGTCCTCAATCTCTTTGCAGAATCTCATAGTCATATCCTGCATTTCATTTTTTGTTGTCATGATCTCTTGTTTCAATTTGCTCATCATATCATTTAATGATTCCTTTTCATCATTTTCATTTTGCTACTTTTCACAAAGTTCTCTTCTCTTGTTTCTTGTAACAATAAGATTTTCTTGAAGTGCCTGAATAATGTCCTGAACTTCTTTTAAATCATCTTCTAATTTGATATTTTTCAACTTCTCTACATCATAGTCAGTAAGAGCTCCTTCAAGTTGCTTCATCAGATTTTCCATCTTTACCGGTGTCAAGATCTTCCTCAAGCTGTTAGGCTTCTGAAAATAGAGGACCATGCTCTGATACAAATTGTTAGGGTTCCCACAAATACTAAGAGGGGGGGTGAATCAGTATCTGACCAGTTATGAGATTTTCTTAAAACTAAATATGCAGAATATAAATAACAGTATACAGGTATGCAAGAATTAATGCAAATAACAAAATCAAAAGCATCCACATGAAAAGAACACCATAACACAAGATGTTTAACGAGGAAACCCGGTGTGGGAAAAACCTCAGTGGGATTAGTGACCCACAATATTCACTTACTGGCCAATAAAAGAATATTACTTACAATAGGGGCCTGCACATGCAAGAAGGCCAACTTCCTAGAGCTCACTGCTCAACAAGAAGTCACACTGACTTACAAAGAGGATTTACACAAATCCAATATTTTGTACTGCTTTACAATAGCATCTTCAATGCTAGATTCAGTATCAGTTCCTACTCTATTCTTTACATATACCCTTGACCTACAATTTGCACATTAGGTCTGCCTTATAATTTATTTATTACATTCTCTCCATATCCTACAAATGCCTACAAGGATATCTTTTATATACAAGAGTCATTTTACAGTCTGCCAAGTTGGCTTACAATGATAAACAAAATATTACATATCAAAAATCCTGTCGGCCTCTCTGCCGGTATACATATTTCCTTCTGTGCTGGTGTACATCTTCTGTGCCGGTGCCGGTGTACATTGATTTTGTTGATGCCAGTGCACTGTTCTATTTGAGTAATGCTTTACCAGTATAATGTCTTTGCCAGTGCCATAGGATTGCAAGGTTGCCTGTGTAATGTTTTTCTGGTATAATGTCTTTGCTGGTGCCATAGGATTGCAAGGTTGCCTATGTAATGCTTTGTCGGTATAATGTCTTTGCCGGTGCCATAGGATTGCAAGGTTGCCATCAATGACAAAACCTTCAATCACACACAATGTCTCATTGGAGTGTCCATATGCCAACAAAGTATGGAAGAAATTAGAAGAGATTTATAGCGGTGATGAACATGTTAAGATTGCTAAAGAGGAGAGTTTAAGAGGAAAGTTTGACAACATGAGAATGTTTGAAGGTGAGAATATCCAGCAGTACGGTCAAAGGATTAAAGAGATAGTTGGTGAGATAAAGAGTGCAGGAGGGAAAGTGGAAGATAACACATTAATTAGTAGGGTACTAAGAACCCTACTACCAGTCTATGGTATCCGAGTTGTAGCTGTTCAGGAGCTGAAATACATTAACAAGACAAAGGTAACTCTTGACTCTATTATTGGAAAACTTACTACTTTTGAACTAAATGGCTATGATGGTAGTGTACAGAAATCAGAATCTGCATTTAGAGCTTTTGTCTCTAACCCATCTGTGAGAAGAAGTAGAGATACCAGCTATAACTATGAATCTAGATCCAACAAAGATTTTGAAGATGAAGACAACTAGTGGAACTTGAAGCATTGTTGGCAAAACGACTGCCTAGAGGTATTGGTAAATATAGAGGTAAGCTACCTTTAAAATGTTTTGCATGCAACAAGATAGGTCATATAGTAGAAAATTTCCCTAATGGTGAAAATGAATACAAGAGAGACAAATTTAAGAAGTACAAGGGTAAAGGAAAGAGAGATTGTCTTGTAGCTATTGACAGTGGTATTACTGATGAAGAATCTGATGATGATGCTAGTGAAGATATTGTGTTTGTAGCTATTAAGGAAGAAATATCAGATCAGAAGGCACTAGTATCCAGAATGGATAACTCTAATGATTGGATCATTGATAGTGCTTGTTCACATCACATGACTGGTGATCTGAGCAGGTTTCTTTCCCTTGAGGAATTTAATGGTGGTTTTGTCAGATTTGGCAATGACTCACCCTCTATGGTTAAAGGTAAGGGAGTTATTTCTCTTAATGGGAATAGCAGTGCTAATGATGTCTATTGGGTTGAAATCCTAAAGCACAATCTTTTAAGTCTGGCTCAACTTAATGACAGAGGATACCCACTGGAGTTTAGAAATGGAATGTGCAAAATCTTTGACAACAAAGGTGAATTGATTGCAACTGAGAAACAGACCAGAGGTAATCTATTTCATCTCAATCCTAAAGTTAGCAACTATTTGATTGCAAAAATAGATGATAGTTGGCTTTGGCATAGGAGATTTTGTCATATAAATTTTGACAATATTGTTAAAGTAAGCAAGTCTAAGACAGTAAGAGGTCTGCCTCAGCTAGACAAACCGGTTAATGCTCTTTGTAAAGAATGTCAACTAGGAAAGATGACTTCTTCAACTATTAAGAGAAAGTCCTTCTCAGAAAAGCACTTGTTATATTTGGTTCATAGAGATATATGTGGACCAATAAGAACAACAAGCATTCAAGGTGACACATACTTCATCATCTTCACTGATGATTGTTCAAGGATGATGTGGGTCACATTCTTGAAGGATAAGAACGAAGCTTTTGGTAAATTCAAGGCATTCAGAGCCTTAGTTGAGAAAGAGAGTGGCAAAAATATAAAATGTCTAAGAATAGATCAAGGTGGTGAATTCACTTCTATGGAGTTCACTAAGTATTGTGATGATAATGGTATCAAGCAACAACTTTTTGCACCAAGGACACCACAGTAGAATGGTATAGCAGAGAGAAACAATCACTCAGTGGTTGAAGCTGATAGGAATATGTTTATACAAGGAGATGTACCCAAAATATTTTGTAAAGAAGTCGTAAGTACAGCTATCTACACAATGAACCGAGTTGTGATGAAAAGAGGTAAGGACAAGACCTCATATGAGTATTGGTATGGGAGAACACCTGATGTTAGCTATTTTTAGATATTTGGAAGCAAACGTTTTATTAAAAGAGGTGATTACATAAGAAAGTTTGAAGCTAAGAGTGATGAAGGCATATTTCTTGGCTATTCCACCAAGAGTAAGGCCTATAAATGCTTCAACAACCGGACACAAAAATTGTTGAAAGTGCTGATGTTCATGTAGATGAATGTCCTGAAGTTTCAAAAGGAACCAGTTCTGAGAAGAAGGATGAAAATCCTTGCATTTTGCTTTTAAAACCTGAAACTATTAAAGAAGAAACCAGTAAAGCAAATACTGTTGTACTTGTTCAACAAGAACAAATAAATTTAGAGGAAGATGATAATGAAGAAGTTGAACCTGAAGAGAATGATCATGTTATTCCTAGGTATGTGAGACTAAATCATAGTCCTGAATAGATAATTGGGGATAAGGATGCTGGTGTACTAACTAGAAGGAGAATAAGAGAGAACTCTTGCATGATCTCCACCTTTGAACCTAGAAGTGCTAAGGAGGCATTTGGTGATGATCATTGGGTGAAAGCTATGAAGAAGGAGTTGGAACAAATTGAGAAGAACAAAACTTGGACCCTGGTACATCAGCCAGTAAACAAGAATGTTATAGGTACTAAATGGGTGCTCAGATACAAATTAAAGGAAGATGGTGTTGTTGTTAGGATTCCCAAAGATACTAAGAGGGGGGGGTAAATCAGTATCTTCCTAGTAATAATATTTTCTTAACTTATAACATGAAAAGCTTATTAAAACTATGTACCGGTAAACCAAAAATAATGCAGCAAATAAGAATAACAAGCACAACATGAAAAGAACACCATAACACAATAATTTAACGAGGAAAACCGATGTGGGAAAAAACTTGTTGGGATTTGTGACCCACAATATTCACTTACTGGCCAATAAGGGAATATTACTACTACAATAGGGGCCTACACATGCAGGAAGGCCAAGTGCCTAGAGCTCAATGCTCAATTACAAAGGAAGTCACACTGACTTACAAAAATGGATTATACTAATCCAATTTCTTGTACTGCTTCAGATTAGCATCTGCTATGCCAGATTCAGTACCGGTTAAAGCTTTGCTACATACATAAACCCTTATCCAATAATTCGCATATTAAGTATGATACCTTCTATTTATATTTTGCATTCTACCTCTTATAAAATGATCTACAATTATCTCATACATATATGATTCATGTTACAATCTGCCATGTCATCTTACAAAAGATTTTACAATTAATTACAAAATACAATAATACAAAATTGTTGTCGGCGAGGGTGCCAGTATTATTCTTTTTTGGTGTCGGTGTAGAGTCTGTCGGTGTCGGTGTCAGTGTCGGTGCCTGTGTCTGCATGCTGGTATTACATGATTGTAAGGTTGCCATCAATGACAATACCTTCAATCACCTACAATTTCTCATTGGAGTGTGCATTTGCCAACAATCTCCCCCTTTGGCATTGATGGCAACACTCATGAAAAAAATTCAAGAATGTATCCAAAAACTAAAGTCCAAAAATCTTTCCAAAAAAAACTGTGTCCAAATATGTGTGCTCCCCCTGAGCAGATAATCTCTACTTCCTTCTAACCATTTTTCTCATCATACTACTCCCCCTTTGACATCAATGATAAAGGTTGTCATTCGTTGTCAGTGGAGTCCTGCCTGGATTCTTGTAACCGATGGGTTACAATCTGAAAAATATCTGTCAAAACCAAATTTAAACCATTACTGAATGTTTTGTTGTCTTTTATTACCTCTTGTGTTCTCTACACTGTACTAGTGAGTATGTGAATTTTCTCTTCCGGTGTCTTCAATCCGAGAACTAGAGCCTCAGATATTTCTTTTCTCAAAGAAATGAGGTAATCTAGTTTTGGACCAAGTCTACATTTTAAGTCCTTTGCTTTATCCTTTATTCTTTCTTTGTCCTTTTCTAACTGCTTGATTTTCTCTTCTTGCTCTACAATCCTCTTCTCTATCTCCAAAAATGAGTCTGATGTACCTATAAGATTGTCAGCAATATTATTTATCTTATCTTGTGCTTTATTGATTTCCTTGTCTAGATCCTCTATTAGAATGTTTGTTTTACAAGTGTCTCTGTACAGTTTCTTGAAGTCAAAAATTATTTCTCCAAGTTTCAGTAATAGGGTATCCGTTTTCTCTTTATTCTTCTTCACAATTTCCTCAAAGAATTTCTCTTTTTCCTTAATCATTCTCTCCTTAAATGTATCCTCATTTATTTGATCAACAATCAATATGTTGTCGGTGATGAACTTAGACAATGTGTCTAGTTGACCTAAAGAATCCTTATTATCAATAATGCACTTTGGTGCTATCAATTTAAGAATGGGAATTATATCATCAATAGCCTTATAGACTTGTGCATTACATTATGTGATCTTCTTTATTGAATCCAATAAGACCTCTGTTACATTTTTAGGTTTGAATTCTGCCAGAGAAGTACTAGATGTCTGTCCAACTATTCTTACAATATCCATACTACCAGTTGTACTGATCACCTTGCTTGATTCAACCTCTAGTAGGTAAGTCTATGTCTGCATTTCTATAAGCAAAGGTTTAGGCTTTTCAGTTTTGGCCGGTGGCACTGTTTCTGCCTCAATCTGTACCTATTTTCAGTTCCTGTTTCCCCATCTGTGTCTCAAAAGGTTTCTCTGAGATTTCAACTACTGGTTTCTCAGATGTAGTCTCATTTTGTACCTCTTTACTTTCCTTTGCCAGTTCTTCTGATGGTTTTTTAGTTGTATCTATCAGTTTCTCAGTGGTATCCTCTGTCGGTTGCTCTGTCTGTGTTGGTTTTTCTATGCTTATCTCAACTTTTGTAGCCGATGACTCAATAGTCACATCTTTCCTCTTGTCCTTAATGGTTTCTCTGTCAACCACAACATTTACTTCTTGAGTGTCTATATCTACAGTATAAAAAACTTCAGACTCGGGATTAATATCCTCTAATGGAGTTTCCATACTCTTTGTGGCCGGTTGATTGTCAGTAGTATCTATCGGTGGAGTATATAAAGGAGGTGGGGGTACATTATCAGTTATTTTAAGGCTTGGAAGACCACCTACCTTACCTTTCCCCTTATCCTTTTCCTTTTGATATACTTTAATAGTCTTTGGTCTGAGTAATTCTTCCTGTTTTTCTTTTTCCACAAAGAATATATCCCATGCATCTGATGTTTCCTCAGAGACCTCTTTTACTCTTCCTGCCATCAGTGCTACATGTCGGTGAGCAGTGGAGAATATTGTCTAGTTTGCTTCACTGATAAGTTTATCTATTTCATCATTCGAGTTGACTAGATGTACTACAAGTAATTTTTCAATCTTAATTTTCTTGTCCAGTTCAACAATTGCTAACCTTCTAGCTTCTAATCTCCTATATAGATCATTTGGTATTTCATCAACAACTTCCATAAAAAATTTCTTATAAATATCTAAGTGTAAAATTACACTATTCTCTATGCTTTCCTTGTCATCAGCTGATAGTGTATTGTATATTTTGCTGATGTTCTTCAGCTTACCATCCTTTGTGATTTCACTAAGAAGTTTATCCAATGGAGCAATATCCTGTTTTACCTTCTTTTTCTTTGGAGTCATTTTCTTTACGGGAGGCCTAACTTCCTATTGTTTTTGTCTGGTTCTCTTTGGTGCAGGTGAGGGTACTAGTGAGGGTTTTCTTTTTCTTTATACCCTTTTAAATACTACCGGTATGTCACCCTCAAAAGAAGTTCCAACCGGTAAAAGATGATTTTCAGGTTGAAGTGTTTCCAACTCACTTTCACTTATACCAGTTTGCTTCAAAACATCTTCTTTAATTGCTTTAGCCTGTCGGGTTCCTTTCCTTATTGTTGCTTCAACTTTCTTAACCCTTTTCCTAGACTAAATTCCACTTTCTATTGTTTCAGCATTTCCAAAAACTTTCACAGTAGGTTCCTTGGGTGCTTCAAGGAGGGCTTTTGCATAAGTTTCAATAATATTGTCATCTGTCTCATAGCCCATTTCAGTTACCCATATAGTTCTAGGGACAACTGCCTCCATCCAGATTTCATCCTTCTTGATTACAAAATAGATTTCTTTCTGATATTTGTCCACAATATCTTGTGACAGTCTCACTCTAGTTTTCATTTGAGTCTTTAGTGCTTGAAAATGTTTATTTAAGTTTTTCTCTCGGTTTTCTCCCATATTTCTCAATAGATCCAACCGTTGTTTTCCTACCGGAATGTCAAAACCAAAATCTCTTGCACCAATACTGGGTACTTGTTTAGTTATGTACAACATTAGACAAACAAGTAAATTTCCAAATCTGAATGTTCCTTTCTTATCTCCTTTAATTCTCCCCAAATTGTCTATCAATTCATCTTTGAGCCATTGATATACATCTATTCTAGCATTATTGTTGACCATGTCATATGCACTTTTGATACATAGGCTACAAACTGAGTTCAACCTATTTGCATGTGTAGCTTTGTAACCTAAGATCATACTGATAAATCTCACATTTATGTCCTTTACATCATTTACCCTTAGAGACCTTTTCTCGAATGTTGCACCAGTTAAATCCATCACTGTGTCATTTGAGACTCTCTTTGATTTGTCAGGTCTACTACCGATGGAAGGTAACCCTGCTACTGCCTTAACGACCTCCTTTGTGACTTTATGAATTGAATCCAACCAAAAGAATTCACCATGAACCCTACTTAGCACAATCCTTATAAAATCCTTGGGAAAATCCAGGACACTAAGGATTTCAGTAAAACCTAGGGTTTCCACTATCTTATGTTCTGGCTTGATATTTCCAGACTCATCATAAATCACAGTCCTATACATATTTTTGATCTCATCATCACCTAATTCCTCTATATGACAATGTATATACATCCTAGGGTCTTCAGCATATCCTGCTCCCTTAGGAATTTGAGAAAATGCACCTATGCTATCATCTTTCTTCGGTATTTTGGGAACCAGTTTGAATATAGGTTTAGGATGCTTAACAACCTCAACAATAGTAGGGTTTGCAATAAATTCAGGAGTGGATGAAGAACCCATAGCTATAAATACCTCATTCTTCCTTTAGGATGAATGCTTTGATGAACTGCTTCACTTCTTTGCTAAGGATGCCTTCACTCGGGAATTTTCACGCTCTCAAAGATTTGAATGCTCGGTGAATGAAAAAGGAGCCAAAACACTTGCTTTATAATGTTATTTTCTCCAACTACCACATTTAATGCTCGTTGGTTAAGTCACAACTTAACTCATCTGTCAGTATAGAAGTAAGTTCAACTTCTCACCATCAACCGAGGGAATAATAGCATATTTTCATTTTGTTGCTAAACCCTCAAGGATTTTTCTTCAGTTAGATGAAGAGTCTCCTGCCGGTGGATTGTTACTTTGTTCTACCGGTGGAGGAGTATTCCCATCAACATTATGATCTGACTTTTTGATCCATTGTTTTGATAATTCTTTCTTTACCTCTTCAACCTTTTCTTTACCTTTCAAACTAGGACCTTTGTTATTTGTCGGTGGGGACTTGCTTTTACAGAAATTTTCAATATGTCCAATCTTGTTACAAGCATAATAAGTTACATTGTTTTTCTGAATAGCTTTCCCATATCCTATGCCGGTATGTGTTCTGCATTGATTAGATAAGTGTCCAAATCTTCCACAAACATAACATCTTACATTCATTCTACAATTTTCTAAGTTATGACCAACTTTGTTGCATTTAGAACATTGACCGATGGGTGTATTAGTTTTCTGATAATTTCTAGATCTGCACTGATTTTCTTTATAACCATACTTGTTACAATTAAAGCATTTCCCATTAAATTTGTAAGCATTAGGTTGTCTTACCAGTTTGCTATGATCATGATTGTTTGCAGTACTAGAGGTTTCCCCAATTTCAAACCCAAGTCCATTTGTATCACCATTAGGTTTCTGATTCGTTAGCATGTCACCAAGTTCTTCTAAACTTTTCTCTTGAATTTCTCCTTGTGTTGATTTGCAGCAGTCAGTTCCTTCTCCAAGATTCCTTTCTGTCTCATGAGTTTAGTTCTGTCATTTTGTGTATGCATCAGATCTATCTTCAACATATCATTTTCATGACTAAGTCTTGTGTTTTCATTTCCAGCATCATTTAGTCTTATAACCAAGCCTTCTTCATTCTTCTTTCTATTTCAATTTCTTTGAAAAACCTCATAGTCATATCTTGCATCTCATTCTTTGTTGTACTGATTTCTTGTCTTAGCTTGTTTACCAAATCATTAAGAGTTTCTTTTTCATCTTCCTCATTCTGCATCTTTTCACAAATTTCTCTCCTCTTGTTTCTTGCAATAGTGAAATTCTCTTGAAGTGCTTGAATGATATCGTGAGCAGCCTTCAGATCATCTTCAAGTTTGATATTCTTCACCTTTTCTACATCATAGTCTGAAAGAGTTGTTTCCAATTACTTTCTCAAATTTTCCTTCTCTACCGGTGTCAAGATCTTCCTCAAGCTATTAGGATTTTGAAAATAGAGGACTAAGCTCTGATACCAATTGTTAGGATTCCCAAAGATACTGAGAGGGGGGGTGAATCAGTATCTGACTGGTAATAATATTTTCTTAACTTATAACATGAAAAGCTTATTAAAACTATGTACCGGTAAACTAGAAATAATGCAAAAAATAAGAATAACAAGCATAACATGAAAAGCACACCATAACACAATATTTTAACAAGGAAACCCGGTGTGGGAAAAAACTAGGTGGGATTTGTGACCCACAATATTCGCTTACTAGCCAATAAGGGAATATTACTGCTACAATAGGGGCATGCACATGCAGGAAGGCCAAGTGCCTAGAGCTCACTGCTCAATTACAAAGGAAGTCACACTGACTTACAAAAATGGATTATACTAATCCAATGTCTTGTACTGCTTCAGATTAGCGTCTGCTATGCCAGATTCAGTACTGATTTAAGCTCTGCTAGATACATAAACCCTTATCCAATAAACCACATATTAGGTCTGCTACTTTCTATTCATATTTCTCACTCTACCTCTTACAAAATGATCTACAATGATCTCATATATATATGAGTCATATTACAATCCGCCATGTCGTCTTACAAAAGATTTTACAATTAATTACAAAATACATTAATACAAAATTGTTGTCGGCCAGGGTGTCGCTATTATTCTTTTTCAGTGCCAGTATAGAGTCTACCAGTGCCGGTGCTTGTGTATGTCTTCCAATATTACATGATTGTAAGGTTGCCATCAATGACAATACCTTCAATCACCTACAATTTCTCATTGGAGTGTGCATTTGCCAATAGTTGTAGCTCACAATAAGGAAATATTAGTATGCAAAGGTTATGTGCAAGAAGAAGGAGAGGATTATGGAGAAACTTGTGCACCAGTAGCAAGACTATAAGGTTTCAGAACATTGCTTGCATTTGAATCTCATAAGAAGTTCAAGGTATAACAGATGGATGTTAGGTCTGTATTCTTGAATGGGATACTGGAAGAAGAGGTTTATATAGAGCAACCTGATGGTTATGTATTGACAAATAAAGAACACATGGTATGCAAATTTCATAAAGCCTTGTATGGATTATAGAAGGAACCCAGAGCATGGTATGAATGGCTTCATACTCATCTGATGAAGATAGGCTTTGCTAGAATGAGTGATGACAACAACATTTATCTCAAGTCTGAAGGAGATGAAATACTGGTCAGTGAAGTATTTGTAGATGATATTATATTTGGAGGTAATGATGACATGAGTAATTGTTTGGAGATAAAATGAAGAATGAATTTGAGATGTCATTAGTAGGGGAAATAAAAAAATTCATAGGCTTACAGATACAGCAGATGAAGAATGGTATTTTCATTACTCAATCCAAGTATGTGAAAGAGGTTTTGAAGACTTTCGGTATGAGTAACTGTAAACCAGTTGGAACCCCAATAGTTACAGGTTGTAAATTGTCCAAGGAAGATGCATCTAAGTCTATAGATGAAAAGGAATACATGTCAATGATTGACAAATTACACTATGTTGTTCATAGTCGATTGGATATTGCCCATGCAGTTGGTATTGTTGCTAGATTTTAGAAGAATCCAAAGGAGGCACATCTGATGGCAACCAAGATAATTTTTAGATATTTGAAAGGTACTGTTGACTATGGGTTATGGTATCCATATGGTGGAAATATTGATTTGAAAGCATACACAGATGCTTATTGGGTAGAAAATATTGATGACAGGAAGAGTACTACCGGTGGAGTATTCTTTCTAGCAGGAAGGCTAGTTTCATGGAGTAGTAAAAAGAAGAGTTGCACTTCACAATCTACTACTGAAGCTGAGTATGTAGCAGCTTATATGAATTGCACACAAGCTATGTGGATTAGGCACATTTTGGAAAGTTTGAAGATGGAAATCTCAGAACCAATAAAGATTTTGTATGATAATACAAGTCTAATAAACATTTCTAAAAATCTTATTTTGCATGCAAGGACTAAGCACATTAAATTGAAATATCACTTCTTGAGTGAAAAAGCTCAAAGTAAAGATGTTATCTTGGAGCATGTTTCTACCAAGGAGTAGCTTGCAGATATCTTTACCAAACCTTTGCCTAAGACCACTTTCAAGTATCTTAGAAGTCAATTAGGGGTTGTCCCTCTTCATGAAGTTAGTTGAGCATGATGCTGATTGCATTAGTCCCTAAACCACTTGTAGAATTTTACATGGATTGATGAAGAAGTGGATGTATTCCACAGGGGGAGTATCATGTTGCAGAATGATGTTGATGCATAGTGAGAGCATAATTACATGTTTTACTTTCACTTTGGCATTTTTGTCAAAGGGGGAGAAGAATTATGTGATTGAGGAGAATAATTATGTGTCTGATTAGGTGAACCAGCGGCAGGCTGAAGACAAACAGAGCAAGGTGAATACTTGGTAATGTAAACCATGATTCCTATTCACCAATCTCAACAGCAATTAGAGGTGTTGATATTTGTATTGCCATCAATGCCAAAGGGGGAGATTGTTGGCATTTTGCATAGAGATTGCATTAATGATATGTTGTCATTGATGTCAATTGAACCGGTAATGGTATTCATGTTATTGTTGATATTGTTGTTTTTAATATTGGCTAGTAACCAGTAAGAAGAGCTTTGTGGAAGATGTTGTAAACCGGTATGTACAATTTGTGAGTTGAACTGGTGAACCAGTGTAAAGGGTTAAACCTTTCTATGTAATGTAACCCATAAACCCTATTAGTTGTTAAACCCTAACCGATCAAGTTTGATAGTTTATTATCTGATAAGAAGCAATGATGAAGACACGTGTGATCATTGTATGAGGATATGTTCAAATTTTTTTGGCACATTTGTTTTATGTCTAGGGAAGGAGAAAAGTGGATTGCATCTAATACACAACGCATGATGAGTTAAAAAGTCCAATTAAGCGATAATCATGGAGCGGTTGGAATTTTCTTGAAGAATGTGAAGAGATTGTCATGATTTCTAATGGTCAAGATTGTACCAACTTGTTTGTAATCTCGATGAGGAGAATTAGGGTTTATTTAAGGTCGATGAAGTTGTTTGTAAAGGTTGTTGGTAAGATTGATAGAAACTTGTTGAGTGTATAGTTTCCTAACCAGTGAATGGATCTGCTCTTTGAGTGAAGGCAGATTAAAGCTTAGAAGGATCTGATCAAGAAAATGTAGTGCTACTTAGACAGATCAAGAAAACCTGTTGTTTTCTAACAATTATAGCATAAGTGAAATCCCTTAACTAGGTAAGCTCTAACAAGCTTGGTTACTCATTAAATCCTCTAACAAGGTGGTCCATTAGCTTGGATTCTTAAAATCCTCCAGTGAGGTTACTCCTAATAGGGTATTGTTCTTTTCATCAAGGCATATTTATAAATCCCTTAACCAGGTGATTCCTAACTAGAATTAGCCCTTAACAGGACTTATTGTAAAGCTTTAATAGGCTTGGCTCCTAACAGGGTGAACTTTAGAAGATTTCAGATTGTTATCCTTATGAGTCTCATCTCACCATGGTTTTTACCTATTTGGGTTTTCCACGTATAAACATTTGTGTCAAGTGGTGAATGATTTTGTGGTTGTGATCTTATTTGTTGATTTGGTTAACTTTTGATAAGGCATGTTAAGCAGAAGCATTGAGAGTTGAATATGTTGAGTTATGATTAAGCATTATTGATGTTTACAAGATTGAAGTTGTTTACTGTTAAAGTTGTCATAACAGTTAAATCGGTTGATGTCAAGTATTCTTATGAATATTGATCTTGACTGAGTTTGAGTTTGGGAACTTTGTATCAATTTTTCAATATACTGATTCACCCCCCCCCCTCTTAGTATTCTATCGGATACTTATTCTTTAATCATACCATCAAATATGTGTTTAGATTAGTTGAGTGATGGGTTGTCATTATTATTAACATATTCCTATGTGTGTTGGAGTGTTGCAGTCAAATTGAGTTACTTGGTTAGGCTAATGTGTTGTAGATGAGTTATTGTGGATTAAAGGGTTTGGAGATAGGTATCTCTATTTGATTCAACTTAAGTTTTAGTGGTTCGCATGGAGCTTTGATCATGTTATGAGATTGGTAGTGTAGTTGGTTTTTTAATTATTTGGTGTTGATCAGTGTTTTGGATTTTGCTCCACATTGCTCCACGTTGCAATATATTGGTTTATGGTTTTTTCTGAGCATTTGCGACATTCTGGTGTCTCCTTAATTCATATGGTTCATGATTTGGAGGTCTGCAAGTGAATCTTTTAGTTTGTCAGTAATTGTAGCTAGTGTTCTTGGAGTTTGATATAATGATGATGAAGATTCTATTAAGTGGTGGTGGTGTGGTTGTTTCTATGGTAATTTATGATGTTTGTGGATGTTTCTAGATCTTGTCTTATTTGTGTTGGTGGTCTGCACTGATCATTGTGTTGGCATTTGCATGAATATTGCATTAATGATATGTTATGTTGTCATTGATGTCAATTAACGGGTAATGATATTGTTGATATTGTTGTAATATTGTTTTGTAACGGGTAGGAAGAGCTAAGTGAAGGAAACTATAAATCGGTATGTAAGTTTTTGAGTTGAACCGGTAACCAGTAAAACCCTATCTATTGATGTAACCAGTAAACCCTACCTATTGTTTTTGTTAAACCCTAATCAATTAAGTTTTGTGAATTGGTTAGATTGGTTTATGATCTGATAATGAGCGGTAATGATTATGACATGTATGATTATTGTATGAAGGCAATTTCAAGTGATTTTGGTACATTGATGTAACAGTTTTTTGTCTAGGTAATGAGAAAGTGTATTGCATATAATGCAAAGTGCATGATGAGTTACTGAGATCAATGAAGCAGTGAGCAAGGAGTAGTTGAGGCTTTCTTGATTGATGTGCAGAGATTGCTATGTAATCCAATAGTCATACTTGAACCAACTTGTCTGTAATCTCTATGAGAATTATATTTATGTTGTGTTACTGACCTAATTGATTTGTTTATAAGGTCGATGAAGTTGTTTAGTTAAAGTGAGTTGGCGAAGATCAGTTGAGTGTGTGGTTGCCGAACTTAATGATGTATCTGCAGTTTGAGTAAAGGCAGATAGGAGCATGAAAATGATCTAATCAAGCAAGTGTAGTGCTATTTAGACATATCAACAAACTCCTGTTGTTTTCTAACAATTACAGCAGAATTGAAATCTCCTAACCGGCTAAGCTCTAACAAGATTGGTGACTATTCAAATCCTCTAACAAGGTGATCCTTTAGCTTGGATTTTCAAGTCCTCTACTGAGGTTACTCCTCAAATCCTCTAACAAGGCATTTTTAGTCAATCCCTTAACTGGGTGGTTCCGAACATGATCAGTTCTTAACAGGACTTTTGTAAAGCTTTAACAGGCTTGGCTCCTAACAGGGCGAACTTCAGAAGAGTTTAGATAGTTATTTTGTGAGTCTCATCTCACCGTGGTTAATCCCATTTGGGTTTCCACATCAAAAATATTTGTGTCAAGTGGTGAATGTTTTTGTGGTTATGATCTTATGGTTTATTTGATTAACTACTCAACTACTTTGATAAGTCATGATAATCGGAAGCATTGAGAAATGAAGTCTGTTGACATATGATAAAGCATTTGGATGTTTATGAGTTTGAAGTTGTTTACTGTTAATTTGTTGTCATAGTCAACCAGTTTATCTTACGAGTTTTTATCTTGATAGTGGTATTTCATTGATAGTTTACTTTGGGAGATTGATTTTAAGATTGGTGAAGTTTGTATCAATTTTTCTATTTACTGAATCACCTCCCCCCCCTCTCAATAATTGACCAGATACTTATTCTTTCATCATACCATCAATTGGTATCAGAGAATCTCAGGTCCTCTAAGATCTAAGCCTAACAGCTTGAGGTAAAGATCTTGCAGATCATGGTGAAGAAGGAAGGTCTAAAGTTTAATAGAGAGAACTATAGGATATGGAGTGATAGAATGAAAATTTACATCAAGAGCCTAGGAAGTCAGTATTGGGAACATGTCAACACTAAATGTGTTGCGCCTATTGGGATTTTGACTGATGATCAGAAGAAAGAGCAAAAGAAAAGCATCAAGTATTAGAGGCCACTATCAGTTTCTTGTCTGATGTTGAATATGTAGATGTTCATGGTCTAGAGACTACACATGAGGTATGACAAAAAATTGAAGATATTTATAATGGTGATGAACATGTTAAGATTGCTAAAGAAGAGAGTCTAAGAGGAAAGTTTGATGACATGCAGAGGGTTGAAGGTGAGAATATCCAGTAGTATGGTCAAAGGATAAAAGAGATAGTCGGTGAAATTAAGAGTGTGGGAGGGAAAGTGGAAGATGCCATAGTGATCAGTAAGGTATCAATAACCCTACTACTGGTCTACGCTATCTGAGTTGCAACCATTCAGGAGTTGAAGTCCATTGACAAAATTTAGGTAACTCTTGACTCCATCATTGGCAAGCTTACTGCTTTTGAATTAAATGGTTATGATGGTAGTGTACAGAAAACTGAGCCTACATTTAGAGCTTTTTTTTCTAACCCATCTGTGAGAAAAAGTAGAGATGCCAATCACAGTTATGAATCCAGATACAGTAGCAAAGTTGATGATGAAGACAGTTTAGTTGAGCTTGAAGCATTATTGGCCAAGCGATTGCCCAGAGGCACTCGTAAATATAGATGTAAATTACCTTTGAAATGTTTTGCATGCAACAATATTGGACACATAGCTACTTACTATCCTAATGGTGATAATGAGCACAAACGGGAGAAATTCAAGAAGTATAAGGGTAAAGGCAAAAGAGATTGTCTTATTTTTTTTTATGGTGGTATCACTGATGAGGAATCTGATGGTGATGCTTGTTGTTCTCCATTTTGAAAACCTTTGTTCCCTCTCTTTTTTAAAAGTGAATGTTACTGCCTCTGTGCTACAATGGAAGAGAACAAAAAATGTTTGAAATAAAGACAACAAGACAAGGTTTCAATTAAGAAAATCCTCCTACACTTTAAGCTTATAAAATCTTGGGCAGCTGAACACTTTTATGACTATTTTCTTACAAAAATAGAAAAAGGTTTACAAAAAACCAGTGTAAGTTCCTGTAAACTTTCCATACTGATTGGTATAACTAAACGTAAATGGAAATTTGATTTGACTTTTGAAAAGGACCACAAAATGCATCAAAAAACCAACAGGTAAACCAGTGCCTTATCTAGGCAATAGAGTCATCTACAATAGACTGCAACCTAACAAAAGAAACTCGTACACAAGTCACAAGTTAATGATCTATTGGAAATTTAATTTGACTTTTGAAAAGGACCACAAAATGCATCAAAAAACCAACAGGTAAACCAGTGCCTTATCTGGGCAATAGAGTCATCTACAATAGACTGCAACCTAACAAAAGAAACTCGTACACAAGTCACAAGTTAATGATCTATCAACTCTGTATATGCTTGACATGTTCAGAGTCCTAATTTGTACCAGACTTCATCATCAGATCCACACCAAAATAATGATATCAATGACTTTGTTCAAAGTATGTTTATATTTCCTCCTTCAGAAAAAGACTTAAAAAAACTTTATTAAATGCCTAACAAGTCATTCAGATAAACAATCCTTGATTACCTAAATGAAATGCACACAAGTACAATGACATAGAGACAATACAAGTCTGAATTTAAAATTCTCTGGACTGCATATTTTATTTCTCCATCAAAATATTACAACTATATCCTATCTAACTCATAAATTGCAAAGAAAATGGCCTGTACTAATTTTTCTAGAGTTTAGCTACAAAATTTGCATCCATTTTCTAAGTAGTCCTGCTATACATTTATATAGATATGGATGCGACAAGCTTCAGACTTTCTTAGAAAACAAAATATTATAAATCCTAACCATAGTCCCCCCTAAAAAAGTTACATTGTTTACCATTGAAGAAGAAGCATAACAAATCAGTTAACTAGTCGGAGAAAGGCCAACTGACTACTTAGTATTCGCAAATCAAGTGTCAAGTGCCTTTAATTCTTCTGAACTATGATTTCCAAAAACCCGTTGCAAGAACTAATCGCTTCTGGTTGCCCGAGGGTTACTGCATATTGAGTGTCAGTTGATTCTTCCTTTGCCCTATCCCTTTCATCACATACTTAATTTCCCATTCTTGTTGCCAGAGAAATCATAAAACCACACCTATTTTCTCTACAAATCCCCTTGAATACCTCTCTACAAGTTTACACTTAAAAACAATGTCAGACGGGAAGCCGCACAATTTTGCCATTAGTCCTTTTGAAAATTTGAATTTTGGTGCCAACGGACCAGGAAATCTTTCCTCTCAGCACTTTTCCTTTAGTCACTGATCCACGATGACTAACGGTTGAGCTTCTCCTCATAGCAGTTTAGCGATAGCTGTGAGATCATACAAAACTAGCATGCCCTTTAACTTACCTGAGCCACCCACTTTAGAATGGGTCCCACCATTTAGTCATTAGTCCATGAAGGGTATTCATCAAGCACTTCACAACCGCAGTACAATGACCATCATTGGATCATCTCTAACCTGATTGACCTTTAACTCGTCTGAGCTACTCCCTTTTGTCGGGTGTCACTTCCTAATTTGTTCGCGCATCCAACTAGCCACCTGAAGTTTTCGTTGGTTTGTTTGATATTATTCTTTTTCCCAAAATTCCTCCCTCGACGAGTTGTTCACATGTCTCATCGATTCTGTAGTTTCATCGATACTTTTTATTTTATCGGCAGGACTAGTTCTGATTTCCTAGATGTACTTTATGTCGATGGAACTGATGCTTTTAGTGAATCCTTTTAGAGATCCATCATGACCAAGGTTTGTTTGATAAGTCACTTTATGAGTTTGATGGCATGCCACCTAACTACCATCTCATCACCACTGGACCAACCACCGAACCTTGGTCTTATACCCTCTGCTCCACCACGTGTCACCTTAGGCTTGGGCTGCCAGATCCACCTATTCGCCAACTCACCCACCATGTTTGCACCATCAAACACACCTTTCTCATGAGCCCCACTACTTGGTCCCTGATCTACAAAGGATAATACTCGGGCAACTTTGCATTTCGGATCAATGACAACCGCCAAATCTTCTCGGACTTGATTGATCTTTAGCTTGATTTTCCTAAGCTGCTCTCCTACCGCGTGTCACCATGTGGCACCCCCTGATTGGTTCCAGAGTCCCTACCCTGACACATTAGAGTGGCCTCACTAACTATCAGAATAAATCTCCTCTTCCACTGCTTAACCATCTGCCTTAAGTTCTTACATTAACTTTTGCCTGGGTCTGCCGCTAGTGGTTTGTCACTGGGTCGCAAGAAATAACCGTTGCGCACCTTTATGTCATGGTATAGTGACAACCATCAGATCTTCCTCTTGACTATCTAATTTTCCTTGGACTTGCTCAACTTTTACCTTTCCTGAGTGGTTCTCTTCTCATGGGCCCCACCACTAGGTCGCTAGTCCACGAAGGGTAATATTCGAGCAACTTTTTATAGTGGATTAGCGACAATCGCCAAATCATACAAAACTTGCTTGATCTTTAAGGACATGACACATAAAAGGAAAGACTTAGGACTAAGGGAAATATTGCAAAATATTTCAAAATTAAAGGAACCCACCTAAGCCTAAAACATAAATAGGCCCCCTCTACAACAATGCAACGACCCTTCCACTTAAGTGGAAAAAGGTAAAGGGTAAATAGAAGATTTGGAGAAAAAGAGACACAAAGGTTAAATTTTTTCAAATGTTTTTGAAAAGCCCAAAAACCCTAAACCCTTAGAACCATAAACTTGCAGACAAAGGTCAAACTTCTAAATTTTGACAGACTCCAACAGCTAAAAGGCAAGATTTTCAACATATTAAAAACAACGATAACAACGACTCTGACTGGGGATGGTTGGATACAAGACCAACACAATAATCTAGCAAAAACTCTAGAATGTGGACCAACAAAACCCTAACAAAAGAAAACTAAAACAAAGAAGAACAAACAAAAGTAAACCTAAACTACTGTGCATGAAAAACTCATGAGAAAAATTGTTTCAGAAACTATCCATACACTAGCAGTTCCTATAAGTCACCATTCAATCTTTGAAGGAAATAAGAATCTTGTACATTAACATAAAAAATGATCAAGGAGCCTATCCACAGTGATTCAAATTTCTTGTGCTTGTCTTTATCTTGATCTCTTGCATTCCACTACAACACCATATCACTAATGTAGAATTTTCTTATACTAGTCCTTTTATCAAAAAGGTACTTTGACTATAATTGAAATTTCATATTCCTTTTATGGGCTGCAGTCCTCATTTCCTCTAGCTCTACTAATTGAATCATTCTTTCTTCCATGGGCTCATACATTTCTAATTCTTCAATCTACAAAAAAATTATAAACTGGAAGAAAATTATTCATAGAAAGTCTAGATTTCACTCCATAAACCAACTCAAAACGGGATGTACCAATGGCCTTTTTTACAGTCACCCTGTCGGCCCATAAAGCTAACCTAAGCTTTTGATCTCAGGACCTTTTAGTTTCCTCTAGGATCTTCTTGATAATATTGAGGAGACTTTTATTACTTGATTTTGCCTGGCCGTTTCCCAATGGGTGGTATGGTGAAGAGTATGACAGAATAATCCCATAATTAGCACAGAACTCTGCAAACTCCTCAGAATTGAATCAGATGGCATTGTCCATGACCATTTTAGCAGGCACACCAAACCTTGTTATTCTATTATCCATCAAATAATTGATGACCACTTTACTAGTGGCCTGTTTGGTAGGTATGGCTTCAATCCACTTGGTGAAATAATCTGTAGCCACAAGGATCCATCTATGACCCATGCTTGATTTTTCTATTATCTCTCCAATAAAATCACTGCCCCATTGAACAAAAGGGGCTTCAACTATAACATAATTCAAAGGCAAAGAACCAACATACTTTAGTTAGAAAGAAAACTTTTGACAAGGATCACATTTTTTAAATTACTTATGAGCATCCTTGAACAAAGTTGGCCAATAATACCCTGCTCTAATAATCCTACCATTAGTATTCTTAGCTGAATAGTGGCCTCCACATACCCGATTGTGCATCTCTTTCAGAACCTTCTCAGCTTGGAATTCATCCAGACAAACCAGTACCATCCCATCATTGTTCCTCCAATACAGGTCTCCCTAAATAAGAACATATTTCTGTGATTTTAACTTTATTGTTCTCTTCTGGTTGTGTGTCATACCTTCTGGACATGAGGCACTCTTGAAGAAGTATACTATATCTGAATACCATGGCTACCTCTCAATACTAGTAACCATAACCTCTTCAACCTCAACATTATTTATGTCAATATCCTCAAAGTTTGTCTTAGTCATTAACTTGGCTAAGCCTAAACCTCTCACCAGCTTTGTGATTTTGATCTCAAGATCAAATTCTTGTATTTTGCTTATCCATCTACATCTCTTTCCAGTTACTTCAGATTGGGACAGGATATCTTTCACAGATGCATGTGGTACATAGGCTACAATTTGGGCATTTAGCAGATAAGGCCTAAATAATTTAATAGCCTTGACTAAAGCATATGCCTGTTTTTCCATAATTTCATATTTTAGTTCAGCAGCTAGCAATGATTTGTTGTAGAAGGAAATCGGATGCTCATAACCTTCACCATCTTCTTGTACTCATACTACTTCTATAGTATGATATGAAGCAAAATAAAATAGTGAAAAGGGCTTACTATAGTCAGGAGACTTAAGCACTAGGGCTTCCTGAATAGCTTGTTTAATCTTATCAAATGCTAGTGTTGCCTCATCATCCCAAACAAACTTGGCATCCTTCTTCAAAAGCTTCACAATGGGCTTGACAATTTCAACAAAATTTGCAATAAATCTTCTGACAAAGTTTACTTTACCCAGAAAAGACTGAATTCTTTTAATATTTTTTGGTTGAATCACCCTGTTGATAGCCTCAATTCTTTCAGGGTCAATTCTAACTCCCTCCTTAGATACAATGTTCCCTAGTAACTTTCCTTCAGTTATAGCAAAGTGGCATTTCTTTGGATTTAAAGATACACCAAACTCCAAGGCTTTACAAAATATTTTTTCCAATTGACCATAGTGGTCATCTGCCTTCTTTGAGAAACATGTCAGATCATCCTAGTAAACAACCATTATGATATTAATAAATTCCTTGAAAGCTACATCCATAGCTCTCTGAAAAGTTGCACTAGCATTCTTAAAACCCAATGGCATTCTTACATACACATAGGTTCCCCAAGGGGTAGTAAAAGAAGTCTTGAACTATTTAGACTCTTTCACTAATACCTAATTGTAACTAGAAAATCCATCCATCATTGATAGTAAATCACAACCAGTTACCCTTTGTAACATAGCTTCCATGTTTGGGGATGAATAATTATCTTTAAGGGAGGCAACATTTAAGTTCTTAAAATCCATACATAGCCTTATGTCCCCATTCTTTTTTCTAACAGACACTAAATTTGATACCCATGAAGAATGCCTTATAGGCTTTATAATCCCCCCTTCTCTCAGCTTAATCAACTCTTGCTACATTTTGGGTTCTAGGAGGGGGTTAATGGGTCTTTGCTTTTGTCTAAAAGGCTTAGCATCAGGATGCAGAGGTATTTCATGTTGAAATAAGTCTTTTCTATATGCCTTCAAATCCTCATAGGACCAAGCAAAAACATGTTTGTACTTTCTTAGCAAAGTAAGGAGGTTAGTCTTAGTATGGGGAGACAAGTTTTTCCCAATATACACTAACTTAGGGGAAGATTCAGTCCCCAAGTTTACATCTTCCAACTCCTCCAACTTTGTAGATGACACTTGATGCAAGTGACCATCACTGTAACTGAACATACCTCTAGTTCAACTAGTCCCCTGGGTATTTCATTTGTCTCTAACTGCACTATGTCCCTTCCAAAAATTGTTTCCTGTCCATCTACTACCTCCATGAATGCATTACAATCAATCTTTTGACCTTCATAGTCATCTATGCTTTGTACAAATCTAAGGATGTCTTCATCATCCTCATAACTTTGCCAATTCTACACATTATCTGGGATGGTTGGTCTGGCTTTTGTCTCAATTATTGAAACTCCAGTCAATGTTACATCATCATTTTTTAATGCAACATTAGCTAAAAAATCTGCCATAATTTTCTTCGACCTTTCAATCCAATCAATGGAAAATGCATCAAAGTGTTCAATGACATCCCAAACAGCATGCTTTTACTTTTTTAACTTGTCATTTTTAGATGTATACCTGGATATTATCTGAGACACTACATGTTTAGAGTCTCCATAAACCTTTAAAAACTTGATCCCATGCCTTTTAGAAATTTCTAAGCCTCATACTTAGTTGTGTTATTTGTACATTGGAATGCCAACAGAAAAGAATACTTGAAGATAATACCTAATGGAAAAATAAAGAGCACTCCTGCTCCAGACCCTTCTTTAGAGAAATCTCCATCAAAATACATTTGCCACGGGCCTTCTTGTTGGGATTTCAGCTCATCAACAATAGGATCAATATTCTTCAACTAAGGCTGAATGGATTCAATCCTGAAGTTATCAAGATCTACATCTATCATGCAATTAAGCATGTTTGGGTCTATTTTTTCAATAACAATTGGGGCACGTGGTTCTTTGTACAATTTTACTGAATTCCCATTCACTGGGATAGTTGCATATGATAAATCTAGTTGAAGATGTCCTCCAACAATAGTAGCCCACTGTCTAGAGAATAGCATGCCACAATGGGGCTTGGTGTCTGTGACTATTACATCCATTTTATAAGTAGCTTTAGGGAATGCTGCTATTTTTACTTCTACATCTTTCATAGTACTCACAACAAGCACTTCTCTATTATCCATAGCATAACACCTCCCATATGAAGTGTGTACTAACAAACCTAGTTCTCCCATAACCCCATAAGGAATTACATTAGCAGCTCCACCAGAATCTATCATGCAATTTTTTATCAATCTATTATTTACTAACAGCGTGACATAAAAGAGATCTATCTAAGATGGTTCCTGATTAATAGTGGTGCCCACATAAACTTCTAGGACCTTTTTTCTTGATCCTTCTCATCTTTTGCATTTCCCTTTTTAGAAGAAGTATCCACATCTAATATACTTGAAATCAAAGAAAAAGAAGCCTCTCTATGTTCTTTCATTTTCAATAGCTCTATCAAAGGTACTGAAACTTTCATCTGTGTTAAATCTTGGGTCATATCAAAAGCAGTATTAACATTAGAATCAACATTAGCTTTAACCTTCTCTATCTTTTGGTGACATGTTCTCTTGTCGCCAATAGTCTCTGCCTTATTACTAGTGGTATCAACAATATCAAGTTTCCCTGAATTACTTAATTGATCACTTTTAGCCTGACTATCTTTGACATGGGTTTTGTTTTCAGTGGTCCTCTTAGAAGAAAATTCTTTAAAAAACATAGAACTAGGCTTACCCTGATCTTCATCATCTTTGCTGCTTCTCAGATTATAGTTATGCTTGGCTTTGGCTATTGCAGCCTTAGTGAGATTCTTGACTTCCTCCTCACTAGGCCTTCTAAGATGAATCTCTTGATCTTCTATTGTGACTACATTCAAAGTGGGATGCCAGTCAATTGTCAATTGCCTTTGGCAATTTTCATTTCTTCTCGAGACATCATTTTCACTTGCTTCATCTTCTGAAGACTCCCAGTCACTGTCCACGGTATACTCAAACATATTAACTACAAGTTCACCCTCATTTCTCATGGATTCATTTAGAGCTTGAGCCACAACACACTAATAAGGGGAATGTGGCCCATCACATGCCATACACCAAGGGGTATTTTTGATATTATGTACACTTCCTCCCTTTAAAGGATTAGGGGTGTCCTAATTTTGTGTGCCTTTTGATCTATCTTGCACAGGATTGCCATCTTTCCATACAGTGTTATATGGTATATCATGCAATCTAGCAGGTCTATCTTGCAAGTTGTATTGAGGCATCTTAGGTTTACTTACTTTAGCAGTAAGATCCTTAACAACAGTATTAATTTCTTTAGTTTATCCTCTTCTTTAGAGGATTTTTTTTGTTGTGGTTTTTGTTCCTACCACAATCTTCCATCAGTCCTTCTTCCCACTTTACCTGATGCTTTTCTATTACTCTCTACATTGATTGCAATTCTGAAAGCATCTCTTAAACTATGTGGGTTCTTATCTCTGAGAACGTAAGCCATCCTAGGATCAAAGGCATTGTAATAAGTGGTTAGACATACATTCTCATCTAACCTCATACATTGAAGGAGCCTATGCATTGCCTTTTGAAACCGTGCATTAAAATTTATAGAAGCCTCATTATCAGACTTCTTGATATTGTTAAATTTTTTGAGCATGAAGCTCACATTTGTCTTATCTCCATATTTCTCTTTAAAGCAATTCTTGAATTCCTCCCAAGAACTAATGCTATCTATAGGTAACCCTCTGTACCAATCTCTAGAATCCTCAGTCAAAGATTGCACAAACAACTTCATGATGACATCCTCATCTCCAATTTCATAGTCATTAATCATGACACCAAACGATTTCAGATGCTCTTCAGCACTGATAGCATTGTTCCCAGCAAACTTTTGGAGTCTATCCCTCATTTCAATAGGGACACGGTTTGGATATCCTAGAATTCCATCAAAATACAACTACCTATACAACTCAACATTTATAGGTCTCCTTTGAAATTGATTTCCAGCAGAGTTATTTCTAGTATTCGCCCTTGGGCCTGAACCACCAGCTCTAGGAGTTTGATGACTTTGATTATGGGATGGTCCATGACTGGTTTGATTTGCTGGAATTGTACTTGAGGGAATAGCAAAATTATTTAGGGTAGAATTTGTTTTCATCATTGGTTGAGTATTCAATAGAGAGGCAGAAGTATGTTGAGATGTAAAATTACTCTGATCTACAGGTGGGAAATTTATAGGAGGAGCTTTTAAGCAATATATCTTTCTTCTGAACTCAGCATTAAGTGCTTCTATTTCAGCCTTTTCTACCTACCTTTGCAGGTTTTCATTTTCTTTCCTTATCCTTTCTACTTCAATCTCATGCAAAGTCATTCCCTGGGGTCCTTTTGCACTTACTGACAATAAATCCACAGATCTATTTTCTACTAATTTATGCTTCCCTTTGTCAATAACAGGTTTGTTAAGTTGGGGATCACTGTGAACCTCCCTACTAGGTTGTGCTGCAACTTTAGGTGCAGAATCAATTTTAGGATCCAATATTTCTCTAATAATAGGACCATGCTCTTCACTCCTAGGTTCTTCTTGAGCAAACAACTCAAGATATGCAATCTGTCATAATAATCTTTCTCTTTCAATAAGTTTTATTTTGGTTTCATTCTCCTTTTCCTTTTCCTTCTTTTCTCTCATAGCAATCATTTGATGTACTCTCTTATTCAGAACCTCAATTTCCTGGGACACTTCATCTTGGTCTGGCAAGGTTTCCTCTGAATCCGACACATTTAGCTGGTCCATATCAATTAGACTGATATTTCCTTCCATAGTTTTGGGAATGGAACTCACCCTATTACTTGTATTATGCCTATCTCTCCCAGAAGTGCTGGTATTAGACAATCTTTGGTGAAAGGTTTGGATTTCATCATTAGTAAAAAATGGGCCAGCATGAAAACCCATAATATCATGGTCAGATTCATGAGAAGAGGCATTAGACCTTGCATATATGGGATGCTCAAAAGACTTACCCACTTGATTACTCTTCTGTTTCCGTAACCGATTTGACTGATCAGGAATAATAGTTCCTTTCCAACCCTTCTTGAATGGTTTAGGTAACCCTTCATGCAACTTTTCTTGAGGGTTTTTCTTCATATAAGACTTAGTATTCCTTCCCCTATTCATCTTGCTAACCTTTTGAAGTGACTGTGATTTTTTTTAAAAAGAACACTGGTTTTTTCCTTACTTCAGAGTCACCAACCAATATCTTGGGAATAAATTATATTTTAACATAGTGAATCACGTTTATGCAATAATGACACAGATCTGGAGTATAAGACTTATCTTATTTGACACTCCCCAGTAGAGTTGCCATTTTTGTTGTTCTCCATTTTGAAAACCTTTGTTCCCTCTCTTTTTTATAAGTGAATGTTACTGCCTTTATGCTGCAATGGAAGAGAACAACAAAAGTTTGAAATAAAGACAACAAGATAAGGTTTCAATTAAGGAAACCTCCTACACTTTAAGCTTATAAAAGATTGGGCAGGTGAACACTTTTATGACTATTCTCTTACAAAAATAGCAAAAGGTTTACAGAAAACCAGTGTAAATTCCTATAAACTTTCCTTACTAACTGGTACAACTAAACGTAAATGGAAAGTTGATTTGACTTTTGAAAAGGACCACAAAATTCATTAAAAAACCAATAGATAAACCAGTGCCTTATTCGAGCAATAGAGTAATCTATAACAAATTGCAACCTGACAAAGGAAACTCGTACACAAGTCACAAGTTAATGATCTATCAACTCTGTATATGCCTGACATATTCAGAGTCCTAATCTGTATCAGACTTTATCATCAGATCCACACCAAAATACTGATATCAATGACTTTGTTCAAAGTACATTCATATTTCCTCCTTGAGAAAAACACTTAAAACAACTTCATTAAGTGCCTAACAAGTCATTTAGATAAACAATCCTTGATTACTTAAATGAAATGAACACAAGTACAATGACATAGAGACAATACAAGTCTAAATTTAAAATTCTCTGGACTGTATATTTTATTTCTCCATCAAAAGCTTACAAGTACATCCTATCTGACTCGGAAATTGCAAAGAAAATGGCTTGTATTAATTTTGCCAGAGTTTAGCTACAAAATTTGCATCCCTTTTCTAAGTAGTCATGGTATCCATTTATAGAGATATGGATGCGACAAACTTTGAACTTCCATAGAAAACAAAATATTCTAAATCCTAACCACAGTCCCCCCTAAAAAGGTTACATTGTTTACCATTGAAGCAAAACCATAACAAATCAGTTAACTAGCCGAAGAAAGGCCAACTGACTACTCAGTATTCGCAGATCAAGTGTCAAGTGCCTTTGATTCTTCTGAACTTTGATTTCCAAAAAACCGTTGCAAGAAATAACCGCTTCTGGTTGCTCGAGGGTTACTACATATTGGAGTGTCGGTTGATTCTTCCTTTACCATATCCCTTTCATCACATACTTAATTTCCCATTCTTGCTGTCAAAGAAATCACAAAACTGCACCTATTTTCTCTGCAAATCCCCTTGAATACCTCTCTGTAAGTTTACACTTCAAAACAATTTCGGATGAGAAGCCATACAGTTCTGCCATTAGTCCTTTTAAAAATTCGAATTTGGGTGCCAATGGACCAGGAAGACTTTTGTCTAAGCACTTTTCTTTTAGTTGCTGATCCGCGAGGACTAACGGTTGAGCTTCTCCTCATAGCGGTTCAGCGACAGATGTGAGATCATACAAAACTAGCATGCCCTTTAACTTGCTTGAGCCACCCACTTTAGAACTATTAGGATTATTGATAGTCCCAAAGATATTGAGAGGGGGGGGTGAATCAGTATCTAACCAGTTTACAGAATATTTAACCTTATTCAATATTTTGCATTTCAAAACAGTGTACCGATAAATAAGAATTAATGCAGTAAACAGGAACAATAAAGACATCATAGAAGAAACACCATAATACAAGATGTTTAACAAGGGAACCCGATGTGGGAAAAACCTCGGTGGGATTTGTGACCCACAATATTCACTCACTGGCTAATGAATAAATATTACTTACAATGAGGGGCCTGCACATGTAGAGAGGCCAACTGCCTAGAGCTCACTGCTTAATCTACAAAATAGAAGTCTCACTGACTTACAAAATGGATTATGAAAATCCAATACAATGTACTACTTCAAATCAGCATCAACTATGCCAGGTTCAGTACCGGTTTAAGCTCATACTATAACCATAAACCTTATACAAAATCTATCCTATGCATTCACATATATCTTGTCCATTTCTATCTCATCTCCCATTCCATCCTCTATCTCAAAATTATTTATAAGATCTCATACATAAATGAGTCTATTATAATATGCCATGTCGGATTTACAAAAGATAATTACAATTAAATACAATAAACAAAATTTTATTCCTATCGGCTAGGGTGTCAGTATGCATTGTTGCTGCTATTGGTGAAGTGTCTATCGGTGTCGGTGCCTACCTATGGTTTACCAGATGAATGTTGGGTCGTTACCTGTAGGTTGCCAGTAGGTTTTCAGTAGGTTGCCATCAATGACAATACCATCATTTCTCACTAGAGTGTAGAATGCCAACAAGAATGGGTCCCACCATTTGGTCGCTGGTCCGTGATGGGTATTCATCGAGCACTTCATAACCACGGTACAATGACCATCATTGGATCATCTCTAATCTACTCGACCTTTAACTCATCTAAGCTTCGCCCTTTTGCCGGGTGTCACTTCCTTATTTGTCCGTGCATCTAGCTGGCCACCTGAATTTTTCTTTAGTTTGTTCAATATTATTCTTTCCGCCAAACTTCCTCCCTCGACAAGTTGTTCACATGTCTCATTGATTTTGTAGCTTCATCAATACTTTTTATTTTATCCACGGGACCAGTTCTGATTTCTTCGATTTACTTTATGTCAATGGAACTCATGCTTTCGGTGAATCCTTTTAGAGAACCATCACGACCAAGGTTTGTTTGATGTCACTTTACGAGTTTGATGACATGCCACCTGACTACCATCTCATCACCATCGGACCCACCACCATACCTTGGTCTTATACCCTTTGCTCCACCATGTGTCACCTTAGGCTTGGGCTGGCAGATCCACATGTTTGCCACCTCACCTACCATGTTTGCACCATCAAACCCACCTTTCTCACCGGCCCCACCACTTGGTCGATGATCCGCAAATGATAATACTTGGGCAACTTTGCATGGTGGATCAGTGACAACCGCCAGATCTTCTCGAACTTGCTCAATCTTTAGCTTGATTTTCCTGATCTTCTCTCCTGCCGTGTGTCACCACGTGGCACCCCCTGATTGGTTCCGAAGTCCCTACCCTGACACCTTAGCATGGCCTCACTAACCGACGGAATAAAGCTCTTTTTCCACCACTTAACCGTCTGCCTTAACTTCTTACATTAAATTTTGCTAGGGCCCACCACTAGTGGTTTGTCACTGGGTCACAAGAAATAACCATCGCACAACTTTATGTCGCGGTACAGTAACAACCATCAGATATTCCTCCCGACCGCCTGATTTTCCTTGTACTTTCTCAACTTTTACCTTACCTGAGCGGTTCTATTCTCATGGGCCCCACAATTAGGTCACTGGTCCATGAAGGGTAATATTCGGGCAACTTTGCATAGTGGATCAGCAGCAACTGCCAGATCATACATAACTTGCTCGATCTTTAAGGACCCGACACATAAAAGGAAAGACTTAGGACTAAGGAAAATATTGCAAAATATTTCAAAATTAAAGGAACCGGCCTAAGCCTAACACATAAAGGGGTCCCCTCTGAAATGACGCGATGACCCTTCCACTTAAGTGGAAAAGGGTAAAGGGAAAATAGAAGATTTGGAGAAAAAGCGACACAGAGGTCTATTTTTTCAAATGTTTTTGAATTGCCCAAAAACCCTAAACCCTTAGAACCATAAACTTGCAGACAAAGGTCAAACTTCTAAATTTTGATAGACTCCAACAGCTAAAAGGCAAGATTTTCAACATATTAAAAATAGTGATAACAATGCTAATGAAGATATTATGTTTGTAGCTATTAAGGAAGAGATATCATACAAGAAGGCATTAGTATCCAGGATGGATAAGTTTGATGATTGAATCATTGATAGTGGTTGTTCACATCACATGACCAGTGATCCGAGAAAATTTCTTTCTTTGAAGGAATTTGAAGGCGAAGTTGTAAGATTTGGTAATGACTCACCGTGCATGGTTAAAGGTAAGGGAACTATTTCTCTTAATGGAAAGAGCAATATAGATGATGTCTATTGGGTTGAAGGTTTAAAGCACAATCTTTTGAGTGTGGCACAACTCAATGACACAAGATACCCATTGGAGTGTAAAAATGGTATGTGCAAAATCTATGCCAACAAAGGTGAACTGATTGCAACCAGGAAGAAAACCAAAGGTAACCTATTTCACCTTAATCCTAAACTCAGCAACTGTTTTATTGCAAAAATAGATGATAGTTGGCTTTTGCATAGGAGATTTTGTCATATAAACTTTGATAACATTATTAAAATGAGTAAGTCCAAGACAATGAGAGGTTTGCCTCAGTTGGACAAACCGATTAATGCTCTTTGCAAGGAATGTCAGTTGGTAAAGATGGCATCCTCAACTTTCAAGAGCAAATATTTTTCAGCAGAACATTTGTTAGATTTTGTTCATACAGATCTTTGTGGACCAATAAGAACAAAAAGTATTCAAGGTGACAGATATTTTATGATCTTCACTAATGATTATGTTGGTATTTTGGTATGGTTTTGTCATTGATGTCAACACCTATTGGAACACTAGCACTTTGGAGATCCAGCAACATTCACTGGCAAGCAAGTAACTATTGCACAGTTACTGGTATATGGTTCACCGGCAGGATATAATGATCACCGGCACTTGGAATGATATGAAAAACACTTTGTAATGTCGAAAACATCATATGGACACTTTGTTTTTAAGAATTAATCATTGGTATATTCATATTTGCATATTTTGTTTTACCGGCAAATAGGTCCAAGGTTACATAGGGTTACATCGGCAGGTTTATCTTTTCAAGATCAGCATGGCACACTATGGAGATGATTTATTATTGTTGTAAATGCATTAAGCCGACATGTTCAATTGGTTATTGCATCAAATATTATATTGTTTGTAAAATGTTTTTATTGTAATATCTTGTAGAGCCAACCTACTAAAATTGGTCTTAGGTTATGGTATAAATGTAAGATCTTATTTGTAAGATCGGGTGTGGAATGTGAAAAATAATTGTGAGAAGATATATGCAAGATTAAGCAGAGGTATACACGAAGACATCATTTGAAGGTGAAGCTCGGTTTTTGTAGAAGCATATCAGGATTACACCAGTACTGAATCCAGCATATGAAGATGCTATTTTGTGCAGTATATTCTTATTGGATTTCACCATCCAACTGTAGTCAATGTGACTCCCATTTTGTGATTGAGCAGTGAGCTCTAGGCTGTTGGCCTTTCTGCATGTGCAAACCCCATTTATGTGCACTTACTATCTACAGTAGTATCATCTGATTGTGGGTAAGGTTTCTCACCATGGTTTTTCCCCTTACAGGGTATCCACATACAAATATTGGTGTTATGTGTTGTGGATGACTTTATGTTTATGTTTCATGCATTAATCTTTACCGGTATAGCAATTTACTATTAACATTGTCTACTGGCATATTTAACTGGTTTATCGGTATTAAGCATTAAGTTGGTTAATTGGTTTTTTGTTTGAATTTATTAGACAACTGATTCACCCCTCCCCCCCCCTCTCAGTTATCTCTGGGACCTAACAATTGGTATAAGAGCTCAGTCCTCTTTTGCAGAAATTTAAAAACTTGAGGAGATCCAATGACTACTAATTACTTCAAGAAGGACAGTCCTAAACTTGATGGAACCAACTATGGGATATGGAAGATGAGGATGGAGACACATCTGAATTGCATTGGTAAAGACATTTGGGAAGTTACAAAGAATGGTTATACTGCTGCTCTAGCTGGTCAGACTGCTCCAACTACCTTAGCTAAAAATGAGGAGAATGATTGCAAAGCAAGAGAAGCACTTTTGAGCGCATTATCAGATCAACAAATGATGGGATTATCAGATAGGTCTACTGATAAAGATATTTGGGATCATTTGGAAACACTGAATAAAGGAGATTCCACAGTCAACATTGCAAAACTTGAAAGCTTCTGAGTCAGGTATGAACATCTAAAAATGGAAGAAGATGAAAGAATTTCTTCTTTTATGGAAAGAGTAAATGAAATTGTTTTAGGTATTAAATGTTGTGGAGGAACCTTGAGTGAGGATGAAATTGTTTCAAAAATTTTAAGAGGATTGCCACTGGCATATAAAATGAAGGTTACTGCTATAAATGAGTTGAGAACAATGCTTAATACATTAGTAACTAGGGATACACTGATTGGAAAACTTTCAGCTTTTGAAATTGAGGAGTTTGGTCATGTTACTACTATAAAGACAGATTTGGCCTTTAAAGCATCGACATCATCTGCTCCATCATTTGACAAATCAGATTGGAAAGCCTTTTATGCAAGAGAACTTGAAGAAACTAAGAAGGAGAATGAAGAGCTTGAAATACTTGAAGCACTATTCGCAAGAAAAATGCCAAAAGGTCCAGTTGGAAGTAAGTATGAAGCTAAAGCTCCCTTTAAATGTTTCAACTGCAATAAGATTGGTCATATGGCTTCGAGATGCCCTGATAGACATGCTAGACTAATAGAAGAACATACAAGCTTAATCCTGAATATCAGAAATACAGATTTAAGAAGAACAAAGACAAATCTTGTTACATTGTTGATGAAGGTGTGACTGATGATTCTGATGAGGATCCAATAGACAATGGATGGGTTTTTGTTGCTATAACAAAAGATCAACCGACACCTATTGTTCAACCGGTAGAACAAGCCCTAGCAGCTAAAGTTGAAGTAAAGGATGAATGGATCATCGACTCAGGATGCTCACATCATATGACAGGAGACAAAGGTAAATTCTTGAACTTTCAAGAATACAATGGAGGTTTAGTAAGATTTGGAGATGACAAAGCCTGTTCAATCAAAGGTAAGGGTTCAATATCTCTTGATGGTAAACATAACACTGACAATGTCTACTATGTTGAAGGATTGAATCATAATCTTTTAAGTGTTGGTCAATTAGTTGAGAAGGGATTTCAGTTACAATTTAAAAATGGAAAATGCAAAATCATGAATAGTACTAGTTTGGAAATTGCAACCGGTAATCAGACTAGAGGTAATATCTTTCATTTAAATAATAGTGAAAAGACATGCTTGATTGCACATATAGATGAAAGTTGGTTATGGTATAAGAGACTATGTCATGTAAACTTTGATTGCATGGTAAAAATCAGTACTTCTAAGGCAGTTAGAGATCTACCTAGAATTGTGAAACCTCAAAATACAATTTGTAAGGAATGTCAATTTGGAAAACAAGTTACAGCTAGTTTCAAAAGTATTCCAGAAAAATCCAATAATGCTCTTGATTTAATTCACACTAATTTATGTGGTCCAGCTAGAACTAAAAGCTCACAAGGTGATAGATATTTCATGCTAATTATTGATGATTATTCTAGAATGTGTTGGGTTACTTTTCTCAGAGAAAAATCAGAAGCACTTGGAAAGTTCAAACTGTTCAAAGCAATGGTTGAAAATGAAACCGGTAAGAAAATTAAACGTTTGAGATCAGATCAAGGAGGAGAATTCACATCTAAAGACTTTAATACATTCTGTGAAGTGAATGGAATCAAAAGACAGTTATCAGCACCTCAGACACCACAACAGAATGGAGTTGTTGAAAGGAAAAACTAAACTATCCTGGATGCAGCAAGAAGTATGTTATCTAAAGCAAATTTACCACATGTGTATTGGAGAGAAGTAGTTAGCACTGCTATCTATACATTCAACAAAGTTCACATCAAAGGTGAAACCGGTAAGACGCCTCATGAACTATGGTTTGGTAATACTCCTACTCTTAAGTATTTCAGAATTTTTGGAAGTAAATGTTATATTAGAAGAGATGAGTATATTGGAAAATTTGATCCTAAAAGTGATGAAGGAATATTTCTTGGTTATTCATCTAAGAGAAAGGCATATAGATGTTTTAATAAAAGATTGCAGAAAAATGTTGAGAGTACAAATGTAAAGATTGATGAACAATTCAGAGGAACTTCAAGGTATATAGACTCTGAATCGGTAACAAAAATTGTGACAAATGAACCTACACTAAATCCACCAGTATAGAATGAAGAACCAGTTACCCCGGTACCATCCGAGGATTCCATAGTAATTGAAGAACAACAACAAACTAAGACACCCCGGTATGTAAGATTGAATCATTCTGAAGATCAGATAATTGGAAACAAATTTAAGGGAGTTATGACAAGAGGAAGATTGGCAAATGAAGAGGTATGTCTTATTTCTCAAATTGAACCATCATCTATCAATGAGGCATGTGAAGATAAATTTTGGATTAAAGCTATGGAAGAAGAATTAGGACAAATTGAGAAAAATAATACTTGGACATTAGTTCCCCAACCTAAAGATAAAATTGTAATTGGAACCAAATGGGTATTTAGAAACAAACTAAATGAAGATGGTAAGGTTGTCAGAAACCAAGCAAGACTAGTATGTAAGGGATATTCTCAGAAAGAAGGAGTTGATTACAATGAAACCTTTGCACTGGTAGCTAGAATTTAGGCAGTTAGATTATTCTTAGCTTTTGCAGCTCACAAGGACTACAAAGTTTATCAAATGGATATTAAATGTGCATTCTTGAATGGAGATCTTGTAGAGGAAGTCTATATTGAACAACCTGATGGATTTTCTTTGACAGATGATAATGATATGGTTTGCAGGTTAAGAAAAGTTCTGTATGGAATGAAACAAGCCCCAAGAGCTTGGTATGCAAGGTTGGATAAGTATCTTTTAAAGATTGGTTTTACTAAAGGAAATGCAGACAACAATTTATATTACAAAATAACTAATGATGACATCTTGATTATAGAAGTATTTGTTGATGATATAATCTTTGGAGGAGAAGATGGATTATGTAAGGAATTTTCTATTAAAATGCAGCAAGAATTTGAAATGTCTATGATTGGAGAAATAAAATTCTTTTTAGGATTGCAGATTTCACAGACTGATAAAGGTATATTTTTGAGTCAATCCAAGTGTAGACACTTAAAAATAATTATTTTAATTATTTTTAATTCCTCACATAATTAATTAATTAATTATGTTAATTAAAATTATTCTCAATATTAATTAAATATAATTAATATTGTCACTATAGCATATGATTGATTTATTTATTAAATCAATCCGTTTCTTTATTCTTCTAAAAAATCAAATCCTCACAAATCTTCCTCTTAGCTAATCAATTTCAATTAATTAGTTAACCTACATGATTCCTAGAAATCATCTTCTTAATTCATCATTAACCTAATAAATTCTTCTAGAAACTCCCTAAACTCACTTAACATTATTCTTCTAATTTTTTATTCCCTCCACTCATTCTCTCTCCTAGTCAAATTCTCCTACAAATATAAATCTCACCTAACATTTCCTCTAATCCCCCTCCTAATGAGTCGTTAATGGCTAATCATCATGATTAGCCACAAAGTCAACTCTTTGTCCTTTCATCCAACCACTAGCTTTAAATGCTCTTTTTCTAGATGAATGTAATATTTTCGAAATCTCACATTCCTCTAGCCATTTCTCTCTCCCAAGGAATTTTAAACCACAAAGTCAACTCTTTGTCCTTTCATCCAGCCACTAGCTTTAAATGCTCTTTTTCTAGATGAATGTAAGATTTTTGAAATCTCACATTCCTCTAGCCATTTCTCTCTCCCAAGGAATTTTTAATTCCTTTTTATTCTTCTAATCCCCATAATATCTATTTTTGGAGAATTTTTAATTCCTCCAATGCATCTTGTAGAGTGTGGAGATATGAAATGTCGTTAAGGCATATTTCTTGGTCTCCACACCCTCTCTTGGACCTTGTGTGAGCTCACAAGTAAATCTTAGCCCTTCATCTCGAATTCATCCTAGCCATCCGTTTTCCTCTCCTCTTCCTATAAAATTAGGGCTCCATCCCTTCATTCTTAACATCTTGAAATCCAGTAAGCTTATGCTGCCCTTTTGAGCCTAGGAAATCATCTTGGCAACTTGATCATCTCATCCTTATCATTCATCCTTATCATTTGTGCACAATATTGGAGAGCCATCCACATCCAGCAATCAAAGGAGCACATCAAGTGGAGCATTATCAAGGGGCGCCTTCACTTCATCAAGTTCAATCCGAAGGAGAAGGTAAAATAGCAAGGTGAAATGGTCTTTTAATGATATTTTAGCATTCTGCATGTTTATTTCGTTATGTTTTGATTAGTTTACCTTTCAAATCTGTTTTCCCCTCTTCATTTTGGCATGCTCGGTGGGACCCACGTCCCTAAGAACTAATGTTTTGTTTTTTAGGTTTTTGTGAGTTGTGAGATGCAGGTTCCAGAATAGCGCGACTGCAGAAAAAAAGAAAATCTTTTTTGCAGGTTCTAGAATAGCGGCTCTGTATTTCTGCGCAACAGCTTATTTTCTATTTCTATTTCATTTTTGTTTCTGTTCTTTTTCTGTTTCTTTTTTAGTTTCAGTACGATGGCTCTACGATTAGCGCGAGCGTTTTTGTGGGAATTTGAATTCCTGTTATCCGATCTGTTATTTGCTCTATTATCTGCTCTATTTAATTATAATCTGTGTGAAAGTAGGAGAGTATGCTCTTGTCTATATACACAATCAGAAATCTAGACCTTTCACTTTTCTATTCTGTTTAGTGTGACTGTATGCTCTGACCGCAGGAAAGTGTGAAAATAGGAGAGTATGTTCTTGTCTATCTAGACAATCAGAAATCCGGACCTTTGACACTTTTCTATCTGTTTAGTGCTACTATATGCTCTGTTAATCTGTCTGAAATTTTTAGGTGCTAACTGTAGTCTGCATTTCTTTTTTTTTCATTTCCTGTTATCTGCTCTGTTTAAATATAATCTGTCTGACCGCAAGAAAGTGTGAAAGTAGGAGATTATGCTCTTGTCTATCTAGACAATCAGAAATCCAAACCTTTGACATTTTTTTTTATTCTGTTAAATTTAGGGTTTCTACTTTGTTAAATCTAGGGTTTGTCTGTTGTTAAATCTAATGTTTCTATTTCGCCATATCTTCTTTATCTCGACTCCATTTTCCACCAAACTTCACCAGATTCTTCGTATTGCCATTTTCCACATTTCCTTCTTTGGAGGCCTTATCCCAAAAATCCACTTTTGGAAACCCAAAATCCCATATTTCTCTATTTTTAGGGTTTGTCATAACTCCTTCCCCTTTTATCCAATCACCTCCAAATTTTTCTCATATTATCCATCTCCAACTTTTCCTTTTTTGTCCCTCTTGGACAAATTTTCCCATTCCTTCATCTCTCCTTCAAAATCCCCATTTTTCGCTTGCCTATCCCTTGAAAAGTGGCAAAAACCTAGTCAAACCCCATTTACCCATCAAAACTTTCTTCAAATCCACATTTGTCATTACTAAAAAAGTTTTTATTCATGTTTTTCTATTCATTCCCAAAAAATCAAAAAAATTAATTTTTTTGTCATTTTGTTGTTTTTTGCATGACGCTTGTTGAAGACTCTATTTTTTCAAACTACTAATCAAGTTGTTTTGCAGGACGCTTTTTGAAGACTCCATTTTTCAAACTACTAATCAAGTGATTTTGCAGGTTGCCTAGCTGATTCAACCAAATATTGTGCATTTATTTAAATTAGGCACCTAGATATTAATTAAAATGGAATGAACCATTGTCTTATGTGTCTTTAAGAAAAGTGTAAAGGTAGGAAAGTATGCTCTCTTCTTACTAGACGATCAGAAATCTAGACCCTCCAACCTTTTCTTGTTTGATTGTGTGTTTACCTTTAGCGGGCCTACCCTCCCAACTTGCTCTTTGAGAAGGTAAGAGGGGAATGACCTAAGTGAGTACACCCGGACCTGGGGTTCCCAACTCACTATAATAAATAGGCCATTGACTACGAAAGGGTTAATGGTTGGGGCTATATGAGAGTTCACTCTCACATTGGGTGCTTAGTAGGACCATAGAGATCTCAATCATGCTTGCGTGACTACTAAGTTCTTGGTGCTTTGTTGGGCTATAGGCCTCAATTGCGCTTGCGCAACTTCGAAGGGTAGTTCCTAACGGGAAGACTTACTAAACACCTTGTTCATAGTGGCCAAAAACCTTCTAGTCATTGGTGCAGAAGGTCGGACCTCTGAAGTAGCCCATGTTCTTATGGCCCTTAGTAGAGACACAAAGTTTTCCATGAGGAGTTTTCATCGGAATTGATGCTTGGCTGCCCCGAGAAGTGAATGTCGTGGAGGAGAGCCAGTGGGGTCAAGCATCTACATGTCTGATCTGGGTAAGCATAGATGGGAAACCAATTGGGATTCAATGACTATTGTCCTTGCCAGCCGTAAGAATGTTGTATATGAGCATGAGTGTCTTTGATATAATATGCATTTGATCACTGTGTTTGCTTTGTTTGATACATACTTGCCAAGAGTAGACTAAAAACACATCACTATCCCTAAACACTTTGCAAAAATATTTGTCAAGACACAAACAAATTGTCCAAGTCATTACCCACACCAAGTCCAAAATTGCATCAAAACTCCGTCTGTCCCATTTTTCATAAGCCTAAGAGAGAAGCTAAGAGTCTGTCATCTCCATCAACATTCAAGTTTGTCCTTTGAAACACCAACTATTGTCCAAATCAGGGTGGTCGTATCCCTTCATACAACTTGCCATTCGAATTGATCCTTCATGTTCATACCAAAGACAACCTAGTCATCAAATTTCTTCTAAACCATCACTACCATACCTTCTTTATCAATCATCCTCAAATTTCTCAAATCCTTTCATCACAAATTTCTTAAGTCCTTTCATCCTCAAATTTCTTAAATCTTTTCATCACAAATTTCTCAAATCCTTTCATCACAAATTTCTCAAGTCCTTTCATCACAAATTTCTTAAGTCCTTTCATCCTCAAATTTCTTAAATCCTTTCATCACAAATTTCTTAAGTCCTTTCATCCTCAAATTTCTTAAATCCTTTCATCACAAATTTCTTAAGTCCTTTCATCCTCAAATTTCTTAAATCCATTCATCACAAATTTCTTAAATCCTTTCATCACAAATTTCTTAAGTCCTTTCATCACATTTTTCCTAAGTCTTTTCATCACAAATATCGTGTATGGTCACAACTCAATCCCAAAAGAAAAAGATGGTTGAACAACAATATGGCATGCCAGACATTAGTGTTCTATATGAAGATCCCACGCAAGATCATACACAAAGTGGGCAACCTAACGATCAAGATCAAAGTCAAAATCTTGACATGGTTAACCAAGATGAACTTTGTTCGAAAGTGCAAACTTTCCTAGCGGATTCTTATAACCAAGAGATGATGGAAAATTTTATTAAACACAATCTTACTGCACTTCTGAAAACTCTCCTTGAACATGGAGCTCAACTTCCACCTAAATTTAATAGATCCGCTCTCACCCAACAACCACAAGGAGACCTCGCTCCCACACAAAGTGTTGCACCTACTATTCAAACTCAATCAATTGCAGGCCCATCAATTATCCAGGCTCAATCAATGCCACCCGTGGTACCTCCCACCGTGGTCTCCATCCCACCTTCTTCCTTCTTACCATCCATACCACTATCAAATCCAATCTCATCCATTCTCCAACAAACTTCTATACCACCTCCTTCTATTCAACCACAAATTTCTATTCCACCAACTTCCCTTCCTCCCAACAATGTCGCAAATTTTATCTAGGCCATATTCAATCCTGTCACAACAGTTGGTGGACCACAACCAACTGTCCCTCAAACCCCAGCGACATCGATCATCACATCCCACGTTCCCACCTCCTCATCATATCAATATATTGGTGGTGGTGCACCTACTTTGGCTCATCCAATTCTTGGGGAAAATACAATCCATCAATATCAAAGTCCACAACAAGACCTCATCAAAGAAATTCAAGACATGAATAATATCATCAAAAACATGAAAGAAAAGACTAATAAAAGGAAAGCTTACTCATTCAAAGAGTTTTTCCCTTGTCCTTACGACCCATCTATATTAGTTGGACCATATTCCCTGGGACTTGAGATCCCTAAATTCACCAAGTATGAAGGCAAAGGAGACCCCCGCAACCATGTCCGAGAATTCCACATCTTATTCCAAGAAGTCTCCTATAGTGACCTTTATCTTCACAGACTCTTTCCCAAGAGTCTCATGGGAGACACCCTGGCATGGTTCTCATCTTTACCATGAGGTTCCATTGTCTCTTTTCCAGACTTGGCAAAACAATTTGTGGCCCACTATGCATACAACATGGGTAATGATGTTTCTATGATGGACCTATGTAATACAAAACAAAGGCCTGGAGAAACCTTCACCAATTTCCTACAAAGATGGCGACATCTTATCAAAAAATTCCAATGGGACATGCCAGAACAACATCAAATTGAACTATTTCAAAAGAACTTGGTGCCTGAACTTTGAAGACCTTTAATATCTCAATGTATTAAATCCTTCCAAAAATTGACCGATAAGGGCCTCACCCTCGAACGTGTCTTGTTGGAGGAAGGAACCTTGAAACATTACCAAAAGTCATCACAAAGTTCTTCCTCTTATCATAACAACAAGCCAAAATTATGGGCTAAAAATAAAAACATGGTCAATGATGGTGTAACTGATGCAAAGCGGGTCCAAACCGTGGCCGCTCTCCCAAAATCCACCACCAATATTCATCAATTCAACAATCAAAACAATTCAAATCAATGTCAAAAACCTCACAACAATGTCTCGATCCAAGGATGACCACCCCGATCAAATAACAGGACTCCAAGAGATTTCACTCCTCTTGTTGAGCCTATTGAAGTGGTGTTTCAAAAACTTGTCCAAGCAGGTATAGTGGTTTTTCCAATCACTCACCCGTTTGATCCCAATCAACCTAAACCAAGATGGTATAATGAAAATGAGTATTGTGAATACCATCGTATCAAGGGACATGATACACAAAAGTGTATGAAACTAAAGATCTACATACAAGATCTCATTGATAGAGGTGAGATTGAGGTAGCAAATGCAAAACCTGGTAATAACAATGACAAATTCAAAATGTACCAGGAACCCTTCCCAAAGCATGATAAAGGAAAAGGATCATCATTTAACACAATGGGTTATGACTATGCTAATCACATAACCGGTTTTGATTTTTTAGTAAGTCGCATTGAACCTGCAGACAATCATGTCAATGTCATAACCATCCAAGGAGTTAATCCTCCTTCTTCCCAAAGTAGACCAAATCCGGCTAGAATAGTCATTCAAGGTGCCACGCCTTCCACCTCCCATTTCCAGAATGACTGTAATACAACTACACATCAAGGAAGAGTCACCATCCAAGGAGTTCCTCCCCCACAAAACCCCCCACCCATGTCTTCCACCTGCCGATATGACCTCCTTGAACAACTTGGGAAGACACCCACACTTCTCCATTTTGGAACTTCTCAAGACTTCTCTGGTCCATAAAGAAATTTTGGAACAAGCCCTTCTCCAATCACGCATTCCTGATAACATCAACGCCACCCAATTTCAAACCCTCATTGGAAACCTTGCTACCTAGCAGCACATTGTATTTAACTCCAAAGATGCTCCCACAGATGAGAACCATAACAAACCTTTGCACATCGAAGCTCTCATCCACAAGCACAAGGTCAAACGTATCCTGATAGACGGTGGATCCGGGCTTAATCTGTGTACATACAAATTGATAAAACAATTGGCACTTTCTAAGGATCTGATAGACACATCAGGAAGGATCACAATAAAGGCATATGATGATGCGGAAATAATTTCAAAGGGTGTGATCACCTTACCTCTTCAAGTGGGCCCCATTACAATTGAAACCCCTTGCCAAGTACTCGATCTTGATCTCCCCTACAACATTCTTCTCGGGAGGCCATGGATTCATTCCTTGTAGGCTATACCCTCCACCTATCACCAATGCATCAAACTCCCCTATAATGGAAAAGTGATCACTGTCAAAGGTGATCCCCAACTTTTTCAATATTGCAAACTATTAGAGGGGAAGCATCCATATCATTGCCCACTAAATAGACCTTCGCCAACGCCTCCATCTAACACATCAAATGTTACCTCCACATCATCCCAGCCAAATAATCAAATCAAGATTGTGGACAATGGCTGTGGAGAATACAAATTGGAGGATGCCTTATTAATATGCAACCTCCCTCTCTCTCCTAAGTCATTTGGCAAACCAAAAGAGCTAAAAAAGGACCCAAAACCAGTCATGCAATGCCAAAACACCACCTTCTAGCAATGGGGCCCACTTGATAACGAGAACCTCGAAGCAGATATCTCTTCATGGATGTACCAGGAAGAGGATGATGATCAAACAAGAATATCCAAATAAATGTACCCAAAAGCATTTGCCATAGTTGAAAAAATGGGTTACAAAGGACACGGTCTAGGACCAGAGGAGAAAGGAAGAAAAGCACCCATAAATCCTATCTCCTATAGATACAACAGAGGCTTGGGGTACACCCCGGTGCCTAAGATTACTATCATCGGTGCCCCTTCTAGTCCTTCTTCTGATATCGAAAGCGCTAATGAAGAGGAATTCCACAAAATGCCTTATGAATATGAGAAAGATACCTTCTTCAACACTTACATCAATACCATCACCCCTGTAACCCCTCCCACTTCACATGAGCTACATCTTGTCCATCCCGAACTCATTGACTGGGGCCAACGAGACAAACCCACTTTAGATATCTGCGCCGATGATAATGCTCTCATTGCTCTCCTAACAGCACAAAATATGGAAGATTGTAATAGAATTGAGGGTATTCAACTACACGAAAAGGGATACTTTGGTAGTCAAGTCAATGCCCTTATCCACAAAAAAGATAATAAAAGAAAAAGATATGATTTCCTAGGTGAAAACCTCCCTGAGGCACCTTTGGATGAACAAGAAATAAAAACAAAGGGCGTATCTGAAAGTGAAAACCTGGAAAAGGCACTTGACGATGAGGGATTTTACCTCCCTACCATTGGTTACCTTCCACAGGACAAATCAAATTTGTTGATAGAAGAAACAGACAGCATCAACATGGGCAACAAAGTCATTCCGAAAAATGTGCTCATTGCCAAATCCCTCACAGAAATCGAGAAACAAGACTTCATCAACTTCCTTATAGAGGTAAAAATCAATTTTGCATGGTCCTATTCTGATATGCCAGGGTTGGACCCTGCCTTGGTGGTTCACAATCTCACGGTCTGCCTAGATGCAAAACCTGTAAAACAAAAATTGCGCAAAATGTACCCACATATTGAACTCCTGGTCAAGGCGAACTCCAAAAGTTGTTAGATGCATAATTTATCAAACCAATAGATTATGCTAAATGGGTCTCCAAAATTGTACCTATAGGCAAACCTACTAGAAGCATCCGCATCTGCATAGATTTCTGAGATCTAAATATAGTTTGTCCTAAAGATGATTTCCCGCTCCCCAATATAGAGATGATTGTGGACCTTATAGCAGGACATGAAATGTTATCACTAATGGATGGGTTTTTTGGATACAACCAAATCAGGATAGCAGATGAGGATCAGCATAAAACTACATTCACAACACCATGGGGTACCTTCTGTTACCGGGTCATGCCTTTTGGCCTTAAAAATGCTGGAGCTATGTATCAATGGACAATGACAACAATTTTTCATGACCTCTTGCACAAAATTATGGAGGACTACGTGGATGATCTACTAGGAAAATCCAAGACAAGACAAGAACACATCCCCATTCTAAAACAGATCTTCGAAAGATTGGAAAAATACAAGCTGCGCCTAAATCCCAAAAAGTGTGTGTTTGGCATCACATCAGGAAAACTACTAGTGTTCATTGTTTCCTGCAGAGGCATTGAGGTTGATCCCGTAAAGGTAAAAGCTATTATGGAAATGCCTCCGCCAAAAACACTCAGACAACTGCATAGTCTCCAAGGAAAACTCCAATTTGTCAGGCATTTCATTTCACAGCGAGCAGACAAGTGCCATCCATTTGCACACCTGTTGCGTAAAGACACAAAATTTAAATGGGATTGCCTATGTCAAAAGGCCTTTGAGAAATTAAAAAAATATCTAGCATCACCTCCCGTATTGATGCCTCCTGCTCCTAGAAAACCCCTTATTTAGGATATATGTGCTACTGCAGTGGCATTGGGGCCATTATTGGCTCAAACAGATGATCAAGGGAAGGAACATGCCATTTACTACATCAGTCGGACGTTGGTAGGATATGAACTCAATTACACCCCCATTGAAAGAGCATGTTTGGCATTAGTGTTTAGCACATAGAAACTACGACACTATATGCTAAATAATAAGACAAAATTAATTGCTAAAATTGATCCACTTAAATATCTCTTGTCCAAAGCTGCTCTCACTAGCAGAACCACCAAATGGGTCATGCTCTTAAGCGAGTTTGACATTGAATATGTGGACAGAAAGGCAATCAAGGGACAAGTCATTGCAGATCAGTTGGCTGAAGCTCCACTTCCAAGCGACCATCCTCTTCTCACAGAATTACCAAATGAGTTCATTATGATTGTTACCACAGCCTCCACATGGAAATTTTATTTTGATGGCTCCTACACTCAAAATGGATCGGGGGCAGGAATATTATTAGTCACACCTCAAGGAGATGGCATCCCAAAATCATACAAGATAGCTTTTGCATGTACCAACAACATAGCAGAATACGAGGCCCTCATCACAGGTTTACACTTGGCTATCCACTAGAAAATAAAGGAATTACAAGTCTATGGTGATTCCCAACTCATCATAAAACAAGTCAATGATGAATACCAGACAAAAGATGATAAACTCCTTCCTTACCGTACCATGGTTGAAGATCTTAAGCAACATTTCACGGTAATCAAGTTTGACCAAATCCCATGAACAAATAATAGGGCTGCAGATGCAATGGCCACCATTGGCTCCCTCCTTAGAATGCCAGCACACAGTCAGAAGTGTGAGTTCTTGGTCGAGCAATTGTTTATACTAGCATACGACCTACCAGAGTCTAAAATGGTGTGTGTTCTCGTTGGTCCCGAGTCCCCTTGGTACCAAGAAACCTTCACTTTCCTCAAAGACAACACCATTCCCCCACACCTCACCAGAACTCAATAGCAAACCTTCATCCGCTGATGTGCCCGTTACACCATCCTTGCAGACACCTTTTCAGAAGGCATTTTGATGGTTCCCTCCTAAGGTGTTTAGATAAACAAGAAGCAGAATGGGCATTACGCGAAGTACATGAGGGTATCTGTGGGGCACACTCAAGTGGACTCACATTGACTAAAAAACTTTTGAGAACAAGATACTATTGGCCTAAAATGGAAGATGTATACAATTATGTGAAGAAATGCATCCCTTGCCAGCAGCATGGCGACAAGATTCATGCACCATTGCCCTTCTCACAATGGCCCTTCTCACAATTATGGAAGATTCATTACACCATGGCCCTTCTCACAATGGGGGTTCGATCTCATTGGGAAAATCCACCCTTCATCTTCCAACGGACATAAATTCATTATCACTGCCACCGAATACTTCACCAAGTGGGTAGAGCCTATCCCTCTTACTTTCACCACCAACAAGCAAATATCCAAATTCATTCTAAACTACCTAATCTGCCGATATGGCATCCCAAAAGTTATCATCATAGATAGAGGTAAACAATTTAAGAACCAGGATGTCAAAGAACTCTGGCAAAAATTCAACATCCAACACCGCTTCTCCACTCCATATTACCCCCAAGGCAATGGCCAAGCTGAGGCTTCTAATAAAACCTTAATAAAAATCCTCAAAAAGACAGTCAATGAAGCAGGTCGTGATTGGCACCTCCAAATCCATCCTGCATTGTGGGCCTACCACACCTCCATCCACACCCCCACAGGTGCCACTCCTTATTCCCTAGTATTCGGTTCTAAAGCCATCCTTCCCATTGAGATGGAGATCCCCTCTCTAAGGGTATCACTGCAAAACATCCTACTAGAGGAAGAATACAGAATTGCCCACTTACAAGAGCTAGAATTGTTAGATGAAAGGCGTGTCAAGGCCTTGAATCATCTCCGGGTATATCAAAACTGTCTGCGCATGAGTTATCATAAAAAAGTTAGAACCTGAGAATTCCAAGTTGGTGATCTTGTCCTCATGGAAAATCAGAAAAATCTACAAGAAAGAGAAAAGAAAGGCAAGTTCAAGCCTAATTGGCTTCGACCATATGTAATCACAGCAAAATATGGATCAGGAGCTTATCAGTTGGCTACTCCTGAAGGTGATCCTTTGGATGATCCAATGAATATCATGCACCTCAAAAAATTTTACGCTTAGTCCTCAGAAAATCTTAAATTGTCAAAAAAAAAATCAAGAAAAAATTAAACAAAAAAAAAATGAGAAAAAGATCTTGAAAAAATCATCACTTTGGTGAAAACCTGGCAAACAGGCACCTTATGACACAAAAAAAATTAAAAAAGAAAGAAAAAGAAAGAAAAAATAATTCGTCCATTAGTGAAAACCACTTGGTGGTGCTATGGACAAGTACCTTGGTGAAAACCTCTGTGCAGACGCTAAGGTAAATAACCGGATCCACTGTCTATCATGTCGATACTACAAATCATCTGCCATCTAGCCCACCCATGCACAACATTCCTTCTTTTCTGCCTCCCAATAAAACATGTGTATGATGATGAAGTCTTCGCCTGAGTCATGAACAAGGAATGTCCCATTGAAACTGAGATTTTATGCCTCTGTGTGTAAGCTTCAAGAAGTCTTGAGAAACAATCCCAAGTCCATCCTAGTTCTACTCTTCATAAGAGGTATCATGTGGTCGCAAGGAAGAGACTTGTTAGATTTTGTTAGATCTTTTCATATAGGCTTGCATCTTTTGCCCTACGACTGCCACTATTTACGACTGCCTGGGTTCTTCCATATCTAGGTACGTTATGATAGGTGCATACTGGGGCATATTTCATAGTATGGCATGTTTTGGATCCTTCTTGTATAAATCGGTGACTTGGTACTAGTGTTTATCAACACTTACCTTCTCTTGTACAAGAAGTATCAGTGTGTTTGAGGGTTTCCTTGCACGAACCCACAACTCTGTATTAGTGGTTCTTAATACTTGCATTGTTGTGTGCAAGAAATTCCCATTTGTCTGCAAAGTCAGTCCACGCCCTACGTTTCTCATGGTATCCTAATTTCTATAATCAATGGTGCAAGTCACTTAGGGAAACATCAAACTAGGGTGGCTCTCCACATTTGTTGTGCACAAAATCTCACCATCATTCCATCAAATCCTAAACTCAATAATCCCATGGAGTTCTCAATTGCCCCCATTTTCCTCCGCGGTCTCGCATCTCTTATTCTTCTTTCCAAATACCTCATGACTACTTCATATATCTTCCTCATTTATCCCTTCCACCCTAATTTTTCTTCCTCTGTGTTTTTTTTTTTTTCCCTCACATAATCAATTCTGATTCTGATTCATGTCTTATACAGGATGTATCCTTCCTGAAACCAGACGCTCTGATCATGTCTTATACAGGATGAATCCTTCCTGAAACCAGATGTTGTGATCTGATCATGTCTTATACATGATGAATCCTTCCTGAAACTAGACGTTGTGATCAGTCATGTCTTATACAGGATGTAGCCTTCCTGAAACCAGACACTCCGATCATGTCTTATACAAGATGAATCCTTCCTGAAACTAGATGTTGTGATAAATCATGTCTTATACAGGATGAATCCTTCCTAAAACCAGATATTGTGATCTGATCATGTCTTATACAGGATGAATCCTTCCTGAAACTAGACGTTGTGATCGATCATGTCTTATATAGGATGAATCCTTCTTGAAACCAGACATTGTGATCTGATCATGTCTTATACAAGATGAATCCTTCCTGAAACGAGACGTTGGGATCAGTCATGTCTTATACAGGATGTATCCTTCTTGAAACCAAACACTCAGATCATGTCTTATACAGGATGAATCCTTCCTAAAACTAGATATTGTGATCAATCATGTCTTATATAGGATGAATCCTTCCTGGAAACTAGACACTTTGATCATCTTTGTCTTATATAGGATGATTTCTTCTTGAAACCAGACTGAATCTAGATCTTATTAATCGAATCAAATCAAATCTATCGAGATATCAATTTCACAAAAACTTCAAAGATCAAATACCTCAATTGATCTCTCGAGGGGGCATCACCATACCATAATCTATCAATCAAGAGCTGGGGCATCCTATCAAACTAATATCAGCATCAAAACAAGATTATTCTTTGAATCAAAGTGTCATCATACCTCGTTTCAAAGAGGGGCAAAATGTAAACACTTAAAAAATAATTATTTTAATTATTTTTAATTCCTCACATAATTAATTAATTAATTATGTTAATTAAAATTCTTCTCAATATTAATTAAATATAATTAATATTGTCACTATAGCATATGATTGATTTATTTAATAAATCAATCCCTTTCTTTATTCTTCTAAAAAATCAAATCCTCACAAATCTTCCTCTTAGCTAATTAATTTCAATTAATTAGTTAACCTACATGATTCCTACAAATCATCTTCATGATTCCTAGAAATCATCTTCTTAATTCATCATTAACCTAATAAATTCTTCTAGAAACTCCCTAAACTCACTTAACATTATTCTTCTAATTTTTCATTCCCTCCACTCATTCTCTCTCCTAGTCAAATTCTCCTACAAATATAAATCCCACCTAACATTTCCTCTAATCCCCCTCCTAATGAGTCATTAATGGCTAATCATCATGATTAGCCACAAACTCAACTCTTTGTCCTTTCATCCACCCACTAGCTTTAAACGCTCTTTTTCTAGATGAATGTAAGATTTTTGAAATCTCACATTCCTCTAGGCATTTCTCTCTCCCAAGGAATTTTTAATTCCTTTTTATTCTTCTAATCACCATAATATCCATTTTTGGAGAATTTTTAATTCCTCCAATGCATCTTGTAGAGTGTGGAGATACGAAATGCCTTTAAGGCATATTTCTTGGTCTCCACACCCTCTCTTGGACCTTGTGTGAGCTCACAAGTAAATCTTAGTCCTTCATCTTGAATTCATCCTAGCCATCCATTTTCCTCTCCTCTTCCTATAAAATTAGGGCTCTATCCCTTCATTCTTAACATCTTGAAATCCAGTAAGCTTATGCTGCCCTTTTGAGCCTAGGAAATCATCTTGGCAACTTGATCATCTCATCCTTATCATTCATCCTTATCATTTGTGCACAATATTGGAGAGCCATCCACATCCACCAATCAAAGGACCACATCAAGTGGAGCATTATCAAGGGGCACCTTCACTTCATCAAGCTCAATCTGAAGGAGAAGGTAAAATAGCAAGGTGAAATGGTCTTTTAATGATATTTTAGCATTTTGCATGTTTATTTCATTATGTTTTGATTATTTTACCTTTCAAATTTGTTTTCCCCTCTTCACCAAGTAATTGAAAGAATTACTAAAAAAATTTGGGATGGAGAACTCTAAACCGGTAAGCACACATATGACTACAAATGACAAATTATCTCAAAGGGATGAATCTACACCTGTTAATCCAACTAGATACAAATCTATGATAGGAGGTTTACTGTATTTGACACAAACCAGTCCTAATATTATTAATGCAGTATGTATTGTTTCTAGATTTCAAAGTAATCCTAGGGAAAATCATGAATCAGCAGTAAAAAGGATTTTCTGGTACTTACAAGGCACAACAAATCTTGGATTATGGTAGCCTAGAGATGAAGATTTTGATCTATGTGCATACACAGGTGCAAATTGGGCAAGAGATGTGGATGATAGAAAAAGCACCACTGGAGGAGCATTCTTTCTTGGAAAGAGATTAGTTTCTTGGTTAAGTAAGAAACAGAGTTGTACACCTTTATCAACAGCAGAATCAGAATATGTTGCAGCAGCAACTAACTGTACACAGGTACTATGGCTTAAGCAAATGTTGAAAGACATAAAAGTAAAATGCAAGGAACCTATTACTATATATTGTGATAACACTACAGCAATTGATATATCTAAGAATCCAGTATTAGACTCTAAAACAAAACATGTTTCTACCAAACTAAATTTTCTAAGGGAAAAAGTTGAAGAAAAGGAGATAAAACTAGTTTATGTGAATACTAAAGAATAGCTTGTAGATATTTTGACAAAACCTTTGCCTAAGGAGACTTTTGAATATCTTAGAGATTAGCTTGGAGTCATACCACCATCGGTAGAAACTTAGACTGTTGATGATTTTCATCAACCAGCAGAATTGAAAGACAAATCTTTTACTCTAGTCTTTGATGAGGAAGCTACTTCTCAGGGGGAGTAGTTGGTATATTGAATTGATTGGTATTTTGTATATGAACTTGATTTTTGTAACTTTGGCATTTGATGTCAAAGAGGGAGATATATCTATGGAAAAACACATTATCTTTTGACAAGAGATTGGTAGAAAGGTTGGCATTGAAAATAAAACTTTGAATAACATATGTTGCTCCTAGGGGGAGAGATTGTTGTTTAGGAGAGATTGTTGGTTTTTGGTATTTGGCATTTCTGTTTTGGCACTTTGATGGTTTTTTCATCTTGTGTTGCCATCAATGCCAAAGGGGGATATTGTTGGTATTTTGGTATGGTTTTGTCATTGATGTCAACACCTACTGGAACACTAGCACTTTGGAGATCCAGCAACATTCATAGGCAAGCAAGTAACTATTGCACAATTACTGGTATATGGTTCACCGGCAGGATATAATGATCACCGACACTTGGAATGATATGAAAAACACTTTGTAATGTCAAAAACATCATATGGACACTTTGTTTTGAAGAATTAATCATTTGTATATTCATATTTGCATATTTGCTTTTATCAGCAAATGGGTCCAGGGTTACATAGGGTTACACCGGCAGGTTTATCTTTTCCAGATCAGCATGGCACGCTATGGAGATGATTTATTATTGTTGTAAATGCATTAAGCTGACATGTTCAATTAGTTATTGCATTGGATATTATATTGTTTGTAAAAAAATTTTATTGTAATATCCTGTAGAGCTGACCTACTAAAATTGGTCTTAGGTTATGGTATAAATGTAAGATCTTATTTGTAAGATCGGGTGTGGAATGTGAAAAAGAATTGTGAGAAGATATATGCAAGATTAAGCAGAGGTATACATGAAGACATCATTTGAAGGTGAAGCTAGGTTTTTGTAGAAGCATATCAGCATTACACCAGTACTGAATCCAGCATATGAAGATGCTATTTTGTGCAGTACATTCTTATTAGATTTGACCATCCAACTGTAGTCAGTGTGACTCCCATTTTGTGATTGAGCAGTGAGCTCTAGGCTGTTGGCCTTTCTGCATGTGTAGACCCCATTTATGTACACTTACTATCTGCAGTAGTTTCATCTGATTGTGGGTAAGATTTCCCACCGTGGTTTTTTGCCTCACAGGGTTTCCACGTACAAATATTGGTGTTATGTGTTGTGGATGACTTTATGTTTATGTTTCATGCATTAATCTTTACCGGTATAGCAATTTACTATTAACACTATCTACCGACATATTTAACTGGTTTACCGGTATTAAACATTAAGTTGGTTAATTGGTTTTTTGTTTGAATTTATTAGACAACTGATTCACCCCCCCCCTCTCAGTTGTCTCCAGGACCTAACAGATTGCTCAAGGATGATGTGGGTCACATTCTTTAAGGATAAGACTGAAGCTTTTGGTAGTTCAAGGCATTCAGGGCCTTAGCTGAGAAGGAGAGTGGTAAGAAGATAAAGTGTCTGAGGATAGATCAAGGCGGTGAATTTACTTCTATGGAATTCATGAGGTATTGTGAAGAAAATGGTATCAAATGATAGCTTTTGGCACTGAGGACACCATAGCAGAATGGTATCACAGAGAGGAACAACCAATCATTTGTTGAAGTTGCTAGGATGATGTTGATATAAGGAGGTGTAGCGAAAACATTTTGGAGAGAAGTTGTCAACACAGTTGTCTACATTATGAACCAGGTTCTGGTAAAAAGAGGTAAGGACGAGACTCCTTATGAATACTAGTATGGAAGATCAACCGATGTTAGTTATTTCAAGATATTTGGAAGCAAATGTTTTACTAAAGAGGTGATTATATTAGCAAATTTGAGGCTAAAAGTGATGAAGGTATATTTCTTGGCTATTCCACCAAGAGTAAGGCCTACAAGTATTTTAACAACCGAACACAGAGAATTATTGAGAGTGCTGATGTTTGAGTGGATGAGTATCTTGAAGTCTCAGAGGAAACTAGTTTGGAGAAGAAGGACGAAGATCCTTACATTTTTTTTTTGGAACCAGAAAATATGAAATCTGAAACTGGCAAAGCAAATACTGATGCACTAGTTCAATCAGAATAGATAAATTTAGAAGATGATGATAATGATCATGTTATTCCAAAATATGTGAGATTGAATCACAATCCTGAACAGATTATTAGGTATAAGGATGTTGGAGTACTAACCAAAAGAAGAATCAGAGAAAATTCTTGCATGATCTCTAGTATTGAACCAAGAATTGCTAAGGAAGCATTTGGTGATGATCATTGGGTTAAAGCTATGGAGGAGGAATTAGATAAAATTGAGAAGAACAACACATGGACCCTAGTACCCCAACCAATAAATAAAAATGTAATAGGTACTAAGTGGGTATTCAGGAACAAGTTGAATGAAGATGGTGTTGTAGTTCGCAACAAAGCTAGGTTGGTTTGCAAAGGTTATGCACAAGAGGGAGGAGAAGATTATGGTGAGACTTTTTCACTAGTGGCAAGACTAGAAGGTGTCAGAACTTTATTTGCATTTGTAGCACATAAGTAATTCCAGGTATACCAGATGGATGTTAAGTCAACATTTTTGAATGGGATACTAGAATAAGAAGTATACATTGAGCAGCCAAATGGTTATGCTTTGACTGATGAGAAAGATATGGTATGTAGATTGCATAAGGTTTTATATGGATTAAAGAAGGCACCCAGAGCATGGTATGAAAGGCTTCATACACATCTCATGAAGATAGGATTTCTAAGAACTAGTGATGATAGTAACATATATCTCAAATCTGAAGGAGATAAAATACTAGTCAGCGAAGTATTTGTAGATGATATCATATTTGGAGGTAACGATGTCATGAGCAATAGTTTTGTAGATGAAATGCAAAATGAGTTTGAAATGCCTTTAGTGGGGGAAATAAAAAATTTCATAGGCTTGCAGTTAAAATAAATGAAGAATGGTATTTTCATCACACAGTCTAAGTATGTGAAAGAGGTCTTGAAGATATTTGGCATGAGCTACTGTAAACCAGTTGGGACACCAGTGGTTATAGGTTGTAAGTTGTCTAAGGAAGATGAATCTGCATCTATTCATGAGAAGGAATAGAGGTCAATGATTGTCAAATTGCACTATGTTGTTCACAATAGACCGGATATAGCTCATGCAGTTGGCATAGTTGCTAGATTCTAGAAGAATCCTAAGGAAACACATCTGATAGAAACCAAAAGGATTTTTAGATACTTGAAAGGTACTATTGAATATGGATTATGGTATCCATATGGAGGAAAATTTGACTTAAAGGTGTACACAAATGCAGATTGGGTAGGAAATGTTGATGACCAAAAAAGCAGAACCGGTGGAGAATTTTTTCTTGGAGGAAGACTTGTTTCATGGAGTAGTAAGAAGTAGAGTTGTACTTCACAATCTACTATTGAAGTTGAGTATGTAGTAGCTTACATGAATTGCACATAGGCTATTTAGATGAGGTACATTTTGGAAGGTTTTAAGATGAAGATTTTAGAACCTATAAATATTTTATGTGATAATACAAGTGCCATAAATATTTTCAAGAATCCTATTTTGCACGCACAAACCAAGCATATTGAATTGAAGTTTCATTTCTTGAGGGAAAAAGTGCAGAGTAAAGATGTTATCTTGGAGCATGTTTCTACCAAGGAGCATCTTGTAGATATATTTATTAAACCTCTTCCTAAGACTACATTTGAGTATCTTAGAAGTCAGCTAGGGGTTGTACCCCTTCATGAGGTTAGTTGAGCATGATGTAGATTACATCAGTCATTGAACTACTTGCAGGATTTTATAGAAGGATTGGTGTAGAAGTGGAAGTTATTCCACAGAGGGAGCATCAAGTTGTAGGTTGTTGATGTTACATAGTGAAATTTGACATTACATGTTTTACTTTCACTTTGGCATTGTTGTCAAAGGGGGAGATGAATTATGTGATTATGAGGAGAAGAATCAGTGACAGGCTAAAGACATGGAGACCATGGTGAAGACTTGGTAATGTAAACCAGGATTCTTATTCACAATCACAACAACAATCATGGTATTGATATTTGTATTCCCATCAATGCCAAAGCGGGAGATTGTTGGCATTTGCACGAACATTACATTAATGATATATTATGTTCTCATAGATGTCAATTAACTGGTAATGATATTATTGATATTGTTGTAATATTGTTTTGTAACTAGTAGGAAGAACTAAGTGAAGGAAAATATAAACTGGTATGTAAGTTTGTGAGTTGAACCAGTAACCGGTAAAACCCTATCTATTCATGTAACCAGTAAACCCTACCTGTTGTTTTTTCTAAACCCTAACCGATTAAGTTTGGTGAATTGGTTAGATTGGTTTATGATCTGATGATGAGAGGTAATGATTATGACATGCATGATTATTGTATGAAGACAATTTCAAGTGATTTTGGCACATTGATGTAATGGTTTTTTGTCTAGGTAATGAGAAAGTGTATTTCATATAATGCAAAGTGCGTGATTAGTTACTAAGATTAATGAAGTGGTGATCAAGGAGTAGTCGAGGGTTTCTTGATTGATGTGCAGATATTTCTATGTAATCCAATGGTCATACTTGAACCGACTTGTTTGTAATCTTTATGACAATTAGATTTATGTTGTGTTACCGACCTAATTGATTTGTTTATAAGGTCGATGAAGTTGTTTAGTTTAAGTGAGTTGGCAAAGATCAATTGAGTGTGTGGTTGCCAAACCAGATGATGTATCTACATTTTGAGTAAAGGCAGATAGGAGCATGAAAAGGATATGATCAAGCAAGTGTAGTTCTATTCAAACAGATCAGCAAACTCCTTTTGTTTTCTAACAATTATAGCAGAATTGAAATCCCCTAACCGGGTAAGCTCTAACAAGCTTGGTGACTATTCAAATCCTCTAACAAGGTGATCCATTAGATTGGATTTTCAAATCCTCTACCGAGGTTACTTCTTATAGGGTATTACTTCTAACAAGGTATTTGTAGTCAATCCCTTAACCGGGTGGTTCCTAACAGGAGCAGTTCTTAACAAGACTTTTGTAAAGCTTTAACAGGCTTGGCTCCTAACAAGGAAAACTTCAGAAGAGTTCAAATAGTTATCTTGTGAGTCTCATCTCACCGTGGTTTTTTCCATTTGGGTTTCCACATCAAAAATATGTGTTAAGTGGTGAATGTTTTTGTGGTTATGATCTTATGGTTGATTTCATTAACTACTTAACTACTTTGATAAGTCATGATAACCGGAAGCATTGAGAAATGAAGTCTGTTGACATATGATAAAGCATTTGGATGTTTTTGAGTTTGAAGTTGTTTATTGTTAATTTGTTGTAACAATCAAGCGGTTTGTCTTATGAGTTTTTATCTTGACAGTGGTATTTCATTGATAGTTTACTTTGAGAAATTGATTTTGATATTGGTGAAGTTTGTATCATTTTCTCTATTTACTAATTCAACCCCCCCTCTCAGTAATTGACCGGATACTTATTCTTTCATCATACCATCATGTTGTGCTTTTTATTGATAATTTTCTTTAGTTTGGTGGTGTTCTTCATGTTCTTGGTCATCATGATGATTGTAGTGTGTTGTGAATGTTAGAGGCATAATTCTTGGAGGTGTTTCTTGTTCGAGGTGTTGATTTAGGTCCATACTATGTCTTAGGCGATATTGTTTTGGTCCACATATAATATTGTGGTATCTATGGTTATATCTTTGTAATTTATGATGTGAGTTGAGACGATCTTGAAAGATAGATTGATGGTATGTATAAATTAATGTAATTATATGCTATGAATGTGTGTTGTATAAGAAGAATGCTTTTATCTTTCAGAAGCAGTGAAGTAGTGCGAAGAAGTGTGAAGAAGTATGAAAGCACAGAATATGTGCCTAATTGGAACTATAATGAAGCATTATGAGATGCTATTTTCTTAATCCATGATCTTCCGGATGTAATCTGAATATTTTTGTAAGACAGTGAGTCTTCCCTAGGTTATTTCCCTTTGTTGTTTTTGAGAAGTGAGCTCTAGGTAGTGAATTTGAATGCATGTGCATTCCCCATTATAACATTTCATATACTTCTAACAAGGTATCATCATATTGTGGGTAGGTTCCCACTGTGGTTGTTATTGATGTGCTGTTGATTTATGCTTTCACTATTAATTATCAAATCTGAAATTGTGTTATTTGGTCATGATCAAAGTCACTACACAAAGTTTGAAATGTTTTCACGAGTCAAGTTATCACCTTTTCCAATATAAAGCTCCAATTGAGGGACTTTGACATGTTTAGGAGGGACAACATGAACAATGTCATTTGATAATGGACTTGCTACATCAAATGTGGGTACATTATACTTAGATTGATTCATGGAAGCTATTTGTTGTTGTAAGGAAGACACTATTTTGGCTAGATTATTGATGGTATCTTTGGTGAATGGATTGAAATTAGACATGTTTGATTGAGAAGGAGTAACATTGTTTAATGAAGGAGGACCTTGAGAATAAAGAGGTGGACACTATGGTAGTTAGGTATGGGAGATGACTTTGCAACAAATGGAACACTCTAGAGGAGGTTGAAGGAATTATGATTAAAGAAGTTTCCCCCTTGGCTAACATGTGTAGGTATGACATTTTGTGTAGAGGTAACCATGATTTTAGATGTAAAAGTGGTAACACTAGTCATAGGACTAGTGATAGGAATGGAATGATTAACTTGACTAGGAGGTTGTGTATAACCAAGGAATTTGGTAAAAATCTTCATAGATATAATGTTAGTATCCACAATATGAGCAATTCCATTCAACAAATCAACACCAAGTTTATCAATTTGAACCATTCTTTTTAATCCTTCAATCAATGGTAGAGTGTCACTTTCCAGGTATTGTTGAAGATTTTCAAATTGATTGTCAATCTTCATCAGTTGGTCAAAACCCTAGTTAGTGATTCATCCACTATTAGGATTCCCAAAGATACTGAGAGGGGGGCGTGAATCAGTATCTGACCGGTAGAATAATTTTCTTGACTTATAACATGAAAATAATATCAAAACTATGTACCGGTAAACCAAAAATAATGCAGTAAATAACAATAGCAACCATAACATAAGAGACACACCATAACACAATATTTTAACAAGGAAACTAGGTGTGGGAAAAACCTCGGTGGGATTTGTGACCCACAATATTCTCTTACTGGCCAATAAGAGAATATTATCGTTTACAATAGGGGCCTACACATGCAGGAAGGCCAAGTGCCTAGAGATCACCACTCAGTTACAAAGAAGTCACACTGACTTAAAAAATTGGATTATTCAAATCCAATGTCTTGTACTGCTTCAGATCAACATCTACTATGCCAGATTCAATACCGGTTTAACCTCTGCAATATACATAAACCCTTATCCAATATATGCCTTACAATTCGCATATTAGGTCTACATTAATTCTTCCATCTCTCTATGTCCTAAATGATCTACAATGATCTCATACTTATATGAGTCATGTTACAATCCACCCAGTCGGGTTACAAAAGAGTTTACAATTAATTACAAAATATATATACACAAATTTCCTATCAACCAGGGTGTCAGTTATCTTCCTTTTGGTGTCCGTGATCTGTATGTCGGTGTAGAGTTTGCGAGTACTGGTGCCTGTGTCTTCCTGCCATGTCATATGATTGTAAGGTTGCCATCAATGACAATACCTTAAATCACCTACAATTTCTCATTGGAGTGTGTATTTGCCAACAATCTCCCCCTTTGGCATTGATGGCAACACTCATGAGAAAAATCAAAAAGTGTCCAAAAAAATGATGTCCAAAAAAGAATCTCCCAAAATATCTTACCAAAATTGTGTTGTCAAAAATGTATGCTCCCCCTGAGTTGATGATGTCCTATTCTGGTCATTTTTCTCATCTCACTACTCCCCCTTTGACATCAATGACAAAGGTTGTCATTCGTTGTCAGTGGAGTGTGTTTCTTGCCTAGATCCTTGTATCTGGTAGGTTACAATCTAAAAGAGTTAAGCTATTACCAAATTTAGACTCTCAGTGAACTTTTTAGTCTTTCAGTGTAGCCTCTGTCCTTTGAATAGTACCAATGAGATGATGCATTTGTTCCTCTGGTGTCTTCAATCCTTGAACAAGTGCCTCAGAGATCTCTTTTCTCAAAGAGATGAGGTAGTCCAATTTGGGGCTGAGTTTACATTTAAGGTCTTTTGGCTTCCCTTTTATTTTATCTTTCTCTTTTTCAAATTTCTCAAGTTTTTCTTCAAGACTGTATATCTTTTGCTCTGTAACTTATAATGGTTCAGATGAACCGATGAGGTTATCAACTATATTGTCGATCTCCTTTTGTACCTTACTTATTTCTTTGTCTATATCTGTTGTCAGAACATTTGTCTTGCATGTATCTTTGTAGAGTTCCTTCAACTCCATTATTGTTTTGTTTAGTGTCGGTAAAAGGGTGCCAATGTGTCCCGTGCACTTCTTTATTGTTTCATCAAAGAATTTCTCTCTCTTTATTCATTTTCTCCTTAAATGTGTCCTCATTTATTTGATCAATTGTCAAAATGTTGTCGGTGATGTATTTAGACAATGTGTCTAGTTGACCTAAATAATCTTTATTATCCACAATGCACTTGGGTGCTATCAATTTAAGAATGGGAATTGTATCATCAATAGCCTTATAGGCTTGTGCATTACACTCTGTGATTTTCTTTATTGAGTCCAGTAAAACCTTTGTCACATTTGTAGGCCAGAATTCTACTATAGAAGTACCAGATGTCTGTCCAACTATTTTTACAATTTCCATACTGCCGGTTTTAGTAATGACCTTGCTTTCCTCTCTCTTAGGAGGATCTATTTGGGTATGTATTTCTATTAGCAAAGGTTTTGGTTTTTCAGTTTTTGTCGGTGGCACTATCTTAGTTTGAACCTGTACATCAACCTATTTCTGTTTCGATGCCTCAAAGGATTTCTCTGAGCTCTCAACTGTCAATTTCTCAGATGTAGTCTCTGAATGTACTTCCGGTTTCTATGTATTTGCCTTTGCACTATCCATTGCCAGTTTCTCTAATTGTTTCTCAGTAGAGTCCTCTGTCCGTTTCTCTATCTCTGTGCTAACATTTATTTCTACATCTGCAGCCAGTGGCTCAGTAGCCACATCTTTCTTCTTATCCTCAATGGTTTCTTTATCTACCACAATATTCACCTCTTGTGTATCAATATTCATGGTATACAAAATTTCAGACTCAGGATTTGTATCCTCTAGAGGAGTCTCCATACTCTCAGTAGTAGGTTGAGTGTCAACTGATTGTACCAGTGTAGTATCAAAAGGAGGTGGGGGTAAGTTATCTGTTATTTTCAGGTTAGGAGGTCCACCTTCCCTACCTTTCCCTTTGTCCTTGTCATTTTGATATACTTTTATTGTCTTGGGTCTTTTGAGTTCTTCTTATTTTTCTTTTTCAACAAAGAATATGTCCCATTGGTCTGTAGTCTCTTCTGAAATTTCATTCACTCTCCCTGCCATCAATGCTACATGTCGGTGACCGGTTGAGAATATAGTCTGGTTGGCCTCACTGATTAATTGATCAATCTTTTCAAGTGAGTTCACTGGGTGAATTGCAAGTAATTTCTCAATTTTTATTTTCTTATCCAGCTCAACAATAGCTGCCCTTCTAGCTTCAAGTCTTCTATAGAGATCAGTGGGTATCTCATCAACAATTTCCATCAAAAATTTCTTGTAAATATCCAAGTGTAAAATTACACTATTTTCTAAGCTCTCTTTGTCATCAGCGGAAAGTGTATCATATAGTTTGCTAATGTTTTTCAACTTTCCATCCTCTATTATTTCACTAAGGAGCTTATCCAGTGGAGCAATGTCTTGTTTTACCTTTTTCTTCTTGGGAGTCAACTTCTTTACTGGAGGCCTCACTGCTTGTTTCTTTTGTCTTGTTCTCTTGGGTGTAGGTGAGGGTGTCGATGAGGGTTTTCTTTTCCTTTTTACCCCTTTGAATACCACTGGTATATCACTCTCAAAAGAAGTTCCGACCGGTGAAAGATGAGCTTCCGGTTGAAGTCCTTCCAGCTCACTTTCCTTGATACCAGTTTGTTTCAAAACATCTTCCTTAATTGCCTTTGCCTGTCTAGTTCCCTTCTTCACTGTTTGTTCAACTTTCTTAACCCTTTTCCTTGACTGAAGTCCACTTTCAATTGTTTCTGCATTTCCAAAGACTTTATCAGTGGGTTCCTTTGGTGCTTCAAGGAGGTCTTTTGCATAAGTTTCTATGATGTTATCATCTATTTCATAGCCCATTTTAGTTACCCAGATAGTCCTAGGGACAACTGCCTCTATCCAGATTTCATCTTTCTTAATTACAAAACATATTTCCTTTTGATATTTATCCACAATTGCCTGTGATAGTCTTGTTCTAGTCTTCATTAGAGATTTTAGTGGCTAAAAATGTTCATTTATGTTTTTCTCCCTGTTTTCTCCCATGTTGTTTAATGTGTCCAAAAGTTGCTTTCCTACCGGTATGTCAAAACCAAAATCTCTCCTACCAATACCGGGTACTTGTTTAGTAATGTACAACATTAAACATACAAGAAAATTTCCAAATCTAGAGGTTCCTTTCTTATCTCCCTTTATCTTCTTTAGATTGTCAATCAATTCATCTTTGAGCCATTCACACACATCTATTCTAGCATTGTTGTTAACCGTATCATATGCACTTTTGATACATAGGCTTGATACTAAGTTTTACCTATTTGCATGTGTAGCCTTGTAGCCTAAAATCATACTAACAAATCTGACATTGATATCCTTCACATCATTTACCCTTAGAGACCTTTTGTCAAATGTTGCGCTGGTTAGGTCCATTACTGTGTCATTAGAGACCTTTTTAGTTCTGTCAGGCCTATTACCGGTGGAAGGTAACCTTGTTACTACCTTTACTGCTTCTTTGGTGATCTTATGGATTAAATCCAACCAAAAGAATTCCCCATGAACTCTGCTTAGCACAATCCTTATAATATCCTTGGGAAAATCCGGGACACTAAGGATTTCAGTAAAACCTAGGGTTTTCACTATCTTATGTTCCAGTTTGATATTTCCAGATTGATCACAAATTATAGTTTGATACATGTTCTTGATTTCATCATCTCCTAATTCCTCTAGATGACAATGTATGTATATCCTAGGGTCTTTAGCATATACTACTCCCTTAGGAATTTGAGATAATGCACCTATGGTATCATCTTTCTTCGCTATTTCAAGAACAAGTTTGAATATGGGTCTAGGGCGCTTGATTACTTAAATCACATTAGGGTTTTCAATAAATTTGGGAGTGGATGAGGAAGCCATAGTTATAAATATCTCAATCTGCCTTAAGGATGAGTGCTTGGATGAACTGCTTCACTTCTTCGCTAAGGATGCCTTTGCTCGGGAATTTTTTGTGCTCTCGAAGATTTGAATGCTTGGTGAATGAAAAACAAGCCAAAACACTTACTTTATAATGTTATTTTCTCCAACTTCCACATTTAATGCTTGTCGGTTAAGTCACAAATTAACTCATCTACTGGTAAAGAAGTAATTTCAACTTCTCACCATCAATCAAGGGTATAATAGCATGTTTTTCAATTTGTTGCTAAACCCCCAAAGGATTTTCCTTCAGTTAGATGAAGAGTCTCCTACTGGTGGAGTGATACTCTGTTCTACCGGTTGAGGAGTATTCCCATCAATATTCTGGTCTGACTTTCTGATCCATTGTTTTGAGAATTATTGCTTTACCTCTTCAACTTTTTTTTTACCTTTCAAACTAGGACCTTTGTTATTTGCCGGTGAAGTCTTGCTTCTACAAAATTTTGCAATATGTCCAATTTTGTTACAAGCATAACAAGTCACATTATTTTTCTGAATAGCTTTCCCATATCCTATGCTGGTATGTGTTCTGCATTGATTAGATAAGTGTCCAAATCTTCCACAAACATAATTTCTTACATTCATTCTGCAATTTTATGAATTATGACAATTTTTGTTGCATTTAGAATATTGACTGGTGGGTGTATTAGTGTTCTGATAATTTCTAGATCTACACTGATTTTCTCTATGACCATACTTGTCATAGTTAAAGCATTTCCCCTTAATTTGTAAGCATTAGGTTGTCTTACCCGTTTACTATGATCATGATTGTTTGCAGTATCGGAGCTTTCACCAATTTCAAAGCGAAGGCCATTTGTATCACCATTAGGTTTCTGATTCTTTGGCAAGTCAACAAGTTCTTCTGAACTTTTCTTGAATTTCTCCTTGTGTTGATTTGCAGCAGCCAATTCACTCTCCATGATTCCTTTTTGTATCATAAGTTAATTTGTGTCATTTTGTATATGCATCAAGTCTGTCTTTAACATATCATTTTTATGACTGAGTCTTGTGTTTTTATTTCCAACATCATTTAGTCTTCTAACCAAGTCCTCTTCATTATTTTTCCTATCTTCAATTTCTTTACAAAATCTCATAGTCATATATTGCATCTCATTCTTCATTGTACTATTTTCTTGTCTCAGCTTGTTTACCAGATCATTACGAGTTTCCTTTTCAACTTCATAATTATGCATCTTTTCACAAAGTTCTCTTCTTTTGTTCCTTGCTATAGAGAAATTTTCTTGAAGTCCTCAAATAATATCCTATGCAACCTTCAAATCATCCTCAGGTTTGATATTCTTTAGTTTTTCTGCATCATAGTCTAAAAGAGTTGTTTCCAATTGCTTTCTTAAGTTTTCCATCTCTACTTGTGTCAAGATCTTACTCAAGCTGTTAGGCTTTTGAAAATAGAGGAGCAGGCTCTGATACCAATTGTTAGGATTCCCAAAGATACTGAGAGAGGGGGGTGAATCAGTATCTGACCGGTAGAATAATTTTCTTGACTTATAACATGAAAAGCATATCAAAACTATGTACCGGTAAACCAAAAATAATGCAATAAATAAGAATAGCAACCACAACATAAGAGACACACCATAACACAATATTTTAATGAGGAAACCCGGTGTGGGAAAAACGTCGGTGGGATTTGTGACCCACAATATTCGCTTATTGGCCAATAAGAGAATATTACTATTTACAATAGGGGCCTGCACATGCAGGAAGGCCAAGTGCCTAGAGCTCACTGCTCAGCTACAAAGAAGTCACACTAACTTACAAAATTGGATTACTCAAATCCAATGTATTGTACTGCTTCAGATCAGCATCTACTATGCCAAATTTAGTACCGGTTTAAGCTCTGCAATATACATACACCCTTATCCAATATATACATTACAATTCGCATATTAGGTCTGCATTAATTCTTCCATCTCTCTATGTCCTAAATGATCTACAATGATCTCATACTAATATGAGTCATGTTAAAATCTGCCAAGTCGGCTTACAAAATATTTTACAATTAATTACAAAATATATATACACAAAATTCCTATTGGCCAAGGTGCTAGTTATCTTCCTTTTGGTGTCGGTGTAGAGTTTGTCGGTGTTGGTGCCTGTGTCTGCCTGTCGGTGTCATATGATTGTAAGGTTGCCATCAATGACAATACCTTATATCACCTACAATTTCTCATTGGAGTGTGTATTTTCCAACATCCACATCATAAGTATTAGGGAAAGAATGAGGATAAACAAGATTATTTGTAGGATTGGAAGAACCACCAACATCCTCATGGAACAAGTTATCCAAATTAGGCTTCATCTCTTCAATAATTAAACCTTGGGAAACCTTAATTCTACAACTTATTCTCACAATATTATAGGTTGGACTAAGATAAGCTAACCAAATATGGAGATTGTATTTTGAGAAGTTAAATGAGACCGGAAGATGTCAACTATTTGTTGAAATGATGAGAAATCTGAAATTTAGGCTCATCATGAGAATTATTGGTCTAAGAGCATCAAATGATTCAAGTGAGAAATCAATTGTGAAGAATCTAATGAGTGCATATAAGAGTGTGGATTCTACATCATGCACGAAAGATAGCAATGTCACACGACATGTCCTCACATCGGCAATAGTAAGCACTCAAACCAAGAAATCTTAGCTCATTAGAAAGACAAGTAAAGCAATTAAAATAAGTAAAAAAACCCTAATGAGAGTTGTGGGAAGGCATGCAAGAGTTGAAGATCCAAATGACAAATAATTATGGGCATTCTCTAGTAGACTACCATGAAAAGATAAAGCAGTTGTTGAAGCCTTGAGATCTTTGATTGAAGAATTTTAGAAGACTAACACAAGGGTCTCTCCTAATCAAACAGATGTTGTAAGGAGGAGAATTGGTAGTCAAATATGTGATGCACATCCAAAGCATTTTTTGGATATGACTCAAATGCAATCTTTTGCCAAATTTTTAGAAATGTATCCTCAAATTAAAATTAGTCAAAGATTTTTTGAAATGGAAAAAACTTTTTTATGTCAAAATAAATCACACACGCACTACTTGTTGTTGTAGAGTACATATTGAATTTTCTAATCATTATGATGGTTATCGACATATATGTGTAGATTTGCATACTAACAATATTTTGTAGGAATGTAGCATAAAGGCTCCACCTAGATCTTCAAGGGGCTTAATATCTACATGTCGTGCTCTATGAAGTGTACTTGTACCTGCAACTACAATGCACTAAATAAATCATTATAAGCAATGGTTAGTTAATTAAATCAATGAAATGTAAAACCATAGCTAATCGACTTATTGCCTCCTAGTAAATGCGAGTATGAATTTTGCTCTCAGATCTTGTTATGCAAATTCCAATGACTTGAATACACTTAGATGGAGGATTTGAATGATGAAGATGCATGATTTAGCAAGAATAGCATGATTAGGCTATATGAGTTCATGATTGATCTAGAAAATGAACTAGATTAAGATGCAATTAAGCTAAAATTGAGCATGATAACATTGCTAAGAATGATAAACTAGAAGCTAGATGCCTATAGTAACAATGCATAAGATGAGAATGAGATGGGATGCAAAAATGATATGAAATTGGGACCCTTTGTGCTCCAAAATGAGGTCTATTTATAGGATTTCCAAGGCTAAGTCAAGATTGATTTGAAGATATCAATGGTTAAATTGGAGGAGGATGGTAAAGGGGGTTGGATTAAAGGGAACATCTGTCATCTCTATGGTGACAAGTGTCAAGAGGCTTCTAGAAGAATTGGATGAAAGGGAACACTTAGTGACAAGTGTCACAAAGGTTCTAGAAGATGTTGGATGAAAGGGGACATGTGGGTAGGTAGAATGGGTTAGGTTCGGGAGTGGTTAGGTTTAGGAGTGGTAGAAGTTAGGAGAATTTGAATTTAAAAATTCAAATAATATGAAAAGGCTAATTAATTTCAACAACTCATGATTGATTTGTTTTAATTAATTATAGGATTAGAAGAAATGATTTTGGTGTAGGGGAATTAATTAATTTTAATTAATTAATTAAAGGGGATTAAATGAACCTATTTAATAAATCCTTAGATTTATTAATAAGTAGATGAAAGGGGAAATTTAATCAAATTGCTTAGTGAATTCAATTAAATTGGGGAGGAGTATTTATTAAATAATTGCTTATTTAATTAATTATCTTCAGACCATTTTTAGGTGTATACATTTTGCCCCTCTTTGAAGCAAAGTGTGATGATGAGTTGATTCAAAGAATAATCTCATTTTGATGATGATATTGATTTGATAGGATGCCCCAGCTCTTGATTGCTAAATTCTGGTATGATGATGCCCCCTTGGGAGATCAATTGAGATAATTGATCTTTGGAGTTTTGTGAGATTGATATCCCAATAGATTTGATTTGATTTCTACCATTGTGTTTTGATGAAAATGCGAGTTCTTGTATTATCTTGATTGCTTAGATGGGTAAGATTGAAAAATCTTGATTAATTAGATTCAGTATGGTTTCAGGAAGGATTCATCCTGTATAAGACAATGATGATCAAAGCGTCTGGTTTCAGGAAGGATTCATCCTATATAAGACATGATCAGAACGTCTGGTTTTAGGAAGGATACATCTTGTATAAGACATGAATTATAACCAAATCGTCTAGTTTTAGGAAGGATTCATCTTGTATAAGACATGATCAGAATCAATTAGGTTTGATTGAATGATTTGATTAGGTTGATTAGATAAAGAACTGGCAATTTGTTGATATCAAGTTGCAGAAATATTTGGATATGCTGATTGTTGATTCTGTTGAGAGAGATAGCATAAGAGTTGATAATATCATGAGAGAGATGAGTCATCATTCTGATTGCGTATACACTTGTGATGATACTTTGTTGATTATTGCGATAGATTTAACCTTGGATAAAAGGAGCATGTAGGATCCCATGCAAGAATGAAATGCAAGCTAAGATACAAATGAAATGCAATGGAATGCAAACTATGACCAGACCAGTCACTCGGTTATTTTGCATTTTTGTCATCATTGAGATTTTTGAAATGTGGGAAGTGAGTGCAAACATCGATGGTATAATTAAACCGTGATGACCTGAGCACTTCTTTCCTAGATTTTGATATAGCAAGTTAACACAAGCATCGAGGTATAATTGAACCGAGATAACCTGAGTGTTGTTTGCGTAAAACAGACAGTATTAATCATTTCAATATGTAAATCGAAAATATCTTCAATGATACTTCAATGATCATGTCCCGAGACAAATTTGCACATATTAATGATTAATTTTCAGACAGCAGACAAGTAAAATGTCATGTTTCTTCCTTGTTCCTCTAGTCAAAGACATCCTGGAGTCACTCAGAAATCATGATAGCGAAAAACAATATAGAAAAATTGAACAATCATGTTACAATCATTATCCAAAAGATATTATTCCACTGAAAAGTGTGTGATGTGCTTTGATTGACTTTGTGATAGCTTGATAGTTGATAGTTTGATCTTGTGTTCAATGTTGGATGTGTCTTAGTTTTTGCTTGATAAGAGTTGTCTAACTTTTTGTTCTACTTGTTTGATTAAGCTCAAAATTGATCAATAGTTTTGGCCCCAGCTAGGTGTAGGATTTTTCCCCAAGCCTAGAAACAAAGTTATTATGATATATCCAATGATCCAAACCATGGCAAGAAGCCACTTGGGATGTCTACGTATGAACAAAGGCGTATGATGCATATGAATAGCGCTGATGGAAGATGAATGCAAGTGGAAAGAATGCGTGAATTAATAGATGGAAGAGCTAGCGGACAGATAGTACCTATTTGCCAAGTTTTCATCATCTATTTTTATTGCACTTTTTCTGATATTTGATTTTTTTTTGGATTTTCTGCTTTTTCAATGTTTTTTATTTTTTCTGCTTTTTCACTATTTTTTTTTTGTTTTTTTTTTTCTAATTTTTCACTATTTTTTATTTTTTCTAATTTTTCAGACAAAATTTCTTCAGGTGAACGCTATTGATAGGTTCCTCGAGCTGATCTCCATCCTGTGTTAGCTAATATGATCCCGATCCAAATATTGTTGTGTTTACAAACGGACCTAACCAGTTTGGTTCAAACTTGCCTTTATTTTCTCGATCTGCCTGGTTGCCTGGATATTCCTTTAGCACTAGTTCTCCCACTTGAAAGAATCATGGTTTAACCTTGTGATTATAGCTTCGACACATTATTTGCTGATATACCTTTAGATGATCAAAGGCATTTTGTCTTCATTCATGGATAAGTTCTAACTCTTGTAGTCTAGATACTCATTGTTCTTCATCTGGGATGAGACCTTTTAGTGACACATGTAGAGAGGGTATCTCTACTTCGATTGGAAATATGGCTTCTGATCCATATACAAGAGAGAAAGGTGTGGTACCTATCGGTGTGCGGATACTAGTGCAGTAGGCCCATAGAGCAAGGTTTAGTTGAATATGCCAATCTTTCCTAGCATCATTCACTATCTTTTTGAGGATTTTCAAATAGTTTTGTTAGATGCTTCTGCCTGCCCATTTCCCTATGGATAATATGGTGTGGAGAATCTGTGTTGGATTTTGAACTTCTCACATAGCTCTTGTACATCCTGATTCTTGAATGGTCACCCATTATCTCTGATAATGGTCATTAGTATTCCATGACGATAGATGATATAATTCAAGATAAATGCAACAATTTGTTTTCCTATGATGTTTATGAGAGGTACCGCCTCAATCCATTTTGTGAAATATTCAGTAGCTACAAGGATTAATTTGTGTCCATTAGATGAGGAAGGATTTATCTTTCCTACTAGATCAGGTCCCCATTGACAAAAAGGCCAAGATGTTGCTAAAGCATGTAGTTCTTTTGTTCGTGCATGGATCAAGTTCCCATGGATTTGACATTGTTTGCATGTTCTTGCTATTTTAAAAGAATCTCGTTCCATAGTCGGCCAATAATAGCCCAAGCGTATGAGTTTTTTTGAAAGGGTACAACCACTTGAACGAGTGCCACAAATGCTGTTATGGACTTCATGTAAAGCCTTCTCAGATTCTTCTTGTTTGAGACATCGTAAGAGAGTATCGTCTAGACCTCGTTTGTACAAAGTATCCACGATGAGAGTAAAATGAGAGGATTGGAAAATAAAGTTTCTCTTTTGGTTCTTCGATAAGTTAGGAGGTAAGATGTTATCTTTCAGGTATGTGTAAGTTTGGCCATAGCGGGAGGAATCATGTCCAATAAGTTCACAGATGGTTTGGGAATCAGGACAATTAAAAGTGGGATGAAACAACTCTTCTACCAGGAATTCATAACATTGTTGATTTTCTTGTGTCTGCAATAAAGAAGAAAGTTTAGCCATGGCGTCTGTAGCTTTGTTGTCATTTCTTGGAATCTGTTCAAAAGTTATTTCTACAAAGTACTTCTTGATATCATCCACCATCTTTTTGTAAGGCATGAGTTTGTCATATTTTGTTTGATAGTCATCATTGATTTGATTAATGACAAGCTGAGAGTCTCCAAAGACCTGAAATTTTTTAATGTTCCATCCTACAACCATTTTCATACCTGTTACCAATGCTTAATATTCAGCTATATTGTTTGAACATGGAAAGCTTAATTTGTATTCTTTCGGGATTGTATGCCCTTGTGGCGTGATGAATAGAATTCTTGCTTCTGATCCGTGTTATGTATATGAACCATCAAAGTATAGTTGCCATATTTTTGTTGTGACTGTTAGGATATCAGCATCGGGAAACTCAATCTATAGAGGATGGTCATCTTGAAGTGGTGTCTCTACTAGTTGATCTGCAATGACTTGTCCCTTGATAGCTTTTCTGTCAACATATTTGATATCAAACTCACTTAGAATCATGATCCATTTTGCTAGTCATCATGTCAATGTGGCTTTGCTGAGTAAATACTTCAGAGGATCGATTTTAGCTATCAACTTGATGGAGTGAGATAGTAGATAGTGTCATAGTTTTTTAGAAGCAAAAACTACTGCCAAGCATGCTTTTTCTGTTGATGAATAGTTGACCTCATATCCCACTAGTGTTCTGTTGATGTAGTAGATGGCTCATTCTTTTCCTTCCTTATCCTCTTGTGCAAGTAAAACTCCTAATGATGCTTCAGTAGTTGATACATAGAGTAATAATGGTTTTCCTGGAATTGGTGACATTAGAACAGCTGGTTGCATGAGATATGCCTTGATCTTGTTGAATGCTTCTTCACATTGATGGTCCCATTTGAAATTAACATGCTTGTGCAATAGGTGAGTAAATGGTTGACATTTATCGGCTAATTGAGCCACAAATCTTCTGATTGACTGGAGTCTTCCTTGTAGGGATCTTAGTTGACTAATATTCTTGGGAGATGCCATTTCCATGATTGCTTTAACCTTAGCTGGATCTACTTTGATTCCTCTTGTTGAAACAATGTATCCCAATAGCTTTCCTGAAGTGACACCAAAGGCACATTTCTTAGGATTTAGCCTTAACTTGTATTGTTCTAACCTGTCAAAGATCTTTTCCAGTATATTTATATTTTCTTCTCTATTGTATGATTTAGCCAATATGTCATCCACATAGTCTTCCATGAATGTATGCATCATGTCATGAAATATAGTTCTCATAGCTCTTTGATATGTAGCACCTATGTTCTTTAATCCAAAAGCCATGACGTTCCAGCAGAAAGTACCCCATGGGCATGTAAAAGTTGTCTTTTCTTGATCTTCGGGTGCTATTTTGATCTGATTATATCCAAAGAAACCATCCATTAGAGAAAACATGGAGTGTCCAATAGTTAAATCTACAATGATGTCGATGTTAGGCAAAGGAAAGTCATACTTTGGACATGCGTTATTAAGATCTCTGAAGTTTGTGCATATTCTGATGCTTTTATCTGGTTTTGAAACAAGAACAATGTTGGATACCCATTGAGGATATGCTACAGGTCTGATGAATCCTACATCCAGTAATTTTTTTTAATTCTACTTTGACTAGAAGAGCGATATGAGGATGCATTTTCATTAACTTTTGTTTGACTGGTTTGGCTCCTAGACTAACATTCAGGTGATGCATAATAAGTTCTGGATCTAACCCTGGCATGTCTTCATATGACCAGGCAAAATTAATTTTCCATCATTTGAAGAATTCCACATATTGTTGCATTTCTACCTTTGATAAAGATGTTGCTGGATGAAGAATCTTTGGTTGCTCTATTGTGCCAATGTTAACTGCCTTTGTTGGTTTTATCAAAATGGATGATCTTTCTTGATAGTGCTTAGGTAAAGTGTCAAATTTCCCATCTTTTGATGCCTCAAGGAGGTTTTCACCATTAGATGCGTCCTTTCTTTTTACTTTTTCCTAGTCTAATGTTGCCAAGAAATGGTTTTCAGCATTAGACCTGATATTGCTTTCTCTATTTTCACTTTTGCGACTAGCAGATTTGGCACCCACTTGACTGGAAGATGCATTGCTGAAATTCCTAGTTAAAGTTGTGATGGGTTTGTTTGTGTTAAGATATACAGATTTGGCATGGTCGTTTGGAAAGGTATCAATAGAAATATGTCCTCATTTTCCCAATCAATAAACTCAAGGTGGATTAGAGGTAAGGGATCTTCAGGTTGGTATGTTTCAAGGGTTTCAAGGGTCATGATGGATGTATCAAAGTTTTCAATATGTGTGTCGATGTGTAGAACGGTACTCTCATTCGAATGATCTCATGTGAGAAGTTTCTAATCGTCCTTGGTTAAGTCCAAGTTAGCCGAATGTGATTCTAATTCAAGTGAACTAGTTCCTGATGTTTGTCCTGCATACGTGTGAACTACATCAACTTCTACATCTCCTTCAAAGCATTTTTCTTCAGCTGATTCTTCATAGTGATAAGAATCCCATTCCCATTCATTAGAATCTGTATCACTTGCAACTTGTAGTCTACAGATTTGGTCATATAGCATTTCTTCCACTTTTTTGGCTATACTTTTCCTTCTTTCATATTCAACCTCTTCAGGACTGAGATTGAGTTTTGTCAACTTTTCTATGAGTTCTCCTGAACTTATATTAGCTTCTTTCTTGTTTTGTTTGAGATTTAATGTTGCTTGAGAGATATTTTTAGTTTGTTTCTCTTGTTGATTTGAAGCTTGTTTCTTTTTCCATTTTGTGTTTGCTTGTGCTTGTTGCTTAACTGATTTTTCTTCCCTTTCAATTGCCAGTTGTTCTTGTCTGTTTTCATATTCCTCTTGTTGTGGACTAAAAGATGTGTCTTCCAGTATAGTGAGTTGTCCATACCCTAAACCTATTTTGTCTATAGTCTGCTGAGTATGAGGCTGAGTAGGTTCTGAGATACCTTCTTTTCTTTTTCCTATAGGGCTTGTCCCAGTGTATCCCATCCTTTGAAGAATAATGAATCCTTTTCCATATTTTTCTGTAGGTATTCTAACAATGTTGACCTTTTCTTGAACGTCTTCATCTTTGTATAGCCATTGCAATACATCTTTGTCTTATGTCTCCTCTGATAAGGTTCCAACACTAATGAATGCTCCATCAAATATTGGAAGATGTTTCACAATTGGTTGTTGTTTAGAGCTTGATGGTTTTCCCAAGGATTTAGGAGAAAGTGGTAATTATGATGTTGAGTATTCTCCATTCCCTCGATCTCTTAGCTACATTTGTTTTTCCATACTTGATAGAATAGAGGCGAATGATTTTTCCTTGGATTGTCTGTTCGAAGATGTTGCTTCCCTGTTATGAGGAACAATTACTTCCTGAGCCATTTTTAGATTGCTACAATATTGGAATGGATTTGCATCTGTAGATATTGTGATTTCTTGTCCTTCGTAGGGAAATTTTACACATTGATGATAGGTTGATGGGACAACTTGCAAGTCATATATCCATGGTCTCCCTAGGAGCACATTATATGATAGGTCCAAGTCTAGAACTTGGCATGCTGTGTCTTTTTGTAGAGGTTCCACTCTGATTGGTAGTATCACAATTCCCTTGGAGGAACGTTCTTCTTCATCATAGGCTTTTATAGTGATCCTTTTTCGGACATCAACTACATCTTTTGAATATCCTAAGGCACGAACAAGACTTAATGAGCAAATATTTAGGCTAGCTCCACCATCTATTAGAACACGCTTGACTCGCGTTTTGTGAATGAGGACTTCAATATGCAAGGGAGCATTGTGAGGGTGTTGCAGGGGCATGTCATCTTCATCAGTGAATGATAAGCAATGAGGGGTTGTGAGGTCTCCCACCATGGTTTGGAATTGATCAATATCAAGATCTTTAGATACAATTGTATCGACTATTGCTCGTTCAAGAATTTCTTTGTGTGCAGGTGAAAGTTTTAAATGTTCCAAGATTGATATTTGTGCGGGTGTTTTCTACAATTGCTCCACTAGATTGTATTGTTTTGCTGTAATGGATGATGTGTTTGTTGTAGGACCCGGCAAAAAAACTTTGGCTTTGCTTCTTGTGATAGCCTGAGCATGTTCTTGATTTTGTTTTTCTTTAACTACAATCACATTCACCACATTGTCATATGTATGCGCATAGTTTGCCTTTTCTTTACCCTTACCATTGTTTATTGTTTATGACTCACCTTTCTCATAGTTTGGAAGTGGAGTTTTGAAGGCGGTATGAGATTAATTTGTTGTATGTCCATCCACAGTTATTACGCCATTATCAATTAAGTCTTGTATGACATGTTTCAACTTTTGACAATTATCTGTGAGATGTCCCTTGTTTCGATGGAAACCGCAATACTAATTATGGTTCCACCAAGGTGGTTTGATTTGAGGTTCATAGTTCCTTTCTTCTGGTAAAGTGATCAATTTGTTTGCGAGAAGTGTCTTTAGTACTAATCCAAGGGGTTCACCAATGTTTGTGAATTGTCTTCGAAAGAAAGTTTTGATAGTTGCTCTTTGGTGATTGTTGTTTTGTTGTGCTGTTGCCGAGTGAGTAGATAAATTGAAAACCGGTTGCTTTGGTTTCACATTGTTGTTATCTACTATTCCATCATTGATGACATTTTGATTTCTATTCCAAAACTTTGTCTTATCATTGTGATTGTTGTTATTGTTATTGTTAGGAGGATGGACTCCTTATTTGTATATTTTCAACTCACCCTTCTTTATCATGGCTTCTTCCATTCTGATTCCATTATCAACCATTTTTCCAAAGCTTTGATTTCCTTGCATTTTTAAGTAATAACTCATTTGATCATTTAAGTTGTCAATGAATATGTCCATTTTTTTGTACTCTAGCAATGTACGAGGATACCATGATGCTAGGCATCTCCATCATTGTAAGAATGTCATGAAGGGTTCTCCACTTTTTTGTTTAGTGTTACATAGGTCTAGCATTGTTACTTCTTGTTGTATGTTGTAGGAGTATTGTGAAACAAACTTATCCACCAACTCTGAAAATGATCTAATTCCAGGTGTAAGTTTGGAGAACCATTCCATAGCTAATCCAGTTAAGATTTTCGGAAATAGTCTCATTAAGTAGGTATCCTCATGTGTAAACTCCATATTCATTGTGCAAATTTTTTGCATATGATCTTGAGGATCAGTACTTCCATCATATTTTTCATATCTCGGAGTTTCAAAACCTATAGGAAATGGTATCATGTTTAGATTTTTGTCAAAAGGATAAGGACAGATTTCTTGAAGTGAGTATCATCTAACATTTCCTCTTTGCATCTCTTGGATTTGTGTTTGCATTGCTTACAGTTGCTGTGTGAGAGTCATGATAGGGTTATCAACATGATTTGTTCTTGCATGACCATGATTTTGCATTCTAGGAGGATTGGGATCTCTTCTTGTTTCATCTCTAGCTCTTCTTGTATCCTCATTGAATTGAATGTTATTCAGGATTTCTACTTCATCTCTTCTAGGTATGTTGGTTTCTTCATTGGTTCTAGTGGTATTGGGAATTGATGTGTCATTCATGTGGAGACCAAAGATGTCCTCATATTGTTAGTTATTAAAGAAAGGGTCACTTTTCTTTTGTTTTAATTTATTCACATCAAAATCTTGGGGAAGTGTAGCACCAGATTTGGCTAGCATTAGAAAGTATTTTTCTTTTTCTTCCTCCAACAATTTTGGCATAAATTAGTCGAACTGGGGATCTTTCTTGTTGTCTCTAATGTTTTGTTTTGTTATTTATTCCTCAACTTGTATTCCATCTTCATGTTCCATGGTTATATGCTCTTCAAATGTTTTCAATGTTTCGATTTCAGTCTCTGCGATCCTTCATCTCTGAGCTCTAGTTAGAACGAGCATACACGTGTGTTATTTTTCTTAGGATTCGATTGTCCAAAAGTCTGTTTTGGGTAAGTGATCTATAGTCAATTTCAAGGCAATAGAGTGATATGACACTAAAAGAGAATTCAAGTGTTTAAAGGTTTACAAGTTTTTTGATCTTCGATTTAGGAGTGCAATGGTGATGATTTGATAAGAACCAAGTCTAGTAGGAACAATCTATCCTACGATGTGGGAAAAAATTGTCCTAACCAAATGTTTCAGTTTCGTGATAAAGGATGATTGATCCTGATGAGAAACTATGTTTGAGTGATCAGTTTATCAAAGAGGGTGATAATGCACTTTGAGATGTTTAGATCTTGAACTTGTTGGGGGTGAGCACTTGAAAATATTGGGAAGTATATTTTCTAGAGTCTGATTTTGATAGGTGATAACTTGACCAAGAAAACCAAGAAGACAATCTAAGCATGGATTGACAGATAACAGGTGTTTATGCTTACTGCAAATTGATCAGGCAGAAATGATAAATCTGAAACAGGCATGCAGGACACAGCTCTGGACTGAAAGATGCAAAGTTTCGTATGACATGAGATTCAACTTAGGATGACACAAGATACAGAGCCATATGACAAAACAAATTTTTTCATATAAACAGCAGCAACTCGTACGACTTGGGATTATAGACCATATGACAAAACACCTATCTCGTATGACACAGGATAGCAGATAGTACCACAAATAATTTTATGCAAGTTAAATCGTCTAACAGAGATTATGACTCATGCTACAGAGAATTAAAGCTCATACGATAGGTTGCAGAGAATGGTGAAAAGTATTTGTTTTGCTGATTTTGATCTTTGAATTCTGATGATGTTTTGTTGATGTTTTCTAGTTTTTTAGGTGTCTGATTTTCTCATTTAGGGATGAATACATAGCAAACACATGATGTGATAAATGACTCCAATCAACCTAAACCCTAAGGAAGTTGGTTGAGAATGAAAACCCTTTCTTGCTGACTTAGGTACACACCCAATAGCTAATCAGAATACAGCCGCTGAGTCTCACACAATGGATTCTCAACGTCGTATTATTTGACTCTAAACGCTAATGGGGGCATGATATGGTAAGTGTCTTGGGAGAGTTACTATCTCTCTTGCACAAAGATTATCACCCTTTTGAAGGTGAATCGGGTAGCTTCTATTTTAACCTGCACTAGTAAGGGATCTGTTCGGCGCGTCGAGGTATAAACTCAATTAAGAGGTCTCCCAGCCTTGAAAACCAAGGTCTGATATACCCAAAGGTACAGAGGAGAGTTATTCCCGAGAACTGTCGTTGCTTTGATTTTCATCAAAAACACATTTATTTTATAGTGGGTTTGGATTACTTGGCGTTAGTTGTTCCCACTTAGGTCGTTCTCCTCTCACTGGCCTTAAGGGCAAAGAGTTAATAACTCCTCGGGAGGGCAGGCCTGCTAAAGAGATACACTAATGAAAGCAAAAGATGAGTCTAGCTCTCTGATCACCTAAGAAAGGTGAGAGCATACTCACCTATCATCAAAGACATGAAAGACATAGTTATTCATTTCTTTAAGCCCAAATTGAAGTGTGCCTAAAAATCTTAAAGAATACACAAACTTTTTGCTGAATCCTTAGGCAACCTGCAAAATAAATTCATTAGTAGTCATGATTGTGTTTTGAATTTCTCTTTGACAAGCGTCCTGTAGAAAAGAGTTAGGCTGCAAATATCTCATAAATAGATCAGAGTTAGTGTTAGAAAATTTCGGATTAGAATCAGAAAACCCTAAAATGCAGTCTGTTAAAAATCACAGAGACAGAGACTCGTACAAGATAAATTTCTAGTTAGTATGACAGAACTTTAGATTTCGTACAGTATCCAAAACAGGATCGTACGACACAAGATCAGCCTAGTATGAGTAAATAATTTGCAAGAAATAGACTCGTACGACACATATTTAGACTTTGTATGAATAAAGAATTTGCAACATAAAAACTTGAATGACACAGATTTAAACCTAGTACAAGTCAGGATAAGGTGTCGTCCTAGACTAGAAGGAAGTTCGTACAAGCTGAAAAGCCAACTCGTACAAATTTCTGCACTAGAGCCAGATAGAGAAGATGTTTGTTGAGGATTAAGAGGCCAAAAGTGATGATTCTGGCTCCACGGTGGGCGCCAAAATGTCATGCTCTATGAAGTGTACTTGTACCTGCAACCACAATGCACTCAATAAATCATTATAAGCAATGGTTAGTGAATTAAAACAATGAAATGTAAAACCATAGCTAATCGACTTATTGCCTCCTAGTAAATGTGTGTATGAATTTTGCTCTCAGATCTTGCTATGCAAATTCCAGTGACTTGACTACACTTAGATGGAGGATTTGAATGATGAAGATGCATGATTTAGCAAGAATAGCATGATTAGGCTATATGAGTTCATGATTGATCTAGAAAATGAACTAGATTAAGATGCAATTAAGCTAAAATTGAGCATGATAACATTGCTAAGAATGATAAACTAGAAGCTAGATGCCTATAGTAACAATGCATAAGATGAGAATGAGATGGGATGCAAAAATGATATGAAATTGGGACCCTTTGTGCTCCAAAATGAGGTCTATTTATAGGATTTCCAAGGCTAGGGATGATGTGGTAGGAATCAATGGTCAAGATTGATCTGAAGATATCAATGGTTAAATTGGAGGAGGATGGTAAAGGGGGTTGGATTAAAGGGAACATATGTCATCTCTATGGTGACAAGTGTCAAGAGGCTTCTAGAAGAGTTGGATGAAAGGGAACACTTAGTGACAAGTGTTACAAAGGTTCTAGAAGATGTTGGATGAAAGGGGACATGTGGGTAGGTAGAATGGGTTAGGTTTAGAGTGGTAGAAGTTAGGAGAATTTGAATTCAAAAATTCAAATAATATGAAAAGGCTAATTAATTTCAACAAATCATGATTGATTTGTTTTAATTAATTAAAGGATTATAAGAAATGATTTTGGTGGAGGGGAATTAATTAATTTGAATTAATTAATTAAAGGGGATTAAATGAACCTACTTAATAAATCCTTAAATTTATTAATAAGTAGATGAAAAGAGAAATTTAATCAAATTTCTTAGTGAATTCAATTAAATTGGGGAGGAGTATTAATTAAATAATTGATTATTTAATTAAATATCTTCACACCATTTTTAGTTGTATACACCACCATCTTATGTGAAAGAGTTGACGGTCAGCAATTTTACAATAAAGTATGCTTGGATGCCACATGTGTTCATTGCGGTGACTAGCGAAATTTGCTAATGTGTGAACATATGGATAGTACACATGTTATTGGGAATGAACTAGTGGATTTTTGGCAAATATAAGATAGTGACCTATAGTGTAAAAGATGGAAAAGAAGCAAAAAGGTGTGATTTTGTCACTGAAAAGATTCTTGTGTATCAGTTTATGGGCATTTTTTGGTGAGAAAATATTGTATGAGTATGCAAGGCATGTTAGGATAACCAGTGGACAACTGAGAGGGGGAGGAGGTGAATCAAATGTCAATGGACTATATCAATTAAACCACTTTATAACCTTTAACTGATCCACATAAACATTGAATACCAGAAAAGCAGAAACAGATACCAGTAAACAATAAAACTTAAGAATGAAACAAATAATCAACACAATGCAACCATACCACATAACACCATGATTTGTATGTGGAAAACCCGATAAAGGGAAAAACCACAGTGGGAAGCCTACCCACAGTCAAATGATACTTCTGTAGAAAGTATGTGATACAATGAGGGGATTGCACATGTAGGAAGGCACACTACCTAGAGTGTACTTCTCATTACAAAAGAGTCTCACTGACTACAGAGAGGTTATAACCACCTCAAAATAATTGGACAACAATCCAGATGAATGAACTTCTAGAGCTAGCATCTACCATGCTTGATTACAGTCTTGATTAAGCTCAATACCGAAGGTCTATGACCTCTTACATAAACCCAATTCGATCTTTAATGATCGACCAAAACTCCTTCACATATAATATTACATTCCCATTCCCATACCCATTAATTCCATGATCTACAGTGAGATCTTACATCAATTTATACCAACCCTAAGGCCTAAACCAATTAGGTCGGCCACCTAAAAGATATTACAATAAGATCATTACATACATGACTATTACAATGATATGTCATGTCATCTTTAGACCAAAAAAACATTAACAAATCCATAAATCATCCTGGTAATGTGTAGAGAACACGTTGACATGATACTGGTCCTTAACCTAGATAGGTATCAGACGTAATTTGGGTCTACCATGCCAAAGCGATCTCTACAACCAGTCGATGTATGATAAGAGGTCATCTTCTGCATCCTGAATACCATCTAGAAGCCGCACCAACACTATTTATGCACCCTATCAAAGATTCTCAAAAAAGGCTCTGCTGGTAAAACCTTAAACCCTTACCGGTATAGGCTTACTAGAGTGTATGAGAGAATCCGATCACCAAGTCAATACCAACTAAACAAAACATGCTGCAACAACATGTAACACATTAAACCAAATATAATCCATTGATCCAAACATGTCGAAAGTGTCCAACAGTTAGTCCCTTTTGCTAGTAACACTAGATCTTTTGTCGGTAACCAAAACCTGTTTGTGGGTAACCAGAACCTATCTGATGGTAACCAACCATAATAGCTAGTGTTGACATCAATGACAAAACATCAATGCAACACATAATCAATTCCTCCATATTGCCAACAATCTCCCCCTTTGGCATTGATGGCAACACTAGATGTGAAAAATTAAACATCTAAGTGCCAAGAAGTGCCAAACATTTCTCATGGAAGATATAACAATGAAAAATGGAAAATCCCAGAAACTCCCCCTGAGGAGTGCAGTCCAATCTAAATCTCTCCCATAAACATTATTTTTCACATATAACTCTCCCCTTTTGATATTAATGCCAAAGATATGACATAGATATCAAAATTCTATGAATCTCAAAGCTGACTACTCCCCCTAAGTAGTAGCACCACTACATCAATTCGGAGGAAAGGATAAAGTTGATGATGCATACCGGACTAATGCCAACCTGCATCACTTAAGTCTTTGTTAGAGGGGTAGATACCCCTAGCCTGTCTCTCAAATATTCAAATGATTCCTTACATAGTGGTTTAGTGAATATATCTACAATCTACTCTTTAGTGTTCACATAAACCAATTTGACTTCCTTTTCTTCCACCTTTTTCTATAGAAACTTATACTTTATTGATATATGCTTAGTCTTAGAGTTAAATATCGGATTCTTAGACATGTCAATAGCTACAAAATAATCGTATTAGATAATTACCGGTTCACTATAATTTACCTTGATATCCTTCAACATTTGCTACATCCACAAGACTTGAGTGCAATTATTTGCTTCTGCAACATATTTAGCTTATGTAGTAGATAAAGAAATGCATGACTATTTTTTGTTGATCCATGAAACCAGTTTCTTTCCAAGAAAGAAATCTCCACCAGAAGTGCTCTTCCTGTCATCAATATCTCCTGCCCAATCTAAATCTGTATATGCACATAAAGTGAAGTTATTATCTCTAGAATACCATAAGCCATATTTTGTTGTTCCTTGCATATACTGAAATATCCTCTTTACTATACATTCATGATTTTCTTTAGGATTACTTTGATATCTTGAAACAATACTTACTGTATTCATAATATCTGGTCTAGTCTGAGTTAGATATAACAAGCCACCAATCATAGACTTATACCTTGTCGAATTCACCAGTGCAGATGTGTCTTTGATAGATAATTTCTCACCTGTCACCATAGGAGTACTTACCAGTTTGGAATTATCCATACCAAACTTCTTCAACAATTCGCTTAGATACTTAGTTTGACAGATAAAGATGCCTTTGTCAGTTTAAGTAATCTTCAAACCTAAGAAAAATCTCATTTCACTAATCATGGACATTTCAAATTCATTCTTCATATTGTTAGAAAATTCCATGCACAATTTATCTTCTCCTCCAAAAATGATATCATCAACAAATACTTCAATAATAAGAATATCATCATTAGTGGTCTTGTAATATAAATTACTGTCAGCACCGCCTTTAGTAAAACCAAGCTTCAAAGATATTTATCCAACCTTGCATACTAGGCTCTAGGAGCTTGTTTCAATCCATATAATGCTTTCCTTAACCTACAAACCATATCTTTGTCATCTGTCGGTGAAAATCCATCAGCTTGCTCAATGTATACTTCTTCCTCAAGTTCACCATTCAAAAATGCACATTTAACTTCCATTTGATAGACCTTATAGTTCTTATATGCTGCATAGGCAAGAAATAGTCTAACAACTTCAATTCTAGCTACAGGTGCAAATGTCTCACCATAATCAATTCCTTCCATTTGAGAATATCCTTTACAAACTAGTCTAGCCTTTTTTCTTACAACTTGACCATCCTCATTTATTTTATTTCTAAAAACCCATTTAGTTCAAATAACATTCTTATTTTTAGGTCGGGGAACTAAAGTCCAAGTCTCATTCTTTTCTATTTGATCTAATTCATCTTCCATAGCCTTTAACCAATGTTTATCTTAATAAGCTTGAATAACAAATGTTGGTTCAATTTGAGAAATAATACATACCTCTTCATTTACCAGTCTTATTCTTGCCATAAATCCCTTGTTCCTATCTTCAATGATTTGATCTTTAGAATGATTTAGTCTTACATAACTTGGTGTCTTCTGAATTTCAGGTTCATTGTTCTGATCATCAATCATAAATGAATTTTCTGATTGTAATGGTGTAACTGTCTCAGTGTCTTGTACCGGTTGAGGCATTTTCAGTTCAGTTATGATCATTTCCACTATCGGTTCTATTGTTCTCCATTTTGAAAACTTTTGTTCCTTCTCTTGAAAAGTGAAAACTATTGCCTCTATGCTGCAATGGAAGAGAACAATAAAAGTTTGAAATAAAGACAACAATATGAGGTTCTAGACTTAGGAAACCTCCTACACTTTAATCTTATAAAAGCTTGGGCAGGTGAACCCTTTAAGACTATTTTCTCACAAAAATATTAAACATTTTGGAGGAAACCAGTGTAAATTCCTGCAAATTTCCCTTACTGACCAGTACAACTAAACCTAAATGGAAAGCCATTTTTGTCTTTTCAATAGGATCACAAAATGCACCCAAAGACCCAACAGGTAAACCAGTGCCTTATATGGGCAACAGAGTCATCTATAACAGAATGCAACCTGACAAAAGAAACTAATACACAAATCAAAAATTCCTGATTTGTTGACTCTGAATATGCCTGACATATACAAAGTCCTAATCTGCACTAGAATTCATCATCCAATCCACACCAAAAGTATTGATATCAATGACTTTGTTTAAAGTAAATTTATATTTTCCTCCTTGAGAAAAAGACTAAAACACAACTTCATTAGATGCCTAGCAAATCATTTCAAATAAGTGATCCTTGATTACGTAAAAGGAATAAACACCAGTACAATGACACAGAGACAATATAAGTCTGAGTTTAAATTCTTTGGACTGTATATTTCATTCCTCTGTTAGACAAGTACTTCATATTTGACTCAGAAATTGCTGATACAAAGGCCTATATTAATTTTGCCAGAGTTTAGCCACAAAAATCGTGTCCCCTTTTCTAGGTAGCCTTGGTATCCTTTTATAGAAAATCAGGATGCAACAAGCTTTGGGCTATCTCCCAAAAAAATCTTACCCTAACTGTCATTTTTACTAAAAGTTACATTATTGTGCCCTTATAGTTGAGGGAGAAACCTAACATACTTCCTGGGATGCGTTCTTCATTAATTCATTGGTCATTCAGTTGGAAATTAGTTGATTAGGCAGGCTCCGATCTCCCAAAATTGGTTGCAACCACCGATAGCCACATAATGCCAATGTATCATTTTGTGCCAGAGCATTGATGAGTTCTTATCTTAAGAAAACACACAACCACATACCATTATGTTTTTTGTACATTGCCTTGAGTACCTCTCACCAACTTTGCACTTTGAACAATATCTGATGGGATTTGCACATCTCTGACATCATTTCTTTTTAATATTTTAAAATTTGGCGCCAATGAACCAAGAACACCATCTTTCTGAGCACCTTTCCCTTATTCGCCATGTCATGGCCTTTAAAGTTTGGGCGTGTTTCCATTGCGGTATAGCGACAGCCACCCGATCATGGGAAACTAACACGAATGTTAACTTTCCTAAGTAATCCGCTTAGAAAATGGGCCCCGCCACTTGGTCTCTGATCTATTAAAAAACTTAACCACTACCTTTAGCAGTCCACCGTAACTGCTTACCTTAACCGCTGGCAATAACCACTATTTGGATCCACCGCTAGTGGTTTGTCTCTATGTCATAGGTGCTAACCATCACACACCTTCAGACTGTTGTGTAGCGACAACCGTCAATCATCATAGGACTTGCTTGTTCTTTATTTCCTCTGGATTGCTCAAATTTTCCATTCGGCCCCACCGCTTGGTCGCCAAGTCACGGCTATTAGCCATTGGACATCTTTTCATTGCAACTTGGCGACAACCGTAGATCTTGTTGGCATTTTTTATTTTTATGTTGTGATTGTCATTGATGGACACACACTTGCTTTGAGATCACTTTTTGTATGTATGAGTTATGCTCAACCAATATTTGTTTCAAACCGGTATTATGTTGTAGTCTTTAGACTATCGGTGTTTTGCAGAAAGTGTTTACCGATCTCAAGCGGTTTGAGGATCTCAAGCGAAACGGAGAAAAGGAACTAAAAGCGGCAGTTATCATTTTCCCAGTCTTCATTTTTGTCAACCGGTAATCTATTTAATAATTAAACCGGTATTACTCTAAGTTACCAACTGGTAATCGGTAAAGTTGTATAAACTAGTAATACTCTGTATTGACTTACCAACCGCTATATTTTTGTGATGAGTTACCATCCACCGACACTTTGATGGTGATTTTGTGTCGTGTTACCAAAAGTATCTAGATACACTAAACCTGGGAACTTGCAATGTAATCCTATTGGACCGACATGAAATCAGATTCCTTTTTAAGGACATCATGTCTAGGGTTTTAGAAAATGTAGGTGTTAGGGTTCAAGGTGATTGTTGAGGTTTTTTTCATGTGCGATTACATTTGAAGAATAAGTCTGTGTGAAGAAATAGAGTGTGGAGATATTGAAGACTGAAGTAATGCTGCAATGCATTAACAATGAGCTATCATGGATCTAACCAAGCAGACTGTGCTATATGCTAGATCATTCACTTGTTGATTACTCACATCTTTGACAAGTTGGAAACCCTTAATCGGTAATGCCCAGAAAAGCCTTTGTAAAATCCTCTAATAAGGTGATTCACATCTGTGGATCTAAAATCCTCTCACAAGGTAGTCTTTAATCGGACTTATCTCCTAACAGAGATTGAGATTCCTAATAGGATCTGTTCTGGTAAAGAACATTGTATGACCTTAACTGGTTTGGTTACTATTCTACAGATAGTTACTTGTGAGTTTCATCTCACCGTGGTTTTTCCCATTTGGGTTTCCACATCAAAATCTCTTGTGTTATGGTGATTGTGCTTCTATGGGTGAATGCCTTACTTACTATTTGGTTTGCATTTGTGTTAACCGGTTTGTTAGTTAAATTGTTATACAGGTTTACTGCTAAACTGTTAAAGTGTCTAAGTTCAGTATTTTTTGGTATACTAATTCACTCCTCCCCCCCTCTTAGTATTCATCAATTGGTATCAGAGCCAACCATTCTATAAGTCTAACCACTTGGAAAGAGATATGGGGGAATACACTGTGAGGGAACTTACTCATCGGCTCACTCAGACTGAGCAAGCCTATGATGAACTTAAAGTCAAATATAAGGCCTCTCAGGTAAAAAGAAGAGAGCATGCTAAAAAACTGATGGAGCTAACTGAAAACAGTTATTCTGATGAAGCGGACATGGAAGCCCTAGTTCAAGAAGTTGAAAAATTGAATGAGTCAAATGCCAATCTAAGAAGGGAACTTGAAGGACTAACTATCAGAATGTGTCAAGAGCTTGAGAACTGGAGGAAAGTTGAAGATCTGGTAAAAGACAATATCATGAGATCTTCAAGCTGAAGCAAGAGATCAGTGCATTTACCGCTCATCTTCATGAAATTAAAGTGGAAAAGGAAGAAATGCAAGGTGAACTACACATGGTTGTTTCTGAGAATGCAACCTTAAAGGAATCCAATGCTACTATTTCCAAAGAACTCACTGAGTCAAAGGAAATACTTGCCAAATTCAATAAGAGCTCTGTTAAGCTAGAGCAAAAGCTTGAATCAGCTAAATGGGTAAAGAATACTAATGGACTTGGTTTCTCTGAATATGAGGAAGGTGAGACCTCTGGAACAAAAGATGGAGAATCAAAGAAGCAACGGGCACCAAAGGATAAAGGTAAGCAAAAGTTCAAACCTGTTTGCTTTAATTGTCTCAAGGAAGGACACACTGCTAATGTATGTAGATGTAAGGCTTACAATAATTTTCCTTATTTTCTAAACAATAAGCCTAGACCCAATAGATTCAATGGTAATTGTTATGCATGCAACAAGTTTGGGAATAGAGAATTTAAATGCGGGTCTATCATGCACAACACCGAAAGGTATCCTCAAAGGAGTCAAGGAGTTTTTCCTGAACCCTCTGGGAACCGGAACCCAAACCGGTTTAATACCTATAATCATCAGTCAGGAAGCAATGACTATCAAGTGACAACCGGATGGAGAGCAACCTATTTGATCTATCATGGTAGTGGTCACACTGCTGCGACATGCAAAAGGAAGAATGGAAACATGAACAATGGACCTTGGAGAGCACCTAGAATGATTTGCTATCATTGCAACAAACTGAGTCATACAACAAGATTCTACAGAATGAGAAAGAACATATTGGATGATATACCGGTCACTTTGGAAGGAAAGATTGATGTTGAAACTGTTCAAGTGGATATGAAGAAAACCTGGATGAAGAAGCCAGAAGAAGTGTCTCAAGAAGAACCGGTTTCTGTACCTAGTGTGGAAGTCACTGAACCGGCAAACTAAGCATCAGAAAAGCTTAGGGGGAGCAAACGGTGAAATTTTTTGAACCCCCGGTTTACACCGATAAAAGACCTTAACTAGTATGTGATACTTGTCAACTAGCAGAAGACTGGAAATGATAAAAGGCAAATTAGGGTTTACGCCCTAATAGTGGAGCATTTATTATGGTAGGTGAAGAACTTGTCTAAAAGGATTTTTCAAGTCATTTTTCACTTATCAGTTCACAAGCGAAGAAGTTTTCAAGTACTGAGCGATGAAAAGCGATTTGGATTGCGATTCGAAGAATTTTTAAAATCTTGAAGAAGAATCAGAAGCTAATATCAGTCGGTCAAGTGTAGAACACAAAGCGGTATTTCAGCAATTGAAGGAGTGTGTGGCGAAGTGGAATTTGCAAGCCCTAAATTTTGATTTATGAAGGTATTTTCCAAATTTCTCTATTTATCATGGCTTCCACATCACACTCTAGTTCTAGTGTACCTGTTGATTCAATAGACTTCATCCAACGAAAGGCAAAATATAATGCCCTATCTCAAATACCTGTTGGTGTTATAGTGGAGGAAGGTATTTCAGACTATATTGATTGTAAAATTGAAGACCTAGGATCTCTAATGATCCATTCTTAGTTAAGCTTATTCTGTGGAAAGGACAAGAAGATCAAACCAGAATTCAATGTCTTGGAAAAGAATAAGCTTCACAATGCGGTCTATTTCCTTGAAGAGTTTTCAAATGATCACATCTGCATCATTCTTAGCAGAGTGCACAGTGACAAAATGTACTTAGAGCAGACACATGACATCACACCAGAAGCTATTCATGTCGTCACTGGTTTCTATAACATCGGTGAAGTGCCAACCCTAAGGAAGATCAGCAAGACCGAAATGACCAAGCTCACCGATTCTGTGAGCGACCAATGGGGAATGACCATCAATCCCTTCAAGGATGATCTAGTCAAATATTCCTGCATGGTAATAGGTTACCAGATGTTTTATGCTAGCAGGATCAACTATGTCTCTGCTGTAGCGGTAAATGCTACCTACAGGATGATCATGGAAGATGCATCATTTGATTTATGCACCTGTATGCAAAGGCAACTTCTGGTGAACCTAAAGTTGATTAAACAAGACAATGCCTTGAGATTTAAGTTTGGACAACTATTGGTAGGGTTGTTCTTCTACTTCCAAGGTTACTTCCCAGGAGTCGGAGATATTCAGTGGTCTGCCGACCAACCGATTACAAAGCAAATCAAGGAAAGTCTTAAAGTGGTTGGAACTGGTTATCCAAAAGTTCTGAATAAATACTTTAATGAGTTCAGATGCAAAATGAGTCAAAGAGTGAGAATATCAGGTGATATTATCAAGAAATATGAAGATGACATCTGCTTCACCATCAAAGTTGATGAGTGCATAATGGAGGCGGTTGAGCCTAGATAGGAAGAAGAGGAACCCATGGGATATGAGGTAATGTATGACATGCTAGATGGGTATGCCTCTACCCTACTCACCTTGCCCCTTGACCCAAAGGCAAAGAGAACCGGCACCTATTTGGAAAGGGTTACACCGGTTGAAGAACCTTCAGTAAAGAAGGGAAAGGCAGTGCCTTCAGTATCGGTACCGGTTACTGCAGTAAGTCCCAAAGTGACCAAGCGGTCACCAACAAAGAAGAAACTGGAAGCTACACCCGCCAAAGTGTTTGAGAGAAAGCGGAAGACAAAAGGCAACACACCGGACTCAGAGGACACTGTGTCTGAAGAATAGCATAAGAAGACTAGGCAAATGAGGAAAAAGACAAAGACAACCATCAATGAACTGGCAACATCTGCATCGGTAAATATTGATATTTCCTCCTACAAACCTTTGATACATTGTCAAAGAAGTATTAAGAATATTAGAAGAAAAGTGCTTGGTGATTTGAAAGAGTGCTTTGATGATTTTAATGATGATGAAAAGGAAGAAGTTGAATAGGAAGTCATTAAATATTTATGTATTAATGACCGGTGGCCATCAAAAATTAAATCTAAGACACCTGATTCTTTATATAATTCTTTAGATAACAAATGGCGCATTGCCATAGAGAAGGAACAGGAAATAAGAGAGGAAGTATTTTTACAATACTTTCATGATGTACCTAAATTAGAACTTTATGAAGTGGTGGAAAGATATAAGGGCCTCTTCTTCATGAGAAGAAGGAGACTCTTGTTGCTAGAAGGAAAATTCCCAGAAGTGGTAAAAGATACCCACTCCCTTTCTCAATCTACTCTAAAGTTACACCAAGTGGCAGAAGCCAACAAGAAAGCTGAGCAAGAACCAGAAATCAATAAACCGGATGAGGCGTATGACAGTGAAGGAATACCGGTCACTGATCAAATGGAACCCATTGATGTTGATGCCTTGAAAGGTGAAGATGTTACTCTGGGTACATCAATAGAAGCGGTAGGACAAGAAAAACAGGCAGAGGAAGAGAAGAAGCAACAAGAAGAAGAAAAGAAGAAATAGATAGAAGAAGAAGAAAAGAGGAAATAGGAAGAGGAAAAGAGAAAAGCAGAAGAAAAGAGGAAATAGGAAGAGGAAAAGAGAACAGAAGAAGAAAAGAGGAAATAGGAAGAGGACAAGAGAAAAGAAGAGGAGAATAATAGACATGAGGAAGAGAAGAAGAAGAAGGAAGCGGAAAAGAAATAAGAAGAGAAATGGAAGGAAGAAGAAAAGAAACAAGAAGAGGAGAAGAGAAAGGAAGAGGAGAAGAGGAAGCAGGAAGAGGAGAAGAAGAAGAAGGATGAAGACAAAGAGAAGTGGAAAGAAGAGGAGAAGAAGGAAGAAGAGAAAAGGAAGACAAAGGAAGAGGAGAAAAAGAAGACAGAAGAGGACAAGCTAAGGGCTAAAGAGAAGGAGGGAGCGGCATAGAGCACTCAAGTGGAGACCCCAAAGGCAACCGGTAGTCAAGCCAAACTGGCTGACATTACCAGTCCCATTGACCTCCAATCTGCAAATGAATCAGAGCTGCTGCAAAGCATTAAGATTGCTCAAGAATTCCTGGAGGTGATAAGGAGGAAGAAGGAGCAAGACGTGATCCAAGCTATGGTGGACACTCTTACTGGTTTGATACCCGGCACCAACCTCCCTAGTATTGATTCCTCTCTGGCTCAGTTGAAGCTCCTATGCATAGTTGTAGAGGACCAAATGCAATGTCTCGAAGATGTTGTTGAAGCTATTGCCAAAAAGAAGCATCAAAAGGCTTTGAACACTGCCTTGGTGAAAAAGTTAAATGAGCTCCGGTTCGATCTGTAGAACGCACAGAAGGACATTAAAGATGTTCTGGATGAGGGGAATCTACTACTTAGTAAGATATGTCAACCCCATCTATTATGTGATGATGTACTTGCTCAGAAAGACAAACTGCAAACTGATTTATAGACATTCATAAGCACCTTCAAGATGCCATATGATTCCTTTACCACTTATGGGAAAACCGTTCACCGGTTTCAACTTCAGGTTGTAAGAATTGATTTGGAGATAAGTAACCGGACCAGGGATTTGCAGGAACTACAACTAGTTCTACTACCAATACTGCAAATACTTCAGAAATGCTATCTCAATCTGGATGCCTTGACGGTTACTCAAGAGATGAGTACCTTGGACACCATGGAAGAACAGGTATCCCAGATGCAAACGGAGAGTGAGGTTGCTACCTCATTGCTTGAGTCATGGTCCTTATCCGTGAAGCAATTTATGCAGGACTTTAAATCAATTTTTGACAAGTTTCACTCTTTATTGTCATAAACATTTATTCAGCTAATAGAAATAGGGGTTATTCAACTATGTTTTGTCATTGTTGGCAAAGGGGGAGAAGTATTCTAGTATTTAAAATTTTGATGCATGCTATGTATACTCTCATGTTTATCTCTGTAAGGAAGTAGTATACATTGTATTTTCTAGAAAAGGGATAGTGTATATGCTTAGGGGGAGTAATTTTGATTATGGCATATTTTTGTTGTAAAACACTTATGTCAAAATTTTCCTAAGTGTTGCCATCAATGCCAAAGGGTGAGATTGTTGGCATTTTTTATGTTTATGTTGTGATTGTCATTGATGGACACACTTGCTTTGAGATCACTATTTGTATGTGTACGTTAGGAAACAGGAAATCATCACAAACAATATAAACATACTAGTCTAGCCCAATCACGAAAACTAATTGCAATGATCTATCCTAATTACATCCAATAGAGACATGAAAATTGAAACATTCAAAAAGATTATGCAACCCAGATGTAAATCCAAATGTTTTCTTCATGCGGCTCCATTGTTCTTCTTTCCTCTTCAAATAGTTTGGTTGTGGATCTCACCTACAAGTGCACACACATGATTGAAAGCAAGTAGGTAAGAAAATTGCTCAAAAGTACTCGAAGCGTGATTGATTAGAAATTCGATAATCTGGTTAGGGGCTCAAAATGCGATCAATTGGGGGTTTTGATTGAAGAAATTCACCCAATTTATAGACAAATTGGAGAGATGGATCAAATTAGCATGATTCAATTCAAATGGAAATTGCAAATCAATTATGTCAATTATGACAAATTATGACAAATTATGCACTTTCTATGCAAAATTTGTTGATTGATGATTTATGACAAATTATGACAAACTTCTATGTCAAAAATTGATTGATTGTCAATTATGACAAATTATGACAAATTTCTATGTCATTTCCATGAATTTAGGAGAGAAATAGGAGGAAATTGAAATTAAGAATTAGAAAATTAGGAAATTAGAGAATTAAGAATTTAGGAATTAAGAAATTGATGAAAATTAGAAATTAGGTAAATTAATTAATAATTTATCATTTATTAATTAATTCACAAAGAGGAATAATTAGCCAATTAAATGAACATTTAATTGTGACAAGAAGACTTAGGCTAAATAAATAATTTATTAATCCTAAAGGAAGAAATGACACACAAGGTTAAATGATTAAATCATAAAACCCTAGAAGACGAATTAACAATGCGAGAATGACAATTAGGTCTTGATTGAAGATAATTGATATCGATCATGATTTTGAATTGATAAATGACCAATGTGATAAATGATTTGATTGAGAAAATGCGCCAATTGACATGATTGAAGAGGACAAGGATTGATGACAGATCGATCGTAAAATGATGAGATTGACTAGTTGATAAGAGATTGACAAGATTGACCAAAATCATGATTAAAGATTGCTATCAACAAGACCTAATTCAAAAGCGAGAAAAACTGAAGAATGCAGAAGAAAGACTCGATGCTCGCAAATGATAAGGACCAAGTGCGTGACATAGGAGAAATGTTAATGCGATGCAAAAACCTAAAATGAGGCAATGCGCAAATGTTAAAGTATGACTCCGCAAGCTTTGACCATTTTTAGGTGTCTACAGTATGTATGAGTTATGGTCAACTGGTATTTGTTTCAAACTGGTATTATGTTGTAGTCTTTAGACTATCGATGTTTTGCAGAAAGTGTTTATCGATCTCAAGCAATATGAAGACCTCAAGCGGTTCAAGGATCTCAAGTGGAACGGAGCAAAGGAACTAAAAGCGGCAGTTATCATTTTTCCAATCTTCATTTTTGTCAACTGGTAATCTATTTAATAATTAAACCAGTATTACTCTAAGTTACCAACCGGTAATCAGTAAAGTTGTATAAACCGGTAATACTCTATGATGAGTTACCAACCGGTATATTTTTGTGATGAGTTACCATCCACCGACACTTTGATGGTGATTTTGTGTCGTGTTACCAAAAGTGTCTAGATACACTGAACCTAGGAACTTTCAATGTAATCCTATTGGACCAACATGAAATCAGATTCCTTTTTAAGGACATCATGTCTAGGGTTTTAGAAAATGTAGGTGTTAGGGTTCAAGGTGATTGTTGAGGTTTTTTTCATGTGCGATTACAGATGAAGAATAAGTCTATGTGAAGAAATAGAGTGTGGAGATATTTAAGACTGAAGTAATGTTGAAATGCATTAACAATCAGCTATCATGGATCTAACCAAGCAGACTGTGCTATATGCTAGATCATTCACTTGCTGATTACTCACATCTTTGACAAGTTGGAAACCCTTAACCGAGTAGGCCTAGAAAAGCCTTTGTAAAATCCTCTAACAAGGTGATTCACATCTGTGGATCTGAAATCCTCTCACAAGGTAGTCTTTAATCAAACTTATCTCCTGTAGCGTCCTAAAATTGTGACACTTGCAATTTCGACCGCATTTGGGTCTTCACGATGGCGACGCAACACGCAACCTGAATGGAGACCCCGAAACCTGATTATGACACCAAAAATTGCATTTTCTTGCACCCTGGCCTGAACCTCCTTTGCACCTTGCTGTCCCGGGAGGTGGGACCAGAGCGCCCAGCGCCCTGGTCCTTCAGGACCAGGGCGCCCAGTGCCCTGGTCCTCTAGGACCATGGCGCCCAGCGCCTTGGTCCCTGGGTCCTATTTTGGGCCCGATCCCTTTTGGACTTCGGGTCTTTATGTTTGCAAATTGGAAAATTATCTTTCCTGGTCGGCCTAAGGTCGGGAAAATCAGTCTATCAGCCCTAATTGACAAGTATATAAACTACATTTTCCTCTTTCATTCGATATGATGGAAAAAGCGTGGAAACTATACTCAAGCATTCAAGCATTCAAGCATTCAAGCATTCAAGCATTCTTTCAAGCAATTGATCATTCTAAGTCTCCATTCAAGGCTAAGTGTTGCATTCAAGACAAGGATTCAACCATTGAAGAGGAGATCACTTACAACACATTACATGCTACAACATACAACATACAACAAACAACAACATCTATACCTTCGCACATAAGGATACAAACATCCTTACAACAAGGTATTAGTACTTGTTTTACATTACATTTAGAGCATTTCTCATTTCTTGGTTAATTCCAAAACCGGGGTTTGACCTAAGGGCAAACCACTAATCCCTAACCCCCCAATCGTCTTCGCTTTTCTATGTGTAGGTTGCAAGTACGCGACTGAAATTGAAGATCTGGAATCCTTGTGCAGAGACGAACAGATCCCCCTTTGTTTCGCGGATTTTTCGGAGGACCGTGTGCACGCCGGGCGCCATCGTCCTGTCAACTTTTGCTCAAATTTGCAGGACAGTGCCGTATCGACATTTTACAGCTAATTCCAGGTCCGCAGCTTCATCCTATATCCCTATCTCAGTTTATAAGCGAATCTTTGTCACTTTCTATGCATTCCTAGCTTAATTCTTCTATCAACATTCTTTACAAAAGAGGGTAGCCTTGCTTTCTTAACCCTTGAAACACATTTAGCATCCAATCTTGCATTGTGTGGGATTGGATCTTATGGGTTTCAACCCCTCTTTTGAATGTAAAGTCTCTCCCCTAAGTGAAAACCATCAACCCTAGTGACTCTCCCTTCTCTCTCCTTGGAGTTGGAAGAGGGGAGAGCCACTAGGGTTCGATCGCGATTTTCCGCTTTACATTTTGGTGAACCCGACGTGAACATCCTTTCTGATTATTCATAGTTAGATCTGAAAATTGGATTCCTTGATTACATTTCCATGTTTGATCTTTTGCAAAATTTTAGAGGTTAATTGCATAAAAACCCTAAATTTTCTTTTTAAGTAATTAAACTTGTGAAATGTTTAATTGTTAAATGCTTGTTTCAGATCTGCCCTTCTATTACAAATTGTCAATTCATATTTGTGCATTAATTTTGAAAATTAAGTGGTTAAGTGATAAAACCCTAATTTTTGAAACCCTCTTGATTCAACCTTTGTCCGACAATTTCACTGATCAAAACATTTCCAAATCAGCTGTAACTTTGGATTCCGCAATAAAATCATAATATCTTTCATCCCTGAAAATTTGGAAAAAAGTTGCGAGGACCGTGTGCACTCCGAGCACCATCGTCCCCGACATTTTTTCTGAAATTTTGGGAGCGAGATCTTACTGTATTTTTCTGCTAAAATCCAGAATTTTGGCTGATTTTATCAATTTTAACACCTTCAAAATTACAGTCAAAGTTGGTCTAGTGATTGCTTGGATTGAGGCTTCTAATCATTCAAAAATTGTTGAAATTGAAATTTGTGTCAAAATTGTGTTTCTTACAGTCCTAAATCTGAAAAGTGTGTTATCATTCATTCGACATTTCAGTGATTCATTCAAATTATTGCAATTTGTGACTTTTGAAATTAAGTGCTTAATTACAACAACTTTGATTTCCGCTTCCAAAATTGAATTTTGCGTGAAATTGAGTCAACTTTTGAATTTCAAAACTTGCATTGCTTTTGACATTCCCTCTAAAATCATAAAATTCAAAATTTCAGTTTCCCTCTCTTTTTCAAAATTCAAATTTTGCATTTTTCGACAATCTTGGTAGGGTTCAATTTTGGGATTGCAACTTTAATTTGGCCTATCTACAGATCATAAAATCACTCAATTTTTTCAGGTTAGCTGTAAAATCATCATAACGTTCATCCCTGCAAATTTTGAAAAAAGTTGCGAGGACCATGTGCACTCCGAGCGCCACGGTCCCGGACATTTTTTCCGAAATTTCGGGAGATTGTCCTGATTGTATTTAACAGCTTAAATCTGGAAGATTGGCTGGTTTTACTAAAATTTGCTACCTCTAAAATTCAAAATCTTCTCTCTCTCTTTAGTGCATGAGTTTTACAATAGTAAGCCCTACTTACACTATTCCCGTTAGATGAAGCCTTAGAATTAAGTCCTTCTAAGGTTTAATTATTGAGGAGATGGAACCTAATTTGAATGGTCTTTTTAACGAGGACATGGGTAATTCCTCTAATCCTCTTAATGATGAAGAAGCTCTCCATGAGGTTTCTGTAGAACAACTTTCAAAATTGGATAACCAATTTGACGATTTTCGACAGTGGATGTCTCAAGAATACCCCGATAGTCAAGCTCTTCCTCTAATTGAGGGTCTAAAACGTATGCTTCAAAGTGATAAGAATGGAATTGATATTTTGCGTGGTATTGCACACATTGTGGATTCAAATGTGATGCCTATGAAAAGTTGTGCCGAAACCTTAGGTTATACACAACCTCCTACTCAAGACAATCATTCTATTCCTTTGAAAACTTCTATTGCTAACATACCTACCTTTACATCAAACATAATGACTACTTCAATACAAGACATTCCTCCTATGATCACCAGTCATGGGGGCAATCCTTCTTCTCCAATCAACCCTCTTTCTTCATTCAATCCAACTTCTTCATTCATTCCTTCAATGAGTGTTCCTATTATATCACCACAAATGAACATGACGCAAGGGGGCAACTCGTTTAATCATTCCATTCCTCCTTGTAGTGTTCCTCCTATCCAATCATCTCCTATTACTAACTATCATAGTGTCCCACCACCTTACTCTCTACCTTCTTTCAATAACATAACACCTCCATCACAATCTAACACGTCTAATATGAACTCTTTGACCGAAGCGACCATTAACAATCTTGCACAAACTGTCTCTTCTTTACAGCAACAAATTGCCTCTATGAATCAATCTAAGTTTAGTGTGCCCACATTCGATGTTGCGAGCCCACTTTCTCTTGACATTGTTCGAGCTATCCCCCCTAAACATGTTGAAATCCCACATTTGGAGCTTTATAATGGTAAGGGTGATCCTCTAACACATGTTAAGACATTTCAAACAATATGTACTGATTTTGCTTATGACCAAAGGGTGCTTGCAAAACTGTTTACTAGAACATTAAGAGACAAAGCCCTACAATGGTATTTCTCGTTGCCTTCCTATTCTATTACTTCTTTCGAACAACTTGCAAATGATTTCATTCAACAATTTCAAAACAATATAAGTCCTAAAGTTACTTTGATTGATTTAATGCATTGTAAACAAGGTGTTAAAGAAAAAGTGACTGATTTCATTGGTAGATATAAGCATTTGTATGCTCAAATTTCTTTTCCAGTGCCTGACAATGATATTCAAAGAATCTTTATTTCTTATTTACAAAAGGACATTAGAGACAAACTCCTGTTTTCTGAGTTTACTTCTTTCCAACAGTTGTGCGCAACTCTTCACAATTATCAACTGACTGTGAGTCAAATGGAACAATCACATCCTATGGCTCCGAGTGATAAGGGGGATAGTAGTCAACAACCATTTGGGAAGTTTAAACCGAACAGAGAGTCCATTAAATTCAATGAAAACATCATCAACAGCAATGTGAATGCAGCATCAGGTGTGTCTCCTATTTCCAAGTTTTTCAAGAGAGAAAGAAAGTTTACTCCTTTGAATGAATCATTGCATAGTATTATGAATAAGTTGTTGGAACAAAATGTGCTTACTCTTCCTCCTATAAGGCAAATTGATCCTGCAAAGATTACTTCACCTTATTTTGATAACAAATCTTTTTGTCAATTTCATCGTCAACGTGGGCATGATACTAAAAAATGTTTTGCTTTAAAGGGGAAAATTCAAGATTTGATTGATAATAATACTATCTCTGTTTCTGGAGTGAATGATAAAGGCAACACATCTATAGCTCCTCCTAACCAAAATCTTTAGATTTTTACTGATCCATTGCCTTCTCATACCTCTAATGCGATTGATACTACTGATTCCTCTGTCTCACCTGATGATCTTGTGTCTATGACTCCGAATGTGATTAACTTTGTAGAGCAGCAAGAAATCCCTAAAGAACTTTCCATCACCTTTGATTCTAGTGAAACTATCAGGGCACCTGATGGTCCTTTATACATAGTTGCAAAAGTCAAGAACACACCTTGCCGTGGAGTGCTTATTGATCCTTCTTGTATGGTTAATGTCATTTCTGAAGAATTTCTTTTTACTTTGCAATTGAATCAAGTGATCTATGACAAAACAGATGTGGTTGTGAAACTATTTGATGCATTTTCTTCTCCTGCAATTGGTTCTATTACATTACCTATTGAGGTCCATAACAAATCCCTTGAGGTGGACTTTGCTATTATTCCATCTTCCGAACAATTTCGTGTGAAGCTAGGCTATCCTTGGCTATCTTCCATGAAAGCTATTGCTTCTCCTATTCACAAGTGTCTGAAATTTCCCCATAATGGTGAAGTTGTTACTGTCAATCATAGTCTCTTTAAACCAGCTGAAAGAACTTCTAGCGTTCCTATTGATTACTTTTGGCCTAAACAATTCTAGTCTCTTCCTCTGCGAAGTGATCATCTTTTCAAATCTTATCAAAAGTGGAAAAAAGATATGATCCTATCTCTAAGTGAACCTAGAACACCCAAAATTGACATTCCTATCATTCTTGAGAAGGAAGTTCTTCCTTTGAAAGATAAAACTAATGTCTTTCCTCAAGAAGATTCCCAACCCATCCCTATGGATGTGACTATGCCCATATCTAATAAACCTCCTAAGAGTAGACCTATACCTCCTCGTCATGATGGACTTGGTCTCCTTCCTAAACCAAATATTCCTCCCTTATATGGAGCAGTTCCTCCTCCTTCCTTTTATAGAGAGAAGAGACCTTCCTCTTCTCCTATTATTCAACGTAAACACCCAAATGAAAAGGATGAGAACATTCCTCCTCCTCAATCTCCTAATTTTCCTACTAAGACTAGACAAAATTGTTCTGCACGTGAATGCCGACGAAAGCATCGTCTTAGAGCTCAGGCAGCTGCTTCTCAAACTTTGCAATCCCCAAGAACACCTTCAGCAAGCATTATTCCATTTTCTCCTCAGCCGACGATTGAGCCGAAATCTCCTAAACATAAGATGCATGATGGTCTTGATCCTGTGCGAGTTAAAGATCCTATTTTTATAAATCTTGATGATGATATAGATGAAAATGTTACTCCTCTTGCTTCTGATAGTGAATATGAACTTGTTGATATTGATAACCATCTATCTAACAAATTTTCTAAAGCACTTATCCTAGCTCCTAGACAAGAACAATGTGGCTCGGAACATGAACATAGCCCTTGTTTGGATCTTGTGATAGCTCCATCTGCTGTGTTGGATGTTCCTCCTCTAGCGTGTTCCCTACCTTCCCGAAACATTGATCAGCAAGATCGGGGGGTAGATGACGTGCTAGACTAGTTTCATTAGCATAGCAGATTCTCTCCCCCTCTCTTTTTACTTCTTCTATATGTTATTCTCATTCTTCTACTTGTTGTCCTTAGTGTTGTCTACTTGAGGACGATGCAAAGCATTGAGATCTCTCGATCTCTCTCTTGTTGACTCAAAAGACACATGTGTTCCCTTCTTCTAGGTGACCTTCCTTGATTGGGGAATGAAGAACAATTATGCATACATACATATGATATACATGAATTATCATACAGCATACTGACCCCGAGGAAAGCGAAGTCACCTTGTGCTTTGTGTTTTGTGTTTTGACTCTATTATCCTTGAGCTTATCTCACACTTGGGGGCTAAATCCTTGTGATAACGTGCTCCTTTCTCATTTCTTATATGTATCACTACCTTAAAGCAATCACCCCCGGTGAGGCGTGTGCGATCGCTTTAACGTAGGGGGGCATACATCCCGTTCATATCTTTTCAAGATACTTGAAAATTTCTTGACAAATTTAGCTTTTCCTTGAAAATTTTTGATATCTTTCTTGCATGACTCATAGTGAGGGAACCTTACTACTGACAGTCATGGTTCTCCCTCGTGATCTTCCCTTTTACTTTGTCAATCGAAGTCATAAGATCCTTAGTCCACTGGGGGCTTGGTGTATCTTGCCTCCTTGACGTGGTGAAAGTCTTTCAATGTTGTTTCCTTGTACTTTACCAAAAGTATGAGCGTACACCTATACTCCCCCTAAAGTGGGGGCTAAATGTAGCGTCCTAAATTTGTGACACTTGCAATTTCGACTGCATTTGGGTCTTCACGATGGCGACGCAACAAGCAACCTGAATGGAGACCCCGAAACCTGATTATGACACCAAAAACTGCATTTTCTTGCACCCTGGCCTAAACCTCCTTTGCACCCTACTGTCCCAGGAGGTGGGGCCCGGTCTCTTTTGGACTTCGGGTCTTTATGTTTGCAAATTGGAAAATTATCTTTCCTGGTCGGCCTAAGGCCGGGAAAATCAGTCTATCAGCCCTAATTGACAAGTATATAAACTAAATTTTCCTCTTTCATTTGATATGATGGAAAAAGCGTGGAAACTATACTCAAGCATTCAAGCATTCAAGCATTCTTTCAAGCAATTGATCATTCTAAGTCTCCATTCAAGGCTAAGTGTTGCATTCAAGACAAGGATTCAACCATTGAAGAGGAGATCACTTACAACATATTACATGCTACAAGATACAACATACAACAAACAACAACATCTATACCTTCGCACATAAGGATACAAACATCCTTACAACAAGGTATTAGTACTTGTTTTACATTACATTTAGAGCATTTCTCATTTCTTGGTTAATTCCAAAACCGGGGTTTGACCTAAGGGCAAACCCCTAATCCCTAACCCCCCAATCGTCTTCGCTTTTCTGTGTGTAGGTTGTAGGTACGCGACTGAAATTGAAGATCTGGAATCCTTGTGCAGAGACGAACAGATCCCCCTTTGTTTCGCGGATTTTTCGGAGGACCGTGTGCACGCCGGGCGCCATCGTCCTGTCAACTTTTGCTCAAATTTGTAGGACAGCGCCGTATCGACATTTTACAGCTAATTCCAGGTCCGCAGCTTCATCCTATATCCCTATCTTAGTTTATAAGCGAATCTTTGTCACTTTCTATGCATTCCTAGCTTAATTCTTCTATCAACACTCTTTACAAAAGAGGGTAGCCTTGCTTTCTTAACCCTTGAAACACATTTAGCATCCAATCTTGCATTGTGTGGGATTGGATCTTATGGGTTTCAACCCCTCTTTTGAATGTAAAGTCTCTCCCCTAAGTGAAAACCATCAACCCTAGTGACTCTCCCTTCTCTCTCCTTGGAGTTGGAAGAGGGGAGAGCAACTAGGGTTCGATCGCGATTTTTCGCTTTACATCTCCTAATAGAGATTGAGATTCCTAATAGGATCTATTCCGATAAAGAACATTGTATGACCTTAACTGGTCTAGTTACTATTCTACTGAGAGTTACTTGTGAGTTTCATCTCACCATGGTTTTTCCCATTTGGGTTTCCACGTCAAAATCTCTTGTGTTATGGTGATTGTGCTTTTGTTGGTGAATGCCTTGCTGTTTAGTTTGCATTTGTGTTAACCAGTTTGTTAGTTAAACTGTTATACCGGTTTACTGCTAAACTGTTAAAGTGTCTGAGTTTAGTATTTTTTGGTATACTAATTCACCCCCCCCTCTTACTATTCATCAGATCTTCCCTGGATCACCTTTGATCTACCTTGACTTGCCTGACTTTTACCTTGCCTGGGCCACTTTCTTCATCACCTTTTCTTCTGGTGGGCCCGACACTTGTCATGTCTTGATTTTCCTTTGGATCCATCTACCCACCACCTTTGACTTTCCACCTGGCTAGTCGCATGGGATACCTGGAAAGCATCTTCATCCTGTGGTATGGTGACAATCGTTGGATCATCTCGCCCGATCATTGATCCTCTTTAATCTGTATGAGCTTTACCATCTCTAAATGGCTCTCTGCTATGTCACGGTGTCACCACGTGGCATCTCTAGATTCACTCTAAGATCTTCTTGGACTCCACCTATCTAGTCAAGCCTGCCACTTGTCAGCCTCTGGTTTACCACCTGATCCATCTATCTCACCAAGTGATCTCCACTAGACCCACCACCTCTTTTGGTTTGTTTGGCCTTAGTCTTTTGGCCAAACTTCCTCTTTGGCTATCCATTTTTGTATCTCATCGAAACCCCATTTTCATCGATGCATTCACTTTTTGATAAAACCAGTTGAAATCTCCTTAATGTGACCTTTGTCGATGGATCCGAGCACTCAGTGAACTATTTTATCATCTTATCGAAACCCAAGTTTCATCGACACCTTCACTTATCGATGAAACTGATGCCTTCGGTGAGTCTATTTTGAGATCTATTGAAGCCATCATCTTCTTGATGTACACCTTGATGATATGCCACCTCTCCACTATGTGTTACCATTTGATTGGCTCTAGAGTTCACAACTGGGCACAACCTGTCGCGTGGGTATTCATTTCGAGCTCTCCACTTTGAAATCTTAGCACGGCCTCCAGTAACCACTGGAATGAACTGCCTACCTTAACCGCTTCCCTTAACTGTCGGCCATGGTTCACCGCTTGGTGAGTTCACCTCTTCATCTTGGGCCCACAAGTGATGGAAATGAACTTTGAACCAGTTGAACCACTGAACCGGTTCAAAGTTCAAGTTCAAAGTTGTTATCTGCTCACTTGCTGCAAAACTAGGCCGCTCTGAGATGCACGTGCACGCGAGGAATCCACCAATGTCAAACTTCCATTTTGCCAAAAGCCCTTAATCTTTGACACTTAATATGTGCATGGCTTTGTATTTAAATACTGAAGTGCTCCCCCCACGGTCAATGTGGGACAAAAGTTCCTTCATGACTCGGCCCTCCCATTGAGTCATCGGGACCTCTCCAAACACGCTATCCCGATGGCCTGATGGCACCGGTGAACTGTTTTCTCATCTTGCACTTTCCATGAGGTCATCAGGGAGACCTCAAAACCTGACACCCGATGGCCAATGACTACCTTTCTGCTCTCCGCACCTCCATTGAGGTAAGTTATGCTGATCGGGGTAGGTTATGTCAATAAGGCAAAACTTCAAAATATGCTAGAAACACGCTAGGATGAAGTGCAGATACACAATTTTTGAAATGGGCCTCCCAAATTCATGAAAATTTTATGAGTCCCAACAGTGGCTCTGACTGGGGACTGTTGGATGCAAGACCGACACAAGAATTTAGCAAAACCTCTAGAACGCAGACCGTCAAAATCCTAAAGAAAGGAAAAGTGAAATATATACAGCCTACAACTACTGTGCATGGACTGAAACAAATCAAGAGAAGTAATATTTCAAGAATTGTCCATGCACTGGAAATTCCTATACTTCACCATTCATTCTTCCCAAGAAGTATGAATCCTTTCCATTGATATCACAAATAATTAAAGGGCCTATCCACATTGATTCAAATTTCTTATGCTTGCCTTTGTCTTGGTCTTTTGCATTCCACTACAATACCATGTCATCAATCTAGAACTTTCTTACACTAGTCCTTTTATCAAAAAGGTACTTTGATTGTAATTGAAGTTTCATATTCCTTTTATGGGTTGTAGTCCTCATTTCCTCCAGATCTACCAACTGAATCATTATTTCTTCCATGGGTTCAGACATTTCAAGTTCTTCGATCTGCAAAAATTGGTAAACTGGAAGCACATTGTTCACAGGTAACCTAGCATTCACTCCATAAACTATCTCAAAAGGGGATGTACCAATGGCCTTTTTTAAAGTCACCCTATCAACCCATAAAGATAATCTAAGCTTTTGATCCCAGGACTTTTTATTTTCCTCTAGGATCTCTTTGATAATGTTGAGGAGACTTTTATTACTTGATTCTTCCTGGTCGTTTCCCTGTGGGTGGTAAGGTGAAGAGTATGACATAAAAATTCCATAATTGGCATAGAATTCTGCAAACTCCTCATACTTGAAGCACATAGCATTTTCCATGACTATTTTAGCTGGCACACCAAACTTTGTCACTATATTATCCATCAAAAAATCAATAACTACCTTACTAGTGGCCTGTTTGGTAGGTATGGCTTTAATCCACCTGGTGAAATAGTCTGTAGCCACCAGGATCCACCTGTGACCCCTACTTGATTTTTCTATTATTTCTCCAATAAAATCAATGCCCTATTGAACAAAAGGGGCTTCAACTGTAACATAAATCAAAGGCAAAGCACCAGCATACTTTAGTCTAGAAGAAAAACTTTGACAAGGATCACATTTTTGAACATATTTATTAGCATCCTTGAATAAAGTTGGCCAGTAATACCCTATTCTAATTATCCTACCAGCATTAGTCTTAGTTGAATAATGGTCTTCACACACCCCACTATGCATCTCTTTCAAAACCCTCTCAGCTTGGAATTCATCCAGGCAAAGCAGTAACATCCCATCGTTGTTCCTTCAATACATGTCTCCCTAAATAAGAACATATTTTTGTGACTTTAACTTCAATGTTCTCATCTAGTTGTGTGTCATACCTTCTGGACATAAGGCATTATTCAGGAAGTATACCACATCTGAATACCACGGTTGCCTTTTGATACTAGTGATAAGGACTTACTCTGTTTCAACATTATTAACATCAACAATAACTAGATTTGAATCAGCCATCAATTTTGAAAGGCCTAATCCTCTTACCAGTTTGGTGATCTTGATCTCTAAGTCAAACTCTTGTATTATAGTTATCCATCTGCATCTCTTTCCAGTTACTTCAGACTAGAACATAATGTTTTTTATAGTTGCATGTGGTACGTAGGCTACAATTAGAGCATTTGCCAGATAAGGCCTAAATGCCTTCATGGCTTTTACTAGAGCATATGCCTGCTTCTCCATGATTTCATACTTTAATTCAGCATCCTGTAATGATTTTCTATAGAAAGCAATTGGGTTCTAATACCCTTCATCATCTTTCTATAGTAGAACTGTGACTACTGTGTGATAAGAGGTGAAAGAAAATAATGAGAAAGGCTTGTTGTAATTCGAGGACCTTAGCACTGGTGCTTCCTAAATAGCCTTCTTAATTTTGTCAAAAGCTTGTGCAGCTTCTTCATCCCAAGAAAACTTTACATCTTTTTTAAGTAATTTAACTATAGGCTTAACAATTTCAGAAAAGTTAGCTATAAATCTTCTAACAAAATTCACCTTGCACAAGAAAGACTGAATTCCTTTAACATTCTTTGGTTGAGGTACATTATTTATAGCTTCAATCCTTTCAGGGTCTATTCTAACCCCTTCCTTGGGGACAATATGCCCTAATAAATTTCCTTTAGTCACTGCAAAATGACATTTTTTTGGGTTCAAGGATACACCAAACTCTAGAGCCTTGCAAAAAACATTTTCCAGATCACCGCAGTGATCATCTACCTTCTTTGAAAAACACGTCAAATCATCCTGTTAAACTACCATTATGATGTTGATAAACTCCTTAAAATCCACATCCATTTCTCTCTAAAAAGTAGCTCCAACACTTTTTAGACCAAATGGCATTCTCACATACACATAAGTCCCCCAAGGGGTAGTAAAAGTAGTATTAAATTGCTCAAACTCTTTCACTGGTACCTGATTATAACCTGAGAACCCATCCATCATTGACAATAGATCACAACTCGGTACCCTTTGTAACATGGCTTCCATATTTGGGGAAGAATAATTGTCCTTTAAAGAGGCAACATTCAAATCTCTAAAATCTACATAAAGCCTTATATCCCCATTCTTCTTTCTGACAGGGACCAAGTTGGATACCCATGAAGAATGTCTTATGGGTTTTATAATTCCCCCTTCCCTTAACTTAGTTAACTCTTGTTGCATTTTGGTCTCCAAAAGGGGGTTAATAGGTCTTTGCTTCTGTCAAAAAGGCTTATCATCAGCATGCAGAGGAATTTCATGTTGAAATAAATCTTGTCTATATGCCTTTAGGTCCTCATAGGACCAAGCAAAAACATGTTTATACATTTTTAATAAGTTAATGAGGTTGGTCCTAACATGGGGAGACAGTTTCTTCCCAATATACACCAACTTAGGGGATGCTTTTGTCCCTAAGTTCACCTCATCCAATTCCTCCAATTTTGTAGATGATGCTTGGTGTAAGTGACCATCACTATAACTGAACAAACCCTCTAGTTCAACTAGTCCCCTAGGTATTTCATTTGTCTCTAGCTGCACTATGTCACTTCCAAGAATGGTTTCCTATCCATATACTACTTCAACCAATGCATTACAATAAATCTTTTGACCCTCATAGTCATCTATGCATTGTACAAATCTAAGGATGTCTTCATCATCCTCAAAAACTTGCCAATTGTACACATTATTTGGGATGGCTGGTCTGGCTTTTGTCTCAATTATTGAAACTCTAGTTAATGTTATATCATCATTCTTTAATGCAACATTAGCTAAAAATTCTGCCATAATGTTCTTGGACCTTTCAATCCAATCAATAGAAAATGCATTAAAGTGTTAAATGACATCCCAAACAACATGCTTGTATCTTTTTAACTTGTCATTTTTGGATGCATATCTTGACCTTATCTGAGACACTACAAGTTCAAAGTCTCCATAAACCCTTAACAACTTGAATCCCATGTCTTTTAGCAATTTCTAAGCCTAATAATAGAGCTTCATGCTCAGCTGTGTTGTTTGTACATTGGAATGCTAACAAAAAAGAATACTTAAAGGTAATACCTGATGGGGAAACAAATAGCACTCCCACTCCAGACCCTTCCTTAGAGAAAGCTCCATAAAAGTACATCTTCCATAGGCCTTCTTGTTGTGATTCCAGCTCATTGACAATAGGATCAGTATTCTTTAACTGAGGTTGAATAGGTTCAATCCTGAAGCTATCAAGATCTACATCAATCATGCAATTAAGCATGTTTAGGTCAATTTTTTTAATAACCACTGGGGCACGTGGTTCTCTATACAATTTTACAAAATTCCCATTCACTGGGATAGTTGCATATGACAAATCTAGCTGAAGATGTCCTCCAACAGTAGCAGCCCGTTGTCTAGATAGCAGCATGCCATAATGTGGCATGGTGTCTGTAACAATTACATCCATTTTATAGGTAGCTTCAGGGAAAGCTGCTATTTTTACTTCTACATCTCTCATAGTACCTACAATAGGAACTTCTCTATTATCTATATCATAACACCTCCCATATGACGTGTGTATAGACAAACCTAGTTCTTTTATAACCCCATAACGCATCACATTGGTAACTACACCAGAATCTATCATGCAATTCTTTATCAATCTATTATTAACTAACAGTGTGACATAAAAGGGATCTATTTGAGATGGTTCCTGATTAATGGTGGTGCCCACATAGACTTTCGGTACCCCTTGTTCTTGATCCTTCTAATCTTTTGCATTTCCCTTTTTAGAAGACGCATCTCCATCTGATATACTTAAAATCAAAGAGAAGGCAGCCTCCCTATGTTCTTTTATTTTCACCAACTCTATTAAAGGGACTAAAACCTTCATCTGTGTTAAAGCTTGAGTCATGTCAAAAACAGTGCTAACATTAGACTCACTATGAGCTTTAACCTTTTCTTCCTTTTGGCGATATGTTCTCTTGTCACCAGTGGCCTCTGCCTTATTTCTAGTTGTATCAGCAATATTAGATTTCGTTGAACTACTTGACTTGTCACCTTTAGCCTGACTATCTTTGGCAAAAGTTTTCTTCTTAGTGGACCTCTTAGAAGAAGTTTCTTTAAAAAATAGAGAACCAAGCATACCTTGACTTCCATCATCTTTGTTTCTTCTTAGATTGTAATTATGCTTGGCTTTAGCTATTGCCTCCTAAGATGAACCTCCTGGTCTTCTATTGTGACTACATTTAGAGCGGGATGCCAATCAATTGTTAATTGCTCATGGCAATTTGCATTGCTTTTTGAGACAACATATTCACTTGCTTCATCCTCTGAAGACTCACAATGAATTTCCACATTATACTCAAACATATTAACTATAGGTTCATCCTCACCTCTCATGGATTCATTCAGAGCTTGAGCCATGACACACTAGTAGAGGTAATGTGGCCCATCACAAGCCATACACCAAGGGGTACTTTCCACATTGTATACGTTTCCTCCCTTCAACACATCAGGGGTATTCTGATTTTGTGTGCCCTTTGATTTATCTTGCACTGGTTTGCCATCTTTCCATGCAGTGTTAAATGGCATATCATGCAATCCAGCTAGTCTGTCCTGCTAGTTTTAGTGAGGCCTCTCAGGCTTACTTAAGTAAGATCCTTAACAACAGTCATTAATTTTTCTATCGTATCCTCTTCTTTAGAGGATTTGTTTTTTTGTGGATTTTGTTCCTGCCACAATCTTCCATCAGTCCTTCTTCCCACTTTACCCGATGCTTTCCTATTACTCTCTACATTGATTGCAATTCTGAAAGCATCCCTTAAGCTATGTGGGTTTTTATCTCTGAGAATGTAAGCCATTTTGGGGTCAAATGCATTATAATAGGTAGTTAAACACACATTTTCATCTAACCTCATTACTTGAAAAAGTCTATGCATTGCCTTTTGAAATCTTGCATTAAAATATGTGACGGCTTTATTATCAGATTTCCTGATGTTATTAAACTCATTGAGCATGAAGCTCACATTGGTCTTGTCTCCATATTTCTCTTGAAAGCAATTTTTGAACTCTTTCCAAGAACGTATACTTTCCATGGGTAATCCTTTGTACCAATCTCTAGCGTCCTCAATCAAGGATTGCACAAACAGTTTCATGATGACATCTTCATATGAAACTTCATAATCATTAATCATGTCACCAAATGATTTTAGATGCTCTTCAGCACTGACAACATTATTCCCAGCAAACTTCAGGAGTTTATCCCTCATTTCAATAGGGACATGGTTTGGGTATCCTGGAATTCCATCAAAATACAATGGCCTATACAGCTCGACATTAATTGGTCTCCTTTGAATCTAATTTCCAATAAAGTTGTTTCTAGTGTTCACCCTTGGGCCTAAACTATGAGCTATAGGAGTTTGATGACTTTGATTGTGGGTTGGTCGCTGACTAGTTTGGTTTGCTGGAATTGCATTTGAGGGAATAGCAGAATTACTTGGGGAAGCAATTTGAGATTGGTTAATGGATGGGATAGAATTCATTTGTATCATTATTGGAGTGTTCAATAGAGAGGCAGAAGTATGTTGGGACATAGGATTACTATGATTTACAGGTGGAAAAGTTATAGAAGGACCTTTTAAGCAGTGTATTTTTCTTCTGAACTCTGCATTTAGTGCTTCTATTTCAGCCTTTTCTAACTCCCATTTCAGATCTTCATTTTCCTTCCTTACCCTTTCTACTTTGATCTCACACAACATCATTCCTTGGGGTCCTTCTACACTTCCTGACACCAAACCCGCATATCTATTCTCCACCACCTTTTGCTTCCCTTTGTCAATAACATGTCTAGCAGGTTGAGGATCACTATGGACCTCCCTACTAGGTTGTGATACAACTTTAGGTGCAGAAACTATCTTTGGATCAAGGATTCCCCTAATAATAGGACCTTTCTCTTTACTCATAGGTTCTTCTTGAGCAAACAACTCAAGCTCTGCAATCTGTCTTAATAACCTATCTCTTTCAATGAGTTTGGCTTTGGTTTCATTCTCCTTTTCTTTTTCTTTATTTCTTCTTAATGAAATCAATTGATGTACTCTCTGATTTAGAACCTCAATCTCCTAAGATACTTTATCTTGGTCTGGCAAAGTTTCATCTGAATCAAACACATTTAACTAGTCCATATCAATCAGGCTGATATTTCCTTCCGTAGTTTTGGGAATGGAACTAGCTCTATTACTCGTACTATTCCTATCTCTCCCAGAAACATTGGTATTAGACAACCTTGGGTGAAAGGTTTGGATATCATCATTAGTGCCAAATAGGCCAGCATGAAAACCCATAATATCATGATCAAAGTCATGAGAAGAGGCATTGGATCTTTCGTATACAGGACACTCAGAAGACTTGCCTATTTGATCACTCTTTTGTTTCCATGACTGATTTGACTGCTTAGGAATAACAGTTCCTCTCCAGCCCTTCCTAACTGATTCAGGTAACCCTTCATGCAACTTGTCTTGAGGGTTCTTCTTCATTTAAGACCTAGTATTCCTTCTCTTAAACATTTTGCTAATCTTGTGGAGTGACTATGATTTTTTTCTAAAAGAACACTGGTTTATTTTTACTTCAGAGTCACCACCCAATATCTTGGGAATAAAATATACATTTTAACAAACTGAATCACTTACAAGACACCTAAAAATGAAACTGATGGTCTTTAGAAAAAAACAACATAGTATTATAAGATACTATGAGATAAACCAAGGATTTTCTTTAGAAAGATAAGCACAATAATTTTCAAACTGAAAAGAAGGGAACCTAATCTCAACACTTTCATGCAATAAAGACACAGATCTGCATAATAAGACTTATCTTATTTGACTCTCCCCAGCAGAGTCGCCATTTTTGTTGTTCTCCATTTTAAAAACTTTTGTCCTTCTCTTGAAAAGTGAAAATTACTACCTTTGTGCTGCAATGGAAGAGAACAACAAAAGTTTCAAATAAAGACAACAATATGAGGTTCTAGACTTAGGAAACCTCCTACACTTTAAGCTTATAAAAGCTTGGGTAGGTGAACCTTTTAAGACTATTTTCTCACAAAAATATTAAATGTTTTGCAGGAAACCAGTGTAAATTCCTGCAAATTTCCCTTACTAGCCAGTACAACTAAACCTAAATGGAAAGTCTTTTTTGTCTTTTGAATAGGATCACGAAATCCACCCAAAGACCCAACAGGTAAACTAGTGCCTTATCTGGGCAACAGAGTCATCTATAACATAATGCAACCTGACAAAAGAAACTAATACACAAATCACAAATTCATGATCTGTTAACTCTGAATATGCCTGACATATATAGAGTCCTAATTTGCACCAGACTTCATCATCCAATCCATGCCAAAAGTATTGATATTAATGACTTTGTTTAAAGTAAATTTATATTTTCCTTCTTGAGAAAAAGACTAAAAACAACTTCATTAGATGCCTAGCAAATCATTTCAAATAAGCGATCCTTGATTACTTAAATAGAATAAACACCAGTACAATGAAACAGAGACAATATAAGTCTAAGTTTAAATTCTCTGGACTTTATATTTCATTCCTCTGTCAGAAGGTTACAAGTACTTCATATTTGACTCAGAAATTGCTAAGACAAAGGCCTGTATTAATTTTGCCCGAGTTTAGCTGCAAAAATTGTCTCCCCTTTTCTAGGTAGCCTTGATATCCTTTTATAGAAAATTAGGATGCAACAAGCTTTGGGCTACCTCCCAGAAAAATCTTACCCTAACTGTTATTTTTACTAAAAGTTACATTGTTGTGTCGTCGCAATTGAGGGAGAAACCTAACATTCTTCTTGTGATGTGTGCTTCATTAATTTGTTGGTCATTCAGGTGGAAAGTAATTGAAAGGGAAGGCTCTGATCTCCCAAAATTGGTTGCAACCACCGATATCCACATAATACCAATGTATCATTTTGTGCCAGAGCATTGATGAGTTCTTATCTTAAGAAAACACACAGTCGTGCACCATTATGTTTCCAGTACATTGCCTTGAGTACCTCTCACCAACTTTGCACTTCGAACAATATCTTATTTGATTTGCACATCTATGCCATCATTTCTTTTGAATATTTAAAAATTTGGCGCTAATGAACCAGGAAACCCATCTTTCTGAGCACCTTTCCTTTAGTCGCCATGTCACAGCCTTTAAAGTTTGAGCGTGTTTCCATTGCGGTATAGCGACAGCCACCCGATCATGGGAAACTAACACGAACGTTAACTTTCCTGAGTAATTTGCTTAGAAAATGGGCCACACCACTTGGTCTCTGATCTGTTAAAAAAATTAACCGCTACCACTAGCAGTCCACCATAATTGCTTACCTTAACCGCTGCCAATAATCGCTATTTGGATCCGCTGCTAGTGGTTTGTCACTATGTCGTAGGTGATAACCATCATGCACCTTCAGACTGCTATGTAGCAACAACTGTCGATCATCATAGGACTTTCTTGTTCTTTATTTCCTCTGGATTGCTCAACTTTTCCATTGAGCCCCACCGGTTGGTCGCAAAGTCGCGGCTATTAGCCATCGTACATCTTTTTTTTGCGACTTGGCAATAGCTACAGATCTTCCCTAGATCAACTTTGATCTGCCTTGACTTGCCCAACTTTTACCTCGCCTAGGTCACTTTATTTATCACCTTTTCTTCTGGTAGGCCCAACATGTGTCACGTCTTGATTTGCCTTTGGATCCATCTACCCGCCACCTTGGACTTTCCACCTAGCCAATCGCCAAGTTGCATGGGATACCTGTAAGAATCTTGTTGCCATCAATAAAAACATATGAATACAATGAGTGTCCATTGCCAACACTAAAAGTATCTTTGTAATCTCCTAACAGGGATGGCTCCTCACCAGGGGTACTCCAGAAGAGTACAAATTTTGTGAGTTCCTTCTCACAGCGTAATTTTCTCCCATTTTGTTTCCACGAGATAAATCTTGGTGTCACTGTATATCTTTTCATGCATGCATATTCTTCTGCAATAATTATATATATTGATCAATATTAAGTTAGTGCAGAGTTGAGTTAAAAGTTTTAATTATGTAAATTTGATCATGTGTTGATTCACCCCTCCCCTCTCAGCACCGGTTGGGACTAACAATTGGTATCAGAGGACAGGTCCTTAGATTCAGAAGAAGCTTAACAACTTAAGGAAAGATCCAAGATGATGTGAAAGGAGGGTCCTAAGTTCTCTAAGGAGAATCACACCTTATGGTGTGGAAGATCCCTTGGAGAATGTTACAGGATTCATGTAATCACAAAGTACAATGAACCTTCAGGGGTTCTCACTCCAGATCAGATCAAGGAAAGACAAGACCATACTATTGCTATGGATCTGATTGTTAGCACTCTTTTTGATAATGAGTATGGTGAGGTTCAAGATTTGAAAATAGCTTTTCAAATATGGAATAGGCTAAAGAAAATATATGGAGGAGATCCTCATGTTCAAAAGGCTAAAGTAGATAGCTTGAGAGGAAAATATGATGAGATCAGAATGCAGGAAGGAGAAAATATAGAGTAGTATAGCAAAAGAATAAAAGATGTAATTAAATCCATTAAAAGTGTTGGAGGAAAGCTTGAAGAGGATGATGTGGTCAGAAAAATCCTGAGAACCTTGCTACCACAATATGCCATAAGGGTTTCTCCAATCTAGGAACTCAGATCCTTGGGAACAATTAATGTATTGCTTGATTCACTGATCGATAAGTTAACTGCTTTTAAACTGAGCAACTATGACAACAGTGTACCAAAGATTGATGTTGCTTTCAAAGCCTCCATGATGCATGCACCAACAAGGAGAAGAAAAGAAACTGGAATTATTTCTACTACAAGAACTGGTCACTCTCATGAAAGTGATAATCTGTTATCTAAAGAACGGGAACAAGATGAGATCGAATCCCTATTGGCAAGAAGATTACAAAGAGGAAAAGGAAAGTACAAAGGTAAATTACCCTTAAAGTTCTTATCTTGTAATAAGATAGGTCATATTGCTTCCAGATGTCCTGACAATGATAGAGATAGGAAGGGTAATTTCAGAAGCTACAAGGACAAGAGCAAGAAGGAGTGTTATCTTGCAGAAGGAGTCACTGATGAAGAATCAGAAGGATCTGAAGGAGATGGAATGGTATTTGTGGTAGTTAATGAAGATAAGAAAGAGGAAGGTGATATTGCACTGATTTCTAGTCCGAACCGGTGTGGAGATTGGGTAATTGACAGAAGTTGCACTCACCACATGACCGAGGACAGAAACAAATTCCTCAGCATGGAGGATTGCAATGGAGGAACTGTGAGATTCAGAAATGATGCTAATTGTGTAGTTAAAGGTGTTGGGACTCATTAAATTTGGTGAATTTGAGAGGCCCATTTCAAAATTTTGCTATTTCATTTTCAGAAAGGCACCTAATCTCATTCAGGTGGCCTAGTTAGAGAGAGGGTAAAAATGGAGCCAGTTGATTTTCAAAGGGTAAGGCTTGGGAAATGTGTCCTACACCTTTCATTTGGCCTATGAAGTGTTCTAAAACTTTTAGAATTCATTTTGGATCAATTGATCAGGTACCCATTTCAAGGGGTGAGCTGAAAGTGCATGTTAGGTGCAAATGCAGATTTTATTGAGTAGCGTACTTTGAGCTCCTACAACTTTTGCCCTGTTGATCGTCATGGTGAAATTCAAGGTGTATTGAATTGTATGCATAAATTTGAGTCAACATGAAAAATTTCATGTCTTTATGAATCCATTTTCTCAGTTTGGTAAGCTTAATCCGTTTGCAGTTTACTATTTGCATAAGTCCATGTTTCAGGAGCTAGTCAGAGCCTCGCTTTGCACATTTGTAAAAGATGCCCCGGTGAATGTCATGTCAGAATGTTTTTTTCTGGGCTATTATTGATATAAAAGACAAGCTATGTTTCAAATTTCAAGCTCCTACCAATCCATTTGATCAGTTTTCAAAAGGGTTTCTTGAGCCACCTTATTCAGTGTTCTGTATTTTCATTGCTACATCAGTTAAAGTTGCTATTTTCATGAGCGCACCATTTGCACCCAGTCAGCCTTTTGGTCAAACTAAGCATTCTAAGTTTTTATCTGTACATCAAGGTACCTATGCCTCAGATTTGAAAGTCTATGGAGATCATTTGATATGTTTAAGAAAGGCATCATGAGTTCCCTGCGCATTGACTTTATCAGGTCCACAGTGCTGACAAAGCCAGTTGGTCATCTTTGACCATTAATATTTCTTCACTCGAGATTCATCTTAATAAACCGCTTGGTAGAGTTCATGTTTGTATATCAGAGGACATGCATGTTAGTTGGCAAAGTCCAGAAAGGTGTTTTGACCAAATTGAAAATTTCATCTTTGCGATTAAATGTGAAAATGGGGCACAAGCGCTTGAAACTTGTGAAACTCAGTTTGGTGATCCAAAAAATGGTGTCGATCGATTCCAAAGGTATGTTTAAGGTTCTTGAGGCATTTTGAAGGTCAGTTGCATGAAAACAAAAAAAATTTAGCCGGACCCACTTTGGGGCCCGACCTGACTTGCCACTTCATGTGTCTTTTCAGGCAAAGTTTAAATTGTTATTTTGCAATCATATGTTTATATGATTTAACTATAAAGTAAAGGCATTTAAACCCCAAGCAAGTGTATTAGTAGGCATAAAGCCAGTTCCTTCTCCCTAGTAGATGGCATGGAGTTTGAGAGGAGACAAAGAAACTTAAAGCTAATGCAAGGGCATTAAAGCTTTCAGCAGAAGACAAACTGGAAGGTGCAGGAAACATGGTGGTTGAAGAGATCATAGAAATCAAATGCAAATTGGCAAATGCATAATGCCAATCTTCCCTTGACTGGTAAAACAAATTGCAAAATGATTTCCCCTCCTCTCCATGTGAAACGTTGTTAAAGGCAGAGAGAATTCCAGATCTGCAATGTGCCTGGAAGAGGGTATTTATAATTTTTAAAGAAAATTGCAATTGGCATGTGCAGTGCCAGTCAGCAAAACTCTCCAGGTCCTCCAAGGGTCACGTGGCTATGAAAACTTTCGGCAATATGCAATGGCAGTTTAAAACCAAATCTCACATGGCTGATTGGGCATATAAGTTGTAGCAAATGCCATTAGCAGGTTGAAAAGGATTTAGAAACTACTAGAAAAGGCAATCTGTAGGTCAAAGTCCTCTGTGTGGTGTTTGGGAGGCAATGAAAACCATTAAGAAAATGCAATGGGCATCTAAACTTCAGCAAATGCAACGACTGGTGTAAAGCATAGTTCCACAACCTTGCTTCCTCCCTGCTGTGCGTGGATGTTGGGAGCCATTAAAAGTTTCAGCAAAAATGCAAATTGGCAGGTGTGAGTCAAATTATGTGAACTTTGTCAACATCCTCCCTACATGAAGTTTGGCTCTGAGGAGACTTTATAAACTCCAGCAAATGCATTTGGCAAGTATGAAACCCACGTGAAACCTGCAAGCAAGTGCAAGGGGCTGCGTGGGGTGGAGTATGGTAAAATATTTCAAACTTTTCCAACAAATGCATTTGGCAAGTGTAAAACCCCCTCCTTCAGCATGGATTTTAAAAGCTTTAGGTAAATGCATATTGGCAAGTGTAAAGCCCAAATCCTACAACCTTTACCAGTCCTCCTTGTGTGGTTTCCAAAGAAATTTTAAAGCAAATGAAAAAAAACACCATTAAAACTCCCAGGAAAACTTCAGAAAGTGCAGTCCCAGGCAAAACCATATATCCCATATTGGCTAGGCGAGAGTAAAGTTTTGTATTTATATACAAAAAAAACACATCTATAATGTCAAAGCTTAAAGGCTTTTGACAGGATGATGCCAGCAACCCTAGTGGACCCCACACATGCGTGCATGACTCCCGAGGCAACAAGGAAGGAGGCTAGTTGGCGACTGGGTGGACCCCACATGTGCATGGTTCCCGAGGTAGGCAAATTTTGTAGAGAAATGGAGAGTTAACTTGTGAGAAAGTTCGTAGTAGATCAACGATGTGCGTTGTTTCACGAAGTGAAGGTGCTCACCCGTTACCCATCGTGAAATACTGAAATGTTAAAGATCATGTAGGTTCGTTGAACATCTATGACTGGCACTATTTTGCGAAGTGAAGATGCACGCTAGTTACCCTTCGCAAAATGGCGAACTGTGATGTGCCAGGTCCGAGTGCCAATTCGGCTGGCAGGTCCAAGTGAAGTGGCAATGACGTGGCAGACAGGTGGCGGTCCACGAAGTGATGACATGGAAGACACGAGGCTGATAGATGAGGTGTCGTCCCAGGTGGTAAAAAGTGGAACCCATGAGCAAATCACAAGCTACCACGTGGCAGGGCATTAGGGTAAAAAATGGATTGAAAAATTAAAGTTAAATGTATAGTTCCAACTATGTGGAAAATTCCAAAAATTTAAATGATGGTTCTGATGAATAATGATGAATAGTAAATACTCAACAAATACTAAGAGGGGAGAGGTGAATCAGTATAGACAAAAACTTCTTCAAACAACTTAAACTACAAAGACTGCACTAACTGGTAAACAGCATCACCGATCTAAATCAGGGCACTACCGGTAAAACACAGTGGGACTATGAAAGTCATAAATCGATAACACTTAGATCCTCATGAAACCTAATATCTCATTTCCACTTCACCCATATGCTTAAACAACTAATACATCATCAAAAATATAATGACCATTGGATCAGCATGCTTTACCACTTAACAGAAAACACTAATCATCACATGAAAAAGCATCACACATGACACACTTATTTTTCACGTGGAAACCCAACTGGGAAAAACCACGGTGAGGATGAATACCCACAAGTTGTTCTTTGAACTCTTCTGAAGTCCACTCTGTTAGGAGCCTAGTCTGGTTAAGGATTTTATAACAGGTTCTACTAGGAACCGATCCTACTAGGGATCACCCGGTTAACAGATGGCTAAATACCCCGTTAGAGGTTAAAACCCTATTAAAGGTTACCTTGTCAGAGGATTTACAGAACTCAATGATTTTGAGTCACCCTGTTAAAGGATTTACAAAAAGCCTGTTAAAGCTACCCGGTAAAGGGATTTTCCAACTGCTGAAATGGCTAACAGTCAATAGGTAATACACTGATCTGATAACAACACTCAATGCCAAGGCAGATTCACTTTAGTTCCTCTAAATCTGCAATCACACTCTGCACATCTCTACTCACTGCACCGGTCTGGCAAGAATCAAGTATCTCTTCACTTGGATATACACATAACATTTGCCAACAACATTACAATGCAAATCATCATCGACCTTATAGACAACAATTAGGTTGGTAGCCAAAACCTAAAATCCTAAGCATCTAGGTTATCAATATAGTCGGTCCAATCTTGACCGTTTAATCACATTGCATAGAGTAAAACAATCTTGAACAAATCTCAAGGCGTTCTCCATCATTCATTCTTTGCCGCTCCTGGAAGTTGATAACCCATCACGCGCTCTCCATCGTTTACTAAGACTTCGCACATTCCCGAGGTAGATAGGATCAATCTTCTTCATGCAAGATCCTCAAGGAAATTCTTCATGCGCACAAGGCTGACATGGCAACACGATCCAATCTTCATTTCGATATTCCAACATACCGGTTCACCTTTTTGCATATACCAGTTCACTTCATACCATCATACCAGTTCTCTAGCCAGTTTGCTTTCTTCAATATACCGGTTTATACTTCAGCATATTGACATCTGTATGCAGGAAAAGCGGGTCGATAGAACTTAATATGTGAAAAATGTTCCAAAATACCTATCCACACACACACACAGGACTTCTTGATGCAAGCTATGGAGTAATGAAGTATTACTCAACTTCCCAAGGTTGGTCCCATGGTTCTCTATCTTACAATGTCCCTCAAACCAATGTTTTTGCTCTCAGATCACTGAGCAAAATGGTTTAGGGATGGCAAATGCAAGAACGAGGGATGCTTTGATAGATTTTAGTATGAGATGCATCATAAGCTATGCATGATTCTAGAAATGCAATAAACTAGATTATAAGATGACAAGGTTAGTATAAATACTATCCTAACATAATATATTAGTCTATGATTGAGCTAAAATGATAAAGAAATTATTCTAAACATTCATATTTAGACTAATTCCTGATTTAAAAGAGGCTAAAATGATGAGCATAAAATGAGATATGAAAGCTTGAATGTATTTGAGCATAAGTATGATACTACAAATTTGGAGGATGATTCAAAATGGAGGAATGAGAGCTCTATTTATAGCAAAAACAGGGCAATGGATGGTCAGGATTGAAAGAGTTGATCAAGGGTTGAGTTTGAAAGTTGGGGATCCATGTTTGTAATTGGCACCAATGAAATAGTGACAAGTGTCAACATAGGGTTGGGTTGAGAGAAGGGGTTGGAGGCATTAAATGCCTGAGAAGACCTTAGGGTTATCTAGAAGGTAAGGGTTAAGTCTAAATTAAGATTACCCATTGGATTAAGAGTTAATCCAAGGATAAACCCTTGTGCAAATGATTAAGAGATAATCATGGTCAAAGCATTAAATGCTTGATGAGACCCTTGGGTTGGATGAAGGTTGAGTTAAAAGAAATTCTTTAACCATGTAAGAGGGTTTGAGTTAACCATTAATGGTTATGAAGACTTTGGGGAATTAAGTGGTTGAAGGCTTGAACCCTTTAATGGTTATCAAAGACTTTGAGGATTTGAGAAGTGACCTCCCCTTTCTTAGGGATGTGACAAAGTTTAGAAGATGGGTTAGGCTAATTAGAAATGATTAGAAGAGTCTAGAAGAAATTAGGAAAGGGTTTAGGAAGCAAGTGGGAAACGTAGGAGAATGCAAGTGGATGGAGGGATAATAGGATTTAATTGAATTTAATGAATTTCATTCAATTTGGTTGCAATTAAATAAATTAGATTTATTTAATTTAGGATAACTATTTAATTAAATTTGAATTTAATTAAAAGTGGATAGGGGGGATTTAATTGAATAAAATGATTTATTCATTAAATGGGTATAGTGAATTTAATTTAAATAAATTGAATAATTTACTTAATTAAATAGAGGAGTGCAGGTAATTTAATTAAATTAGATTTAATTAAATAGAGTAATGAACATAAAATATTCATTTAGGAATATGGTCATTTTTATACGTCTACAACATCAATGACAACATACAATATCATCATGTCATCAAACCCTGCACATATGCCAACAATCTCCCCCTTTGGCATTGATGGCAATATACAAAGATATCTTTGTGCTTCACATCTTCTCCCCAATCTCTTCCATATAAAAACTGTAGATATCTTCTTTACTTCACATCTTCTCCCCCTTTGACAACAATGCCAAAGTGGAGGCACAAACATGTTCCATTATGCTACTCCCCCTGAGGAGTAGCATCCTTCAACACACCAATCCTGAAAAGATTTGACAATGCAATACCTGACTGATGTGGTGTTGGCATTTTAGTAGAAAGAAAGATTGTTGATATTCATTAAGGATATTGAGAAGGTTGTTGAAGATTATTGATATAACTGAAGAAGGATGAGAACTATCTTTATAACACTATCTTGTCATTGATGTCAAGAAATTGATTATCTGATTCAGTATGATGTTGCCATATCTTGAGAATATTGATTAGAAAAGAATTAAGATGTTGATAAAAGACACAAAAAGAATGTGATGAATAAGAGGAGGAATAAGATATTCAATGGGCAACTATTACCGAGTTAGACAATGATGAGATCATGATATTTAGATTATTTTGATATCCTACATATGTTTTTGATTGTAAGGTTAATACTATACTATGTCACCGAGCAAAGAACCTAGTCGATAAACCCTAAGGAACCTAGTCAGTAAACCCTAAGGTTATTGATATTGGTTAATGAAGGCAGAATGTCTACCAAGTAAAGTTTAGAATTTACCGAGTTGCAACTGAGTTATGGCAGTGCGCATTGGATGGATAAAAGCATTATTTAATGAAGGACAATGATTAGCTGGAGATGTATAAATGATTGGTATGTCGTGCATGAAGTTTGTTAAGGATCTATGATAGAGGAAAATCGGCAGGAAGATCTACAGTGCAGATTGAACTGCAATAACCTTATGCAAGTTCAAAGAAAGGAATGCAAGTCCTAAGGCAAGGTAAAATGTTTTCAGATCGGAAGGATACATTGAACCTGGTCAAGTTTGAAGATCTGATGGCTAAGATTGATCATGGGAAATGTGATCAAGGAGATTAAGCGGTTAGCAATTGTTTATAAATAAGGAATTGTTGATAAACAATGCATGCGGACAAGTGTAAGCACAGGGATGCTACATAGTGATTACTGACCATAGAAGCTTGAAGACTTATTTGAATAAACAGAGTAGAGAGCCCAGCAGAGGGACAAGATAAGTCTTATGACTAGATTGTTTTGAGCAAATAAGAATCTGCTTTAGCATTTTAGATGTGAAGTTGCAGATATATTTTTATTACTGTTACTTTGTAAGTGACAGGAATTCTCTTAACCGAGTGGACTTAACAGTCTTATTTGTAAACCCTCTAGCAAGGTGACATTCTAGTTGAGTGTTTGAAATCCTTTAACAAGGTCACTTCTAACAAAGTGAAGATCCTAACAGATCTGAGGGAAATCCCTTAACCAGGTCACATCTAGCAATGTGTTTGTAATCTTTAATAGGATTTGCTTTTAACCAAGCATACTCTAGAAGAGTATATTTTTTAGTGGGTCCGAAATCCCACAGTGGTTTTTCCCTATTTGGGTTTCCATGTTAAATCTAGTGTTATGAGTGTTATGATGATTATGTGTTTATGAGTTTGCAAGTTTAGTAGTTTTTGGTTATGTTGCTTAAGTATAAGTTACTGAGGTTGAATCTATTGAGTTTATGGAAGATTAAGTTTGTATGATTCACCCCCCCCTCTCATCTTGTTAGCTATTGGCATCTGTACTTTACTTTTAGTATTAGAACTTACAATTGGTATCAGAGCATAGGACTCCGGAAGAAAAGTTTAAAGGTACTTGAGGCAAAGATCCAAAGATGTATAAAAGGGATGCACCGAAGCTGAACAAGTCAAGTTTCTCCACATGGCAGAAAAGGATGAAGCTGCATTTATCAGGAATTGGAGAATATGCAACATATTATCTGGAGAATGATTACATTGCACCAAGCACCAACCCAATGACTTTGGAAGAGATAAAGGCAAAGCAAGAACACATTCAATCTATGATTGAAATAACATCAACATTGACCGACTCAGAGTTTAATGATCTAGAAGGTTGTAATGATGCAAAAGCAATGTGGACTAAGCTCATATCTATGTATGGAGGTGATGAACATGTTCAAAGAGAAAAAGTAGATAGTCTAAGAGGACAACTTGAATCCATGAGAATGAATGAAGGTGAGAACATAACCCAATATAGTACAAGACTAAAGGAGATTGTCAATCAAATTAAAGGAGCAGGAGGGACTATTGAAGAAAAGGATGTAACAAGTAAGTTGTTGAGAACCCTTCTACCAGCTTATGCTATTTGAGTCTCTACAATCAATGAATTGAGGTATGTACCTAACATGTCAGTTTCTTTGGATGCTACTATTAGTAAGCTACATGCATTTGAGTTAAGTAATTTTGATAACAGTGGGTCTTCGGTAAATAAAGTAGAATATGCATTCAGTTCTTTTCATATTGGTGAATCTAATGATTACAATGATAGAATGAGTAAGTACTATGAAGGGAATCACAGTGGAGCAAGTGAAAGATTTTGTAAGAACATGGAAGAAGTGCACAAACTGTATGAAGAAATCAAGAAGCAAGAAGAGTTTGAAGCATTATTAGCCAGAAGGTTACCGAGAGGAAAAGGTAAGTATAAAGGAAAGCTACCTTTAAAATGTTTCAATTGTGATAAAATAGGACATATGGCTTCTAACTGCCCTGACAAAGAGTCTAGTGAAAAGAGAGAATACTGAGATAACAGGCAGAAAGACAACCAATACAGAGGACACCAAGACTTCAGAAGGAGAGATAGAAAGACATGTCTAATAGCTGATGAAGAATCCAACGATGAAAAATCTGATGAAACTGATACTGAGGAAGTTGTTTATGTGGCTATTAAAGATGGATCTAATGAAGAAAGGTATGAAGAAAAAGCCCTAATATCTCACATAAATAATAATGATTCTTGGATCATAGATAGTGGATGCTCACATCATATGATAGGTGATAAACACAAGTTTGTTAAAATATAAGACTATGATGGAGCCTATGTAAGATTTGGTAATGATGCACCATGTCCGGTGAAAGGTAAAGGATCTATAACACTTCTTGGCAATGCTAAATGTGATGATGTATACTGGGTTGAAGGTTTGAAATACAATCTGTTGAGTGTAGCACAGCTAAACAATATAGGATATCGAATAGAATTTCAGAAAGGAATTGTCAAAGTTCATGACAAGCATGGAAAGTTAGCTGCTACCAGGACACAAACAAAAGGTAATACATTTCATCTTGACTCAACTCGGAACAAGTGTCTTTATGAAAAGATAGATGATACCTGAATATGGCATAAAAGGTTTTGTCATGTAAATTTTGATAATCTGATCAAAGTAAGTAAGAAGCACCGAGTAAGAGGTCTACCGAGTCTTGAAAAACCTAAGAATGCTATGTGTCAAGGATACCAGATGTGTAAGATGACAAGACCAAGCTTTACAAGTAAGTCCTACACTTCTAAAGGAATTTTAGATCTAGTACACACTGATCTTTGTGGTCCCGTGAAAGTTCAAAGTTATTATGGTGATAAATATTTCATATTATTTATGGATGATTACTCAAGGATGATATCAGTTATGTTTTTAAAAGAAAAATCAGAAGTTTTTCAAATGTTTAAATGGTACAAGGTAAGAGTTGAAAATGAAACAGGAAGACACTTGAAATGTCTTAGATCTGATAGAGGAGGAGAGTTCACTTCTGATAAATTTAATTTATTCTGCAATGATCATGGTATAAAAAGGCAAGTGTTTGCACCGAGAACACCTCAACAAAATGGCATAGCCGAGAGAAGAAATAGATCAATTGTGGATTGTGCCAGAACGTTGATGATAGAAAAGAGGGTACCTTAAACATTTTGGAGAGAAGCAATCAACACTATAGTTTACACCATGAACCGGGTTCAACTGAAGAAAGGAACTATGAAGACACCATATGAGATTTGGTATGACAAGAAACCTAATGTAAGTTATTTTAAAATCTTTGGAAGTAGATGCTATGTTCACAAAAATGACTTAAATGGAAAGTTTGATCAAAAAAGTGAAGAAGGAACATTTCTTGGTTATTCTTCTAGAAGTAAAGCATTTAAATGTCTGATTAAATCATCTAACAAAATAGTGGAAAGTGCAAATGTGAAAATTGATGAATTTGCAGAAAGAAATGATGAAGGAAATTCCAAAGAACTAGAAGATTATGAAGATTTGTTTATGTTCAACCAAGAAGTCCTACTGAGAAAGCTGCTGAAGAAAATGAAGATAATGTCTAGTTACCTAGTGATGAAGAAGATCATACAGAACCTACCGAGCCTATATTAGCCAAATATGTTAGAAGACATCATGCATCAAGTTAGATTATAGGAGATAAGGATGATCCAGTGATGACAAGGAACAAACTGAGACAGAACACATGTCTAATATCTGAATTTGAACCAAGAATAGTAAAAGAGGCATTTAACAGTGAAGATTGGGTAAATGCTATGACAGAAGATATTGATAAAATCAAGAAGAATGACACATGGACACTGATCCCAAGACCGAAGGACAAAAATGTAATCGGTACTAAGTGGATTTTCATAAACAAGCTAAATGAAAAAGGTGAGGTCATTCGCAACAAAGAAAGACTAGTTTGCAAAGGTTATGCTCAAGAAGAAGGAATAGATTATGGTGAGACTTTTGCACCTGTGGCTAGACTTGAAGGAGTAAGAACATTGTTGGCATATGCTGCTTTCAAAAATTTCAAGGTATATCAAATGGATGTTAAATCTATATTTTTGAATTGTATACTAGAAGAAGTTTACATTGAACAACCTGAAGGATTTGTTGAAGATAAGAGTAAAGATCAGGTATGCAAACTGAACAAAGCTTTATATGGTCTGAAACAAGCACCTAGAGCATGGTATGAGAGATTGCACTCTTACTTGATCAAGATTGGTTTTATAAGGACAAGTGAAAACAAAAACATGTACATGAAGAAAGATGAGGACAATGGAATACTGATCTCAGTCATATTTGTTGATGACATTATATTTTGTGGAAATGACTCTCTATGCAAGAATTTTGGTAATGAAATATGCAAAGAATTTGAGATGTCACTAATCGGTGAGATAAAATATTTAATACGTTTACAGATACTGCAAATGAAAGATGATATTTTCATTACTCAATCCAAGTACATAAAGGAAATCTTGAAGAAATTTGGAATGGAGGATTCTAAACCAGTAAGTACTCCTATGACTACTAACTATAAACTATCAAAGAATGATAAATCTGTATCTGTTGATGAGACACTTTACTGATCTATGATTGGGAAATTGCAATATGTTGTGCATAGTAGACCGAATATAGCACATGCAGTAGGTATTGTAGAAAGATTCTCTGCAGATCCCAAGGAAACCCATATGACAACAATCAAAAGAATTTTCAGATACCTGAGAGGCACTGAAGATTATGGCTTAGTATATGAAAAGAGAAATGATTTTGATTTAAAAGTTTATACTGTTGCTGATTGGGTAGGCAACATAGATGATAGGAAAAGCACAAGTGGTGGAGCTTTCTTTTTGGGAGAAAGACTAGTGAGTTGGCTTAGCAAGAAACAAGGATGTATCTCACAATCAACAGCAGAAGCTGAATATGTTGTTGCAGCATTGAATTGTACCAATATAGCATGGATCAAACAACTGTTGGAAGGTATAAATGAGAAAGTTACCAAGTCAATAACTATATTCTATCATAATACTAGTGCCATTAACATTTCAAAGAATCTAGTAATGCACTCTAAGACAAAGCATATATCTATAAAGTATCATTATCTCAGAGAAGAAGTTCAAGAAAATAAAGTTGTGCTGGAATATATCAGTTCAAAAGAGCAATTAGCAGACATCTTCACAAAACCATTTCCAAGGGACACTTTTGAGTATCTTAGAAGCAAGTTAGGGGTTCTACCCCTATCTTCTACTCACTGACCAAGTTCGATGAAAGCATCAATTCGATGAATCTATAGAATATTATGTGTGGATTGATGTTGATTTACGCACTTTAGAAAGTTTTCTAAATTTGTGCAGGAAATAGTGAATAGAGACAAGTTGCTCTGACCGAGACTGAGATCATACATAGCAAGGCAAATCACTTCACAGAGGAAGAAATCATGATTTAGTTCTTTTACCTTTTGGCATTGTTGTCAAAGGGGGAGAAGACTAAATGGTTGACTGAATGGTAAAGCCCTGAATGTTGACAATAATAGAAGACTAAGGACATGGGGAGAAGACTAAATGCAAGACAACAGCTCAGAAGCACAATGAAAAAGGGAGAAGACTTTAGAAGATTTTAACAGCTCAAGGATAACAGGAGAAGTCTAACGGCAATCTGAATCCAAATCAATTTGAATATCTTGTTGGTATTACCATTTAATTGTTGGTTTTGCCATCAATGCCAAAGGGGGAGATTGTTGGCATTTCAGTAGAAAGAAAGATTGTTGATATTCATTAAGGATATTGAGAAGGTTGTTGAAGATTATTTATATAACTGAAGAAGGATGATAACTATCTTTATAACATTATTTTGTCATTGATGTCAAGAAAATGATTATTTGATTCATTATGATGTTGCCATATCTTGAGAAGATTGATTAGAAGAGAATTAAGATGTCGGTAAAAGACACAGAAAGAATGTGATGAATAAAAGGAGGAGTAAGATATTCAATGGGAAACTATTACTGAATTAGACAATGATGAGATCATGATGTTTAGATTGTTTTGATATCCTACATATGTTGTTGATTGTAAGGTTAATACTATACTATGTCACCAAGCAAAGAACCTAGTCAGTAAACCCTAAGGAACCTAGTCGGTAAACCCTAAGGTTATCGATATCGGTTAATGAAGGCGGAATGTCTACCGAGTAAAGTTTAGTATTTATCGAGTTGCAACCAAGTTATGACAGTGCGCATTGGATGGATAAAAGCATTATTTAATGAAGGACAATGATTAGTTGGAGATGTATAAATGATTGGTATGTCGTGCATGAAGTTTGTTAAGGATCTATGGCAAAGGAAAATCGGCAGGAAGATCTACAGCGTAGATTGAACCACAATAACCTTGTGCAAGTTCCAAGAAAGGAATGCAAGTCCCAAGGCAAGGTAAAACATTTTCAGATCGGAAGGATACATTGAACCTGGTCAAGTTTGAAGATATGACGGCTAAGATTGATCATGGGAAATGTGATCAAGGAGATTAAGCGGTTAGCAATTGTTTATAAATAAGGAATTGTTGATAAACAATGCATGCGGGCAAGTGTAAGCACAGGGATGCTACATAGTGATTGTCAAGCATAGAAGCTTGAAGACCTGTTTGAATAAACAGAGTAGAGAGCACAGCAGAGGGAAAAGATAAGTCTTATGACTAGATTGTTTTGAGAAAATAAGAATCTCCTTTAGCATTTTAGATGTGAAGTTGCAAATATATTTTTATTACTGTTATTTTGTAAGTGATAGGAAATCTCTTAACCGAGTGGACTTAACAGTCTTATTTGTAAACCCTCTAGCAAGGTGACATTCTAGTTGAGTGTTTGAAATCCTTTAACAAGGTCACTTCTAACAAAGTAAAGATCCTAACATATCTGAGGGAAATCCCTTAACCAGATCACATGTAGCAATGTGTTTGTAATCTTTAATAGGATTTGCTTTTAACCGAGCATACTCTAGAAGAGTATATTTCTTAGTGGGTCTGAAATCCCACAGTGGTTTTTCCCTATTTAGATTTCCACGTTAAATCTAGTGTTATGAGTGTTATAATGATTATGTGTTTATGAGTTTGCAAGTTTAGCAGTTTTTGGTTATGTTGCTGAAGTATAAGTTACCGAGGTTGAATCTGTTGAGTTTATGGAAGATTAAGCTTGTATGATTCACCCCCCCTCTCATCTTGTTAGCTATTGGCATTTGTACTTTACTTTTAGTATCAAAACTTACATGTGGAGCAAATACCTCTAGTTCACCTCTTGAAGGGGCAGCACCCCTAATTCACCTCTTAAATAGGTAAATGTAGCCTTCAATAGAGGCTTGGTGAATATATCTGCTAACTTCTCCTTACTAGAAACATGTTCCAATACAACCTCTTTGTTCTGAAATTTCTCCCTCAAGAAATGATACTTGAGCTTGAAGTGCTTGGCTCTAGCATGCAATACCGGATTCTTAGAAATATTAATTGCACTTGTGTTGTCACAAAATATACTCACCAGTTCAGATACAGGGACTTTGAAACCACTTAATACATTCTTCATCCAAATTGTCTGGGTGTAGTTCATAAATGTTGCTACATAATCGGCTTTTGCTGTAGACTAAGAGATACAACTTTGCTTCTTACTCATCCATGAGACTAGTCTACCACTAAGAAAGAATGCACAACCTGTTGTGCTCTTCCGGTCATTCACATTACCAACCCAATCGGCATCTGTAAACACTTTGAGATTCAAATCATTACTATATGGATACCATAATCCATAATCTATAGTTCCCTTCAGATATCTAAGAATCTGCTTGATTGCTACCAAGTGGGATTCTCTTGGACTTTTCTGGAAACATGCAGCAATGCCCACTGCATGTGCAATGTCTGGTCTATTTTTTACTACATAGTGCAACTTACCAATCATTGACCAGTATTCCTTCTCATTCACCATGCCAAGTCATCTTCTTTTGATAATTTACAACCAGTCATCATCGGTGTACCAGCCGGTTTGCTATCTTACCTACCAAAGGTCTTCAACACCTCTTTGACATACTTGGACTAAGTGATAAAGATACCATCTTTCATTTGTTGAATCTGTAGTCCAATGAAGAACTTTGTATCTCTGATTAGTGACATCTCAAATTCCTTCTTCATCTCATCCGCAAATGCATCACTCATCTTGTCATCTCCACCAAAAATTATGTCATCAACAAACACTTCACATATTAGAATCTGATCTCCATGGGACTTTAGATAGATATTGTTATCTTCACTTGTTCTTTCAAAACCAATATTCACAAGATGGGAGTGTAAACATTCATACCATGCTCTAGGTGCTTGCTTCAATCCATACAAGGCTTTATGTAGCCTACACACCATATCACTGTCTTTTGATAGGATAAACCCATCTGGTTGCTCTATATAGACTTCCTCTTCAAGTATTCCATTCAGGAATATAGATTTTACATCCATCTGATACACTTTGAATCCCTTGAAGGCTGTATATGCAAGAAGCGTTCGAACTCCTTCCAATCTAGCTACTGGAGAAAAGGTTTCTCCATAGTCTTCTCCTTCTTCTTGAGCATATCCCTTACATACCAATCTTGCTTTGTTTCTTACCACTGTTCCATCTTCATTCAGCTTGTTTCTAAAAACCCATTTGGTGCCAATAACATTTTTATGCTCAGGTCTAGGTACCAAAGACCATGTACCATTATTTTCTATCTGGTCAAGTTCCTCTTCCATAGCCTTAATCCAGTCTTCATCTTTGTGTGCCTCTTTAAATGTTTTAGGCTCAAATTCAGAAATCATGCAAGTATTTTCTTTGACCTTTCTTCTTGTAAGAATTCCTACATCCTTATCTCCTATGATCTGCTTTGGATCATGATGTAGCTTTACATACCTAGGAATGATCTTAATTGATTCCTCTTTCTTTTCTTGTTCATCCTCATCTTCCTTAGTATCTAGAGGTGTAGGAGCACTATTACTGGTACTTGGTTGTTTTACAACCGGTTCCCAGAAGGTTACATCTAGTTCATCTACCGCTCACTCACTGCTGGTTTCCTCAAGTTTCTCAGAGGTTTCATCAACTCTAACATAGATATTTTCAACAATTCTCTGAGTCCTATTGTTAAAACACTTAAGAGCTTTTCTCTTGGTGGAATACCCTAGGAATATTCCCTCATCACATTTTGCATCAAACTTGCTTTGGTGTTCACTCCTCTTGATATAACACTTGCTACCAAACACTCTAAAGTAGCTTACTACAGGAGTCTTACGGTCCAATACTAATAAGGAGTTTTATCCTTACCTTTCTTGATGAGTACCCGGTTCATAGTGTAGATTGCAGTGCTCACCACTTCTCTCCAAAAAGTGTGAGCAACCTTCCCTTTAACCGGCATCATTCTGGCTACTTCAACTACAGTCTGGTTGTTCCTTTCTACTAGGGCATTCTGATGTGGAGTCTGGGGGGTAGATAGTTTCCTCTTGATGTCATTCTCTTCACAGTACTTATTGAATTCTCCAGAGGTGAACTCACCTCCTTGGTAGGTTCTAAGGCATTTGATCCTCTTACCGCTTCCCTTTTCAACTAGTTCTCTGAAGGTTTTGAACTTTCAAAAAGATTCAGACTTGTCTTTCAAGAATGTGACCCACATCATTCTTGAGCAATCATCAGTAAGAATCATAAAGTTCCTATCTCCCTGAACACTCCTAGTTTTCATAGGACCACACAAATCAATATGCACAAGATCAAGTAAATTATCTACTATGAAAGATTTACCTTTGAAGGTTGAGGAAGACATTTTCCCTAGTTGACATTCTCTGCATAAAGGATTCTCCGGTTTGTTCAGCACAGACAATCCTCTAACTGCCTTGATCTTACTGGCCTTCACAATATTATCAAAGTTTACATGGCAGAGTCTCCTATGCATTATCCAACTGTCATCAAACTTAGCCATTAGACATTGACTTATTTTTATATTTAACTGAAATAAGTTACCTTTGGTTTGTATACCAGTGGCCATCAGTTCACCACTCTTTCCTTTTATTTTGTACACTCCATCTTTCAATTCCAGAGTGAGTCCTTTATCATTCGGCTGAGCAACACTCAAAAGGTTATGCTTGAGACCTTCTACCCAATACACATTATCGGCACTGATTTTTCCATTTAAAGAGATGGACCCTTTGCCTTTTACCATACATGGTGCATCATTACCAAATCAGACTACACCTCCATCATACTCTTCCAGAGACAGAAACTTTCTCCGGTCACCAGTCATGTGTTGACAACAACCAATGTCAATAATCCACTCATTAGAATTATCAAATCGGGAGACAAGAGCCTTCTTGTCTGACACATCTTCCTTAATGGCTACAAACACTATGTCTTTGCTTTCTTCATCTTCTGATTCACCGTCAGTGACACCTTCATCAATTGCAACAAGACAGTTTCTCCTATTTCCTCCTTTGAACCTTTTAAATTTCTCTGGTTTGTCCTTATTATCACTATTAGAATAGTTGACAGTAATGTGTCCTATCCTATTGCAAGAAAACCATTTCAAAGGGAGCTTACCTCTATATTTTCTAGTTCCCTTAGGAAGTCTCTTGGCCAGAAGAGCTTCAAATTCCATCAGGATCTCGTCATCATCCATATCTCTACTTTGTCTAGGTTCACAGGTGGTACTAGCTTCTTTACCCTTTCTAGATAGTACAGCAGATGCTTTAAAGGTTGAATCAGTATTCTGAACACTACCATCATAAATATTTATCTCATATGTGGTCAACTTAGCAATGATGGAATCAAGGGACGCCTTTGTCTTGTCAATAGACCTCAACTCCTGAATAGTGGAAACCCTTATTGCATAGACCATTAATGAGGATCTCAAAACTTTAATAACAATGGTGGAATCATCCATTGTACCTCCTGCACTCTTGATGTCTCCAACAACAGTTTTAATCCTTATCCCATATTGTTGAATGGTCTCTCCTTCAACCATCTGCATGTCTTCAAACTTTAATGTAAGACTTTCTTCCTTAGCTTGCTTCACATGCTCATCACCGCCATAGATACACTCCAGAGTATCTGATACATCTTTGGGATTGTCTTTTTCCTAAACATCTATAAACTCGACATTAGATAGACTGCTGATAAGAGCTTCCATGACTTTCCCATTCTCTTGAATTTCTCTTCTCTGATCATTAGTGAGAGTACCGGTACGGACAACATAAGTATTCTCAACATAGTTCCAGTGTTGAGCACCCATGCTTTTATTGTATATCTTCATTCTTTCCTTCCATATCTTAAATTTATCTCTATTGAAATTAGGACCTTCCCTCTTCATCATTAGAATGGGATCTTTTCCTCCAGCAGTTAAGCTTATAACACAGAGGACCTGGAGGATGCTTTGATACCAATTGATGAATAATGATGAATAGTAAATACTCAATAGATACTAAGAGGGGGAGTGAATCAGTATAGACAAAAACTTCTTCAAACAACTTAAATTGCAAAGACTGCACTAACTGGTAAACAACATCACCTATCTAAATCAGGGCACTACCGGTAAAACACAATGGGACTCTGAAAGTCATAAACTGGTAACACTTAGATCTTCACAAAACCTAATATCTCATTTGGACTTCACCCATATGCTTAAACAAGTAATACATCATCCAAAATATAATGACCACTGGATCAACATGCTTTACCACTTAACAAAAAACACTAATCATCACATGAAAAAGTATCACACATGACACACTTATTTTTCACGTGGAAACCCAACTGGGAAAAACTATGATGGGGATGAATACCCACACGTTGTTCTTTGAACTCTTCTGAAGTCCACTCTATTAGGAGCCTAGTCCGGTTAAGGACTTTACAACAGGTTTTGCTAGGAACCGATCTTGCTAGGGATCACCCGGTTAAGGGATGGCTAAATACCCGGTTAGAGGTTAAAACCTTGTTAAAGTTTACCTTGTCAGAGGATTTAAACAACTCAATGATTTTGAGTCACCCTATTAAATAATTTGTAAAAACATGTTAAAGCTACCCGATAAAGGGATTTTCCAACTGCTGAAATGGTTAGAAGTCAACAGGTAATACATTGATCTGATAACAGCACTCAATGCCAAGGCAGATCCACTTTAGTTCCTTTACATCTGCAATCACACTTTGCAGATCTTTACTCACTGCACCGGTCTAGAAAGAATCAAGTATCTCTTCACATGGATACACACATAACATTTGCCAACAACATTACAATGCAAATCATCATCAACCTTATAGACAAGAATTAGGTCGGTAGCCAAAACCTAAAACCCTAAGCATCTAGGTTATCAATACAGTCAGTCCAATCCTAGTCGTTTAATCACGTTGCATAGAGTAAAACAATCTTAAACAAATCTAAAGACGTTCTCCATCCTTCATTCTTTGTCACTTCTAGAAGTTGATAACCCATCATGCACTCTCCACCATTTACTGAGACTTTGCACATTCCCGAGGTAGATAGGATCAATCTTCTTCATGCAAGATCCTCAAGGAAATTCTTCACGCGCACAAGGCTGATGTGGCAACACGATCTGATCTTCATTTCGATGCTAACTCATCACAGGATGGCATTGATCGAATCACACAGGCTTGAAATGCATCAACCAGAAACCTTGAAGCCGAGACTACCAACTGGTAGTCATATCAAATGAAACCCCAATACAAACTGTGCATATACCGATTCACATTCCAAAATACCGGTTCACCTTTTCACATATACCGCTTCACATCATCATACTGGTTCACTTCATACCATCATATCGGTTCTCTTGCCAGTTTTCCTTCTTCAATATACTGGTTCATACTTTAGCATATTGACATCAATGACAACATACAATATCATCATGTCATCAAACTCTGCACATATGCCAAAAGGTTCCACATTCAAGATTAATTCGCTCAGAGGGTATTTGTTACCCAAAAAGGCAAGTATTATATATCATCGGAAAGCTCTCAGGATGAGGAATCTGGTCATGTAGTTTGTTTCAACAAACATAAGATATTTTGAGAGAATTTTCCATAGGAAGAAGAGGAGATATTTTTGCAGTTAGGGAAAAAGGGACACTTGGCATGTTCTGATGCATTCTAGTCTTTTCCTTGTTCTTCTTATTCTCAATTCTTCTCAATTGTAAGGGTTCCATAATTTTGGAGATATGCTCTAGATTTTCATGGTTTCCAGGTCTGAGTTTTTCTTCCAAGTTTGTACAATGTAGTACTTTCTTTCAGTAATGGAGTTTAATTCTTTTTGTAGGTGTTTCTAGTTGTAGGTTCTTATGTATGTAAGACATGCATAAATTCACACAAGATTGTCTCTAGATGTATATTTCTTTGTTACAAATTAAATCGTCAAGGAGGCTAGAATTTGTCATCTCAAGGAGATTGTTGTGATTTTTTGCAGGCATTCTTCAAGGAAGAATTTAAATTCTGTAATAAATCATGAATAATGGAATGTATTTTTAAGATTTGATGATTTTGTGAATGAGCAGAGTAATGCATTTTTGTAAGGCATTAATGCAAGGATATTTAATGATGAAGGTGGATTTGCAGTAGAAGTTTTCATTTATAGTTTGATGTATGACTTTGTTGCCCTTGGTTAAGGCACTGGTCTTGCAATTCTAGGGATTCTCAGAGATCTTAAAATATAAAATCAGATATTCTTTCTTTGTTTTCTGTTCTGTGGAAATGTTCCACCTATCTCATGCTTCAACTTAGTTGAGACATCAATGTAGATCTATCCCATCTGCAGTAACCTCCTAGTTTTTAAGCCTTATGAGATCTATCTACTTTTATTGTTGTCATATATGGGTAAATGATTCTAATTCAATGCATCAAAGGGTGTCCCCCCCTAGGTCTAGCAGAACCAAAAAGTGCAGGAGGATCAATTAGGGTCCTATGTTATGTTGTCTGAGTCCTAAAGTATTCCATTGTTTGAAACTGGCTATTTCATAGAATCAATTGCAGGTAAACTTGGGTTAACCAATTTTGGTGAATAACAAAAATGGCGACTCTACTTTGGAGAATGATGTAAAAAATTTATGTCAAGTGAAACCCATGAATCTAGCCAAATTCATTTGGGGAAGAGTCTTAGAAGTTAACAAATCTGAAAGTTATTTTTAGATTTGAAAGTGTATACCCTAGAAAGTCTTGTTGCTTTGAAATTTAAAATATTATGTTACTCTACTGTGTGTGGTATGACCCAAAAATCTGAAAGTGTTTCAGAGTGTAGATTAGTGGTTTTAATTTTATTCATCTCCAGGGAGGTGGCGACTCTGTAAGAATGAACCTGAGATTTGGAGGAGTTCTTCAAATTTATAGTCAGAAGTAAAGTGAACAGCAGCAGCAATTTTTTCTCTAGGTATTCCTCAAAGTATTAATGAGACAATTCATGTTCCTTATAAGGTGAAAAGTCACCATTGAAAGGAAAAGAAATTTGCAGTTTACATACTTCATATTTTGAAAAATTCAGTTAAATGATGGGAGAAGTATGTGGTTCTGAAAATTAGTGATTGCATGTGTTTTGAAAAGATGTTGATAAAGCAGTAATGGTCATTGTCTAAATAATAGTTTAGTAGATGTTATAAACCTGATGGATCTAGATGTAGTTCCTAGATTTGAAAATCCTTTGTCAAATCTTAAAGAAATTGATAGGGAGATTGAAATATGTCTTAAAAAAATCCAAGAGAAGTTTATCCTATTTTTAAGAAGGAAAGTAGGCAAAAAAAAAAGAAGAGTCATCATATGTTTTCTATGAAAGATTTATAGATACATTGAATGAGCTTTCAGCTGATGCTAGACCCTATGAGTCTGTTTGGATTGAGTTATTCTTAGAGCTTGATGAGCCTGACTCAGTTAATTGGTCTACTACCTTGAGAGAAGAGAGTGTTGCATGTATTAAAGAATGGATAGATGAGATTGAAATAATTAAATCTAAAAATGTACACAAGATTGAGGACAGTGAGGGAGATGGATCCGTGAGTGGATATGCCTCCTATGATGTTGAAGGTGATTCTTATTCTCAGCATGAGAGTTTAGATGTGTATTCAGAGGAAGAAGAAATTTGTGAGAAAATAAGTAATTGTTCGAGTAATCATGATCCCGTTGAGGTTTCAGATATTGATGATATAGATCACCTTATTGTTAAGTTCAATCTACAAAATGTTTGCAACCCCAGTTAGGAAACTATGTTGCAACATATAGCAACACTTTATGAGCAGCATGATAAAGGCTATGATGTGGATGCAAGTTGTTGTAATGATGAAATAAATGTGCATAAAGACATGAGCACTGCAGATCTAATACCTTTATCAGATTGGGATAATGTTTATAGCATAGAAGATGAAGCCAAGGAAAATGAAAATGAAGGAGAAGGTTCACTAAGTAGTGAATGAATCTCAGAGCTCTTAGTTGTTGATCGTCAGAGGTATGCATCCAAAAGTATGTACAATCTCTCATACCCAACCAGTACATGTTTTGATATTGATAATGTTTTTGAGGGTGTGAAGTATGATATATATGTTGTTGATTATTTCCCTATATTTGATTTGAGTGATGGACAAGATAAAAATGCATATACAATTGATAGGTGTGAAGATGTAGATTCATATGTTGATATGAACTCAAAATTTAATGCATTGTGTGGATCTTGCTTTTAAAAGGCATGACAAATCTGAAATGCTTTTCCCTGATTTGCAAGTGGGAAATGAACCATTGACAAGTGATGATCATGTATTTTTACTTGTGCAAAGTGTTGATAGAAATTGTGATCAACAAGATGAGGTGCAGTCATTTTATGAGGAATTTTTCCTCTCTAGTTTGCAAGACAGTATTAAGGATGAGTTTTTCTCATTTGAGAAAACTAGCAATAGAGATGTGCCTGATGTTTTCAACTTTCAGAATAAGTTAGACCACTTTTCATTTCAGCTGGGAAAGAATGGTAAAGAGTATGGCACTCTTATGTCACCTAGTGACCAGCCCTTTCAGCATTTGTTTGGTTTTCAAATATTCTATGATTATAAACATGTTGTTGATTATGTTTTATGTGATCAGCTAATTAGAAATGGAAGTGTGATTGATCAGATAGATAATAATGAAACTTTTAGTTTACCTTTGATTTGTGGAAATGAAAATCATGTGTTTGACAGAGGTAAGAATTGATTTCAGTTTCGATGGCTCGGGGCCATTTATAAGTTGTATATTTTGTATAGTTGCTTTGCTTCAGTTGTGTGGTTTTCAATAAAGTTCCCTATTGTTTGGGTGGAATAAGGAGCCCTTTGCTTTTGAGAAGAGAAGAGAAATATTTCATTTTTGGGTGGTCTGCTCTACCATAGATTCTAGATTCTTGTGTTGATCTTGCAATCAACCATCCCCAGTCAGAGCCACTATTGGGACTCATTAAATTTGGTGAATTTGAGAGGCCCATTTCAAAATTTTGCTATTTCATTTTTAGAAAGGCACCTAATCTCATTCAGGTGGCCTAGTTAGAGAGAGGGTAAAAATGGAGCCAGTTGATTTTCAAAGGGTAAGGCTTGGGAAATGTGTCCTACACCTTTCATTTGGAATATGAAGTGTTCTACAACTTTCAAAATTCATTTTGGATCAATTGATCAGGTACCCATTTCAAGGGTGAGCTGAAAGTGCATGTTAGGTGCAAATGCAGATTTTATTGAGTAGCTTACTTTGAGCTCCTATAACTTTTGCCCTGTTGATCGTCATGGTGAACTTCAAGGTGTATTTAATTGTATGCATAAATGTGAGTCAACATGAAAATTTCATGTCTTTTGAATCCATTTTCTTAGTTTGGTAAGCTTAATCTGTTTGCAGTTTACTATTTGCATAAGTCCCTATTTCAAGAGCTAGTCAGAGCCTCGCTTTGCACATTTGTAAAATATGTCCTAGTGAATGTCATGTTGGAATGTTTTTCTAGGATATTTCTGATATAAAAGAAAAGCTATGTTTCAAATTTCAAGCTCCTACCAATCTGTTTGATCAGTTTACAAAAGGGTTTCTTGAGCCACATTATTTAGTGTTCTGTATTTTCATTGCTACATCAATTAAAGTTGCTATTTTCATGAGCGCACCATTTGCACCTAGTCATCCTTTTGGTCAAACTAAGCATTCTAAGTTTTTATCTATACTTCAAGGTACCTATGCCTCAAATTTGAGAGTCTAGGAAGATCGTTTGATATTTTTAAGAAAGGCATCATGAGTTCCCTGCGCATTGACTTTATCAGGTCCGCAGTGCTGACAAAGCCAGTTGGTCATCTTTGACCATTAATATTTCTTCACTCAGGATTCATCTTGAGAAACCTCTTGGTAGATTTTATTTTTGTATATCAGTTGGCGAAGTCCAAAAAGGTGTTTTGACCAGTTTGAAAATTACATCTTTGTGATTAAATGCAAAAATGTGGTGCAAGCGCCTGAAAGTTGTGAAACTCAGTTTGGTGATCTGAAAATGTTGTCGATCAATTCCAAAGGTATTTTTAAGGTTCCTAAGGCATTTCAAAGGTTAGTTGCATGAAAACAAAAAAAAATTTAGCCAGACCCACTTTGGGGCCCGACCTAACTTACCACTTCGTGTATCTTTTCAAGCAAAGTTTAAATTGTTATTTTGCAATCATATGTTTATATGATTTAACTGTAGGTCCCAGAGACAACTGAGAGGGCAGGGGGGGGGGGGGCGGGGTGAATCAGTTGTCAAATAAATTCAAACCAAAAACTTATTAACCAACTTAATGCTTAATACTGGAAAATCAGTTAAGTATGCCAGTAGACAGTGTTAACAGAAAATTGTTGTACCGGTAAGAATTAATGCATGAAACATAAGCACAAAGTCATCCACAACACATGACACCAATATTTGTACATAGAAACCCTGTAAGGGGAAAAACCGTGGTGGGAAACCTTACCCACAATCAGATGATACTACTGCAGATAGTAAGTGTACAAAGAGGGGTCTGCACATGCAGAAAGGCCAACAGCCTAGAGCTCACTACTCAATCACAAATGGGAGTCACACTGACTACAGTTGGATGGTTAAATCTAATGCGAATGTACTGCACAAAATAGCATCTTCATATGCTAGATTTAGTACCAGTGTAATGCTGATATGCTTCTACAAAAACCTAACTTCACCTTCAAATGATGTCTTCGTGTATATCCCTACTTGATCTTGCATATACCCTTCCTTAAATCTTTTTCGCATTCCACACTTGATCTTACAAATAAGATCTTACATTTATACCAAACCCTAAGACCAATTTTAGTAGGTCGGCTCTACAAGATATTACAATAAAAACATTTTACAAACAATACAATATCCGATGCAATAATCAATTGAACATGTCGGCTTAATGCATTTACAACAATAATAAATCATCTCCATAGCGTTCCATGCTGATCTAGAAAAGATAAACCTGTCAGTGTAACCCTAGATAACCTGCACCTATTTGTCGGTAAAAGAAAATATGCAAATAAGAATATACCAATGATTATTACTTCAAAATAAAGTGTCCACATAATGTCTTCGACATTACCAAGTGTCTTCCATGTCATTGCAGGTACCAGTGAACATTATATCCTGTCGGTTAACCATATACTGATAACTATTTGCACAGTTTACTATTTGCCGGTGAATGTTGCTATATCTCCAAAGTAGGTGTATTTAGTAGGTGTTGACATCAATGACAAAACCATACAAAAATACCAACAATCTCCCCCTTTGACATTGATGGCAACACAAGATGGAAAAACCATGAAAGTGCCAAAACAGAAATGCCGAGTACAAAAACCAACAATCTCCATTTCTCCCCCTGGGAGTAACATGTGTTTATCCAAAGATTTATTTTCAATACATACCAATCTCTCCTCAAAAAGATAATGCATTTTTCCATATATCTCTCCCCAATGTTTTTCCATATATCTCTCCCCCTTTGACATCAAATGCCAAAGTCACAAAAAGTCAAGTTCATACAAAATACCAACCAATCCAATATACCAACTACTCCCCCTGAGAAGTAGCTTCCTCATCAAATACCGGAATAAAATATTTGTCCGTTTAATTCTGTCGGTTGATGACAATCATCAACTGTCTAAGTCTCTACCGGTGGAGGTAAGACTCCAAGCTAATCTCTGAGATACTCAAAAGTTTCCTTAGGCAAAGGTTTTGTGAAAATATCTGCAAGCTATTCTTTAGTATTCACATAAACCAATTTTATCTCCTTTTCTTCAACTTTTTCCCTTAGAAAATTCAGTTTGATAGAAACATGTTTTGTTTTAGAATGTAATACTGGATTCTTAAATATATCAATTGCTGCAGTGTTATCACAATATATAGTAATAGGTTCCTTGCATTTTACCTTTATGTCTTTCAACATTTGCTTAAGCCAAAGTACCTGTGTACAGTTTGTTGCTGCTGCAACATATTCTGATTCTGGTGTTGATAAAGATGTACAACTCTATTTCTTACTTAACCAAGAAACTAATCTCTTTCCAAGAAACAATGCTCCTCCAGTGGTGCTTTTTCTATCATCCACATCTCCTGCCCAATTTGCATCTGTGTATGCATATAGATCAAAATTTTCATCTTTAGGATACCATAATCCAAGATCTGTTGTGCCTTGTAAGTATCGGAAAATCCTTTTTACTGCTGATTCATGATTTTCCCTAGGATTACTCTGAAATCTAGAAACTATACATACTCCATTCATAATGTCAGGTCTGGTTTGTGTCAAATACAGTAAACCTCCTATCATAGATTTGTATCTAGTTGGATTAACAGGTTTAGATTCATCCCTTTGAGATAATTTGTCATTTGTAGTCATAGGTGTGCTTACCGGTTTAGAGTTCTCCATCCCAAATTTATTAAGTAGTTCTTTCAAGTACTTAGATTGACTCAAAAATATGCCTTTATTAGTCTGTAAAATCTGCAATCCTAAAAAGAATTTTATTTCTCTGATCATAGACATTTCAAATTCATGCTGCATTTCAAGAGAAAATTCTTTACATAATCCATCTTCTCCTCCAAAGATTATATCATCAACAAATACTTCCATAATCAAGATGTCATCATTAGTTACTTTGTAATATAAATTGGTATCTGCATTTCCTTTAGTAAAACCAATCTTTAAAAGATACTTATCCAATCTTTCATACAAGCTATTGGAGCTTGTTTTAATCCATACAAAGCTTTTCTTAATCTACAAACCATATCATTGTCATCTGTCAAGGAAAATCCATCAGGTTGTTCAATATAGACTTCCTCTTCAAGATCTCCATTCAAAAATGCACATTTAATATCCATTTGATAAACTTTATAATCCTTGTGAGCTGCAAAGGCCAAGAATAATCTAACTGCCTCAATTTTGGCTACCGGTGCAAAGGTTTCATTGTAATCAACTCCTTCTTTCTGAGAATATCCCTTACACACTAGTCTTGCTTTATTTCTGACAACCTTACCATCTTCATTGAGTTTGTTTCTAAATACCCATTTGGTTCCAATTACATTTTTATTTTTAGGCCAGGGAACTAATGTCCAAGTATTATTTTTCTCAATTTGTCCTAATTCTTCTTCCATAGCTTTAATCCAAAATTTATCTTCACATACCTCATTGATAGATAATGGTTCAATTTGAGAAATAAGACATACCTCTTCATTTGCCAATCTTCCTCTTGTCATGACTCCTTTAAATTTGCTTCCAATTATCTGATCTTCAAAATGATGAAGTCTTACATACCGGGGTGTCTTAGTCTATTGTTGTTCTTCAATTACTATGGAATCCTCTGATGATACCGGAGTAACTGGATCATCCTTCTGTACCAGTGGATTTATTGTAGGTTCATTTCTCATAATTTATTTTACCAGTTCAGAGTCTATATACCTTGAAGTTCCTCTGAATTGTTCATCAATCTTTACATTTGTACTCTCAACAATTTTCTCTAATCTTTTATTAAAACATCTATATGCTTTACTTTTAGATGAATAACCAAGAAATATTCCTTCATCACTTCTAGGATCAAACTTGCCAATATACTCATCTCTTCTAATATAACATTTACTTCCAAAAATTCTGAAATACTTAAGAGTAGGAGTATTACCAAACCATAGTTCATGAGGGGTCTTACCGGTTTCACCTTTGATGTGAACTTTGTTGAATGTATAGACAGCAGTGCTTACTGCCTCTCTCTAGTACACATGTGGTAGATTTGCTTCTGATAACATACTTCTTGCTGCATCCAAAATAGTTTTGTTTTTCCTTTCAACAACTCCATTCTGTTGTGGTGTCCGAGGTGCTAAAAATTGTCTTTTGATTCCATTTACTTCACAGAATGTATTAAAATCTTTAGATGTGAATTCTCCTCCTTGATCTGATCTTAAACATTTAATTTTCTTACTGGTTTCATTTTCAACCATTGCTTTGAATAGCTTGAACTTCCCAAGTGCTTCTGATTTTTCTCTGAGAAAAGTAACCCAACACATTCTAGAATAATCATCAATAATTAGCATGAAATATATATCACCTTGTAAGCTTTTAGTTCTAGCTGGACCACATAAATCAATGAGAATTAAATCAAGGGCATTATTGGATTTTTCTGGAATACTTTTGAAACTAGCTCTGACCTGTTTTCCAAATTGACATTCCTTGCAAATTTTACTCTGAGGTTTCACAATTTTAGGTAGATCTCTAACTGCCTTAGAAGTACTGATATTTACCATGCAATCAAAATTTACATGACATAGTCTTTTATGCCATAGCCAACTTTCATCTATATGTGCAATTAAGCATGCTTTTTCACTATTATTCAAATGAAAGATATTACCTCTAGTCTGATTACCGGTTGCAATTTCCAAACCAGTTCTATTCATGATTTTACATTTTCCATTTTTAAATTGTAACAGAAAACCTTTCTCAACTAACTGACCAACACTTAAAAGATTATGTTTTAATCCTTCAACATAGTAGACATTGTCAGTGTTATGTTTACCATCAAGCGATATTGAACCCTTACCTTTGATTGAAAAGGCTTTATCATCTCCGAATCTTACTAAACCTCCATTGTATTCTTGAAAGTTCAAGAATTTGCCTTTGTCTCCAGTCATGTGATGTGAGCATCCTGAGTCAATAATCTATCCATCCTTTGATTCAACAATTGTTAGGGCTTGTTCTACTGGTTGATCTTCTGTTATAGCAACAAAGACCCATCCATTGTCTGCTAGATCCTCATCAGAATCATCAGTCACACCTTCATCAGCAATGTAACAAGATTTATCTTTGTTTTTCTTAAATCTGTACCTCTGATATTCAGGATTAGGTTTGTATGTCCTTCTAGCTTCTTCTCTTAGTCTAGCATGTCTATCAAGGCATCTTGAAGCCATATGACCAATCTTATTGTAGTTGAAACATTTAAAGTGTGCCTTACCTTCATACTTACTTCCAATTGGACCTTTTGGAATTTTTCTTGCAAATAGTGCTTCAAGTTCTTCAAGCTCTTCATTCTCCTTCCTGGTTTCTTCAAGTTCTCTTGCATAAAAGGCTCTCCAATCTGATTTGTCAAAGGATGGAGTAGATGATGTTGATGCTTTGAAGGCCAAAACAGTTTTTATAGTAGTAACAGGACCAAATTCCTCAATTTCAAAAGCTGAAAGGTTTCCAATCAATGTATCCCTAGTTACTGATGTATTAGGCATTGTTCTCAACTCATTTATAGCAGTAACCTTCATTTTATATGTCGGTGGAAAACCTCTTAAGATTTTTGAAACAATCTCATCTTCACTCAAGGTTCCTCCACAACATTTGATACCCAAAACAATTTCATTTACTCTTTCCATAAAAGCAGAAATCCTTTCATCTTTTTCCATTTTTAGATGTTCATACCTGACTCGGAAGCTTGCAAGTTTTGCAATTTTGACTGTGGAATCCCCTTCATTCAGTGTTTCCAAATGATCCCAGATAGCTTTTGCAGTGGACCTATCTAATAATCCCATGATTTGTTGATCTGATAATGTGCTCAAAAGTGCTTCTCTTGCTTTGCAATCATTTTCTTCATCTTTAGCTAAAGTAATGGGAGCAGTCTGACCAGCTACAGCAACAGTATAACCATTCTTAGTAACTTCCCAAATTTATTTACAAATGCAATTCAGATGTGTCTCCATTCTGATTTTCCATATCCCATAGTTGGTTCCATCAAGTTTAGGACTATCATTTCTGAAATAATTAGTAGACATTGGATCTCCTCAAGTTGTTAAACTTCTGCAAAAAGAGGACTAGGCTATGATAACAATTGTAGGTCCCGGAGACAACTGAGAGGGGGGGGGTGAATCAGTTGTCAAATAAATTCAAACCAAAAACTTATTAACCAACTTAATGCTTAATACCGGTAAATCAGTTAAGTATGCCGGTAGACAGTGTTAATAGAAAATTGATGTACCGGTAAGAATTAATGCATGAAACATAAGCACAAAGTCATCCACAACACATGACACCAATATTTGTACGTGGAAACCCTGTAAGGGGAAAAACCACGGTGGGAAACCTTGCCCACAATTAGATGATACTACTGTAGATAGTAAGTGTACAAAGAGGGGTCTGCACATGCAGAAAGGCCAACAGCCTAGACCTCATTGCTCAATCACAAATGGGAGTCACACTGACTACAATTGGATGGTTAAATCCAATGAGAATGTACTGTACAAAATAGCATCTTCATATGTTGGATTCAGTACCGGTGTAATGTTGATATGCTTCTACAAAAACCTAACTTCACCTTCAAATGATGTCTTTGTGTATATCCCTGCTTGATCTCGCATATACCCTTCCTTAAATCTTTTTCGTATTCCACACTTGATCTTACAAATAAGATCTTACATTTATACCAAACCCTAAGACCAATTTTAGTAGGTTGGCTCTACAAGATATTACAATAAAAACATTTTACAAACAATACAATATTCGATGCAATAACCAATTGAACATGTCGGTTTAATGCATTTACAACAATAATAAATCATCTCCATAGCATGCCATGCTGATCTGGAAAAGATAAACCTGTTGGTGTAATCCTAGATAACCTGGACCTATTTGTCGGTAAAAGCAAATATGCAAATAAGAATATACCAATGATTATTACTTCAAAATAAAGTGTCCACGTGATTTCTTCGACATTACCAAGTGTCTTCCATGTCATTGCAGGTACCGGTGAACATTATATCCTGTCGGTTAACCATATACCAGTAACTATTTGCATAGTTTACTGTTTGCCAGTGAATGTTGTTGGATCTCTAAAGTAGGTGTATTTAGTAGGTGTTGACATCAATGACAAAACCATACCAAAATACCAACATTAACTATAAAGGAAAGGCATTTAAACCCCAAGAAAGTGTATTAGTAGGCATAAAGCTAGTTCCTTCTCCCTGGTAGATGGCATGGAGTTTGAGAGGAGACAAAGAAACTTAAAGCTAATGCAAGGACATTAAAGCTTTCAGCAAAAGGAAAACTGGAAGGTGCAGGCAATATGGTGGTTGAAGAGATCGTAGAAATCAAATGCAAATTGGAAAATACATAATGCCAATCTTCCCTTGCCTGGTAAAATAAATTGCAAAATGATTTCCCCTCCTCTCCATGTGAAACGTTGTTAAAGGCGGAGAGAATTCTAGATCTACAACGTGCCTGGAAGGGGGCATTTATAATTTTTAAAGAAAATTGCAATTGGCATGTGCAGTGCCAGTCAGCGAAACTCTCCATCTCCTCCAGGAGTCACATGGCTATGAAAACTTTCAGCAGGCTTAAAACCAAATCTCACGTGGCAGATTGGGCATATAAGTTGCAGCAAATGCCATTAGCAGGTTGAAAAGGCATTAGAAACTACAGCAAATGCAATCTACAGGTCAAAGTCCTCTGTGTGGTGTTTGAGAGGAAATATAAACCATTAAGCAAATGCAATGGGAATCTAAACTTCAGAAAATGCAATGGCTTGTGTAAAACACAGTTCCACAACCTTGCTTCCTCCCCGCTGTGTGTGGATGTTGGGAGCCATTAAAAGTTTCAGCAAAAATGTAAATTGGTAGGTGTGAGTCAAATTATGTGAACTTTGCCAACATCCTCCCTGCGTCAAGTTTGGCTCTAAGAAGACCTTATAAACTCCAGCAAATGCATTTGGCAAGTATGAAACCCATGTGAAACCTCCAGGCAAGTGCAAGGGGCTACGTGGGGTGGAGTATGGTAAAATATTTGAAAATTTTCCAACAAATGCATTTGGCAAGTTTAAAACCCCCTCCTTCAGCATGGATGTTAAAAGCTTCAGGTAAATGCATATTGGCAAGTGTAAAGCCCAAATCCTACAACCTTTACCAGTCCTCCCTGCATTGTTTCCAAAGAAATTTTAAAGAAAATGAAAAAAAATGCCATTAAAACTCTCAGGAAAACTTCAGAAAGTGCAGTCCCAAGAAAAACCATATATCCCACATTGGTTGGGAGAGAGTAAAGTTTTGTATTTATATACAAAAACAAACACATCTATAATGTCAAAGCTTAAAGGCTTTTGACAGGAGGATGCCAGTGACCCCAGTGGACCCCACGTGTGCCTGCATGACTCTCGAAGTGAAAAGGAAGGAGGCTTGCTGGCAACCAGGTGGACCCCACGTGTGCACGATTCCCGAGGTAGGCAAATTTTGCAGAGAAATGGTGAGTTAACTGGTGAGCAAGTTCGCAGTAGATCAACAATGCGCATTGTTTCGTGAAGTGAAGGTGCTCGCCTATTACCCATCGTGAAATGGCAAAATGTTAAAGATCGTGCATGTTCATCGAAGATCTATAACTGGTGTTGTTTTGTGAAGTGAAGATGCACGCCAGTTACCCTTTGTGAAATGGTGAAATGTGATGTGGCAGGTCCGAGTGGCAATCCGGTTGGCGGGTCCGAGTGAGGTGGCAATGATGTGGCGGATAGGTGGCGGTCCACGAGGAAGTGACGTGGAAGACACGTGGTTGACAGATGAGGTGTCATCTCAGGTGGAAAAAAGTGGACCCCATGAGAGAATCACAAGCTTCCACGTGGTGGGGCATCAGGGCCAAAAATGGGCTGAAAAATTAAAGTTAAACGTATAGTTTCAACTATGTGGAAAATTCAAAAAATTTAAATGATGGTTCCACATTCAAGATTAATTCTCTTAGAGGGTATTGTTTACCCAAAATGGAAAGTGTTATATATCATCGGAAATCTCTCGGGATGAGGAATCTAGTTATGTAGTTTGTTTCAACAGACATAAGATATTTTGAGAGCAATTTCCATGGGAAGAAGAGGAGATATTTCTGCAGTTAGGGAAAAAGGGACACTTGGCATGTTCTGATGCATTCTGGTCTTTTCCCTCTTCTTATTATTCTCAATTCTTCTCAATTGTAAGGGTTCCATAATTTTGGAGATATGCTCCAGATTTTCATAGTTTCCAATTCTGAGTTTTTCTTCCGAGTTTGTACAGTGTGGTGCTTTCTTTTAGTAATGGAGTTTAATTCTTGTTGTAGGTGTTTCTAGTTGCAGGTTCTTATGTCTGTAAGACATGCATAAATTCACACAAGATTGTCTCTAGATGTATATTTCTTTGTTACAAATTAAATCCTCAAGGAGGCTGGAATTTGTCATCTCAAGGAGATTGTTGTGATTTTTTGCAGGCATTCTTCAAGGAAGAATTTAAATTTTGTAATAAATCATGAATAATGGAATATATTTTCAAGATTTGATTACTTTGTGAATGAGCTGAGTAATGCATTTTTTATAAGGAATTAATGCAGGGATATTTAATTATGAAGGTGGATTTGCAGTAGAAGTTTTCATTTACAGTTTGATGTATGACTCTGTTGCCCTTGGATAAGGCACTGGTCTTGCAATTCTGGGGATTCTCAAAGATCTTAAAATATAAAATCAGAATATCTTTCTTTGTTTTTTGTTCTGTGGAAATGTTCCACCTATCTCATGCTTCAACTTAGTTGAGACTACAATGTAGATCTAGCCCATCTGTAGTAACTTCCTAGTTATTAGGCCTTATGAGATCTATCTACTTTTATTGATGTTGTGATATGTGGGTAAATGAGTCTGATTCAATGCATCAAAGGGTGTCCGCCCCTAGGTCTAGCAGAATCTAAAGTGCAGGAGGATCAATTAGGTTCCTATGTTATGTTGTCCGAGTCCTGAAGTATTCTATTGTTTGAAACTGGCTATTTCATAGAATCAATTGCAGGTAAACTTGGGTTAAACAGTTTTGGTGAACAACAAAAGGTAAGGGATTTATAGCCCTAAATGATAAAATAGATTGTGAAGATTTTTATTGGGTAGAAGGGCTAAAATATAGTCTATTAAGTGTTGCACAACTTAACAATAAGGGTTACCGGTTAGAATTCCATGAAGGAATATGCAAAATAAATGACAAATCAGGAAGTTTGATTGCTACTGGTAAACAGTATAGAGGCAATTTGTTTCACCTAGACACCACCATAGGTAGTTGTCTAATGGCAAAGGTAGAAGACAGTTGGTTGTGGCACAAAAGACTGTGTCATGTCAACTTTGATGGCATAGGAAAGGTCAGTAAGATGAAGTCTATTAGAGGTATGCCTAATTTAGTGAAACCTAAAAATGCTATGTGAGTGTCAACTAGGAAATTTGACCGGGTCTAGTTTCAGCAGCAAATATTTTTCATCTGAAAATGTGTTGGACTTAGTTCACACAAACTTGTGTGATCCTATAAGAACCAAGAGTTTCTATGGAGACCAATATTTCATGTTGTTTGTGGATGACTTCTCAAGAATGATGTGGGTTATATTCTTGAAAGAAAAATCTGAAGCCTTTCACATGTTTAAAGTCTTCAAGGCTCTTGTAGAGAGAGGAACTGGTAAGAATCTGAAATGTCTGAGATTAGATAGAGGAGGATAATTCACTTCTCAAGAGTTTATGAAATACTATGAAGAACAAGGGATTATGAGATAGATGTATACACCTAGAACACCTTAGTAGAATGGGGTTGCTGAAAGAAGTAACAGAACTCTTATAGATTGTGTGAGGACTCTGATGATACAAAAGAATATTCCACATATCTTCTTGAGAGAATCATTGAGCATTGTTGTGTACACCTTGAACCGGATATAGGTAAAGAAAGGGACAAATAAAACTCCTTATGAATTATGGTGTGGATACTCATCTAATGTCTATTATTTCAAAATATTTGGAAGCAGGTGCTACATCAAGAGGGATGAGTACTCTAGAAAGTTTGATCTTAAGAGTGATGAAGGAACCTTCTTAGGTTACTCCACAAAGAGCAAGGCATACCAGTGTTTGAACAAAAGGACCAGTAAGATTGTGGAGAGTGCAAATGTTAAAGTAGATGAGTACTTTGAGAAAAATGAATAGGATAGCAAGAGTGAACCAGAGGACTATAAAGGGTTTGAGTACACTGTACTGGTGACACCTGCTAAAGAGGATCCTATTGAAGTGGTAGATGTAGAAGCTTGTGAAGTAGAACCTGCACAACCAGTAGAAGAAGCTCCAAAAAATGAACCGGTATTAGCAAAGTATGTCAAAAAAAATCACTCTGTTGAAAATATCATTGGTGGAAAAGATGTAGGAGTACTAACTAGAAGAAGAGAAAGAGAGAATGCATGTCTACTCTCCATAATTGAGCACAAAATAGAAAAGGAGGCTCTAAAATATGATGACTGGAATAAAGCCATGGAAGAAGAACTGGAGTAGATTGAGAAAAATGAAACGTGGACTCTAGTGCCCAAACCGGAAAACAAAAATGTGATAGGTACTAAATGGATGTTTAGAAACAAAATGGATGAAACCAGTAAAGTGATAAGTAACAAAGAAAGATTAGTCTACAAAGGCTATGCTCAGTAAGAAGGTTTGGACTATGGATAAACCTTTACATTGGTGGCCAATCTGCAAGGGGTCAGAATTTTGTTGGCCTATGATGCTTACAAAAATTTCAAAGTTTACCAAATGGACATCAAATCGGCATTCTTAAATGGTGTTTTACAGGAAGAAGTATACATAGAGAAACTGAAAGGGTTTGCATCTAAAGATGGAAGAAATATGGTATGTAGGTTGTAGCAGGCTCTATATTGGCTAAAACAAGCACCAAGATCTTGGTATGAGAGGCTACACTCATATCTACTAAGCATAGGGTTCAAAAGAACCAGTGATAATAGTAACCTGTATCTGAAGATTGGAGATGAAAGAAAACATCTAATTGTTGAGATCTTTGTAGATGACATCATCTTTGGAGGAGATTATGAGATGAGTAAAGGTTTTGCAGAACAAATGAAGCAAGAATTTGATATGTCCATGAACGGTGAGATAAAAAATTTCATCGGTCTACAAGTCTCACAGCTAAAGAATGGCATATTCATCAGCCAGACCATGTACATAAGGGAAATTCTGAAATTTTTTGGAATGGGAGATTGCAAACCTATTGGAAATCCAATGGTTATAGGTTGTAAGCTCTCTAAATATGATGAGGCTCATGCAGTGGATGAAACACTTTATCAATCCATGATCGGTAAGTTGCAGTATGCAGTACACAGTAGACCAGACATAGCACAAGATGTTGGCTTGGTTGCAAGATTTTCTACAAATCTGAAAGAGACTCACATGATGGCAGTCAAGAGAATATTTAGATACCTCAAGGGGACTGATGAGTATGGTCTCTGGTATCCACATAAGGGAGACTTTGTCTTAAGTTTCTTCACTGATTTAGATTGGGCAGGGAACATTGATGATAGAAAGAGCACTAGTGGAGGTGCATTCTTTCTTGGAGATAGGATTGTGTCTTGGACAAGCAAGAAACAAAATTGCATATCTCAATCCACAAATGAGGCTGAATATGTGGTTGTTGTAATCAACTGCACATAGATAGTTTGGATCAAGCAATTATTGGAAGGTATCCAAGAAAAAGTGACTGGACCGATAGTGATTCATTGTGACAATACTAGTATAGCTATCAAATATCACTATCTAAGGGAACATGTTCAAGAAAAGGAAGTGATGTTGGAGTATATACCAACAAAAGAGTAGGTGGCTAATATCTTCACCAAGCCACTACAGAAGGATACCTTTGAATATATTAGAGGTAGGTTAGGGGTGATGCCCCTACCTGCAGTAAAGTAAGTAAAAAGGGCTCTATATCAATCTGGTATGATTTCTTTTAAAAAAAAGAAAAATCTCTAAGACTAGATTGATAAGTGTGGACTACTCTAGTTAGGGGGATTAGTCATGTAAGTGTACTGAAATGCATCTTTGACATTGTTGTCAAAAGGGGAGATGTGATTATAGTGTTTGATTGCTTGAGCATTGGTAAGTAGTGGTTGAGATGAAGTTGCTAAAACAGAGTACTACTAGTGTTAGGGGGAGATATCCATTACTCAGAGAAGAAGTAATGACCGTGTATAGAAATAAAGAAAGTACATGCATTTGATAAGTCAAACTCTGAACTGTTGCCATCAATGCCAAAGGGGGAGATTTTTGGCATTGACAAAACCGATTAATCTAGAGAACTAGTATATGTGCTAAGATTTTTCATTGATGTCTAACATTGACTGGTGGAGTGGTATCGGTGGAAGTGGTATATCTCAGTAGCAAAGGTGGTGACTTATAAACACATGGAAACAACATTAGAAATAGATGACCAAATTTTGATGAATAATGATGAACAGTAAATAACCAATAGATACTGAGAGGGGGGGGTGAATCAGTATAGACAAAAACTTATTAAACAACTTAAACTACAAATACTGCACTAACTGGAAAACAGTATCACCGCTCTAAATCAAGGCACTGCCGGTAAAACACAGTTTGACTACAAGAGACATAAACCGGTAACATCTAGATAATCTCAAAACCTAATATCTTATCTCAACTTCACCCATATGCTTAAGAAAGTAATACATCAGAAATACAATGACCATTGGATTAGCTTGCATTACCGCTTAACAGAAAACACTAAAACATCAAATGAAAAAGCATCACACATAACACATTGATTTTTCACGTGGAAACCCAACTGGGAAAAACCACGGTAGCGATGAATACCCAGAGGTTGTTCTTAAACTCTTCTGAAGTCCACTTTGTTAAGAGCCTACTCCAATTAAAGACTTTACAACAGGTTCTGCTAGGAATCAATCCTGCTAGGGATCACCCAGTTAAGGGATGGCTAAATACCCAATTAGAGATTAAAACCCTGTTAAAGGTTACCTTGTAAGAGGATTTGAAGAACTAAATGATTTTGAGTCACCTAGTTAAAGGATTTACAAAAAGCCTACTAAAGCTACCCAGTAAAGGGATTTTCCAACTACTGAAATGGTTAGAAGTCAACAGGTAATACACTGATCTTATAACAGCACTCAATGCCAAGGTAGATCCACTTCAGTTCCTTTACTTCTACAATCAGACTCTATAGATCTCTACTCACTCCTTCGGTCTGGCAAGAATCACTTCACATACATTCATTTGCAAACAACTTCAAATGAAAAACATCATTGACCTTATAGACAACAATTAGGTCAGTGGCAAAAACATAAAACACTAAGCATCTAGGTTAACAATACAGTCGGTGCAATCCTGACCATTTAAACACATTACATGGGGTAAAACAATCTTGAACAAATCTCAAGACATTCTCCATCATCCATTCTTCACCGCTTCTGGAAGCTGATAACCCATCATGCGCTCTCCACCATTTACTAAGATTTTGCACATTCCCAAGGTAGACAGAATCAATCTTCTTCATGCAAGATCCTCAAGGAAATCCTTCACGTGCATAATTCTAATGTGGCAACATAATCTAATCTTCATTTCAATGCTAACTCATCATAGGATGTCATCGATCAAATCACATAGACTTGGAATGCATCAACCAAAAACCCTAAAGCTGAGACTACCAATGGGTAGTCATATCAAATGAAACCCCGATACAAACTTTGCATATACCGGTTCACACTTCATCATACTAGTTCACTTTTTTCATATACCAGTTCATACCATCATACCGGTTCACTTGCCAGTTTGCTTACTTCAATATATTGGTTCATACTTCAGCATATTGACATCAATGACAACATACAATCCCATCATGTCATCAAACTCTGCACATATGCCAACAATCTCCCCCTTTGGCATTGATGGCAATACACAAAGATATCTCTACATCTTCTTCCATATAATATGTCTTCAATCCTGTAGATATATTCTCTGCTTCACATCTTCTCCCCCTTTGACAACAATGCCAAAGTGGAGGCACAAACATCCATGATCTACTATGCTACTCCCCCTGAGGAGTAGCATCCTTCATCACATCAATCTTGAAAAGATTTGACAATGCAATACCTAACTGATGTGGAGCACATACCTTTAGTTCACCTCTTGAAGGGGCAGCACCCCTAATTCACCTCTTAAATAGGTAAATGTAGCCTTTGGTAGAGGCTCGGTGCATATATCTGCTAACTACTCCTTACTAGAAACATGTTCCAATACAACCTCTTTGTTTTGAACTTTCTCCCTCAACAAATGATACTTGAGCTCGAAGTGCTTGGTTCAAGCATGCAATACTGAATTATTGGAAATATTAATTGCACTTGTGTTATCACAAAATATACTCACCGGTTCAAATACAGGGACTTTGAAACCACTTAATACATGCTTCATCCAAATTTTCTGAGTATAGTTCATAAATGCTACTACATATTTTGCTTATATTGTAGACTGAGAGATACAACTCTGCTTCTTGCTCATCCATGAGACTAGTCTACCACCGAGAAAGAATGCACCACCAGTTGTGCTCTTCTAGTCATCCACATTACCAGCCCAATCGGCATCAGTAAACACTTTGATATTGAAATCATTACTGTATGGATACCACAATCCATAATCTATAGTTCCCTTCGGATATCTAAGAATCCGCTTGACTACTACCAAGTGGGATTCTCTTGGACTTTTCTGAAAACGTGCAGCAATGCCCACTGCATGTGCAATGTTCGGCCTGTTGTGTACTACATAGTGCAAATTACCAATCATTGACCGCTATTCCTTCTCATTCACCAATGCTGAGTCATCTTCTTTTGACAATTTACAACTGGTCATCATCGATATACCAACCGGTTTGCTGTCTTCCATGCCAAAGGTCTTCAACACCTCTTTGACATACTTGGACTGAGTGATAAAGATATCATCTTTCATTTGTTGAATCAATAATCCAATGAAGAACTTAATCTCTCCGATTAGTGACATCTTGAATTCCTTCTTCATTTCATCTGCAAATGCATGGCTCATCTTGTCATCTCCACCAAAAATTATGTCATCAACAAACACTTCACAGATCAGAATCTGATCTCCTTCTGTCTTCAGATAGATATTGCTATCTTCACTTGTTCTTTCAAATCCAATCTTCACAAGATGGGAGTGTAAATGTTCATACCATACTCTAGGTGTTTGCTTCAATCCATACAAGGCTTTTATGTAGCCTACACACCATATCACTGTCTTCTAAGAGGGCAAACCCATCGGGTTACTCTATATACACTTCCTCTTCAAGTATTCCATTCAGGAATGTAGATTTCACATCCATCTGATATACTTTGAATCCCTTGAAGATGCATATGCAAGTAGCATTCGTACTCCATCCAATCTAGCTACTGGAGCAAAGGTTTCTCCGTAGTCTTCTCCTTCTTCTTAAGCATATCCCTTACATACCAATCTTGCTTTGTTTCTTACCACTGTGCCATGTTCATTTAGCTTGTTTCTAAAAACCCATTTGGTGCCAATAACATTTTTGTGATTAGGTCTGGGTACCAAAGACCATGTACAATTCTTTTCTATCTGGTCAAGTTCTTCTTCCATAGCCTTAATCCAGTCTTCATCTTTGTGTGCCTCTTTAAATGTTTTGGGCTCAAATTCAGAAATCATGCAAGAATTCTCTCTGACCTTTCTTCTTGTAAGTATTCCTGCATCCTTATCCCCTATGATATGCTTTGGATTGTAATGTAGCTTTACATACCTATGAATGATCTTAACTGATTCCTCTTGCTTTTCCTCTTCATCCTCATCTTCATCATCATCTACTAGTGTAGGAGCACTGTTACTTGTACTTGGTTTTTTTGCAACCGGTTCCCAGAAGGTTACATCCGGTTCATCTACCGCTCACTCACTGCTAGTTTTCTCAAGTTTCTCAGAGGTTTCATCAACTCTAACATTGATGCTTTCAGCAATTCTCTGAGTCCTATTGTTAAAACACTTGAGATCTTTTCTCTTGGTGGAATACCCTAGGAATATTCCCTCATCACATTTTGTATCAAACTTGCTCTAGTATTCAGTTCTCTTGATATAACACTTACTACCAAACACTCTAAAGTAGCTTACTACTGGAGTCTTACCACTCCAATACTCATAAGGATTTTTATCCTTCCCTTTCTTGATGAGTACCCAGTTCATAGTGTAGACTGCATTGCTCACCACTTCTCTCCAAAAAGTGTGAGCAACCTTCCCTTGAATCAGCATCATTCTGGCTACTTCAACTATAGTTCGGTTGTTCCTTTCTGCTACGCCATTCTGCTATGGAGTCCAGGGGGCAGACATTTGCCTCTTGATCCCATTCTCTTCATAGTACTTATTGAATTCTATAGAAGTGAACTCGCCTCCTTGGTCGGTTCTAAGGAATTTAATCCTCTTACCACTTTCCTTTTCAACTAGTGCTCTGAAGGCTTTGAACTATCCAAAAGCTTCAGACTTGTCTTTCAAAAATGTGACCCACATCATTCTTGAGCAATCATCGATGAGAATCATAAAGTACCTATCTCCCTGAACACTCCTAGTTTTCATAGGACCACACAAATCAGTATGCACAAGATCAAGTAAATTATCTGTTGTGAAAGATTTACCTTTGAAGGTTGAGGAAGACATTTTCCCTAGTTGAGATTCTTTGCACAAAGGATTCTCTAGTTTGTTCAGCACAGGCAATCCTCTAACTGCCTTGATCTTACTGTCCATCATAATATTATCAAAATTTACATGGCAGAGTCTCCTATACCATATCCAACTATCATCAAACTTAGCCTTTAGACATTGACTGATATTTGTATTTAACTGAAATAAGTTACCTTTGGTCTGCATACTGATGGCCATCAATTCACCACTCTTTCCTTTTATTTTGCACACTCCATCTTTGAATTCTAGAGTGAGCCCTTTATCATTCAGCTGGGCAACACTCAAAAGGTTATGCCTGAGACCTTCTACCCAACACACATTATCAGCACTGCTTTTTCCATTTAGAGAGATGGACCCTTTTCCTTTTACCATACATGGTGCATCATTACTGAATCGGACTACACCTCCATCGTACTCTTCCTTTGATAGAAACGTTTTCCTATCACCAGTCATGTGGTGAGAACATCCACTATCAATAATCCACTCATTAGAATTATCAAAGTGGGAGACAAGAGCCTTCTTGTTTGACACATCTTCCTTAACTGATACAAACACTATGTCTTCGCTTTCTTCATCTTCTGATTCATCATCAGTGACACCTTCATCGACTGCAACAAGACAGTTTCTCCTATTTCCTCCTTTGAACTTTTTTAACTTCTCCGGTTTGTCCTTATTATCATTGTTGGGACAATTGACAGCAATGTGTCCTATGCTATTGCAAGAAAAACATTTCAAAGGGAGCTTACCTCTGTATTTTCGAGTTCCCTTAGGAAGTCTCTTGGAAAGAAGTGCTTCAAATTCCATCAGGATCTCCTCATCATCCATATCTCTGCTTGTCTGGGTTCATAGCTAGTACTAGCTTCTTTTCCCTTTCTAGATAGTGCAGCAGATGCTCTAAAGGCTGATTCAGTCTTCTGAACACTGCCATCATAATTGTTTAGCTCATATGTGTTCAACTTAGCAATGATGGATTCAAGGGATACCTTTGTCTTGTCAATAGATATCAACTCCTGAATAGAGGCAACCCTTATTGCATAGACCGGTAATAAGGATCTCAAAACTTTGCTAACAATAGTGGGATCATCTATTTTGCCTCCTGCATTCTTGATGTCTCCTATAACAATTTTAATCCTTATCCCATATTGTTGAATGGTCTCTCCTTCAACCATCTGCATGTCTTGACATTTTCCCCTACGGCTCTCTTCCTTAGCTTGCTTCACATGCTCATCACTGCCATAGATAGTCTCCAATATATCCCATACATCTTTGGGATTGTCTTTATCTTGAACATCTATAAACTCAATATCAGATAGATTGTTGATAAGAGCTTCCATGACTTGTGCATTATCCTTTATTTCTCTTCTTTGATCATCAGTGAGAATACCGGTAGGGACAACATAAGTATTCTCAACATAGTTCCAGTGTTGAGCACCCATGCTTTTAATGTATATCTTCATTCTATCCTTCCATATCTTAAAGTTATCTCTGTTGAACTTAGGACCTTCCCTCTTCATCATTAGAATAGAATCTTTTCCTCAAGCAGTTAAGCTTATAACACATAGGACCTAGAGGATGCTTTGATACCAATTGATGAATAATGATGGACAGTAAATAACCAATAGATACTGAGAGGGGTGGTGAATTAGTATAGACAAAAACTTCTTAAACAACTTAAACTACAAAGACTGCACTAACTGGCAAACAGTATCACCTATCTAAATCAAGGCACTGCTGGTAAAACACAGTATGACTGCAAGAGACTTAAACTGGTAACATCTAGATCATCTCAAAACCTAATATCTTATCTCAATTTCACCCATATGCTTAAGAAAGTAATACATCAGAATTATAATGACCATTGGATCAACTTGCATTACCGCTTAACAAAAAACACTAAAACATCACATGAAAAAGCATCACACATAACACACTGATTTTTCACGTGGAAACCCAACTGGGAAAAACCACGGTGGGGATGAATACCCACAAGTTTTTCTTGAACTCTTCTGAAGTCCGCTCTGTTAGGAGCCTAGTCTAGTTAAAGACTTTACAACAAGTTCTGCTAGGAACCGATCCTGCTAGGGATCACCCGGTTAAGGGATGGCTAAATACTCGATTAGAGGTTAAAACCCTGTTAAAGGTTACCTTGTAAGAGGATTTGAAGAACTCAATGATTTTGAGTCACCCTATTAAAGGATTTACAAAAAGCATGTTAAATCTACTCGGTAAAGGGATTTTCCAACTATTGAAATGGTTAGAAGTCAACAGGTAATATACTGATCTGATAATAGCACTCAATGCCAAAGCAGATCCACTTCAGTTCCTTTACTTCTGCAATCACACTCTACAGATCTCTACTCACTCCTCTGGTTTGGCTAGAATCACTTCACATACATTCATTTGCCAACAACTTCAAATGAAAAACTTCATTAACCTTATAGAAAACAATTAGGTCAGTGGCAAAAACCTAAAACCCTAAGCATTTAGGTTAACAATACAGTCGGTCCAATCCTGACCGTTTAAACACATTACATAAGGTAAAACAATCTTGAACAAATCTCAAGACGTTATCCATCATCCATTCTTCATCGCTTCTAGAAGCTGATAACCCATCACGCTCTCTCCACCATTTACTAAGATTTTGCACATTCCCGAGGTAGATATAATCTATCTTCTTCATGCAAGATCCTCAAGGAAATCCTTCACGCGCACAAGGATGATGTGGCAATGCAATCTAATCTTCATTTCAATGCTAACTCATCACAGGATGTCATCGGTCGAATCACACAGACTTGGAATGCATCAATTGGAAACCCTGAAGCTGAGACTACCAACCGGTAGTCATATCAAATGAAATCCCAATACAAAATTTGCATATACCCGTTCACACTCCATCATACTGGTTCACTTTTTTCATATACCATTTCATACCATCATACCGGTTCACTTTCCAGTTTGCTTACTTCAATATACTGGTTCATACTTCAGCATATTGACATCAATGACAACATACAATCCCATCATATCATAAAACTCTATACATATATGCCAAAAAGTTCAATTAGCTCAAGGGAAGACAAACTAAGCTTACCAGTCTCTCACTCAAGAAGATCAGTGTTGAGATCAGATCTTCAGGTCAGTCATTCTAATGATGATGAAATCAAAAAAGGTGACTTAGGAAAGAAGGATTGAGGTTGTATGCAAACTAAAACCTCATTGGTAAATAGGGAAAGAGACTTGATGCTAGCATAGCAAACCGGAAATCAAAGGATGAACCGGTAATATAGAGCACAGTGGTATACTAGTACACCAGTAAGGGAGAAGGAAGATAGGTGATCACCATAAATCTCAGAGTGGTGATCAGTTATTTAGTTATGGTGGAAAAAGGTGAGTTGGTGAGCTTGTGTCTACGCCAAACCAAGAGTTAGTGAAGTCAACTTCAGTCATCATGCAATTAAGCCATGATTACTTGCGGATTTTCTAGTTTGTATTTATATGACTGAATCCGACCCACAAGTCACTATTTTTGGGGGATGAAGTGGCAGAATTTGTTGAACAGTTGGTGGAATTGTTGCAGGGCATGTAGAGAACGAGTGGGAGATTTTGAATTTAAAATCCTCTGAAATATGTGATTTCTTCAATTGAGGAAACAACTGAAGGTGACAACAGAAAATGTATAAAGTATTTTTGAGTTCATTCAAAAAATCTTGATCATGAAATTTGCAAAGAGAAAATCATGTAGAAGGCGATCCAAATTGAAGAGTAGAGTGAGAGAAAGTGCTAAAAATATTTAGAAGAGAAGGGAGTGTATAAGGTAGATCGGCAGAGTGCAGAGCCGAGGGATAGAGGATTGGCAGAATGCAAAGCCGAGAGACAGAGGACCGACAGAGTGCAGAGTCGAGAGTCAAAGGACCGACAGAGTGCAGAGCCGAAGGTATAAGAAGAAAACCAGTGTTGTTCAGAGCAGACACAATAGGTGTTGATAGAGTGTGATTCTCATTGTGATCTAATCAAGCTATCAGTAGCTAATTCAGTAGATCATCCTTCTATTGCTTTCTAACCATTGAAACTTAAATCCCTTGACCGGGTGGACTTTAATAGGTCCCTTTATAAAATCCCTTAATCGGGTGACATCATAATTGATGCTATTAAGACCTTTAACCAGGATACCTTTAATAGGGTAAAGGAACTATAGTCACATAAATCTGTCCATTTTAATTAAATAAATATTTCGTATTTATTTGATTAAAAACCCACTAGCCATCAGTTAATTAAATTAATATTTAATTAATTCATCTTCAAACATTCTCCTATTAATTAAGTAAATTATTCAATTTATTTTAATTAATTCATTCAACCAAATTCACAAATCAATTAAATGAATAAATCATATTTATTTCATTTAATCCCCTTTTCCTCCTTTAAATAAATTAAATAAAACATTTATTTAAATCATTTATCCCCCCACTTGCATTTTCCTACAAATGCAACTTGCACCCATTTATTGAAATAAATGAATTTTATTTTAATTAAAATCATATCTTCCCTCACCCACCAAATCCACTTGCATTCCTAAAACCCCTTCTAGATTCTTCTAACCCCTTCCTAATTAACCTAATCCATCCCCTAATTATTGTCACATTCCTAAGCAACTTGGAGTCACTTCTCAAAGACTTCAAAGTCTTTGAAAAGAATTTAATGTTTTGTGTGTTCAACAATCTAACCTCTAAAGTCTTCCAAAACCACTAATGGCTCTTACATGACCAGTAATGGCTCTTACATAACCATTTATGGTTAGTTCAACTTGCACTCATGTGTCTCCTCAAGCATTTATTGCTTTGACCATGGTTATCCCTTTTGCCTTTGCATAAGAGTTTATCGATTGGATAAAAGCTTTATTCTTTGAATAAAGAATTTATTCATTCAACCTAACCTTGACCTTAACTCCCAAGTTAACTCTTAGGTCATGTCAAGCATTTAATGCTTATTCCCTCTCCTCTCAACCTATCTCACATTGACACTTGTCATCCTAGGATTGAGTTGAAAGCCCTCACATAAATTGAATATCATTCAATCCCGACCCTTGTTGAGATTACTCAATCTCAACCATCCATTGCTCCATTTTTTTTATAAATAGAGCTCACATTCCTCATTTTCAAATCCTCAAGCATTTAGCATTCATAGTCATAATCCTAAAAAACTTGTATGCAACTAAGTTATAGAGAATTTTAGAGAGCATTTAGCATAAATCGCTAATATCTTGTTATTTTGGCCGAAAATAAATCATTTTAGCATCATTGTAATACCCACCCTAGCGACTTTTCTTGGCATGGACATTATTTGTTATATTTGGTGATGTTGGACTCTATATTTCCTTGTTAAAGTAGATGATGAGACATATTTAGTTATATTTGCACCTTTATGGTTCAGTATGTTATCTGATGTATTAGTGAGTTAGGGGTTTCATTGGTTTATGTACATGATTTCATTATGATAATCTTTTCATATGGCTGCTATATTTTATATTTATTATCTCGAGCTAACAATGCTAACCCAACCATGTTTGGAATAGATTACTATATGAGATATCTGTAGGATGAGGGGAGGTAGTCATAGTTACTCTACGGAGACCCACACGATGTCGCACTCCCCCTCCTTGTTTATCATTTATATATAGATATATGTTTCGATGATGCAGGATTGCAGGTACTGGGCATCGACTCCACCTGGCTGCACAGGTCTGAGCATGCCTCTAAATCCTTGAATGTTGTTGTTGAGGAGATAACACCAAGGTTCCCACAAGTAAACCTATTGGACGTAGGTCTCCTATTTAGGAAAATCACCGTATCTTGAGGGTTGGGCAATGTCATGTTTATGATGGGTATTGGGTTGAGTATTTTGATTGGTTCAGACTTATATTGTTCGTATTTTTTTATATTTACACATTAAATGATTTAAGTGGTTTATGTTATGTTGCATTAAAAAGATGAAACACAAGTTATATATATATATATATATATATATATATATTGTATGTATGGGTAAAATAAGATTTGTTTTTTATTAATTCTATATATAAAATAAAAAGATCGAGGTTTAAAATAATGTTATATTAGTCAATGAGTTTTGAACCTATGACTTCTCTTGTATGAGTCTTGATAGTTACCATTGAGCTATATGTGTTATTTGAGATTTGTATTACCTATCTAGTATTTAGTATGCTTATTTACGTGGGGTATCTATTAAATTTTAAATAAACTATTATAGTTAGTGTTAATAAATAATACCAATCATAGAGGTTGGAACGGTTGCTTCCTGTAAAACAACCTCTCCAACTATACAAGTTGGTATTATGTATTGAAGTTTGTATTTTTGGAGAAGCGGGTTGGTATTTTCCAGGAAGGTAATCAGAAGGAATTTGAAGGTTTAGGAGCAAGAAAAGAGATTTGTACAGGAAGAGGTTGGATTTTTGCTAGTTCTTTCTCAAAGGATTTTCTCTGCAGGAACCAAGGTAGGCCTCATTCCAGGAAGAATCCATGTGGCTTGCTTGTGATATGCTTGCATAATTTAAATAAATATCAGATGAAAATTTAAATTTAAAAATCTGAGTGTTATTCTTGAAATACTTTCTTTTGCTTCTTTATTTGTTTGTGTAAGGGATATGCTTGGCTGGGAAATTCAACCTGGAGAAATTGAGTGTCATGTTGGGAGTAATAACTCTTGTATTTGTTTTAGTTTTATTTTTATAGTTTTTAATTGTCTCAGTTTTGTTAGTTCTGATTCTGTTATTCATAACTTTCACTATGGATATTATTTGTCAAATCGCTTTGGTGAAAACGTAGAAATCTAGGCCTACTAAAACATATTCAAAATTTAAGAAAATCCAATAGTTATTTTGAAAGTTATGTTCCCTGTCCCAAGACTAATTTTCTGTCAATCAAAACAAAAAAATTATTCATTGTTTGTGTCACTAGGGCATCAAATATCTTCCTCAAACTAAAACCAAATGATTATAAAATAAATGGATATGAAATAAAACTCCAAATATTATAATAATCCATCATCTTTTAATGATTTAAAATTAATTTATGAACATACTCTTTTACTCAACTCTATCAAAGAGGGTTTTAAATAGTTTTAAGAAAATTTATTTAAACTTTTATTATAATCTTTGGTTGAGGCTAAAATTAAATATAAATCATTATACTATTTTCTCAAATATATTTCAATCATCACTCAAACCATTTATCAAGATACATATCTATTAAACAACAAGAAACATGGTTCAATTTTAATAGGTTTTTGAGTTGTTCTTTGGGTTGATTTTCCTTCTTAGGGGTTTGGGTGCTTTCTATAGTAGGTACCTCTATTTTAAAGACTCTAATTCATGTATATGAGGTGTTCATGATAAAAATAAAATAAAATGTTTTATATATGTTATGTATTGGCCACCTCCTTCTCATGCTTGATTGTGGCTTAGGGATATGGGTCATCCTTATGGTTTGGAGTACATGGGAGAGTACTTGAACTTATATGCTTATTGTGTGAGATGAATTATTATTATTTTTATTTGATAAATGTTTTGAGTAGGGTAACTAGATAGCCTAGGTGGGTGGCTCAGTATAGGTTGCCAAGACCCAAAGTGGTTTCTAGGAGATCCTATGAGTGGGTTTAATTCAAGTGATAACCTTTTTAAAAATGAACTTGGGTTGGGTTGGGATATAGCACACTAATACAAGATAAATGATTATTTTAGTCCATATAGGCCTGTTGGAGTACCGCGACCATTGTTACAGGTTGGGTGGATCCTTTTGAGAGGAGACCGTGGCACATGGTAGGCAGGGTGGATCCCAACATTAAGGCTGTATGATGACACCCACCTAGTAGGTGTTCTGGTTCTCTCTCTCTCTCTTGTGATGTTATTTGATGTTGTTATGTGATATGTGGTTCTTGTTTATTGTTTTGGGGAAACATGTCTCATGGCCTTAGTATTGCCCTAGTACTTGCGTGGACCTTGGTTTTATCTCCTAGCACGGGGGAGTGGACCTTTGTGGTTCCACGTGGTTGGGTGGTAAATATTTTTCGAGGTGTGTTTGTGATCTCTTTTGATGATGCTTCTTGATCCTTGATTGAAGATGTTGAAGACCTTTCTTTTGAGCTCGTACATTCAAATATTGTAAAGATTATTTGTAAGCCATGAATGGCCTCATAATAAACATGTAATTTTATGAAAAGCATTGTAAAAGGGAGGGTAGTTTATAGGAACTATGATAAGGGATGATTACTTTGTATTTGAAACAATGTTTTAAAAGTTATGTTACCCTTCCTAACCTATCCCTTTATGATCTTATTGTGTTGTTATGGAAATTGAGTAGAAGGCATTAATAGAAATTGCAATTGCATTATTATATATGTTGTTATTAAATGAAAAGTATTAATTGTATGGATGTTGTAAATAATAATCAAGGGGAGAATGATGCAAAGGATAGTTATTCATTCTATAGTGGGAATGGGATTGTTTTGTACTTTTACTTTGGTCTCAAATGAAAAGATAAAAGCTTTGTGGCGTATTCAATAGATAGTAAAGTTAATGTGTTGTGAAATATTATATCATGCTCATAATTAAGAAGATCATTGTATGTTTATTTTATGCACATTGTGTTATGTATTAAGTTGTTATATCTTTCGATTATGTTGATGAACATTAAAGGGAACCTGTAAGGGCATTAAGTATGTTTACTTTCTAGAGGTGGTAGATGTATGTTATATTTAAAAAAAAATTGTAGCATATTTTGGAACTTTTGTTCTTGTCCTACCGGGTTCCTTGGTAGGGCATGACAATCATAGCATCTAATATTAGCTTTTATTCATATTTACATAGCATTTTAGAGTAAACATTTCAATCTTGAACCTCCATAAGCATCCATAGTGCAAAAAGCTGCTGAGAGCTACACTAGTTTGGAACTTGGAGAGGAGAGGAACAAAGGAGAAGGAGCTAAGAGCATGTTAGGAGGCATTTGGAGATGCCTCATTATATTTACTTTCCTAGTTAAATATTCTTTCATGTTTTTAGTGTCTCTTTTGATATGCCTGCTTAGATTAGTTTTTGGTTTATTAACACTAGCAGTTTCTTGGTTTTGTGTGTTATTCCACCACAGTCTTTAATCTAACACATGTCCATTTTGTAGAGCATCAGGAACTAACAGGACTTAAACAAAATCCCTTGTCTGGGTGGCACCTAATAGTGTCTTTGTAATCTCCTAATAGGGATGGCTCCTCACCGGGCGTACTCTAGAAGAGTACAAATTGTGTGAGTTCCTACTCAGACCGTGGTTTTCTCCCATTTGGGTTTCCACGGATAAATCTTGGTGTCAGTGTATATATTTTCATGCATGCATATTCTTTTGCAGTAATTATGTATATTGATAAATATTAAGTTAGTGTAGAGTTGAGTTAAAAGTTTTAATTGTGGAAAATTGATCAAGTGTTGATTCACTCCTCCCCTCTTAGCACTTGTTGGAAATAACAAAATAGCATAACTTTCATTCCACTCATCATAGAAACAAACCATCAATGTGAGTGTGTCTAGGTGACCGAGTAGGTATGCCCTTTGTTCGCTCCCCAAGTCACCCGATTATTCTAAGCCACACCTTAGCGACGCTTTCCCTTGAGCGCTCAAAGTGTGAAAACTGTCAAAATTTGATTTTGTGTATCTCGGAGCTCATGGAACATATGCATGAGCCATTTAAAGATACAGGGTATTAATGTGGATGACTACAAAAACCTCTCTCGCTTTCGGACAACTCAATTTCATTTTCTCATGGTCACACTTTTTCTGTCACATCAAAAACTATCAAATGCATTCAGTGCAAGGTGGAAAAATAGCATAAATTTTGTTTCATTCATTGTGGAAACAAACCATTAGTGCAAGCACATCCAGGTGGCCATTTTTATGCTAGGCATGATCTAGGTTCTCTCCCCAAGTCGCCCGATCATTTCAAGCCACACCTTAGCGACGCTTTCCCTTGAGCGCTCAAAGTGTGAAAATCGTCAAACTTTGATGTCACATATCTAATATCCCATGGCATGTATGGACAAACCATCTAAACCTATGAGTTCGTGTGTTAGACGACTACAAAAACCTCTTCTGCTTTCAGACAAATCAATTTCATTTGCTCATGGTCACATTTTTTTTGTCACATCAACAACCGTCAAATGCATTCAGTGCAAGGTGGCAAAATAGCATGACTTTCATTCCGCTTGTCATGGCAATTAACTGTCAACATGATCATGTTTGGGTGGCTAGGTTTACTTTAGGTATTCCCTTGGTTCACTCCCCAATTCGCCCGATCATTCTGAGCCACACCTTAGTGATGCTTTCCCTTGAGTGCTCAAAGTGTGAAAAACTATCAAACTTTGACATCGCGTATCTCGGAGCTCATGAAATATATGCACAATTAGTTTGAACCTACAACGTTGTGTGGTGGATAAATATAAAAACCTCTCCCACTTTTGTACAACTCAATTTCATTTTCTCGTGGTCACACTTTCTCTCGCATCAAAAATTGTCAAATGCATTCAGTGCAAGGTGGCAAAATAGCATAACTTTTGTTCCGCTTGTCATGGAAATGAACCATTAGAGGGAGCATGTCCGGGTGGCTAATTTTATTCTATGTATGCTCTTGGTTCACTCCCCAAGTCACCCAATCATTCTAAGCCACACCTTAGCGACACTTTGCCTTGAGCGATCAAACTATCACAACCATCAAAACTTTGACGTCGTATATCTCGGAGCTCATGGAACGTATGCATAATTCATTTGAGCCTATGGGTTCATGTGGTAGATGACTACAAAAAAATATCCCTCTTTCAGACAACTAAATTTAATTTTCTCGTGGTCACACTTTCTTTGTCACATCAAAACCTGTCAAATACATTAAGTGGAAGGTGGCAAAATAGCATAACTTTATTTCCCCTCATCGTGGTAACGAACCGTCGGTGTGAGAATGTCTGGGTGGCTGGGTTTATGCTATTTATTCCCTTGGTTCACTCCTCAAGTCGCTCAATCATTCTGAACAACACCTTAGCGGTGCTTTCCCTTGAGCGCTCAAAGTGTGAAAACCATCAAACTTTGACGTTGTGTATCCCGGAGCTCGTGGCACATATGGATGAACTGTCTAAACCTATGAGGTCATGTTGTGGATGAATACAAAAATTTCTCCCTCTTTCATACAACTCAATTTAATTTACTTGTGGTCACACTTTTTCTGTCACATCAAAAATCATCAAAAGCATTCAATGCAAGATGGCAAAATAGCATAAATTTCATTCTGCTCGTCATGGCAACAAACCGTCAATGTGAGCATGTCTAGGTGGCCGAGTTTACACTAGGTATTCCCTTGGTTCTCTCTCCAAGTCGCCTAATCATTCCGAGCCACACCTTAGCGACACATTCCCTTGAGCGCGCAAACTATGAAAATTGTGAAACTTTGACGTCATGTATCTCAGAGCCCGTGGCCCGTATCGACAAACCATCTAAACCTATAGGGTCATGTGGTGTACAAAAACAAAAACCTCTCCCTCTTTTGGACAGATCAATTGCATTTTCTTGTGGTCATACTTTTTCTATCGCATCAAAAACCATCAAATGCATTCAATGCAAGGTGGAAAAATAGTATGACTTTCATTCAGCTTTTTGTGGAAATGAATCATTAGTACGAGAACATCCAGGTGGCTGGTTTTACGCTAGTTATTCCCTTTTTCCTCTCCCCAAGTCACCCGATCATTCTAAGCCACACCTTAGCGACGCTTTTCCTTGAGCGCTCAAAGTGTGAAAATCGTCAAAATTTGACGTCGCGTATCTCAGAGCCCAAGGCACGCATGTACAAACCATCTAAACCTAGGGGGTTGTGTGGTGGATGAATACAAAAACCTCTCCCACTTTCAAACAACTCAATTTCATTTTCTCGTGGTCACACTTTTTCTGTCGCATCAAAAACTGTGAAATGCATTCAGTGCAAGGTGGCAAAATAGAATAACTTTCATCCCGCTCATCATGGAAATGAACTGTTGGTGTGAGCACATTCAAATGGCTGATTTTACACTAGGTATGCCCTTGTTTTTCTCCACAAGTCGCCCGATCATTTCGAGCCACACCTTAGAGACGCTTTCCCTTGAGCGCTCAAAGTGTGAAAACCATCAAACTTTGACGTTGTGTATCTCAGAGCCCATGGAACTTATGTACAAACCTTCTAAACCTACAAGGTTGTGTGGTAGATAAATACAAAAACCTCTCCCACTTTTGGAAAACTCAATTTCATTTTCTCGTGGTCACACGTTTTCTGTCGCATCAAAAATCGTCAAATGCATTCAATGCAAGGTGGCAAAAATAACATAACTTTTGTTTTGCTCATTGTGGAAATGAACTGTCATCATAAGCACATCTGGGTGCCCGGGTTTACACTATGTATTCCCTTTGTTTTCTCCCCAATTTGCTCAATCATTCCAAGCCACACCTTAGCGGTGCTTTCCCTTGAGCGCTCAAAGTGTGAAAACCATCAAACTTTGACGTCGCGTATCTCAAAGCCTGTGGCACATATGGACAAATTCTCTGAACCTATGGGGTCATGTGGTGGATGAATACAAAAACTTCTCCCACTTTCATACATTTCAATTTCATTTGTTCGTGGTCACACTTTTTTGTCGCATCAAAAACCGTCAAATGCATTTAGTGCAAGGAGGCAAAATAGCATAACTTTCATTATTCTCATCGTGGCAATGAACCATCAGTGTGAGCACATCTAGGTGGCCAGTTTTATGCTAGGCATGCCCTTTTTTCTCACCCCAATTCACCTGATCATTACGAGCCACACCTTAGCAATGCTTTCCCTTGAGTGTTGAAAGTGTGAAAACTGTCAAACTTTAACGTCGCGTATCTCTGAGCCTGTGGTATTTACAAACCGTTTGAACTATGGGGTCATGTAGTGGATGAATACAAAAACCTCTCTATCTTTTAGAGAACTCAATTTCATTTTCTCATGGTCACACTTTTCTGTCATATCAAAAAATGTCAAATGCATTCAATGCAAGGTGGCAAAATAGCATAACTTTTGTTCCACTCGTCCTGGCAAAAAACCATCACTGTGAGAAAATCCAAGTGGCCAGGTTTATGCTATTTATTCCTTTGGTTCTCTCCCCAAGTTGCCCGATCATTCCAAGCCACACCTTAGCGACACTTTCCCTTGAGTGCTCAAAGTGTGAAAACCATAAAACTTTGACGTCGCGTATCTCAGAGCCCTAGAAACTATGGAAAAACCATATGAACCTACGGGGTCATGTCGTGGAGCATAGCAAAAACCTCTCTCTCTTTCGAACAACTCAATTTCATTTTCTCATGGTCACACTTTTTATGTCGCATCAAAAACTGTCAATTGCATTCAATGCAAGGTGGCAAAATAGCATAACTTTCGTTCCGTTCATCGTGGAAATGAACCATCAACGCGAGAACATCTGAGTGGACAGGTTTACGATAGGTATTCCCTTTTTTTTCTCCCCAAGTCACCCAATCATTCTGAGCCACACCTTAGAAACGCTTTTACTTGAGCGCTCAAAGTGTGAAAACCATCAAACTATGATGTCGTGTATCTTGGAGCCTGTGGCATGTATGTACGAACTATCTAAACTATCTAGACTCAACATGAGTTTTAATATTTTCTGCCTTTTGGTGACTTGTTCTCTTGTCACCAGTGGTTTTTGCCTTACATCCAGTTGTATCAGCAATACCAGGTTTCGCTGAACTACTTGACTGATCACCTTTAGCCAGAATATCTTTGACAGAAGTTTTGTTCTTAGTGGACCTCTTAGAAGAAGTTTCTTTAAAAAATAGAGAACCAGGCATACCTTGACTTCCATCATCTTTGTTTCTTCTTAGATTATAGTTATGCTTAGCTTTAGCTATTGCAACCTTAGTGAGATTCTTGACTTCCTCCTCACTAGGCCTTCTAAGGTGAATCTTTTGATCTTCTATTGTGACCACATTTAAAGTGGGATGCCAATCAATTGTCAATTGCTCTTGGCAATTTGCATTACTTCTTGAGACATTATATTCACTTGCTTCATCCTCTAAAGACTCACAGTCAGTTTCCACAGTATACTCAAACATATTAACTGCAGGTTCATCCTCACTTCTCATGGATTCATTTAGAGCTTGAGCCACAGCACACTGATAGGGGGAATGTATCCCATCACATGCCATACACCATGGGGTATTTTCCACATTATGTATGTTTCCTCCCTTCAAAGGATCAAGGTTATTTTGATTTTGTGTGCCTTTTGATCTATCTTGCATAGGTTTTCCATCTTTCCATGCAGTGTTATATGGCATATCATGCAATCTAGCGGGTCTGTCTTTCCAATTGTAGTGAGGCCTCTCAGGTTTAATTACTTTAGTAGTAAGTTCCTTGACAGTAGTCATTAATTTCTCTATCTTATCCTCTTCTTTGGAGGATTTATTTTGTTGTGGTTTTTGTTCCTGCCACAATCTTCCATCAGTCCTTCTTCCCACTTTACCCTATGCTTTTCTATTACTCTCTACATTGATTGCAATTCTAAAAGCATCCCTCAAGCTATGTGGGTTCTTATCTCTGAGAATGTAAGCCATTTTGGGGTCAAATGTATTATAGTAGGTAGTCAGACACACATGAAAGAGTTTGTGCATTGCCTTTTGAAACCTTGCATTAAAATCTGTGACAACTTCATTATCAGATTTCCTGATGTTGTTAAATTCATTGAGCATGAAGCTCACATTTGTCTTGTCTCCATATTGCTCTTGAAAGCAATTTTTTAACTCTTCCCAAGAACCTACACTGTCCACGAGTAACCCTCTGTACCAATCTCTAGCATCCTCAATTAAGTATTGAACAAACAACTTCGTGATGACATCCTCATGTGCAATTTCATAGTCATTAATCATGTCACCAAAAGATTTCAGATGTTCTTCAACACCGACAACATTGTTCCTAGCAAACTTTTGGATTTTATCCCTCATTTCAATAGGGACATGGTTTGGATATCCGGGAATTCCATCAAAATACAATGGCCTATACAACTCAACATTTATCTATCTCCTTTGAAACTGATTTCCAATAAAGTTGTTTCCAGTATTCACCCTTGGGCTTGATCCGCCAACTCTAGGATTTTGATGGCTTTGATTATGGGGTAATCCATGACTGGTTTGATTTGCTGGAATAGTACTTGGAGGAATAATATAATTATTCGAGGCAACAATTTGATATTGGTTAACAAGTGGGATACCACTTGTTTGTATCATTGGTTGAGTGTTCAATAGTGAGGCAGAAGTATGATGGGACGTTGTATTACTATGATCTATAGGTGGGAAAGTTATAGGAGGAGATTTCAAGCATCGTATCTTTCTTCTGAACTCAGCATTAAGTGCTTCTATTTCAGCCTTTTCCTTTTCTAACTCCCTTTTTCAGGTCTTCATTTTCTTTCCTTACCCTTTCTACCTCGATCTCATGCAACATAATTCCTTGGGATCCTTTTGCAATTCCTGGCACTAGATCTGCAGGTTGGGGATCCTTTTCTTTCTTTTTTCTTATGGCAATTAATTGACGCACTCTCTGCTTTAGAACCTCAATCTTCTGAGACACTTCATCTTGGTCTAGCAAAGTTTCCTCTGAATCAGACACATTTAACTGGTCCATATCAATCAGGCTGATATTTCCTTCCATAGTTTTGGGAATGGAACTGGCTCTGTTACTTGTATTATGCCTATCTCTCCTAGAAACGCTGGCATTAGACAATCTTTGGTGAAAGGTTTGGATATCATCATTAGTTCCAAATAGGCCAGCATGAAAACCCATGATATCATGGTCAGAGTCATGAGAAGAGGCATTGGACCTTGCGTATACAGGACGCTTAGAACACTTACCTATTTGATTACTCTTTTGTTTCCATGACTGATTTAACTACTCAAGAATAACAGTTCCTCTCTAGCCCTTCTTGACTGGTTCAGGTAACCCTTCATGAAACTTCTCTTCAGGGTTTTTCTTCATATAAGACCTAGTATTCCTTCTCCTATTCATCTTGCCAACCTTGTGAAGTGACTATGATTTTTTTCTAAAAGAACACTAGTTTTTTTTTACTTCAGAGTCACCACCCAATATCTTGGGAATTAAATATATAGTTTAACATAGTGAATCACTTACAAGACACTTAAGAATGAACTGTTGATCTTTAGAAAAGAACTGAATAGTATTCTAAGATGCTATGAGATAGATCAGGATTTTCTTTAGAAAGATAAGCTCAATAATTTTCAAACTGAAACCAAGGGAACCTGATCTCAACACTTTTATGCAATAAAGACACAAATCTATAGTATAAGACTTATCTTAATTGACGATTCCCTAGCAGAGTCGCCATTTTTGTTTTTCTCCATCTTGAAAACTTTCATTTCTTCTCTTTAAAAGTGAGAATTACTGCCTCTGTACTGCAATGGAAGAGAACAACAAAAGTTTGAAATAAAGACAACAATATGAGGTTCCAGAATTAGGAAACCTCCTACACTTTAAGCTTATAAAAGCTTCGGTAGGTGAACCCTTTTAATGACTATTTTCTCACAAAAATAGTAAATGGTTTGCAGAAAACCAGTGTAAATTCCTACAAACTTTCCTTATTGACCAGTACAACTAACCTAAATGGAAAATTGATTTGACTTTCTCAAAAAGGATCACAAAATGCAACAAAAAAATCCAACAGATAAACCAGTGTCTTATCCGGGCAATAGAGTCATCTACAACAGACTGCAACCTGACAAGAGAAACTAGTACACAAATCACAAGTTCCTGATCTATCAACTCTGAATATGCCTGACATACACAGAGTCCTAATCTACACCAAATTTCATCATCAAATCCACACCAGAAATACTGATATCAATGACTTTGTTCAAAGTATATTTATATTTTCTCCTTAAGAAAAAGACTCAAAACAACTTCATTATTTGCCTAGCAAATCATTCAAATAAGAAATCCTTGATTACTTAAACGGAATGAACACCAGGACAATGACCAAGAGACAATACAAATCTGAATTTAAATTATTTGGATTGTATGTTTCATTCCTCTGTTAGAAGATTACAAGTACCTTTTGTTTGACTCGGAAATTGCTAAGACAAAGGCCTATATTAATTTTGCCAGAGTTTAGCTATAAAAATTTGTGTCCCCCTTTTCTAGGGAGCCCTGGTATCCTTTTATAGAAATTAGGATGCAACAAGCTTTGTACTACCTATAAGAAAAATCTTACGCTAAGAGTCATTTAATGCAAAAGCTATATTTTTGTGCCATTGCAGTTGAGGGAGAAATCTAACATTTTTTCTAGGATGCGTGCTTCATTAATTCACTGGGCATGGTTGAAAGGGTAGATTCCTATTACCCAAAATTGGTAACAACCACCGTCATCCTCATAATGCCTGTAGATCATCTTGTGCCAGAGCATTGATGAGTTCCACCTAAGAAAACACATAGTGCACCATTATGTTCTCTGCAAATCTCCCTAGATACGTCTCACCAACTAAAGGTAAAGAGGATGTTGCGGAGGATACTAGTGAGGTAGAGGACGAAGAAGAAATTCCGGACTGGCTGGAAAAAGATATGACTAAGGGTGATTTGAAGCATCTTGAATATGTGGTGAGAATCATCAAAGAAAAGGGAGAGGATGATAATGAACTTATAAACAACCGGATTACAAAAACTGAGAAGGCCTTGAAGAAATTCATGGAGCATAGTCTGGCGGTTTTGAAGGTGTCTTCTCAAAACATGAACGCTTTGCTTGCTTGTCTGGAGAAGAACAAGTAGAATAAAGATATGGTGATCATTGATGATGAGCCGGCCTCTAGCTCTGTTCTACACTCCTCCAGATGCAGAACTAGGCAAACTACTAGTGAGCTGGAGTTGAAGACCAAAGACACCCATCAGATGTAGGAAAACAAAGATTTGAAAGAGGCAGCTAAGGTGATGATGATGTTGGTTAAGGATGCGGAAGAGTCTATAAAGATTTTCATCTGATATGTAATCTAGTTTTTGTTTGCTAGTTTCTCGTTGGCCTTATGTTGTTCTTTTCCTTGGCTACTATTTTTTTTGTTGTTCTGTTGCAGCCTTTCTATCTTTGTTTTGTTCTTTCTAGTTTCTATTATGCTTATTTCCTTATTATGTAAGCGGGTTTCGAGTCCCTTAAAACCTGATTTTCCTTAATCAAAAACTTTTCACTTTAGATCTACATCGGATGGAACTCGCACACCTCTACCATTATTTATTTTGAATATTTAAAATTTTGGAGCCAATGGATCAGGAGGTCTTCTTTCTAAGAACCTTTCCTTTAGTTGCCATGTCACAACCTTTAAAGTTTAGATGTGTTTCCATTGCGGTATGGCAACAACCGTAGATCTTCCTTGAACTTTCTTATTCTTTACTTCCTCCAAACTGTTCTTCCTATGGGTCCCACCTCTTAGTCGCCAAGTCGCGCCTCTTAGCCATTGAGCATCTTTCCAACATAACATGGTGACCACCGTCAGATCATCCATCCAACCGTCAGATCCCTCTTGACCTACCCACCGGTTAATTCATTTGGGCTACTCTCTCCTCTAGCGAGCCCGCCATGTGCCAATTCTTGGTTTTCTCCAAGCCCACCAAGACCGCCACCGCAACTGCCACGTCATCAGTCGCCATGTTGTAGGGGATAACCATCAGGCACCTTCGCATAGCAGTATAGCGACAATCATTAGATTGGCACAAACCTGCTCGGTCTTTACCTCTTCATCCATCCATGCTATGTGTCAGTCTATGACTGGCCACCGGATCCACCTAAGCACGACCTCATTCGCCACCCCAGCACCACCGGACCCACCACCTGTTCTAGTTTGTTAGGCCTCAGTCTTTCGGCCAAACCTCCCCTTCGGCAAGCCGCTTTCTTGTCTTATCAAAACCTTAGTTTCATCAACACCTTTTATGTCGATGAAAATGATGCCTTTGGTGAGTCCCAATAGTGATCTATCGAAGCCAAGGTCTCATCGATGTTCATTTTGATGACACGCCACCTGTCTTCCTCATGTTACCACTGGACCTTCCACCTCATCAGCTATGTGTCACCACATGGTACCTCATGATTTGTTCAGAGTCCACCTCAGTGCCACCTGTCTGCCACGTGGCACCCCTCGATTGGTTCTGGGGTCTCCATCTTGACACCTTAGCACGACCTCCACTAACTGTCAGAATGAACCACCTCATAACCATTTACCTTAACCGCTTGCATTAACTATCGGCCATGGTTCACTGCTAGTGGTTTGTTGCCAAGTTGCAGGCGATACTCGGCGATCATCTTTCCATCGTGACATGGTGACAACCGTTGGATCATTTCGCCCAGTCGTTGATCTTCCTTGATCTGCTCGACCCTTCACCTCTCTATGCGGCTCTCTCTTATGCCATGGTGTCACCACATGTCTACCACTTGTTTTCCATCTCATTAGTCACCAAGTCGCGGCCATTAACAGTCGAGCATCTTTATGTCACGACATAGCGACAGCCATTGGATCTTTTGTGATCACTGTTGATCTGCCTGACTTGCTCTCTAGTTATTTTGCCTTTCTGCTGCAAAATTTGGGCACTTTGAGATGTGCGCGGGGGGCCCACCACTTCTCAGTTGCTACTTGCCAAAAGCCCGTAAGCTTTGACACTTAATATGTATGGGGCTTTGCCTTTAAATACTGAAATTCTCCTCCCCGCGGCCAATGTGGGATAAATGGACCATGTCTAGGCCCTTCCATCAAGTCATTGAGATAACTTCAAAACTTGACCTCTGATGGTCGATAACTTACCATGCTCCAGATGATGTTCCATCAGGTCATCGGGTAGCATTACATTGCGCTATTACAATGGCCGATGTCACCAATGTATATCTCTCCCGCTTGCACCATGTCATTGGGTGGTCAGGATAACATGAAACCGCCTCACTCAATACCCAACGGCTCTACTCTGGTCAGCTCCACACTCCAGTGACCTCATCAGGGTAAGTCCTGTCGATCGGGGTAGGTTTTGCCAATAAGGCAAAAATTCAAAAGCTGCCAGAAACATGCTAGGATGAAGTGCAGATGCATGAATTTTGAAATGGGCCTCCCAAATTCATCAAAATTTCATGAGTCCCAACATGGTGGATGACTACAAAAACCTCTGCCACTTTTGGACAGATCAATTTCATTTTCCCATGCCTAGATTTTTTCAATCGCATTAAAAACATTAAGATTCTTTCAATGAAAGGTGGCAACATAGTGGAACTTTCGATCTACTCATTGTGGCAACAAACTATTAGCGCGAGCACGTCTGAGTGGCTAGGTTTATGCCAGGTATCCCCTTATTTCACTCCTCTAGTCGCTCGATCATTCTGAGCCACACCTTAGCAACGCTTTCTCTTTAGTGCTCAAAGTGTGAAAACATCAAACTTTGACGTTGTGTATTTCGAAGCCCAGGGCACGTACTGATGAACTGTCTAAACCTAGGGGTCATGTGATGGGTGCCTACAAAAACCTCTCTCACTTTTGGCCAACTCAATTCTATTTTCCTATGCCTATAATTTTTCTGTCGCATCAAAAAATGTTAGATGCATTCAATGAAAGGTGGCAACATAGTGCAACTTTGGTTCTGCTTGTCATGGGCATGAACCGTTAGCTCGATTGCATCTAGGCTGGCCAGTTTTATGCTAGGTATACCCTTTTTTTTCTCCCCAAGTTGCTCGATCATTTCAAGCCACACCCTAGCGATGCTTTTTCTTGACCGCTAAAAGTGTGAAAATTGTCAAAATTTCACATCACGTATGAATGAGTTGTTTGAACCTATGGAGTCATGTGGTGGGCACCTACAAAAACCTCTCTCTCTTTTGGACAACTCAATTCCATTTGCTCATGGTGAGACTTTTTTTGTCACATAAAATATTGTCAAATGCATTCAGTGAAAGGTGGCAACATAGTGCCACTTTCATTCTGGTCATTGTGGGTACGAACCCTCAATGTGAGTGCATCTAGGAGGCCAGGTTATCGCTAGGTATGGCATTCTTTCAGTCACCAAGTCGCCCAATCGTGATTTTAATTTTTTTAATATATGATGTGATCATTTTGTTTTTAGTGTGAATGGGTATAAATAAAAGTTATTTCAATTTTGAAAGTAGTTTATAGGGTCCAAATGTAATGTAAGAGTTGACATCTAGCTTGTACTTGAAACAAAAGCAAAAACCTAATTAAATGATTAATTTCTTTCTTAAGCATATATGTAGACTAGTGCAAAATAAGACTTTCTAACTTAGTCTAACACTAATTATAACTAACTCTAACTAAAGTGAAGAGACTAGTTATTGAAACTAAAAATGTAACTAGGATAATGTTACTATAGTTTGTCTCCATGGACTACGACAAAATAGAAATTCTACACATGAAAATAAATATATTTACTAGTTACCAAGTTATCAAGTTGAATTATCAAACAAGAATTAATTTCAATTAAAAATGTAATAAGAATTGTAGACAAAACCTATAGAATATATAATATTTCACATACAAAAATGTTTCTACAATTAGAGAATCTCAATTTCAATCATCAAATTTATATATGTGATTTTTCATAATAGTTGTAATATGATTTGCATTAACCAAAAAAAGTCATAAAATGTTTCATGTCGATAAGAGTATAGCATATATATCCAATAAATAAATACGAGATTGCCAAAAGCCATATGGGGATAAAATGTCACATATACATAATATAAAACATATACTCAAAAATGCGGAGGGAAAAATGGAGGGAGCGCAGCCAGAAGGAAATTTGAATTCCACCAATGGAGGGAACAACGAGGTTGGTTCCTCTAGTTCTACTGCCTCTGCAGCTCAAGGACAAGCGATGGATGATGAGGATGGGAGACCAGATGGGGACCCACGGCATTGGGACCCTCCTCCTGACCATAAAAAGATGAAAGATTCGTCAAAATTGAGTCCTGAGGGCGTGAAAGCTGACTTGGAAAAGACTACAGAGGTGAAGGCTCTCAAACCCTGGAGTAGTCTTTTTGCAATCAAACCTACTAGAAAATCATCCTTCCCCTCTGTGGAAGATATCTCTGATAAAAAAATGGGTAAACTAGCTATTTTTGTTCCAAATTTGGTTATTGATCATAGCATTTCTTTATTGGCCTTTTCTCTAGTGGGAAAGTTTGTTGGACCATGACCCAATATTGAGGATGTTAGATCCTTTGTTAAGAGAAAATGGAGGCTGAAACGCCAGATTGATGTTTCAACCCTGTCAAGGGGTTTTTTTGTTTTTTCCTTCTCTTGTGGGGAAGATCTGGAAATAACATTAAGCGGAGGACCATGGATGTCTAGCAAATCATGTTTATCCCTGAGGAAATGGTCTCCAAATATGGAACTCAATGACTCTTTCTTTGAATCTGCTCCAGTCTGGGTAAGGCTGCCCAGCTTGCTGCTTGAATTCTGGGTGGAGGATGTGTTTTCAAGTATTATGAATTCCTTTGGGGAGCTTGTTGCGATAGATCCAATCACTACAGCTCGAAAGAGACTGGTTTATGCGAGAATCTGTGTCAATATCTCTCAGAATATGGATCTTCCCAGTTCTATTGATATAAACTCCAAACTTGGGTTATGGGAACAGACAATAGAGTTTGAGTCCCTCTAGTTTGTGTGCTTTTCTTGTAAGAAAGTTGGACACTGGGCTAAGGCTTGCCCTAGTAACCCCAAAAAACCTATGAAGGCTAATAATCCTCATAAACAGGTATGGAAAGAGAAGATATTAAGGAGGATAGCAGAGTGGAAGGAGGAAGCGGAAATCCTAGTAACCTAAAAGACTTAACAGAAGATGATAAAGATAACCCTCTTAAGGTTCCCCTTTTGAAGGAAGAAAAAAAGGATGAAATTAGTGGATTTGAGATCAAAATTGTCAATAATTTTGAAGCTTTACGGACTCAAGAGGAAGAGAATGTAATTATTGAAGAGATTCTTGAAGAAGGTGAGAATGATGATATAATTGAACCCCAACATGAGGCCCTTCAAGGTTCATTAATGAAAAGTAAAGAATGCCCAAATGACTTTGAAGATCCTAAAGTTAATGTTGGAAGGAAGAACAAGTTTGGATCGCCTCAGGCTAACCTAAACTCTTTATTTCAAAATGTTGGAGCTGACACGCCCACTTCATCCCACAAAGGAGGAGAATCATGGAATATCATGCAAGATGATCACAAAGATGAACATGAGGAAGAAATAATAGGGAATGGAAAAAAGAAAAATAAGAAGGAAGGATGCCCTAACGGGGTTAAAACTAGGACCAGATCCAAGGCAGATATTGGTCTCTCCAAATCTCCGTAGGGTCGTAAACCCATGAAATGGCATAGGGACCAGGAGAGCAAGCAAAACATAGCTGATGGATGGCTATAAAAAGTATCCCAAGGCTAAGGAAGATGATATTTTAGTCAAACTTCACAACATAATATCAAGGGAGGAAATCTATTGGAGATAGAGATCCAGGGCTATTTGGTTGGAAGCTGGAGATAGAAATACTAAATTTTTTCACATGACCTCCATGAAACATAAAGCTGCGAATAGAATTTCAAGATTAATTGTTGAGGATAAAATTCTTCTTAAGGATGATGACATTGGGGATGAAGCTATCAGTTTCTTCTCCCAGCTCCTCACTAGTAGTGAGGAGATTGGTTTTGCTAAGCAACAGGACCTGGTTGATAACATTCCCAAAATTATTGAACCTCACCAGAATAAGGCCCTTTCTGCTATCCCTTCTGCTGAAGAAATCAAAAAAGCGGTTTTGTCTTTTCAAGGGGATAAGGCTTCGAGACCTAATGGCTTCCCCATGTTCTTTTTCAAGAATTTTGGCATATTGTGGGAAAAGACACAGTCAATGCAGTTAAAAAAAAATTTGGATCAAGAAAAATCCTTAAGGAAATCAATTCTACTTTTATTGCCTTAATTCCTATGGTGGTTGGAGCTGATTCCATGGGAAAATTCAGGCCAATAAGTCTTTGTAACTCCTTTTATAAGATTATCTCTAAAGTCATGACTTCCAGACTTTTGACTGTCCTCCCCTTTATCATCTCAGAGGAGTAAAAAGGATTTGTCCTTGGTAGGAAGATTTTGGATTCTATCATCCTTGTGCATGAGAATATCCATTCTCTTAATGCTGCCAGTAAAGAAGGCTTTCTAATAAAATTGGATTTGGCTAAAGCATATGACAGAGTGGAATGGCAGGCTCATTTTAGAATTATGGAGGCCTTTGGATTTGATGAGAAGATAATCAAAATTACCAGAGAGTTGATATCCACCCCAATGCTTTTGATTCTCATCAATGGGACTCTATCTAGATTCTTTAAATCTTCTAGGGGGCTCAGGAAAGGAGATCCCATCTCTCCCATTCTATTTACCATCTTGGCGGAAAGTATGAGCAGACTGATCCAAAAATTGAAGGTGAATAAATCTATTAAAGGCCTTCAACCCTCCTCTACCAATGTGTCTTGTACTCATCAATAGTTTGTTGATGATACAATTTTAATGGGATACTCCTCTGTTGGGGAGGTTGTTGCCTTCAAAGGTGCTCTTAGCTCTTATTCTTTGGTGACTGGTCAGCAAGTTAATTGGGAGAAGTCTGCTATCTTTTTCATGAACACTCCTATTATAAGGCAACAGAGAATTGCTAATATCATTGGGTGCAAGGTGGAAATGCTCCCCTCCACTTATTTGGGTCTCCCTCTGGGTTTAGTTCCCCCAAACTCTTTCTGGAATTTGTTAATTTACAAACTCAACAAAAAACTAGCTGGCTAGAAAGGTTCCATGTTATCTCAAGTAGGAAAGTTGCATCTCCTTCAAGCTACTCTTCAGAATCTCCTTGTCTATGCTCTCAGTCTATTTGGTATTCCAACTAAGTTTGTTGAAGCTTTAGAGAGGATTCAGAAAAGATTTATTTGGTTAGGGGTAGAAGAAAAAAAAAGGATTGCCTTGGTTTCCTGGGACAAAGTGTATAAGCCTAAGAGCAAGGGAGGTTTAGGTATTAAAGTTCTCAAAACTTTTAATAAAGCTCTGCTTGCTAAACAGATATGGAGGGCTTATGGCATTAAGAAAGATTGGAATCGAGTGTGGTTTGATAAATATATTCATGACCAACCTCTTCATTCTCTTCTATACTCTGAAGACATCCCTGTTGGGTCTTTCATATGGAATAGTATTATCAAATCCACAAAATTTGTCAAAGTTGGAGCTGGATGGGTCCTTGGCAAAGGTGACAAAATTAGATTCTGGGAGGACGCTTGGATTAAAGATGAACCTCTCTTTAATCAAGACTGCAGTCAATTCGTTGATGAATGTAAAAGAAGGTTTTGGTCTATGGTTTGTAACTACTGGAAGGAGATCAGATGGGTAAGGTTGGATGCTATTTATGTCGAGTTTTCGCTGCTTTGGCAGAATATGTTGTACTTTTCTATTAATAAAGATTTTGATGATGTGTTTCTTTGGAAGATTAATCCTAGGGGTAACTTCACTATTGCCTCAGCCTATAAAAACACCTTTACTCAGATCAGCAACCCAATATGGGTTAAAATTTGGAATAGAATTCTTATTCCTAAAATTAACATGTTTTTTTGGCTTGCTACTCAAAAGAGGATTCTTACTATTGATAATTTGGCCTGTAGAGGTTTCATGTTTACTAACAGGTGTGAGCTATGTCAGAAAGAGGAAGAATCAGTGGATCACTTGTTTACCCATTGTTCCTTCTCTTGGGAAATCTGGAGTAAATTTTGGGTCAAATGGAAAGTTGATTGGGTCGTGCAAAATAGTCTCAAGGAAGTTATCTGGCAATGGATCTTTCCCACTAAATTTCCTCTAATCAAGAATCTTTGGTCGTTGATTCTTCCCATGACCTATTGGTATATTTGGAATGAGAGAAATAACATAATCTTTAGAGAATCTAAGTGCATGTCTCAGGTGGTTTTTGAAAAAATTTGCAGGGCTATAACATTAATATTCCTCATAGAAACAACAAGCAATGGTTTTTTGCTAACATGAATGATATTGAGAAAGGTATCCTTACTGAATGGAATTTGATTCACAAGGTTTACAAATTTGACAATAAGACTAGGAGAGATAATGTTGTTTGGAGATTTCCCGATTATGACTGGGTCAAGGTGAATTTTGATGGGGCTACCAAAGGCAACCCTGGGAAGTCAAGAGGAGAAGGAGTCATCAAAAATTCTCAAGGTGTCTGCATTGTTGTTGTTGCTTCTCCCTTTGGAGTTCAAAATAATCATGTTGCTGAAGCTCAGGCCATGTTGAAAAGTCTCCAGCTTGCTCAGGGCTTCAAATTTAAAAAAATATGGTTGGAAGGGGATTCCCTCAATATCATTCAGGCTCTTAAAAGTACTAGCTCCTCCTCTTGGAATATATTCAATATTATTGAAAGTGCCAAAAAGCTTTTAAATGATTATGATTGTATTCTCATATCCCATACTCTAAGGGAAGGTAATAAGGTTGCGGACCTTTTAGCTAATGAAGAGGTCTATTTAGAGGAGGACGCTAATTATATTGGAGAAGCCCAATGTAAAAAGAATGTTCAGGAGAAATTATTATTTGATCATATTAATGGATCAAGTTAAAATCATAATTACCTCCTTGGGTCCAGATATCAAAAACAGAGATTGGGGTTATGTGAAGTGTCAGTTAATGATTTTTTTTAGGCATAGTTATTATGATCATTGGTGTGACGGGGCTTATCATAATAAGTGTTGGATCTCTGTGACCATTATTATTTACCTTTTTAAATTCAAGGAAGGCACTTTGCTTTGTGAACCCTCTATTCTGCTCAAGAGCCTGCGCTTAAGTCTGGGTCTGCAGATTGTGAGTTATACTGTTGAAGACTTCGACCTGCATTTCAACATGGGAGGTAACCTAAATCGGAATGAGCCCTCTGGTTGTGAGAACTCGAAAAGTGAGCGGAAAGTGTGGAGTAGGCTCCATAGACATGGGTTTACAGATTACATGGAAAAGTTGCATGGAAGCAAAAAATCGGTGTCTCAAGGCTTTGCTAAAGGCTGGAATAACAACAAAGTTACTTTGTTTGGGGAGACTTGGAAGATTGATGAGGATCTGGTTGCGGAGGTGATGGGGTTACAAAAGGAGGGCACCAAGTTCTACAAAGATCGAAAGTTTGTTGTTGAAGCCATTAAAAACTTCCCAAAAACTGATGATGAGAAGGCTCGTCTTGCTAAGAAAGACAATGTCTCTTACTACCTCCCTCATCAGGTAAAGTCCTTCTGGTAGAAGATGCTTAGGGTTTTGATGGAATTCCTAATTGTTGATGGTAGATTTACAAAATTTTATAATTATCACTTTGCTATTCTTAACCATTTCCATCATGGGGTTAAGATTTCTTTGCCATTTTACTTAGCTTCATCCCTGAATGAGAGCTTGGCAGACCATGCCAAAAAACCAAAATCTTATCCCATAGCTCATCAGGGGCTTATTCTGCTCATTTATGAACACTTGAAGGAAAAAACTAAGGTTAGCCAGGATGATCATCTGGTGACATATGCTCATATTTCAGATAGTTATAATGATTCTGAGTCTGATGATGATTTGTCAAACGTTCCTATTCATAAAAAAGGGAGGTTTGATACAGATAAAGTGGACACGGATATGAAAGTTGGTATGGAGGAGGAACAAGGGAAGGAGGTTGATAATGAAGCGGAGAGTGAGAATGCTGGAGAAGAGGAGGAGGGGAAAAGAGATGGTTATGCTGAAAAGCCTGATTCTAACCCTATGGTCTTGGATAGAAGGAATGTTGTCCAGAATTCCACGGAGGAAGCTAACCCTAAATCTGTGAGCTCTGAGCAGGGAAGGGATACAGTGGACTCCATTTTGAATGCAGCCTAAAACTGTACTCTGGAATCTTTCAATTTTTGGAAATGGGTTGTTGAAAATATAACCAGTATTAAGAGTAAATAGAGAGATCTGGAGGATAAGATTCACAATTTGATTAAGGATACTAATTCTAGGAAAAAGAGTGTAGAGGTAAAAACCAGCAAAGCTGAGGATGAAGTTGAGATGCAGGACTGGTTGGAAAAAGAACTTATAAAAGGTGTTTTGAAACATCTAGAAGATGTGATCAGAATTGTCAAAGATAAGGTTGAGGTTGACAACAATACCATCATCAACCAAATTGCTAAAACTGAGAAGGCTTTGAAGAATTTTATGAATCACAGTCTTGAGGTCTTGAGGATCTAGTCTCCAAATATGAATGCCCTGGTGGATTGTTTGGAGAGGAAACAACAGAATAAAGATATGGTAATCATTGATGATATGCCAACCTCCAGCTCTACCCCCCAAATTTCCAAGAAAAGGACCAGGCAGACGACCTGTGATTTGGAGACAAAGACGAAAGACATTCAACTGAAGCAGGAGAACAAAGATCTGAGAGAAGTTGCAAAGGCTATGATGTTGTTGGTTAAGAATGTAGAGGAGTCCATAAAAGTTTTTATTTGATATGTAATGTTGGTCTTTGGTTGCCAGTCTCATGCTGGCTCTGTGCTATCTTGTTTCTAGCTACTGGGTTTTCTGCTGGTCTTTTTGTATCTTTTCTGGTTTTGTCATGTCTTCTCTTGTTTCTTTCATGCTTATCCTCCATTATGTAAGCGGGTTTCGGGTCCCTTAAAACCTGATTTTCCTTAATCAAAAACATATGCTCAAAAATGCCATTTAGGCATACAATAAAGGCCCCCAGTCTATTCATTTCCCACTAGCACCAGGAAATAGATCATGAGTTGCCTTCGATTGTCGAGGGGATGGAGATATATGCATTGCTGGCATCTTTCGAATGCACTCACTAGTCCTCCTTTCTATACTTTTCTGGAGCTCCAATTGATTCAATCAAAACTATAGACATCAATATACAATATATATAAAAAATGAATTGTAGAATGACAAATAATATAACAATTACTCACTCCAAAGATATAATCACTATGTTCATCCACAATGGGGGGACGATCACGCTCAGGAGTGACAAGACCTTACAACAAGCATTATGATACAAATTAAATTACATACAAGTATCATTACAATTTTCAATATAGAAGATTAAAAGAATAATTGAAATGTACTAATTTGTCTCATCCCCCTGTCAAAGCTTTTGAACTTTCTATTGGTGCAGCAACACCATGATCCAATGTAGCTCAAACATCAAGAGGAGTATCTGATGTCAACAACTGAAAATGAAACAATAACTATTATTCAATTTGTTGGTTGAAAATTTTGTACACTTGGGGAAATATACAAAATTGTGGTTTCAACCACAACACACGAGTAAAAACTCTCCTAATTAAGGGAAGGCTCCCCCTATCTAACTAAAACTGAAATAAAAATAGGATGGGACAGCAGTCTTCCTTCTTTCTTCAAGAAAGACAATATCCTTTTCTCTTCACAGAAAAGGATAGCGATTGAATATGAACAGCAGTAACCACTTTCAAATGAAATGAGAAAAAGGAAATGAAGTTTCCTGAAAGCTCAAAGACTCCCGTCACTTCCTTCGGGACAAGACAACAATATCAAGCTCAAAGACTTGACTATTGGAAGTCCTATATACCCTTTGCTATACTAAATTTTACAACGAATAAAAGATAACAGCTCAAAGACTGGAATAATCTATTTTTCTAACACAAAGACAAGAACTAATGCAAGCTCAAAGACTTGTTGCTATTTCTTATCAAACAGTATTTTTTCCTCAAGAATAGACGCAAGCTCAAAGACTTGCTGCTCCTTCTAGAGATTTCCTATTTTAATTAATCTTCTCTACTTGCAGTGCAAAGACTTCAAATCAGATTGGACTAAGCTCCTTTAGAAACACTTTGCATAGAATAAATAAAAAGGATCAAACTCAAACTTGTAGCTCAAAGACTCAAAACTTGAGTAATCCTTCTTTATTATTCTTCAAAACCTTCAATTCACATACATAAGCTCAAAGACTTCTTGCTGTAAATTTGGCAGCGTTTTCACTTGCTTTCCCAAAAGATAAAAATTACAATGGACCCTCTCTTCTATTTATAGGAGAGGAGCCTTGAGAAAAAGGTGGGAGGATCCTAACTAACTTGATAGATTCTCTCAACCACCAAGACTCATTCAATAACTAACTAAGACTTCATTAACAAACTAAGACTTATTCCAACTACAGTCCTAATCGGACACAACTTGTAGTTGCCTTACATGTAATTACAAAAGTGCAAGTAATGTGTAACTTGCATTTTACAAAAAACACTTTTACATGTAACTTGTCAAAACAAAATTACAAATGCATAACTAAAACTATTCCATGTGTCTAAAGACACAACTCTAACTGCATCATCCTTTGTCTGTGATGATCTTCATGTCGCTTCAGGATGCTAGAACTTGAAGTATTCTGGGTTGGTAAAGACATCTTGAACTAGAACGGGAACTTGCATTCTTATCTTCTTTCTTGGAGTAGTACTAGTTTTTCAAGAGGGAAAGGTCAGCCTTCCTCATTTTATGTCATGACCATCTTTGTCTTGAAAGCATTCTATGTTCTCAACCATGAATTCTTATTGTATCTCTTCTTTGTATCATCCTTCATTCTTGAAATCTTCTTACAAAATAAGGCCCATGCCTTAATCCATTGATTTGGTAGATCGTGTGTGCAAACCAGACTGACAAGGGAAGGGATAAATTGATGCAAACATGGGCTCACAAGTGAATTTCGGGTTTTGGAAGTTGCATTACATGTGTGGGGAAAACAAGAGCATTAACTTGCAATTACAGGGAACAAACATGCAACTTCATATGCGTAATGGGTAACTACAAGTTTGCACTTGTAATCGGACTTTTAAAACTCAATTTCAAGTGTTTTTTGAGTGCATTTTGGACCAATTTTGGGTTCTAGATGGCTGACCGCAGGTAGACTTTAAATGGGGAAAATGAATGAAAGTGTGAAATGAGTGGATGAAATGGTATGAATGGTATGTACGGATGATGGAAATGAATATGAAAAGATTTTGGGAAGATCATCTTCAAGAAAATGGGAAGAACTTGATTTTTTAATCATTGAAGCTTGATTTTTGGACTAAAGAAGGTTAAGTCTTTGTCCAAAAAGGGAAGAACACATCTTTCTTATTTTGAAACTTGATTTTTGGATCAAAGAAGATTAAGTCTTTGTCCAAATAGGGAAGGACATTAATTTTCCTCTTACTTGCAATCGGGTTTTTAAAACCCAAATGCAAGTAAAGAAGGAGAAATTCCAAAGGGGAAGAACAACTTTACTTTACAAATTTCTTTGTAAAATGGGGAATTTCCTCTCACAAAAACCGATTCTTGGGGAAGAACCAACCATTTACAAATTAGAAAAATGAAACAAGAAGAAAAGAAATCTTACCTTGCTCCAATCTGAAAATGCTTCTTCAACAAGATGATTAATCTTCGGAAGAAGAAAGAAAAACTCTTAAGTAAACACAAACCGCAATCCCCAAACCTTAGCCACGTTTTTGAAAAAATGCCCAAAACTGAAAAAATGTGGCAACAAATGCATGAGAAATGGCATGGAAAATGGCCAAGACTCTTTCTAACCTCAACACCTTAGCATACCAAGCCAAAATGATTCATAACATTGCTGATTCGTGGCATTCCAAATAGCAAAAAAAACGTGGTTTTTTGAAAAAACGTGGCTATTGTTATAAACAAAAAAAAACAGCAAACTTAACCTCCATGTGGCGTGAAAGGTGTTTGAAAATGCATGGAAATAGGAAGGAATCCTAAATGCCTTCCTCCTCCAACAAATTTTCCACAAAAAATTGCTAAAAATCCTCAAAAATAAACGTTTTTCCTTCCAAATCGGGTTTTTTGGAACAAATAGCAAGTTTAAAATGTCAAAAATGCACTTTATAAGCAAAATCGGGTTTTTTGGAACAAAGTGGAAGCTTTAAATTGACACTTTTTCATCAACAAGGCAAAGTCAGGTTTTAGAAATGCAATTACAAGTTTAAAATCCTCAAAAATGCACTTAATGAGCAAAATCGGGTTTTAGAAAAGAAATTACAAGTAAAATTACTTGTAATAGGGAAATAGAATTCCCTTTACAAGTGATTTCACTTAAAACATGTAAAGGGGTTTTAAAATCCCATTTACAAATTTTATTTTAACATTATAAAAACAACTTTAAGTTATAAAGACATGTAAAGGGGTTTTAAAATCCCATTGACAAGTTTTTAAACACTTAAAGTCAAGCTACTGGTAATGGGGGTTTTAAAACCCCCATTACAAGTTTTATAAAAACTTGCAATTGGAGAAAAATTCCCCTACAAGCCTAAAAGCTTCAAGGGGGGTTTGAAAAACAAATTACCAGTTATTGGTAATCATCAAAAAATTCCCCTACATTGAAGCAAAAACATAGCAAACGGGCTCGAAACGCGACGAAATTCGAAACGTAGCTTGGGCATGGATCAACGATCAATCTAGCCCAAAGATGGGGCAAATTTCTGCCTCGGGAAGCATGCCATAGAGTAAAATCTTCAACTTGTATTGACTGTTCTGAAACCCGAAATTGCACAGAAAGCTAGGAAAAGGAAGACCAAAACTCACCAAAACTTAGACAATGATGGCAAAGACACCCCCCAATGATTTGACACTATCAAATGTGAGTCTTGTACCTCATAAAACGTGCCTTGGAGACAAAAATGACACTTTTTAGGCAAAAATTTGTAGGGGTTGTCATATTTTTGAGAATCCAAAAATGAAGACAACACAATTATCAAAACTACTAAACTTGTTTTACCATATCATTAATGAATAAAGGTTACCTCGGCGTATGTGCCTCAATGAAATTCACTGTGAGGTGTCGATGTCGAAGCTCCAACACTAAACTATTTGACATCCAAAGTGACTTATGAGAAAACCATTCATCTAATGTTGACTATTCGCATGTAATAGTTGAATTATTTACTAGATACATACTTGATCACTCGATGGTGTCGTGTAAAGCATGGTTAGGGGAATGTCACGGGTAGTAAAAACACTTTGACCCTACATTTTTATCGCAATCATTGCACTAATTTAGTTATTCTAACACTTCAAAATCAAATTGAATAAATAAAATTAAATGAAGGTGCAAAAATTTACCTGGTTATCAATGTCGAATGTATCACTCAGTAGAGACTTTGTCATGACCATATTCTCTGTATCAGATGGTTGATATGTAGGTGCATGTTAAGTACTATTAGGGTGATAAGTGAAAAGGCCCTACATGACTGATAGTAGTGAGATGGAACTCAAGGCCTATAAGATTTATCTGCACCAACATGTACTAGAAGCTTGAGCATACTGTATGAGGGTCTGAGTCAATGAGCTAATGGACTCTAAGGTATCCACCTTGACACTATCCTTAACAATGGAAGGAACAGTCACGTGCTCCACCATAGGTCTATCCAAGGGTCTTGGTGCTAGATTTGGGTCACGTTGTACCCCTTCTCTATCAAGTGATGATCCCCCACCCCTACTTTGAAAATTTAGGTAGTCAAAATAGTTAGAGATCTCATTGAGGACAAACTCACAATAGAGTTTCCTTAAAAAGTACTGAGGCACCTCATGATTATTACATGGCACCTGATCAAAAACCATCTACCACCTATCCTAAAAGTTATTCCTTATCCCTTCGTGGTGGAACCAATGGATAGGGAACCTCCTACATCCAAGTTGTAAGGGTTGATTGGTTCTAGGGTTCGTGCAAAGTGCACACAGATCAACTTTGTTTATATTCTTTTTCTTTACTACAGCATATGATAACTTGTTTGCATAAAATTGTTTTTGATCTTCTCTTTTGTTAGACCACATATTAATTTGACCACTCACTGAACCTACATGGGGTACAATAGATTGCATTGACTCTGCAAGGCTTGTCCTATGAGAGGTTGTGGAATTAGGATCTTTCAGCCTATTTATCAACTCCTCAAGTTGTTTTTTGTTGTTTTTAATTTCCCCTAATATGTTTTCTTGTGTTCCTAGGGAATGTCTAGGAATTGGGGGAGGGGTTGGTTGTGGCTCTTTTTCAGAAGGCTCTTCATGAGGAGGTGGTGGTGGGTTTTCAACATTTTCAGATGGATTTTGATTTCCTGAAATTTAAAACAACTTTGAATTTAAATACATAATTTAATCCATATTTTAAACAAAATTAGAGAGTAAAAAAATAGAAATGCATAGCTCTTCGACTCCCTCAACATCGTGGTGCCATTTTGATGAAGATATCACACTACTGGAAGCCAAAAATATGTTTCTATTTGGTGTGCACAGTCTGGAAGGTGAGAAATGCAACCAAAATGCGGGTTTAGCAGAAATTGGTTTCAAAATTATGATTTTTGGGCTTTTAAATTTGTGGTTCTCTATTTGGTGCGCACAAAATAGGGTGCATGCCTTATTTGGCATGCACCAAATAGCCTGTTGGGGACCAAAAGAAAATTTTGCATCTTTTTGGTCCCCCATCTTGGTGCATTCACCTGACTCCAAGATATAATAAGTGGTTACATTATGGATTGAGTATGCATCCTAACCAAAAGATAATGTTAAAGAGGAACAACCTCAGATTCTGAAGCGTTTCATGAATACAAAATGACACAAATACCTATCTCATAAATGAAAGATTTATGTAAAGGATTGAATGGGAGGGATGAAAGAATGGAAAATAGGTCTTGACTAATAGATAGCATGTTGGAAGATTTGTGCCAAGGATATATGGAAATGTCTTCAAGATGAATGTTGGCACACACCTTGAGAGGTGGTGGGGTGATGAAGGAAATGTGAATTTTAGATTTTAAGATTTTGAGGGAGGAGTGGGTGTGGATTTCGGGACATAAGGACCCAAAATGGATGAAGGAGATGATGGAAGAATAGATTTGGGAAGTGGAAGATGTGTAAATGTATGTTTGAAGGAAGTTTTTGGAATAGTGGGTCTGGATGCCAGTTTTAATTTTTCTTTGGAATACAATGCTTTTATGGGCAACTTAGGAAGCCACATAGTTTTTTTATTTTTTCTTTTACTTAAAGGGATTTTGTATCTTTTTGGATTTTTCTTTTTTTCTTTTGAATCAGTTTTTTCTTTGATTTGACATGTCTTTTAGATTGAACATGTTGATATTTGGTTGTATGTGGATATTTAAACTTATGGATTTTATTCTTGACATCTAAATTTCTTCTAAAAGGAATGGGATTCATGGATGGATATGAATGATATGGAGGTATTTTGGATAGGTTGATGTAAGGTCCTAAGATGGATAGAAGGAAGGAAGGCTTTGACTTTGGAATGAAAGGACCTAAAATGAATTTGGAGGATGAAGGGGGATGTTTATGTGGGGGTTTAAAGGAAGAGACACCTTGATCTAGAATTGGAATAGGATCATTTGAGTTTGTGATTTGCTCTTGATTTTGAATTGGATCATTGAAGGATATGGAAGAGATATCATGATCTTGCTTTGGAAGTGGTTGTTGAATGGGACTTGAGAGGACACTCTGCTCTTGAGATAAAAGGGGATCATCGTTGATGGAATACCAAAAGATTAGGGGATCATCATAAGATTCTTGACAGGCTTGAGATGTTGATTGAAAATGGGATCGGACTACAAAGTCATGATATCATGATCTTGATTTATGCTAGGACTCATTTACTTTGACTAAGCATCTTGTTTTTCATATGATGAGGGATGGTTATATGAGTGATCAAAGTTTTAGTTTTGGATACATTGATTTAAAAACAAATACCTTGTTTTGACACCCAATCTTACTAAGTTGAATAGAGGGTTTGATATTCCCCTACTGATATGACTAAGTGTGTCAAATGATGTAATGAAGTTCCCCGATTAAGGATGATTTATCCTGATATTGGAAACTAGATTGATTTGACGAACTTGGATAACTAGCTAAGTATTTGATGTTGATATTGGTTTAAATTGTGAAACTTAGATCACTAGTTGATATTTCTCTAATTTTGTTGGAACAAACCTAATTTCCACAATTTGTAAAGTGATTCTTGACTTTGTTGATCTTTTTGCAAGATGTTTGTTTGATATCTGACAAGAACACAACAAACACTCATGAAAAAAATAGTATTTTTGGTCTTAATCTAACATGAAGTGCATGTTCTTTTGAGGATCTTTTCAAATCCCCAATGTTTTTACTAGTTTGGTGCAAGAAAAACACACCAAGAAGACTCTTTATTCAAAGGTCATAAATAATATCATAGCCCACAACTCAATACTCCTTCAGCTCAAACATCCCTGTCACACCCTAGGGTGCACTCATTTCTTTACCTTTTTCCAGAAGTTGAACCAAAGAGGATTGCTCCTCAATTGGATCATTTTCTTGGGATATGTATGATGAGTCTCTTGGGGGTGGATTCTTCTCCACCCTTACACTATGATATTACAAATGTCTAGTTACTGACTCGGTAAATTTTCTAATTCTAAGGCTCTTTAGTAAAGGTTTCGTTTGGCATGGCGAAAGATAAACTCCCTCAAGAGGATTCCCAACCTTTAAAACCAAGGCTTTTCGTATCTCAAGGATACTGGGGGAAGGCTATCAATGCACACTTTTGTTAGAGGGGATTTTCATCAGCTTCCACATTTGATTATAGTGGGTTAGTAAACTTGGCTAAAATTCATTCCCCACTTAGGTCATTTCCCTCTCACCGACCTTATGGGCTTCTTGGGAGGGCAGGCCTGCTAAAGGTTGTATCTAACTTGCATGAATTGAAAAAAATCTTGAAATAGTGAGTTTGGCTTTTTGGTCACCCAATTAAGGGGAGATCATATACCTATAACTATTGATACAAGGCAAACGATTCGTTCCTTGTAATCCTTTATTGCAATGACTTTCTAACTTCTATTTGGAGATGTTGCTCCAACAATCATGGTGTTCATTTTAGTCCCAGATAGCAATTTGTTTTTGACTTAAAAATAAACCTAGTCAACAAAATAAATCGTGTTGCTATAAGAAAATGTGGTTTGTTCCTTTTACTTGCAAGAGAATGAGATATTGATTGTTCTTTTTACCTTTTGCAAGAATTAAAAAATTGTTTGTTCTTTTTAAAGCCCAAAAAAATGAAGTGTGATCCTAACTTGCAAAAAGCAAATGTGAGATTTTGTTGTTCTTTTTAGGCTTGCAAGAAAGAAAGGTTTTATTCTTTTCAGAGCCCAAAAACAAGAATGACGTTCATTTTAATTTTACCAAATTGAAAGATTTAGTTCTTTTTAACCCTTTGTAAGAAAAGAGAAGTGTACTATTTTTACTAACTTGAAACAAAGAAAGAAACAAGATTAAAATTAACTTCCTTGGAACCTGCAAAAACTAGATAGTAAACATCAAAGATCAATGGTGGGCTAGACAAGCCTAACTTTTCAAATTGTTACAAAAATATTTTGCCTATGTTTTATATGCGCTAAAATAGAGAGTATATGCGCTAAAAAAATAGTTAGATGCACTAAAACAGGGTTCAAATGTGCTCTAGAAACTATTATATGCGCTAAAATAATGTTTAAATGCACTAGAATAATGTTTGTATGTGCCAAAAGATAGATTGTATGCACCAAGACAGTGCCCAAATGTGCCAAAATAGTTACTGTATGTGCCAAAATAAAGTATGCATGCCCTACAGGAAATTTTGTATGCGCTAAAACTCTCTTGGCATGAACCTATGAAAAAAGGTTAGAAATTTTGTGGGTAGCCCCACGGTGGGCACCAAAAATGTATACCTAAAAGAGTGGTTAGCCAATAAACAACATAGACAAGCAAGTATAACAATGAAACATAACAAAATAAAAATCTAAATGAAAAAGCAATCTAAATCATGCATCTCCTAAGATTAGTCCATTGTTCTCTATCTCCAAGGATCCTTCAAATCAATGTGGCTCTCAGCTTGGATGAGTGCTTGATCTCTAGGATGACTACCTAAAGAATGAGAGATATGTGATTAAAGATCTAAATGCAAAACAACTAAGATCTTAGCATGATATTGATATTAAATTAGCTATGATATGATGCAAGGATGACGATATTGATATGAAGCTAAATTAGCATGAAAATGATATTAAGATGATATTAAGCTAGCATGGAAATGAGACTAACATGATATGCAAAAGATGATAAATCTATGCTATGATGCTACTAAAATGATCTAATTACTATTATCAAAGAGAGGCTAAATTTCTTGATGAAATGAGACTATAAATTAGATGCATGAAGACTTGAATTGATGAATAATGAAGAAAATGAAGCCTATTTATAGAAGAAATGGGGAAATGAATGGTCAAGATTGAGTAATCTTAACAAGGGTTAGGATTGAATGATCTTCAATCCTTGTGAGATTTTCAACCCAATCCTAGGTTGAAAAGTGTCACCATGAGGAGGCTTGAGAGGAGATGTAAGAGGCATTAAATGTCTTAGAAGACATGGTGGTTACCTTAGAAGGTAAGGTTAGGGTTGAGTTATTGGATAATCCTTTTACCCAAAGGATAAACTCTTGTGAAAGAGTTAGTGGATAACCATGGTCAAAGCAATGAATGCTTGAAGAGACCCATGGGTTAAATAAGGGTTAAGTTAGAGAGAAAGTCTCTAACCAAGGGTTGAGGTTGATTTAACCATTAATGGTTATTGAAGACTTTGGAGGTTAACTTGTTGGAGACACAAAGCCTTTAATGGTTTATGAAGACTTTGAGGGTTTGAGAAGTGACTTGTTTTTGCTTAGGAATGTGACAATGTTTAGGATAGGATTATATTTAATTAAGTGGGATTTAGGAGGTTCTAGAAGAATGATTAGGATGCAAGTGGGAGAAAATAGGATTTTAATTAAAATAAAATGTTTATTTCAACTAAAATGGATGCAACTTGCATTTGTAGGAAAATGAAAGTGGGGTTGGGGGTGGAGGTGGGCGTGGGGGGGAAGGGGGTTATAAATATTGATTTATCTATATCAAAAGATGAATATAATTACATGTAAATTCAATCAAATGTGGAAAGATGATTTAATCAAATAAATAGGATTTATTTATTTCATAGAAGAAAGGGGAATTAATCAAATGTTGAATTTTATTAATGGCTGGATAGAAGAAAAAGGGATATTAATTAAACCTTAATTTAATTAATAGGTGGATAAATGATAATTAAACAAATAAAATTCATTTAATTAAGTGTGCAGATTTAGGTGTCTATAGTGTTATTTAATGACATTGATCCTCTTGGATTATTACATGTTTACTGCTTTTTCTTAATTTAAGATTCATCTACGTAGTAGTTTGTATGCACACTAAAGTGACGTTAAAATGTAATGGTGAAAAATGCATACCCATTCCTTTTTCCCTTATAAGTGACATCTCTATAATATGTCCCAAAAATTAACATTATTGAGCCACCAAAATCAATACTTTTAGCATTTTTTAAATTATATTAATTTATTTTTATTTTTTTATGAATAGGCATTTCCATTAAAGTATATAATACAAAACAAACATCCAAGAATGTAAAGAATAATTTAATCTAACGAGTTGTGATATTTTTCTTCTATTTTTAATTTATTTATCATATTTGTGATATATATGTACACACACCAATAGTTTTTTATTGAATACTATTTTTTAATTGATACTAGCAAAAAAATTAGACCTATATTTTTTAACATGTTTAATTAGTATTAAAATTAAAATTATTTTATCGAAGTAAGAAAATCCATTTAAAGTGTCATACTTTATTTTTTAAGAATTTTTTTCTCAAGATTATTATTTAAATTCCTAGTGTATTGAATATAAATCGAGATTTTTTTTAAATATTAGAATACATTATATATATATATATATATATATAATGATTTTTGGAAGCTAATACTGAGGGATATGCACATGTCAAATAAATACTTTAAATGACTTCTTTTAATCTTACAAAATGTAAAGTGATTTTTTTCAACATTTGAGTATATATGGAAGAAAGTTGATTAGATATTCAATGTAAATCTAGGGGTTTGATCAAATTGGGTTCACTCTAACCTCCATCGATCTCATTCAATTAGATTGAATCTCATGAATTTAAACTATGCATTTTTCTTAAAAACATGTGATTTTAGGTTAAAAAACAAATTTTCTTGAAAGAGGGAATCACTATTGTGCTCCAACCCTTACGTTTTGGGCCCACTTTGATTAGAATTCCATAAATACAATAATCATTCACAAACAACTTAATTATGCAAAATATTGACCCATGACATTGTATATATCAATCCTCTTATCATTGATATGCAAATATGCATTCTTGATCATTAGACCTATTATTCAACACTTTGAATTAGATGCAGAGGTACACACTTTACTCGAGTAACTTCTAAAATTCAAAATTTGAATCCTTACTTTACCAACCTTTCCACTAGCTATTATGAAGCAACTGAATGCTCATCATATCGATTTACATACTTAATTGTGATTAAAGACATATTAATTCATTTGAAAATCATAAAAAAAAAAAAAAAAAAAACTGCCCAAGAATGTGTTAAAATTCATTTATGTAAACATCATAAGATAATCATCATAGCATGGGGGAAAACCTTTGATAAATCAACAAACTTGATAGGTAAATGAAGCCCGATTTCCAAGGTTATAGTGGAGAAACAAATTATGCTACTTTTAACAAAAGTGGTCATTGATACTCTTATGTACCCAATTCATTATTGATTGTGATAAAAGTTAATAAATTCAAGGTGATGCTTTTTGATTTTTCACCTCGATTGATGTGGGAAAAGACTACGCATGTGAGGAAAAGGAGCCCAATGAATTATTGTCCACTTAAACAAGGCCTAATATTCTATATGCCCTATTACTTTATAATTAACTGAATTTCACATCATAGTGTTTGTACCCATGGTTGCAAGTGTACAAAAAAGGGGACATGTTTTAACGATGACTTTGGGGTTAATTAAACAATGTACAAAGAGTCTCAAATGGGACAAGAAAAAGGGTGTACAAAACAACTCCTATTGTGGATGAAAACATGATTATATGACTATGTTCAAGGCTTGCTTTTCCTTATTAAATGTGTATGGACAATTTAGTCATAGAAAATGTTTAAATGCACGGCCTTTTAGTAACCTTCAAGGGAACAAAGTATCAATGGGAGTTGGTTGAGCTATCTTCTCAGGACCACTTCACTTTCCTTTTTTCCACACATAGAGGAAGAAAAGTAGATCCCATACCTAGAGCATTATGTAATATTTCACCCCACTCTTCTTTACTTTCCTTTAATTATACGCTAAGGTCATGTGACAAGATGTTTTGCTTAGTCAAGTGAAAAGATGGCTTAAAATGATTATTATTATTATAATATTAAGGTGGTCATTGGGTTTTATATATTTTTGTGTATTTTATCAGATTCATGTTTCTATCCCTTATAAGTCACTTGTAAGCCTCCGACACCATGTTGAAGATGCACACTTTTGCTTCCACCTAAGGGACACTCATGCTCGTGTAGGGTGCTCAATGGTTGTACCTTACATCTCTACTATATGCTCGTGCAAACTCTTTCAATGGGATTTTTGACTTCAACAAGGTATAGGTCAATTCATTGCAATGATGTTTTACCGTTGATTAAGGTTAAATTTGTTTTGTGAAATTTGTGATGGGGAAGTTTGTACATCCATTTTATCTTTATTTAACTTCAAGGATGTGGAATTTCGATATATTAATACTAATATTGATAGTCAATATATTCTTTTAGAAAGTTGGGTTTTTTCTTATCTCATTTACTTATTGTCATATATAAATGTATATGCTTATTCTTTATTTCATTATATTTTCAGATATTTCAGATATATTCATTGCATCCACACGTTCATATATATTCATATTATTCCTTTTATGTTCAAGATCACTCATGCGTATTCTTTATTTCATTATATCTTCAGACATTCCACATATATTCATTGCATCCACATGTCCATATTATTCTTTTTATGTTCAAGATCACTCCACTACTTGTAAATTTAAGCTCATAAATGTGAACTTGACTCTTTGAAATTCAAACTTTGACCAACTCTTACCAAGAGTTGGATAAAGATATGTTTGCATGACTCATTGATATAACCTTATATTTAAATGCATTCATTCAAAATTCCTTTTGATTCTTTGAAGTTCAAACTTTGACCAACTCCTCCCAAAAACTGAATAAAGATATATCTGCATTATTCATTACTATGCCCTTACTTTTAAAAGCATATATTCAAACATCATCTCTCCTCCAAGCATTGCAAGACATATCATCTGCATTATGATAGTACTATATGCTTGTGTAAGCTCTTTTAATGGGTTTTTTTTACTTGAATTTTTTTTAGGTCAATTCATTACAATGATGGTTCACCTTTTGATTATGGTTAAATTTGCATTGTGAAATTTGTGATGGGTAAGTTTGTATACCCATTTTATCTTTAACTCCAAGAATGTGGAATTTTGATATATTAATATCAATATTGATAAACAATATAATTTTTTACAAAGTTGGGTTCTTTTCTTTATGTCATTTATTTATTGTCAGATACATTTGTATATATTTATTCTTTATTTCATTTATATTTATTGTCAAATACATTTCAGATATATTCATTGCATCCATATGTTCATATATACTCAAATTCTTCTTTTTATGTTCAAGTTCACTTCACTTGTAAAGTTAAGCTCATAAATGTGGACTTGACTCTTTGAAGTTCAAACTTTGACCAACTATTACCGAGAGAGCTGAATAAAGATATGCTTACATGACTTATTGATATGTCCTTATATTTAAATGCATTCATTCAAACTTCCTTAATTATTTGAAGTTCAAACTTTGACCAATTCCTACCATTGCTATGTCCTTATATTTGAATCCATTCACTCAAGCTTCCTCTTGACTCTTTGAAGTTCAAACTTTGACCAATTCTTACCAAGAGCTTACTAAACATATATTTCCATGATTCATTAATGTGTCCTTACTTTTAAATGCTTTCATTCAAACATCCTCTCTCCTTCAAGCATTCCAAGTCATATCATTTGCATTATAATATGCAAGCAAAGGATTCTAGTAGATATTAATATCGTATGGCTATTTGTAGGACTAATAATTATTGTCTTTAACTATTTACTCTTTTTTTTTAGTGTTGACTTTGGAGAACATGTCCCATATGAGAAGAGGTTTTATAAAATAATTTAAATTGTTGGTCACAAGTAAAAATAACATTAAAAAAATTCTCCTTAACACAATGTTGTATGTGGAGCAAAAATCAATTTTATTAGCTAGCAACAAATTTCACAATACAATATCTAGGCACATGCTCTTATTTGAGAATTCAACAACTTCAAATTTGAAGTATTTATGGCAACATAATGCTACCTACAAATGCATTACGAAACCTCTTTCTCTAACATTCAATATATCAGAAATATAATACATGAAACCAATAGTAGTAAACAAAAAAACATGTAGTGTTGTAAATTGTTGATCTTAACAAGTTCACACTAGGGAACCTATTTTGGTGTATGTGTCTGATTTATGCATGAATGTGCTTGATGTCATGACCATTTTAGCAAGCTTCATCTATTCCCTAATTCCAGGTCTTTTAGCTAGAACACTTTGCTAGGAATAGAATACCTAACACCCTTGTCCCTACAAAATGGGCTCCACTTTTGAAGGATGAAAGTCATCATTTCAATTTGCATTAATCAATCTTACTTTGTTGGCCTACCCCAAAAAGTTATTCTAAAAAGGTGTAATTTGAATATAAATACAATGTGGTCTTCCATTTCAAAGTCTAGAATATTCAAATGAGCAATCCACATGCTCAAGTGAACAATTCCAATCATTTAAGCATGAGTCTAAATTCAAGTCCAACAAAGCATTTAAGTATTCAATTCTTATAAAGAAATCATGATCAGGTATATTATGTCATTCCATGTTGGAAGCATGTGCTATCTATTGGTATTTTGGTATGGTTTTGTCATTGATGTCAACACCTACTAAACACTTATCAACTCTGGCACTTTGGAGAATCAACAACATTCACAGGCAAGCAAATGACTTATGCATAGTCACCGGTATCTGGTACAACGACATGATATAATGATCACTGGCACTTGGAAGGGCATGGAAAACACTTGGTTATGTCAAAGACATCATGAGGACACCTAGTCTTGGAGTTTTGTTTATTGGTATATTCGTATTTGCATATTTGTTGTTACTGGCAAATAGGTCCAGGTTACACTAGCAGGTTTATCTTTTCTAGTGGAGCATGGCACGCTATGGAGATGACTTATTGCTGTTGTAAATGCATTAAGCTGACATGGTGAATCATTTATTGCATTGGGTATTAATTGATTTGTAAATTAATTTTATTGTATTATCCTTTAGAGCCGACCTACTAAAATTGGTCTTAGGGTATGGTATAAATGTAAGATCTTATTTGTAAGATCGGATGTGGAATGCGAAAAAGGATTGTGTGAAGGTATATGCGAGAATAAGCAGAGCTATACACGCAGACATTATTTGAAGTTGAAGGAGGGTTTTTGTGAAGACAATCAGAACTACACCAGTACTGAATCCAGCATATGAAGATACTATTTTGAGCAGTACATTTTTATTGGATTTAACCATCCAATTGTAGTCAGTGTGACTCCTATTTGTGATTGAGCAGTGAGCTCTAGGCGCTTGGCCTTTCTACATGTGCAGACCCCATTTGTATACACTTATTATCTGCAGTAGTATCATCTGATTGTGGGTAAAGTTTCCCAATATGTTTTTTTCCCTTACAGGGTTTCCACGTACAAATATTGGTGTTATGTGTTGTGGATGACTTTGTCTTTTTGTTTCATGCATTAATCCTTACTGGCATTGCAATTAACTGTTAAAACTGTCTACCGACATATATGACTGGTTTACCGGTATTAAGCATTAAGTTGGTTAAGTTGTTTTTGGTTTAAATTTATTAGACAACTGATTCACCCCCCCCCCCTCTCAGTTGTCTTCGGGACCTAACAATTCGTATCAGAGCCTAGTCCTCTTTTTCAAAAGTTTAACAGCTTGAGGAGATCCCATGTCTACTAACTATTTCAGGAAGGAAAGTCCTAAACTTGATGGAACCAACTATGGCATATGGAAGATCAGAATGGAGACACATTTAAATTACATTGGAAAGGACATTTGGGATGTTACAAAGAATGGTTATACTGCTCCTACTCCTAGTCAGCCTAATCCACCTACCTTGGGAAAAGATTAGGAAAATGATTGCAAAGCAAGAGAAGCACTTTTGAATGCATTAACAGATCAACAAATCATGGGACTATCAGATAGGTCTACTGCTAAAGCTATTTGGGATAATTTGGAAACACTGAATGAAGGATATTCCACAGTCAAAATTGCAAAACTTGAAAGCTTCCAGGTCAGGTATGAACATCTGAAAATGGAAGAAGATGAAAAGATTTATTCTTTTACAGAAAGAGTAAATGAGATTGTTTTGGGTATTAAATGTTGCAGAGGAACCTTAAGTGAGGATGAAATTGTTTCAAAAGTTTTAAGAGGATTTCCACTAGCATATAAAATAAAAGTCATTGCTATAAATGAGTTAAGAACAATGCCTAATACATCAGTAACTAGGGATACATTGATTGGAAAACTTTCAGCTTTTGAAATTGAAGAATTTGGTCCTGTTGATACTATAAAGATAGATTTAGCCTTTAAAGCATCTACATTATCTGCACTATCATTTGACAAATCTGATTGGAAAGATTTTTATGCAATAGAACTTGAAAAAAGAAGGAAAGAAAATGAAGAACTTGAAGAACTTGAAGCACTATTTGCAAGGAAAATGCCTAAAGGTCCAGTTGGAAGTAAGTATGAAGGTAAAGCACCCTTTAAATGTTTTAACTGCAATAAGATTGGTCATATGGCTTCAAGATGCCTTGATAGACATGCTAGACTAAGAGAAGAAGCTAGAAGAACAGACAAGCCTAACCCTGAATATCAGAGATACAAATTTAAGAAGAATAAAGACAAATCTTGTTATCTTGCTGATGAAGGAGTGCCTGATGATTCTGATGAAGATTCGGCAGACAATGGATGGGTTTTTGTTGCTATAATAGAAGATCAACCAGCACCTACTACTCAACCGATAGAACAAGCCTTGGTAGCTAAAATTGAAGATAAGGATGAGTGGATCATTGATTCAGGATGCTCACATCATATGACAGGAGATAAAGGTAAATTCTTGAACTTTCAAGAATACAATGGAGGCTTAGTGAGATTTGGAGATGATAAAGCTTGTTTGATCAAAGGTAAGGGTACAATATCTCTTGATGGTAAGAATAATACCAACAATGTCTACTATGTTGAAGGTTTAAAGAATAATCTTTTGACTGTTGGTCAATTAGTTGAGAAAGGATTTCAGTTACAATTCAAAAATGGAAAATGCAAAATCATGAATAGAACTGGTTTGTAAATTGCAACCGGTAATCAAACTAGAGGTAATATCTTTCATTTGAATAACAGTGAAAAGACATGCTTGATTGCACATATTGATAAAAGTTGGCTATGGCATAAGAGACTCTGTCATGTAAACTTTGATTGCATGGTGAAAAATAGTACTACTAAGGCAATTAGAGATTTACCTAAAATTGTCAAACCTCACAATACAGTATGTAAGGAATGTCAATTTGGAAAACAAGTTAGAGCTAGTTTCAAAAGTATTCCAGAAAAATCCAATAATGCTCTGGATTTAATTCATATTGATTTATGTGGTTCAGCTAGAACTAAAAGCTTACAAGGTGATAGGTATTTCATGCTAATCATTCATGACTATTCTAGAATGTGTTGGGTTACTTTTCTCAGAGAAAAATCAGAAGCACTTGGAAAGTTCAAACTGTTCAAAGCAATGGTAAAAAATGAAACCGCTAAGAAAATCAAATGTCAAAGATCAGATCAAGGAGGAGAATTTACATCTAAGGAATTTAATGCATTCTGTGAAGTAAATGGAATCAGAATACAACTATCAGCACCTCGGACACCACAACAGAATGGAGTTGTTGAAAGGAAAAACAGAACTATCTTGGATGCAGCAAGAAGTATGTTATCAGAAGCAAACCTACCACATGTATATTGGAGAGAGGCAGTAAGTACAATGGTCTATACATTCAACAAAGTTCACATAAAAGGTGAAACCGGTAAGACCCCTGATGAATTATGGTTTGGAATTACTCCTCCTCTTAAATATTTCAGAATTTTTGGAAGTAAATGCTATATCAGAAGAGATGAGTATATTGGCAAATTTGATCCTAGAAGTGATGAAGGAATATTTCTTGGTTATTCATCTAAGAGTAAGGCATATAGATGTTTTAACAAAAGATTGCAAAAAATTGTTGAAAGTACAAATGTGAAGATTGATGAACAATTCAGAGGAACTTCAAGGTATATAGACTCTGAACCGGGAACAAATTTTTTGACAAATGAACCTACACTAAACCCACTGGTACAGAATGAAGATCCAGTTACCCCGGTATCATCTGAAAATTCCACAATAACTAAGGAACAACAACAAACAAAGACACCTCGGTATGTAAGACTGAATTATTCTGAAGATCAGATAATTGGAAACAAGTATAAGGGAGTTATGACAAGAGGAAGATTGGAAAATGAAGAGGTATGTCTTATTTCTCAAATTGAACCATCATTTGTTAATGAGGCATGTGAAGATAAATATTGGATTAAAGCTATGGAAGAAGAATTAGAACAAATTGAGAAGAATAACACTTGGACATTAGTTCCCCGGCCTAAAGATAAAAATGTAATTGGAACCAAATGGGTATTTAGAAACAAACTTAATGAAGATGGTAAGGTTATTAGAAATAAAGCAAGACTAGTGTGTAAGAGATATTCTCATAAAGAAGGAATTGATTACAATGAAACCTTTGCACCGATAGCCAGAATTGAGGCAGTTAGATTATTTTTGGCTTTTGCAGCACACAAGAACTACAAAGTATATCAAATAGATATTAAATGTGCATTTTTTAATGGAGATCTTGAAGAAGAAGTTTACATTGAACAACCTAATCGATTTTCTTTGACAGATAACAAAGATATGGTTTGCAGGTTAAGAAAAGCTTTGTATGGATTGAAGCAAGCTCCAAGAGCTTGGTATGCAAGATTAGATAAGTATCTTTTGAAGATTGGTTTTTCTAAAGATCATGCAGACAACAATTTATATTATAAAGTGACAAATAATGGCATCTTGGTTATAGAAGTTTTTGTTGATGATATAATCTTTGGAGGAGAAGATGGATTATGTAAAGAATTTTCTATTAAAATGCAGCAAGAATTTGAAATGTCTATGATTGGAGAAATAAAATTCTTTTTAGATTGCAGATTTCACAGATTGATAAAGGTATATTCTTGAGTCAATCCAAGTACTTAAAAAAGTTACTAAAGAAATTTGGGATGGAAAACTCTAAACCGGTAGGGACACCTATGACTACAAATGACAAATTATCACTAAGGGATGAATCTACACCTGTTAATCCAACTAGATACAAATCTATGATAGGAGGTTTACTGTATTTGACACAAATCAAACCTGATATCATGAATGCAGTATGTATTGTTTCAAGATTTCAGAGTAATCCTAGAGAAAATCATGAATCAGTAGTAAAAAGGATTTTTTGGTACTTACAAGGCACTATAAATCTTGGTTTATGGTATCCTAGAGATAAAAACTTTGAATTATGTGCATATACAGATGCAAATTGGGTAGGAGATGTGGATGATAGAAAAAGCACCACCGGCGGAGCATTCTTTCTTGGAAGCAGACTAGTTTCTTGGTTGAGTAAGAAACAAAGTTGTACATGTTTATCAACAGCAGAATCAGAATATGTTGTAGTAGCAACTAACTGTACACAGGTATTATGGCTTAAGCAAATGTTGAAGGACATAAAGGTAAAATGCAAGGAACCTATTACTATCTATTGTGATAACACTGCAGCAATTGATATATCTAAGAATTTGGTATTACATTCTAAAACCAAACATGTTTCTATCAAACTAAATTTTCTAAGGGAAAATGTTGAAGCAAAGGAGATAAAACTGGTTTATGTGAATACTAAAGAGCAGATTGTAGATATTTTTACTAAACATCTGTCTAAGGAGACTTTTGAATATCTCAGAGACCAGCTTGGGGTCATACCCCCACTGGTAGAGACTTAGGAAGTTGATGATTGTCATCAACTGGCAGAATTAACAGAGAAATCTTTTATTCCGGCTATGATGAGGAAGCTACTTCTCAGGGGGAGTAGTTGGTACTGAATTGGTTGGCATTTTTTTTACTTTGGCATTTGATGTCAAAGGGGGAGAGATTGGTATGCAAAAAACACAAGGAAAACACATGTTGCTCCCAGGGGGAGAGATTGTTATTTGGGAGAGATTATTACTCTCTGTATCTATATTTTGATTTCTGGTTATGATCTCTTTTTGGGAGATTATTGGTTTTTGGTATTTGGCATTTCTGTTTTGGCACTTTGATGGTTTTTCCATCTTGTGTTGCCATCAATGCCAAAGGGGGAGATTTTTGGTATTTTGGTATGGTTTTGTCATTGATATCAACACCTACTAAACAGTTATCAACTCTAGCACTTTGGAGAATCAGCAACATTCATTGGCAAGCAAATGACTTATGCACAGTCACTAGTATTTGGTACACTGACAAGATATAATGATCACCGACACTTGGAAGGGCATGGAAAACACTTGGTTATGTCGAAGACATCATGAGGATACCTTGTCTTGGAGTTTTGTTTATTGGTATATTCATATTTGCATATTTGTTGTTATCGACAAATAGGTCCAGGTTACACCGACAGGTTTATCTTTTCCAAATCAGCATGGCACACTATGGAGATGACTTATTGTTGCTGTAAATGCATTAAGCCGACATGGTGAATCAGTTATTGCATCGGGTATTAATTGTTTTGTAAATTAATTTTATTGTATTATCCTTTAGAGTCGACCTACTAAAATCGGTCTTAGGGTATGGTATAAATGTAAGATCTTATTTGTAAGATCAGATGTGGAATGCAAAAAAGGATTGTGTGAAGGTATATGCGAGAATAAGCGGAGCTATACACGCAGACATCATTTGAAGTTGAAGGAGGGTTTTTGTGAAGACAATCAGAACTACACCAGTACTGAATCCAGCATATGAAGATGCTATTTTAAGCAGTACATTTTTATTGGATTTAACCATCCAATTGTACTCAGTGTGACTCCTATTTGTGATTGAGCAATGAGCTCTAGGCGCTTGGCCTTTTTGCATGTGCAGACCCAATTTGTATACACTTACTATCTACAGTAGTATCATCTGATTGTGGGTAAGGTTTCCCACCGTGTTTTTCCCCCTTATAGGGTTTCCACGTACAAATATTGGTGTTATGTGTTGTGGATGACTTTGTCTTTTTGTTTCATGCATTAATCCTTACTGGCATTGCAATTAACTATTTATATTTATGTTTATGCATTAATCTACCTTATTGTTTATGTTTTCTTATTCTGTATTCGTTACATACTACTATATTTAGTCATATTTCCATAGCTATCCTAGTAACACATACACACACTTCACTATCTTATTCTTTTGCAACAAACAAATAGAATCTCAATGCCTAGCTCTCTATTGAGGATAATAGTTAGGCCTATTCATGTTTCGTTGTTAAGAAGGTTTTTGAGATCTTTGTGATTATAGTGATTAGTCCTAGGATCTCGATTCTCAACTTTTCATTTTGGTGGACCCAACATTTATTATGCTTGCATATACTTCTTGTAGACACCTAAAATTGTCCTGTCTAATTAAATAAATATTTTATTTATTTAATTCATTTATCCTAATTCTTCTATTAATTAAATAAATCTTTAGTTATTTAATTAATTCATTTATCCTCTTCTAGCTTTTTTCCTCATTTAAATAAATATATTTATTTATTTAAATTGTCCTTTTCCTAAATTAAATAAATATTTTATTTATTTAATTCATCCAATTTCTTCTATTAATTAAATAAATCTTTATTTATTTAATTAATTCATTAGCCTTTTCTACCCATGACACATGTCATTCATCTCTTAATTCCTACACTACCTAACCTCTCATTATTTTCTTATTTCTTTTACCTACCCTTTAATCCTAGCCGACCATCTATCTTTTACACCTCTTAATCTTATCCCTTCATTTTCTAAAGTGTCTTCTATATAAGGAGATGCTTCTTCCATTATCAACCCTAATCATCCTATTCAACTAATGAACATTCTAATCAATCTTATGCAATCAAGCCATTTTGTGATCAAGATATCAACCACATTTCCATTCTTTGTTGAGCTCTTGTGCACACATGAAATCTGAGAGAAAATATATCAAACAAGATCAATGGAGATAGGAAGACAATGGAGATTGAAACCCTAGTAGAAATGTGATTGGTAATATTGCTTTATTTTGTTCATTTATATGATCTTAGGTATCTCTATTGGTATTGGTGAATGTTTCATTGTAGGACTTAGATTGTATGTGGTTGAATCTTTATGGTTTTACAATAGTTTATCATCACTTTTCACCATTTACACTTCTAATTTAGATGCAACCAATTTTTAATATTATTTCTTATATACTTATACTTAATTAGGTGGTTAATTAATTACATATTGTAGTTGCAATAAATATTATGTGATAAAACCAAAAACTAAAAACTAAAAACCTTTCTTTCTTCTTCTATCTTTCTTCTTTGCATTGTTTTCTAGGAGCACGTGTGTGTTTTTGAAGCATGTACTTCTTTATGGGTTTCATAACCCACTATTTAAAATTTAAGATTCTTATATAAAGATTTTACCCATAACACAAACATAAAATCCTATGCGATAACAAATGCTCCAAGCTATTGTCATAAATAAAAAATTCACATGATCGAAGATGACACCCATAACACATGTCAATGCATCAAACCATCCATACCTCCTAGGTATAACTAACAATAGTAAACTAATGTCGGCATCATATCAACCCATAAACTACAATCAAGATCCATGTATCAAACCTATGAAGAGAATACACATCCAATAACTGCCACTGCATGGGTAATACCCAATCTGAAATTAAGCTCAAAGCATATCAAGTCTACCAATCAATGCTCATATCAAGGTGTGATAAGTAAATAAAAACATGAAGTACCAAGAATAATCATAATGATCCACACATGCAACCCACATAGTTACATACTCTCCCACATTATGTCACCATTTCCCAAATAATGTAAACATGAAAATCATGGAAGAAACCATAGAATGGAGATAGAAAACTTGTAAACCATAAACTTGTAATTCTACCAACACCTCAAAGAAGCAACATTGTGTCAAGTATGATCTCCTCCAAAACAACCCAAATGAAAAGCCACAACAACACCCAAATCTATTCAATATTTTATAAGAAACAAACATATATATCATGTAATGCCAACATGGATGTAAACCTCTCATAGCCAATAAGATCAAACTCATGATAATCATTCTTGATGAAGGAAATAAACCCAATAAATTATCTCCTAATATACTCATAATGAAATCATAATATCAACTCAAATGCACAAGGAGATAATGAATTCTATCCATATCTCAAATGAATCCTCCAAAACTAACCATCTATCTATATCTCTATTGGTAGTGGGCTAGCGTCCCTCACGGGGATTTGCAAGAACCATGTTAAATGAGGTCAATCTACCAGACACATATTGGAAGGAAGTTGTTCATACCGTTGCATATACCTTGAACCAGGTTTAATTAAGAACAAACATCAGAATGACACCTTATGAGTTGTGGTATGACCGGAAGCCATCAGTCAAATACTTCAAAGTATTTGGAAGTAAGTGTTTTTATTAAAAGAGATATGGAAGGTCTAGGTAGTTTTGACTCTAGGAGTGATGAAGGAATCTTCCTTGGTTACTCATCTAACAACAAGGCCTACAAATGCTACAAAAAAAGACTAAGAAGAGTCATTGAGAGTGTGCATGTAAAATTTGATGAGGATATGTACAAAGGAAGTTAACCACAGGTTAATTGGTATGATTATTCTGGTGATGAAGGTGAGGAAGCTCAGTCACACAATGAACCAAAAGAAGCATCCAAGAAGGCTCCCTACTGGTATGTGCAACCGAATCACCTAGAAGAGAAAATTCTAGGAAATAAGAGTGATGGTGTGCAAACTAGAAGAAGACTTGCTCAGAATGATGAACAAGTCAACTTCTGCCTCATGACTGAAGTAGAACCTAAAACATTCAATGAGGCCAACAAAAGACAAGAATGGATGGATGCCATGGAAGAAGAACTGCAATAGATTGAGAAGAGCAAGACTTGGGAATTAGTCCCTAGACCAGAAGAAAAGAACATCATTGGCACTAAATGGGTCTATCGGAATAAGATGAATGAAAAAGGTAAAATTGTTAGGCATAAATCTAGACTAGTGCAAAAGATACTCTCAGGTAGGGGGAATTGACTTTGAAGAAACATTTTCACCAGTATCTAGATTAGAAGCAATTAGAATTTTTCTAGCCTTCTCTGCTTACAAGGGTTATAAAGTATATCAGATGGATGTAAAATCTGCCTTCCTAAATGGAAATTTGGAAGAAGAAGTGTACATGGAGCAACCAGAAGGGTTTCTGCTACATGATGATGAAACATTTGTGCACCGATTGAAGAAGGCCCTGTATGGCTTAAAGCAAGCTCCTAGAGCATGGTATTCAAGATTAGATCAGTACCTAAAGGAGAAGGGATTCAAAAAGGGGAGTGCTGACAACAATTTGTACATAAAGAAAGATGGAAACCACATGATCATTGTGGTTGTGTATGTAGATGACATTATCTTTGGAGGCAACAAGAACAACCTCTGCAAAGAATTTGCTAAGCAGAGGCAGTTAGAATTTGAGATGTCAATGCTTGGTGAATCGACATACTTCCTTGGTTTGCAGATATTACAACAAGATAAGGGAATCTTTATCTCACAAACCAAGTATGCAAAGGATATGTTGAAGAAATTTCAACTGGAGGATTGCAAACCGGTAAGTACCCCCATGGTGACCGGAAGTAATTCAAGCAAGAATGATGAATCATCTATGGTGAATCCGACTTTGTATAGATCAATGATAGCTAGTCTATTGTATCTAATTGCTTCTAGATCGGATATAGTACAGGCAGTGTGCATGGTGGCCAGATTCCAAGCTACACCTAAGCAATCACATATGAATGTTGTAAGTAGAACCTTTAGGTACCTACAAGGGACACTCAGTTATGGATTGTGGTACTCTAAACAAGGGGAATTCATCTTGGAAGCCTACACTGATGTTGATTGGGCAGGTTGCATTCATGATTGAAAGAGCACAAGTGGTGGTGCATTCTTCCTAGGTGACCGGTTGGTCTCGTGGCATAGCAAGAAGTAGGACTCAGTCTCTCTATCAACTGCTGAAGTAGAATACATTGCTACTACTACATGTTTCTCTTAGGTGCTTTGGATGAAACAGAACCTCAAAGACATACAGGTGGACATCACTGATCCTATTCTCATCCGGTGTGATAATTCGAGTGAAATCAACATAGCAAAGAATCCGGTGATGCATTCCAGAACAAAACACATTGCTATCAAGTATCATTTTCGCAGAGAGAAGGTTGAAGCATAGGAAGTAAAGGTGGAGTATGTCCCTACCGGAGAACAAGTAGCAGACATTTTCACCAAACCATTACCGATAAGAACCTTTGAATACATACGACACAATTTGGGAGTTGTGTCATCTGCCTTATGCACTTGAGAGAGGAAGGATTTATATGGTTCAGGGGGAGTTCATAAAAGTCTAAGGGGGAGCTCGGTATGGATCAAAGGGGGAGAAATTTACCGATATGAAGTGTCTTGCAGTAAGTTGACATCAATGCCAAAGGGGGAGATTGTTGGCAATTTGGCATTAAGTTGTCATTGATGTCAACCGGTTTGGCTAGGTCACCGGTAAATAAGAAATGGTGACATGTATAAGAAGAGCAAGACAGAAGGAAGGCTACCGGTAATTGTGACTTGTATCATCTACTAGTAAAGAAGGCTTACCGATAAGGCATAAATCGAGATGAAGGCTGTTTGGTTATTATGAAGGCACAACAACCGGTGAACAAAACAAAGAGGATGTTTGATGGTCATACCTATAAGAGAAACTAAACCAGTAATCAACCTTGGTCGACAATGTATGTCAAACTAACATAGGAATCCAAGCAAAGGTGGATGTTGACAAGCATGATAGATGGATGCCAGGTGGAGGTATTGCACAGGTCAGTGGAGTGTGCATCAATGTAACAAATCTACAAGTAGGTCAGCTTTTATGAGGAACCCACAAGTCATGAAGGATGACAGAGGTTTGCAGCTCGAGGAAGGTAAGTTGGAAAAACACCCACACTGATCCTGCAAGAAGATTTGATCTTCGTACCTATTTGGTGAAGGAAACAACAAAGCCATTAATGGCAAGTGACAGAGAAAAGCAGAATAGGATGGTGCAAACCTTCAGATTTAGAAAAAGCACATTGGAATGAGAATTTCTGCTGGTGATTGATCGTTGCCATAAAGATCATATCCCTAAAAAGTAGATCGAATCAAATGGGATTCAGATTGAGTTTGAAAAGGTGTTTGAATGTGTTCTTGGTGGGAATCCACGAATATAAATACATGAGCTCGAAACTGAAAAGGATGATGCTTGAGGAGAAGAAGAAGAGTGGAGAGAGATTGAGTGTAGAGAAGGATCATCTCCCTTAGAATTTATTCTAAGTAAGTTGCAGAGTGAGTCAATAAACAAACCATTGACAAGGTTTAACCGGTAGTGATTGAGTACCGGTATAACTGTAGCAGGTCCAACACTTAAGCAAACCGGTGAGGTGTGGTAGAGCAACATGACATATAAGTGTGACACAGTGAGTTGTGAGTCTGTGAGAGAGAGTGAGAAGAGAGGCCAAGAATCATAGAGAGTGATCTCATAACCATTAGTGTGAGATCCAGTAGAGAAGAAAAGACTGTCAACTGATAGTAAACTATTTGATCAAGAGTTGCAGAACTCATTTGCAACAAGAAGCTATAACTGTATCAAAATTGTATTTCAATATACATCACCAAGTTGGATCTTGGTGCAGGGTTCGGTGCTCCTTGGGTCGGTACCCTAAATCAGTAGGGGTTGGTGCTCCTTGGGTTGGTGCCCTAAAACTTTGTAATTCAGTGTTTTACTTGTGAGGTTGGATTGGAGCAATAGTCTTCAACAATATTTCTCACCGAGGTTTTTCCCATATTGGGTTTTCCTCGTACATCTGGTGTTGTGGGTTGCATTTGTGTGATTGTCCTTTTTGGTTTTCTCACTTTCCTTACTGGTTTAATTGTTTAATGCTTAAGATAACAACCGGTATTTTGAAGTTTCTTTAAAAGTCAAAAAAGATTACGAACCACTGATTCACCCCCCTCTCAGTGGTACTTTGTGTTCAACATGATCCACTAAGAAATCCAAGTCATTGTGACTCACTCTAATAATGATCTTCTCTCAAGTCCATACCAAGTGAAACTCCTCAATCTTCTCGCTAAACCATCAACCATCTCAACACATGTCCCTAATCTCAAGAGAACTCAAACCTCACCTATGTCTCCAAGTATCCATAAGTCTAATGCAACATAGCACCATCATGAAGTATTAATAAAAATTTTATGTACTCAATACAAAGGGAAGCACATAGGACCAATGTCAAAGCTCCAACCACAAAATGAAAAAACATAAACATCACTTCATGATATGACCATCTTATCTTAGGAGATTGCATGCTCCTAGTGAATATAAAATGTTCTCAAGAACAATGTATCATGCCAAAAATCTAATCTAGAATAAAGATTGCAACACGAAATGATAACAACCATCCTAACAAACAATAATAATATGTCAAATGAAATCATAAACCACACCTCAACCAAAGACTCCAAGAGTCTTCCATGGCTCCAAGATGTCAACATCTCTAATCATGATGAAGATAACCATCTCCTACTAGTGAACCTACAAATGTGAAAGACCCTTCTACAACAATAGGATCAAGATCCTCCAAACATTTGCAACACTAAAGAAGATCATCCACCCTCCAATGGTTAATCCACATTACTATCAACAATTACCACTAAACCATGATATCGACTCACACATGGCACCGTGATAAGCATATGCTAAATAAAGACCATCCAAATCTACACAAATACAACTGAAATATCAATAATATCAAGTGAAACCATGATATCCAAGATAAGAAGATACAACTACCAACAAAACACCAATCAAGAATCAATCCTACACCACCAATCCATCACTATCAACATCTCCCACTAAAAAGTGTAACTAATGAATAACCAAGCTATCATGACATTGTGATAAAGTCACATACCACAAGTCCCAATCAATCAACTATCCAAGTACTATAAACATCATCCATCCTCTCATCTGAAAGTAAATGTACCAATGCAGTAATGACTACAAACAAGGCCAACTGAAAAAGTTTGCAATAACAATGAGTCAAACCTGGTGGATATATACCATCCAAATCTGAGTCATCCCACTACAACCAAATAGGTTGTACAGACCTACAATTTGCATAACTTTTAGATCCAAACACTAAAACATGCAAACTCGTCATTGCATTGGTAAATTACAAAATGAGATATCATAGAGAATAATTCTATGCACCACATGACTCAAACACCAAATTAAATTCTATATGATTTTTCAAACATGTCCACATCAAAGTACGATAATCAAGGAACCAAATAATAATCAAGGAGATAAGTAACAACCTCCTAAAATTAAACCAAAAGACCACCAAATTTACTACAAACATGATCATTTCCTGCCAGTGCTATACCTGCATAACCATGACACCATAATCATCAACATCATTGTACCTACACTCAACTACCACCCACACAAGACTCCAATTCTCAAACCATGTCCAAACATATCCTCAAATTGAAGACAACATGTGTACTTGTGACCATCAAAGTCCAACTCTTAAAACACCTGTAAACCTATAAAAGGAAGCACCAAATTTGATAATCAGTTGTAGCATAAGAAATATCTCATAAACTATGCACTTGCTCAAGTTTTTGCCTCTTGACATGTTTGCATGCTAACACAATCACACCTCGAATCCTAGAAACCTACAAGTGATCAAACAAGTAAAAAACTATCCATACTCATCAAACTGATAAAATAACAATAGGTCACTTTGCAGTAGACTAAGTAGCTCTCCAACATCTTTTAAAAATTAAAAATATGATTTTGTATGCAATTTAAGTTATGACCAAACCATGTAAAGCATAACATCTAACTTATAGGCCCCAAATACCGATCAAAGTAGCAAAATCATGGGACCAAACCTATACTACTATGTAGAACTGAGAACCATCTTTCCAATTAGTATAAGAAGTCAAACAATGGACCCCCTAGGTGAAATTTATGCTTGTTAGAAAAAATGCCTCCTTGCCTATGTAGACAATATTGGTGGATTTCAATTTTTCTCCATTTTGCTTTAATTTCATTTTCCCCAATTTTAAAAAATATATAGAGAGAGAGGTTGGCCAATAGGCCCTACCCCCATATTAAAAACATTTTATTTTACAAAACTTGGCAATAGCCTTTTATATTTAATAAATTTTCCAATATTTAAATTTTGATTTGAAAAATTTAAAAAAAGGGCGGATTTTATAAGCTTTGGGTGGCCATGTGATGTCCACCCTTGACTGAGGCCCATGGCCTCACCGGTCAATATTCCTCCAACACTCCCAATGGCTCAAATTTCTTTGTCAACAGTTTTTTTTTGTTTGTGCAATGGTTTTTATTACTACCACCAAGGGTGGGCCTATAGTGGGAAACTACACTATTGATAGGGGCTCTAATCCCAAATTTGGTATGCAGTAGCATTGTTAATACCAAAAGTGGTACCTAGATCCTGTGGTCAAGTTTGTATTTTCCTAGGAGGTCATTTTTAAAGATTCCATCCCAAAACCCCCACATGAATGCATATCCAAAAAGCCCATTTGACCCAATTTTTTCCAAACCTCAAATCATCATAACAACAAATGTAAAGCCCTCAAATTTTCAATAAAAAACCTACCAAACCCTCATATCTTTCCATTTCTTTCATTCTTTCATGCAAGACCATAGATTCAAAGTTAAAAAAATTCACTCAACTAAGGGTTATCACACCACAACCATGGCTATAATACCAAATGAAAGGAAACTTGTAGCCTCATAATAGAAATTTCCACATAACCCAATTGAGAAATCTATGTAAATAAGTATCTAGAATCCATATGCAAAGACAACATACCCATCAAAAGGTGACACAATATATACCTTGGGAAAACCCTCAAGAGCAAAAAACTTAGCCTCCAAAATCATCTACACTTCATGTATTATTCAACAATGCAAAATTGCAATACATCCATGAACACTTTTGAATCATCAAGCCTCTCCAATTCATCATCCATGTGTCCAAGAATGAATCCACACATCCCATGCCATGTTTCACTTATGCACTCCTCGAAAAGACTCAATAATTTGACAACCCACTCAACCAACCAACCTAAACCACTAACATGTGCTTGCTTTTATAGAATCAAGTTCACACAAATACAATCAAGTTGTAAAGTAAAACCATGTACCACAAAACAATGTGACCACAAAACCATTGACCCCTCATTTAATATTGGGTATTAAGTTTTTGTTTTATTAATATCTTTCCCCAATATTAAATAAATATAATATAATATCTCAATGTGACACCCACATTAAATATAACTCCCAGTGTTACAATTCAATACATAAAGTGGCCCCAAGAATGTAAACTCCTTGTGATGCACATCCATCTAGGTTCCCCTAGGTGGAACACACATAATAATAAAGTAATACATTATAAATACTATGTAAAGTGTACAACACCTTATCCCAACACTTATGGATTCTCATTCTTTGACTAGTGCCATTGTTGGACCTGAGTTACATGTGGACTTATTTCCATTAGAAAACTCAAGAGGGCAATTATTCCTTAATCCAACCCCCACCTTGCCTACAATACTTGAAAACAACTCCCCTCATGATTCTCATGACATGGCAACCATATAATTGAATAAGTATCTAATGAACAATTAAAGAAGCTAGACAAGTAATTGGAAAGGTTCGAAAATTTATGAGTATGAAAGACTTGGCTGGAGAGTGTGTCCCTCTTATTGAGTCTACGAAGATTGATGCATGGTGACTCACATGAGGTGGATATTCTATGTAGCATAGCTCACATAGTGGATGAATGGACTATGACAATAGCTAGTTGCATACAAATTCTTGGATATATGTGTCCTCAATACCAAATGGGTATGCAAGTATCAATACCCATGATGGTACCTTTTATTCCTACATTCACTTCTTCCATCATGTCTACTACTACACAAAATGGTAATGTCACTCACATTAGTTTTGGGGTTATCCATGAGAATATTATTAATCAATATAGTTAAAGCTCATCCTCCTCTACTCTCACTTTTATTTCTAAAAATGTTCACCATACCATTAACCAATCCCTTCCACCTCTTACCTACCATAATGTTCCACTTCCTACCATTAGCTCCACTCCACCTTCACATTCTACTCTTTCACAAACTAATTCACCTTTTGAATTCGTCATTAACCAACTACTATAAAATGTGTCTTCATTACAACAATAGTTAGTCAACATAAGCTAAATTCAATCTCAACCAATCTTCCATCATATTGTACCCATAGTCCACTTTCATACACAATTCTAAAGACTCCCATCCCACAAAACATTGAGACACCAAGTTTTGAGAAATACAATGGAAGAGGGGACACTAATATGTTGGATTTTACCACTTTATGTAGTGATTTCATTCTTTAGGATTCTATCCTTGCAAAACTATTTCCTAGGTAACTAAAAGATATGGCCTTGGATTGGTTTTTCTCCTCCCCTAACAATTCACTTTTTTTTTACAGCTTGTTAATCATTTTTTACAATATTTTACAAACAATATTGAGCCTCAAGTAACATAAACTGATTTGGTGCATTGTAAACAAGGAGTGAAAGAAAAAATGAATTATTTATAAGTAGATATATCAAACCCAATATTCAAAAATTTCACTCTCTCTTTTGGATGCTAATGTCCAAAGGATTTTCATTGGAAACCTACAAGTCCAAATTTTAGATAAGATATTGTTCATAAAATTTCCTTCATTTATACAACTATGTATATCCCTTCGTGATTATTAATTTTTGGTTAGTCAATATAACGTTTCTTCGTTGATGACTCTAGTTGACCAATATAAGGTGGCTCTAAGGTGGCTCCTTCATCTTATCAAGCAATAAATAAACAAAGTAATAAGTTTATTAAAATATATGCTCCGTCTAATAATAATCAAGCACGAGTTGTAGTTGCAAAACCTCCTATTGTAGACCACTTTTCATCTAGACCAAAGAATTGATAATTTCCCAGCTTTTGAAATCTTAACATTGCATTATGCTTCAATTTCTAAACAATGACTTAATTATACTTTGTCCCATCCATCTTATAGACACCTCCAAACCCTAACTTCCTTTATTTGACCCAAAGGTCTTTTGTCAATATCATTATACTCTTGGACACGGTAATGAGTGATGTATGCATCTAATATACAAAGTCCAAGACCTCACCAACTGTAATATCATATAGATGTCTAGTGTAAATGATAAAGGGAATAATTTCTATCACCTCATAATCAAAATTTGGAAAATTTCACCAACCCATTACCATCCCATTCAACAAATTTTGTAGAAACAAATTTTAAATCCATAGATCTTGATTCCCAAACCAACAAGCTTAGTTAATATGGTAGATGCTTGCCCTAACCAAGAGAAATATATACCCAAGATTGAGCCTAGTATTACGTTTACCCAAAGTGATAACTATTGATGATGGTGTTAGCATAGCCATGTGTTACCACACTAAAGAAAAATCCATGAGTTACCAATTAGAATGACACCCAAATCACAACTCAACCAACCTTAAGACAATCAAAGTTCAATTAAATTCATAAATATAAATCAGATTTACAATATTAATTTATAATCGAAGGCTTTTGTCTTCATCAATGACTATGGCCAAGGCATCAAGATAATATGATTATTTTTTTCTTAGAGAGTCTCTAATTTCTATTTGTCATGAAAATTACTAACACACTCAATTGATAAACATTTTAATATATCCAATATAATTGTTGAAGCAACTTGAGTTGAAAATGTAGTCACATTTATACAATATACAAGATCCCTAATTTACATTGAAATCATAATTAATTTTACATAACATCTCATACCAACTCAATTTCAATTTCCTAACAACATCTAATGATACCTAACACACTATGCATAGATAACATTTACTTATTTATTTATTTTTGTTAACCCAATGGTATCCCCAACCATGCGGAATGTCGCGTAGGTCAGCAACTTAGTCCAATGATCTCAACCACCCTTACCTTGGTCTTACTTTTTTTGCTAGGTTTTGGGGGAGGAGGAGGCGAGCTAGGGCGAGACTAGTCCATTGGAAGTGGCACCCTGACCTAAACGAACCACACACCATTTAACCCGAAGTAGAGAGAATCGATCTCGGGATCTATATGGGACGAACCCAAAGCCCTTAACCAACTACGCTGCCCCTTTAGGGTAAAAAATCAATGGTTTGAACCAAGGATGTAAGCACTACATGCAAGAAGCCCCACTATTTCTCCAAGGTTCTCCTCAAGGTAAGGGTCCATTTTTAACACGATAAACGAAAACTCGTGGGGTTTGAACCTAGGTTGTAAGCACTATAGGCAAGAAGACCTACCATTTCACCAAAAGGTGCTTGTGAGTTTCAGTCTCAACTTTGTTAAATGGGGATGAGGTCCCTCGTTTGTGACCTCACTGTTTTATAGCTTCAGATCAAAAGAGTTTCATGTGTTCACGAGTTTGAGTCTTAGAGTTGTTAAAAGGGGAAGACGTCCCCAACTTGTGACCTCACTAGTTCATAGCTCCAGATCAAATGTATTTCATGCAACATTAGAAGGTGGGTCCCCCGTTTGTGACCTCACTGATTCATAGCTTTAGATCAAAAGAGTTTCATGTGTCCACAAGTTTGAGTCTTAGAATTGTTAAATGGGGAAGAAGTCCCTCGCTTGTGACATCACCAGTTCATAGCTCCAGATCAAAAACATTTCATGCAATATTAAAAAGTGTGTTGTCCCAACATCACCGATCATATTAAAAACTTTACACAACACTTTATTAAAAATATACATATGTCACTCTCTTCTAAAAGTTTAATCAATTCCAATAGAACCCAATAAAGCAATCAATCCATTTACACTAGCAAACTCGAAGCTATCTCAATTTTAACCACATATAATTTGTAACCCTAAGAAAAAGGAACAATTCTTATGCCTCTTCCCATCCCCATCCCCATCCCCATCACACCCGTAAGGAACAATATCTTAAAAGGTGGCTTACCCTACCACCACCCGTTCCCAATCAAAACACCCCCTCACTTGCAGTACAACTAAATATTTACCTATTCATCAACGTGTCCTCAAAGGCATGAAAGAGTTGTAGTTGTTGTTGTTGATACCAAGTACATAGACGTCATAAAGTAAAGCAAAGACCAACAAATATTTTACCAACAACTATAATAACCCAAAATCCTAACGTAATATGCTTATTTGAACATTTCTAGAAGGACATTGTTTGTGGTCCAAGCATGAAAGCACATGGATTAAGTAGGGCCATTAGGTCCTAACCAGGGTTAGGTTACTTAAAAACGGTTGAGTTAACAACAAGGGTTGTATGTGGTCCAAGGAAAGGTAGGAAAAAAAGTTAATTATTAATATCCCCTAATGCATATGCATGCCGTGGGACAAAAGCTTTGAAAAGTTTCACGTGTGCCTGCTTGACGACAGCTGTCCGGCTGATGGTCCCCCCACATGTCGTTGTTACGCGACAGTAGCCTAGATATACTCGCGCCGCGTGGCGGCCATATTCGCTGGACGGCAGTCACTGGGCCCCACCTTTAAATACAACGTTTTACGTGAATTACACGGCCGGGAAAGTAACCAACAGTCAACGCTCTATTGGCGCCAAAAATAAATGGGTTTATTAAATAATTAGGAAATTGAAATTAATATTTTGCGAATTGATTGATTATTTAAAGGGTAGATGGTAAGTCTTTCTTTCATTATGACGTTACAGGCTATGGTTTTAAAAGTCTTTTGGGCTTTTATTTATTTAATTTTTTAATTTTTTGGGTTTCTCGATATTCACGAGCTTCGGCAATGTCATTTTCTGATATAGAAAAATTAAAATAAATAAAAAATGTAACTTTTATGCTATGTGCTGTTTTTTCTTCTAGAGTTATTCGGCATAATAAAAAATAAAGGAAAGGGAACGGAAGTCACACCATAATACGGCCGTTTCGGCCTGCGCGGCCTTTTTTATTTCTTTTTGTAGATATTTGTCTTTTTCATTGCGTGAATAATTTTATTAATGTTAATGTGATGGTGAAGGTTTGTCTATTTTTACACGAGGTCACATTTTTTATTTGGAGGGTTATGTGTTGGGGAAGTAAAATGGACCTTTTTAATTGTTTTGTGTTTTTAATGAATGGATGAATCAATTAGGTGCGAATTAGTATTTAAATATAAGAGATGGGGTCGATTAAGAACGTTAATTGTGATTTTAAATTAACGTGCAAAGAGAAATGTGATGGATTAGGGTTGTCTACCATTTAACTTGGAGGAAAGTGAAGTTTATGTCAAGTCACATTGTGACAAAGACTTATGATTAAGAATATAATATTGAATTTTGGGTGGTTAAGAGGATGCTTGATTTGTTGATTTAAGCAAGTTAATTAATTGGTTTTAGTAACTTAATTGTGATTTTCAATGAATGCAGAAAGAGAAAGGAGATGGATTAGGGTTGTGTACCTTTAAACTTGGAGGAAATTGAACTTTATGTCAAGTCACATTGTGATAAAGACCTAAGATTAAGAATCTATATTGAATTTTGGGTGATTAAAAGCATTCTTGATTAACTGATTTAAGTAAGTTAATTAACTGATTTAAGTAATTTAATTGTGATTTTAAATGAATGCAAAAAGAGAAATGAGATGGATTAGAGTTGTGTACCTTTTAACTTGGAGGAAAATGAACTTTATGTCAAGTCACATTGTGATAAAGACCTATGATTAAGAATTTGATATTCAATGATGGGTGATTAAGAGCATGTTTGATTAGTTGACTTAAGTAAGTTAATTGTGATTTTAAATAAATGTGAAATTAGAAATAAGATGGATTGGGGTTTCCTACCTATGAACCTAGAACAAATTGAACTTTATCTAAGTTCATGTAAGATTTGAGGTCCCATGATTAAGAATCTAATATTTAATTTTGGCGATCAAAAGCTTATCTGAATTATTGATTTAAGTAAGTCAATTGTGATTTTAAATGAATGCGGGAATAGAAAAAAGATGGATTAGGGTTACCTACCTTTTAATCCAACAGAAAGGAAACTTTATCTAAGGTCACACTTTGATGAAGAACTATGATTAAGAATATAATATTGAGTTTGGGTGATTAGGAGTATAGTATGATTGTGCAATAATGAGTCTTTAATAAAGTTTGATCTTGTATACTAGCAATGCATGCTCCTTTGATGATATTTATGGTAAAAAAAAAAAATTGTAATACTAAGGAACGCCATATGTCTTGCTATGTAAGGATTGACATTCTAGACTTAATTTATCTCAAGTAATCAAACCCCAATACCCAGTTGACAATAAAAGTAAAAGTGATAAGAGGCAACAATGGATGCCATTTAAGGTGTCAATGTATGCCATTTTAAGGTACAATGAATGTTGAATTGATTGTTATTTGTTGATGAAACCCGAAGAAATTTGATGGTGATAATGTTAGAGAATGTACTTGGAGAGTGCTTCTTGGAGAGTGCTTTGACAATGGAGGCTAGTTGATTGATTGATAAGAGATTGATTATTGTTAATTCTAACAAATGATGACTAATGAGAAGCGCTCTTAATGATTTTATGCTAACAAATGATAGTTGATAAATTATTACTTATAACCCATGAGAAATGCTCTTGATGCTTTTGTGATAAAAAATGGTAACTGATGAATTATTATTTGAAACCCATGAAAAGTTCTCTTGATTCTTTTGCCAAGATATGTATTTGATCATGTGATGATGTGGAAATATCACATGATGACGCTTAGACACATAATTCAAATTTTTAGTGCATATGCCCATGGGTAATGGTTAGGTCCTTAAAATTTGGAATGGGCTAATTTGAATATTGAAAGGGGGGATCATCGATTATCCATAAGATAAATTCACATTTGTGATTTTCTCTAGAGTAGGCTGATTAATGGAAACTAGGTGAAATTTTATCTGAATAGGACAATGCACTACAACTAAGTACTTGGTTAATTCTTGGAATAGTGAGTGCATGATAATAGTCACACTATGTGCTTAGAAATCATCCATCCATGAAATCTACCCAAATTAATGTGTAAAAGGTGGGGGAGGTTAAGCTCTACACTTTTCTCTTCTCCAATAATATTAACAATATAAAATAAATTCCCTATTTAAGGGATAAGATAAATAATACTAGAAGTCAAACAAGCTAATCCAAATGAGTAAAATAAGGATTAGGATCCCTCTTAAGGAAATTTTGTGAAGTTAACCTTTGAGATGGAATTTCAAGGCAACTATATACATCTAGGGCCTAACTTTGTTCTAAGGAACATAAAGGGCGACTTTCCATATCATTGATTCCAATTCATTAGAATTAAAACCAATAATGAGATGGAGTGAGAAGTTATAACCTTAAAGATGGTAGTGGCCTCTTCAATAGGGTTATAAAATATTATTATAGACAAGTGGTAATTCCATGTTATTCATAATTCCTTGTTAAAAATAAATTGCATGAACGAGAGATTAAGGTGTTATGAGAAAGAGGCATTGGCTATGAAGTTGAATTTTCATATTATTAAATTTAAATATAGAAGGAAGATGAATTAAATGGAAAAAGTCCTAGTCGATGCTCAAGTTGATCAAGGCACCATTATAGTTTTGTATATCCATATTCTTAGATCCTAGGAAGGGAGTGAATTTTTTTCAAGATTTGTGAAAGTTGGCTACAGTTTTTTACAAACTTTATGGTCCCCTTTACATTCAATAATTTTGTAATTTATTTTAGGGCATATTGGAGACTTGAAGTGGCTTAGAAATGTACATGTATGTTCATAGCATTGTATTATTGCATGTTTGAATCCAATATTCACTTCCCTTAGAGGAGCTTACTATTCTAGTGTGATGTTGTGACATGTTCTAGTAAGGCATCTATGAGGTGGGATTGGTGTATTCATTTTTTAATACCTTTCTCAAGTGATGTCTTGTAGTCAAAATAAATGTTGGTTATAACCTAATGTGTAAGGGGATAATAAATAATAGTCAGCTAGGTTTAATTTCTACTATAGTTCTAATATGTTACCCTAGAAATTGTGAAAATAATTTTGGGAGAGGAAGGAATGGGAGCTGATAGATATCCCCAAGTTCAAAGGTAATGGTGCATTAGGTCTTTGTTTCTTTTCTAGTGAACGTTATCTTAGACATTTCTCAATGAGTATAATTAATTTAAAAGCTTCCCTCAAATGATTTTAAGGGCATGCTACTAATTTAATTATAGATCTTGCCCTAAATAGATCTAATGTGAAGAATGGAGAGGTTTTTAGTGAGAAGGGTTTCAAAATTAGTCGTGTTGGAAGATAAAATTATTATCTTGGATTTGGAGGTGCTTATGTTAAGGATACATTTCTCTAACATCGGAAATATGGTGTATGGTCTCTTGGTCACACATAAACAAGGGTGGTTAGAAATAATGAGGGAAAATGCCTTGACCATATTTTATGGTCATTTAATGGATATAGTGAAAATACAAGAGAGGTTGATACATGGTGTGCACTTTACTTCCCTAAACTCCTCAACTCTACCTATTGACAATATTTTTGAATAAATAGTAGGATGAGGAGATGCTTTAACCTTTAGTGTTGGTCACTAGGGGATTTTTAAGTGATTAGTGATGTAATCAATTGATTATTTTTGGGAGTTGTGTTAATGGTTTTTGGTGTCGTAGTCTGTATGTATCTATATTACTAGTCTTACATATTTTTTGAGTTGCCTAGTTCTTATTTAATGTGAATTTGATGGTTGGTAGCTACATGGTGAATGCATATTTTTTGTCTTGTGGATACTAGCTTCGCCCCTAAGCTGATGGGGTATTTTGTTTAGCTATAGGGCTCTTAATATTTTAAATTATGGATTTTTTCTCTTTTCTCACGCTTCTCAATTGTTTGTATATATATTTATATGGTTTATAGAGATCATATTTGATATTTTAAACAAGACACTATAAATTCCCAATTAAATAAAAAAAAATCATACACTAAATTAATAATTTACAAAGAATTTATATATTATTTTAATTTTTAAATAAAATTTTAAGATTTTTTTTAAAATTATTAAATTTAAGTAACTTTTTGAATATTAAATACAAATCAATAAACATAAAAATATCTTTGAAAATATTTTTAAAATATGCTCTTTATGAGTAAAATCAAATTCATGGTTAAAGGCCCTCTCCATAATAATAAGTGTCTATATAACATTTTTAAAAAAGGTAGATATAATATGCTATTTGTATACTATGGGGTTAAGAATGACACTAAATAATGAAATCTTTAACTTATAAGGATATCTAGTTCAAATATATTGATATCTTGAACATTGACTCTTGATTGTCTTGTTTGAAGAGAAAAGTCTAAAAAAAACAATAGACTACTTGATTAAGATTCATGATAAAAGGTTTAAAATAAGAAATGAAACTGATACAAATGAGACATAACCTAAACAACTCCAACAGGTGATGTTTGTGCATAAAGCAATGTTGTATCCATCTTGAGGCCCCATAGACCACTTGATCTTGTGAACATTATTAAAAGATTTCATTTCATTTCAATCAAGAGAGACACACCACCATGCACCAAACATAAATAAAATAATCTTAAACTTCTTGTTTTTAGTACTTTAACTTTTGTTACTTGTAATTTAATTCTTCTAATTTAAAAGCTTTATTTTTTATACATTTAAGACTGCATTTAATTTAGAGTTTGAGTTGTGCTTATCTTCACCTATCTTTTATAATATAAAATATTTTAAAAATATTTATAAATAATGTAATGAAAATTTGTTAAATGTTAAAAACAAGCATAAAATTTTAAAATTTAATTAAATTAATCTTCTCCCCACTGCTACAAAATGCATTATGAGTCATCATAACTATAAAATAGAAGACAATTCAACAGAAATAGTCTGAAAGTGTTCTAAATTGAATAAATTTAAAAAAGAGAAAATCAAACCTAGTCTAAAGAGGAAATAATGCTTTGAGAAAATGAAAAGGAAAAGTAACAAAATTACCGCAAATGGTGTTTTCTGACATGTAAAAGGAAGAGCAAAAGTTAACCTCTTCTTTTTTAATTATTAGCGTGACATGGTTTATCCTGCTCTTTGTCTGCAATCAAAAAGTAAACAAAAAATTTATTAAAGAAATCAAATATTTTCAAAAAGTAAATAAAAAATTTATTAAAGAAATCAAATATTTCTTCTTTTTCTAAGCAAATGCTATGTTCTGACGGGTAGCAGTAAGAGTAAAAGTTTAATGTTACTTTTTATTATGAGCGTGACACAAAATGCTTTGTATTGTTTGTTTTATACTGTTGTTTCCCTGCATTTTTGCAGGGATGAGGTATTTTCTGCAGCATACATATAATATAAGAGGAGTCATCATCACCATCAAATAAGAAGCATCCCCCAAGTCCTAATCGTGGGTACTGTGTATTTATTTTCCTCCTCTTCTTCTTCCCTTTCTTCTCTGGCCCATCTGATAGCGTTGTGATTCCTGGTACAGGAATGAATTAGGACTTGCAGCTGATTTCTGGCCATTGAAACAGCTTGAGTTCTGTGAGATTTTGCAGGGGGGGAAGAAAAAAAAGAATTTGGGTATCATTAGGATGGTGTAACATAGTACCTGATTAGATTTTTTGCAGAGAAAAATATAAATTAGAGCAAGAAAAGGTATCAAAGAGAGGCTGCATAGATTTGACAATAAGTCATGAATGAAGGAAGCAGCCTCAAGGTGGGATCTACTGCAACATGGTTGAACACTTTGAGTCAACACCCAAATTCACACGTGGAAGGTGGTGATGGTGGGCAGTCTATGATGGGGGGATTTTCTACACAGCATTCACATGGATCCACCATTATTGATCACTCCTCAGCAGGTCAAGGGAGGGGTTTGTTAGATCTGCACTCTGATACAGCTAATAGCAGTGACCTTTTAGGCAGCAATAGATCTGATGGAGAGCATCAACAGGATCATAACAGTGAGATGGTTTGGCAGAACTCAAGGCTCAAGGCTGATATTCTTCAGCATCCTCTCTATGACCAGTTGTTGGATGCCCATGTTGCCTGCCTTAGGATTGCAACTCCTGTGGATCAGCTCCCCAAAATTGATGCACAGTTGGCTCAGTCAAGGCATGTTGTGGCCAAGTATTCTATCCTAGGAAGAAACCAGCTCTTGTCTGGAGAGGAGAAAGAGGAGCTGGACAGGTTTCTGGTCAGTTCATCTTCCTATCCCCTCAAATTCCATATTATGAGATATACTTGTTTAGAGGATTGTGGATGTGATTGGCCAAATTTCAGTTTTTTGGGTTTAGCTTAGAATATCAATCTTTTTATGATGCCTGGTAACCTAGTAGATGACACCCTTTTCCATTAGCTCATGATTTTGCTTTCCATCTCTAGCAACTACAAGACATGGTTGAGTTCTGAAATAGATAGTGCTCATTTGGTTTCCATGTCTAATGACTGCAAATTTTATGTTATGGCTTGGCACTAGAATTTTTTCTCCTTCTTTCCAAGTTGAAATTCTATATGCTTTCTTCATTGTTATGAATTAAATGTACTAACATGAATTTGGGTTGGCCCTAGAAGTATAATCTCTTCTCTAATTGAAATTCTGTCCACTGCCTTCATACTTCTGATTTATGAAATGCACTAACTGTGATTTGGGTTGGTCCAAGAACTTGTATTTCTGCTTTCATGGTTCAAATTCTATGCACCGTCTTCATGCTTATAAAATGCAATCAATGAACATTAGTTTGTGCTAAGCCTTACAGCTTGCTTCCCTTATTTTCCCAATTGAAAATTTGCCATGTATATGGTTGCCATGGAAATGAACCTATACTTGAATTTGTGCTGGCCTTTAAGACTTTGCTCTCCTGGTTTTCTAATTGAAATCATGAAGAAATGAAACAAGAAATAATTTGGGTTGATCTTAGACCTTGTTCTTCTGGTCTGCTTATTGAAGTTCCATGGGGTTTTCTTATTGAAGTTCTAAGGGTTGTTTTCATCATTGTGGATGAAATACAGAAACACTAATCTGGGTTTCCCTTTGACTTTGTTGCCATTCTATCTGAATTGAAATTCTAATCGCAGATCATGGCGGTGATTAGAATCCATAAACACTAAGTTTTGTTTGGCTTTCGATCTTCATTCACCTCCTGCTACATCCCAATAAATCTCTACCAACTGTCTCCATTCCTTCCATGGTAATGGGTGGATACGGTATAGGTCTAGATTTGAGCTTTGCCCATAGAATTCTTAGAATGGAATATAACAGTTAAAGTGAAGCAGTTAAAAACAGCTTTTCGGATGATTCATCGGGCATTTGCCCAGGTACCAACAACCATGTTTTGGATCTTCGTGATATATCCCCTCAGAGTAATTTTTGCATTAGTTATCCACAGTTGTTGTGCCACATCCTCAAGGCATATTTCGGGAACAATGCAAGATGGTTACGAGGACAGGCCTCGACTCTGATTGGGTAGATACCAAGGATACTTACATCATACTTGCATATTAAGTTAGGGCTTTTCTGAGATATGGAAGCTTCACAAAACATCTATTCTTTGCTTCAAAATATGGGATTTCCCTTCGCAAACTGATGGTGTAAACAATGTAAGCAATAACCAACTTGAGGAAGCTCCAAGTAATCCTCTTAAACTCAGTAAAACTGACAGATATATTCAAATTTGAGATCACTCAATAAGTGTTTTGTGTGGTATGAACTGCTTGGCAGCGGCCATTTTATCAATGATATTGTCAAAGCTTGGTAGCCATGTTAACTGATGTTTACTGTAACGCCCATAAACAAGAAACATGTATAGACCTTATCTAATGGCCACATGTAGAGACCTTATCTAAAGTCCACAGGAAACCAATCATGGTGTCCAAAAACTTTGAACCATATTTAACTGAAACTATGCAGTTATACTGTCAAAAGCTATTCACAAAATCTTCTAGGCACATCTATGGAAAGTTCTAGCATTGGTGTCTGGACATTTTCAGAGCAAAAAAAAGGGTTTGTTTTTGACAGTATTGACAGATTCTGACACTAGGCCAGAATGTCAAGCTGACAAACAGAAACATTCACCTATACGTTTTTATTTGGATTATTCACCTAAAGTCTATGCTAAGACTGCCAGAGATACATTGTTCATAAAGTTTCTGGATGTTTTATTTTTCTTTTTCCATTCTTTCCCAAAATGTTCTACTGAATGTTCGACTCTCTGAATGTATTCGACATGAATTTCTATCATGGACTTCGTCAAAGGATGATGCCAAGAAAGGACACTCTCGGACATTTACGTTGTGTGTGTCCTCCTTTCAAAAACATTTGACAAACAAATTAGAAATTTCCTTGTAAATTTAACCATAAACCTTCACAAGGTTTCTAGTCAATTCATATGGTGAGAAATTGAAGAGAAAGAATAACCTCTAGTCAATTCATATGGTGAGGAATTGAAGAGACAGCACAACTTCAAGCATGTCATTCTCCTTCTGATGATGAAACATGGAATGCTATATAAAATAGTGATGTAAATTTTTTTGTATTCTGATGATAGATTGTGAACTGTCATCCAAAATGTTGATGTAAAAGCATAACCTCAAGTATGTCATTCTCCTTCATTTCTCTTGTATTCTGATGATGAAATATGGAATGTCATCTAAAATATTGATGTAAAAAATTCTTGTATTCTGATGATAGATTGAAAACTGTCCTCCAAAATGAAGATGTAAAAACTCTTGACACAATCTAATCTAGAAACAACAGTGATCAAACAAAATTTAAGTTCTAATAATGAAATCTAAGCTTCTTTAAATGTGAATCCAATTAACAAAATTATATTGAAGTAAAATTTACTTACATATAAGATATACGACTGTTAAACTCTTAAACCAGATTTAAACCTATGACTGCCACCTCTAAATATGAAGTTTAGGTGTTCAAGCTAACTCACCATCTTGTAGATTATAATGAATAATATTGTAATACTTACTCATCCAAACTTCTAAAGAATGCTAAGCAATGCTGTAAAATATACTGATTCAGTCATGTAACTGATGTGAACCATGTTTTTGATACCGATTTAGTCATGTAACTGATGTGAACCATGTTTTTGATTTTAGTTTGAAGTGTTTTTGGATTTGATTGATCAATTCTAAATACATTTCAAACTAATAGTGTAAATTGCTAAAATTATGTCTCTAACACCTATCCATCCCAATTAATTAAATTTTCTTCCACAATTTATCAAAATTGGAGCATACGGTTGTGACTGTTACAAGCTAGGGTTGCCGTTGTACCAAAAGATCGACCTGTCAATGCTCGATACAACCACTAGACTTATAGAATCCACAGGAGGCTGTTGCCAACAATCCCCCTCCCAACATCACTCCTCGTGGCTTGCATGATTCAAACTTGTGACCAAGCTCTGATACCACTTGTTACAAGCTAGGGTTGCCGATGCACTAAAAGATCAAACCAATTGTTTGTTATAAATGAGCAAAGAAAGATTAATACAAAACAATAGAAAGCTAATAACATAAACGCAAAACACAAGTTTAACGTGGCTCACCACTAAGTGGCTACGTCCACCAGAAACGCAGGGAGTTCTTCTATTAATCAATAATGCAAATACAACTCTCTACAATACATGACCGTACACGTCTATATATACATTCACATTCAGGTTTGAAATGAAGAGTCTAGAGAAGACAAAAGATCGTGACCATTAGGCTTCACATCCCAACAGTGACAAATAATGATGGACTTCACTGACTACCAACCAAATGTTAAAAAAAATACTCGTCTGTCCTATTCTGAGAAAAATCACAAGCAACATTTAATAGTGCCGACAGTGCAATTAAGTATGACCTAGAACACAAAAACATAGCAAAATGTACACTTAATTCATTCACATAAATGTGCTTGGCTTATTTGAAATAAATGTCCTTGTCTGACTGATTTTGCACAGGTCGTGTTTTTCTGATACTGTAAATGTAGATTTCGCCACACTAAAGCTCGTGCATCTACTAATGCCATGGAGAGCCTGTGATGAATGCTTAAAGAATAAGCAATATTTGAGTAGCAAAGAAACTTGTTACATTTTTCAGAACACATAATTAGTGCTGATACTCCCGCCTCCCCCACAACCCAGTAATCACTATCTCATCAATTTCCACCTCGGGTTGCGTGTAAAAACAGGCACGCCTTAGTGGACATGTCACCATCACAAATATATACACATAGTACGTATTAGCAACAGAAATCCCCAAACAGGCCCAAACAACTTCTGTACGGGACGGCGTACACGCACTCCAAACTCTCTGGAACCTCACCGATTGAATCCACACCATCCATTGTCCGTCCCACGTAGCCCAAAACCCTAACCAAGATTTCCTATTTTATTTTTGCCTAAAACTGATAATAACGGGAAAAGCGTTTCACTGTTACTGCTAGTTGCCAGCAGTAGTATTAGTAAGATAGTACCGCAGAAGGGCCCCCATAACTTATTAATGTGGTCCTCCACTCCCATCTGTATCTCTCATTGTACTGCTCTTCCTCAGTTAATAATAGGTACATCCTCCAAATAGTAATATTTCTTACGATTGTGAGAAAGAATCTTTTTTCTTCCTCTTTGTTTTTTTTCCCCTCTGTTTTGTTTGAGTTGTACTGAAATGCATTATTGTTTTGTGTAAGGCGCAATACGTGGTATTATTATCGTCTTTCAAAGAACAACTTCAGCAGCATGTACGGGTTCATGCAATGGAAGCTGTCATGGCCTGCTGGGAGCTTGAACAGTCTCTGCTGAGCCTTACAGGTTTTTTTTTTAATTTTATCTATTGTTTAAGTGTTTCTAAATTTCTATATTATGATACTGTAATTAATATTTCTTATAGGAAAATCATACATTTGCTTGTCTATGGTATGAGACAAAGACAATACAGCATATCTGTTGAGACATTAAAAGATGCTCTCGGTGGGTATAAATAATTTGATTTTTCAATTGCATATTGCAATAAAGCATTCATATAAAATTTGAGCCAGCGAGGAGTATGGTGTATAAAAATAAGCAATCTTGGCCAGGCTTACTTTGATAGATACGCTGTGATTTTTCGGTACAACTGCCATTGAATTTTATAAGGTAGTTGGTCATAGAAGAAGCAATAATTATGAGCGTTTAGAATATTCGAGTTTCGACGAAGTCGCAGTTTTCTAAGAGTCAAGAGAATTTTTATTAAAAATTGTATGTGGATTAGGTGAAATTTGGAATTTTTATTAGTGTTCAGCGAAAACCGGAGAGAAATGCGTAGAGAAGATTTGAAAATAAGAAGGGTAGATAAAAATAATAATAATAACATTCTTGTGTAGACTTTTCAGTTCGAGAAGTAATGCGTTAATTTATGACGTTGAAAGAGAATAAAAACTGAGAAAATGTACATAAAAGTAATACAAATCAAAATACTACGTTGTTAAAAGATTTCTTCGGTAGTAACCCGGAATAATTAAGACACGTAATGAATAATAATTTAAAAAATTAGCATTACACCATATTTTCTTGCGTGTATAGATTTAGCAGTGCTATCCAACAGTTTCTTTAGTTAATAGAAGTTCACTCAATGTTGTTGTTGGTTTTTTTTTTTTAAATTTTAAGTCACAACTAACATTCAACCATCAAATTTTAAAAAAATCTCCAGTTAATATTATAGGAGTTAAGATATACCGTGCACAATATATTTCTAATATAATGGAAAGCCCAATAAAATAATAAACAATATTTCAAGTGAAAATTCAAAATCGATTATTTTTAAGTATAGTAATTTAATAAATTATATAATAAAGATCAATTTATTATAGTTATAAATGTACAAAATTTAAAATTAGGTTTAAATAAAGAATAACTTATAATATTTTCAAATTATAATAGAGAATATTATCAAATAATTTATCATCAACAAAACATCAATTTATCTATATTAAATAAAAGAATTGAAATTTAATATTATTTATGTCAACGCATATTACCAATCCATATTTAAAGATATTAACATAAATCAACTAATTCCATATACCATTTCACTTCATCTTCAACAATAATTAATTTTATAATTAAATTTTTTTTTTTTAATAATATAGTACGTATTCAAATAATAAACTGAAGGAAACCAAAATAATAATAATCTATATTCGCAACACTCACACATAACACATAACACATACACATACACATACACATACACATACACATAATGGTCAATTATGGTATGTATGTATTGAAATCAAAATTTTCATGCACATTAAAAATATTTTTTATAGTCCCTTTCACTTTAAAATCCATGTTTATAAACATTAAAAAAACATACTTCCTTGGGTTTGAGTCTTAGTAATAGAATATGAATGGGTTATACAAATATTGTATGATTTGATAGCATATATAGAAGATATATAATTTAGAGATCTATCTTTTTCTATATAATTTATTTTAAAAATTGAATTCATACTAGGAAATTCTTAACCAAATCCATGTATCTAACATATCCTATTTCTATAAAAACATTGATAAATATAGATTATATGAGTAAATATTTAACTAGAGTAAAATAAAAATATTGATATATTAATATTTTATTTTTGTTATCTAGTCCTCATTATTATAAATAAAAACTTTTGATATAGTAGTTTAGAATACATATAAAGTATATATTTATATGATTTAACACATTACAAATATGTATTAAATGATAGATAGTAATATTATAAATGTGTCCAACCTTTCAATTGCTTCTTAACAAATTGTCTGATTAGAAGAAAAATATTACTCTATAAAAGGACCATAAGATTAGTATCTAAATTTTAGATATACTATTTTATGATCAAATCACATTTCTTTTATTAATATAAGTTTAAACAATTTGAATTAAATCTTGTGTAAATTCTAAATTTATATGAAGAGATTAAACAAGAACAACACAAAACATGTATTACCTTAGACTTATTATTTTTAATAAAGAGAACTATCATTCCACCAATCACTTCATTCAAGTAAAAAAGTGATAACAATTAGAAATATGAGGAACCTCATAACTTGATGTGAGTTCTCAATGTGGAGACTAATGTTCAACTCCCATGAGGGACACCTTTCTATAGAATTCTAAGTTGTGACTCTTGGTCTTCCTAGTTTGGTGCTCGAAAGGAGCTAGTGAGCTCTGTGATTCTATGATACTTAATACAAAAAAAATATTAATTAATACATCAGAATATAATTATCTTCTCTATTAGTCCATTTCATCTAGAAAGTCAAAGAAAGAACATTATATATGCATATTTTAGAAGAAAAATTTACAAGGAACAAAACATATACCATTTTGTTAATACAAAAGGATGAAAAGTGAAATCTCAGGATAGGAAAATCACCCCATAAATTTATTTGGTTAAGGGGAATAATGAAAATAATATCCTTCATAATAATCTATAACATTTTAAATCATTATAAAAATTAAACAATCTATCACATTTTGAGTCCTTGTCAAAATTAAATAGTCCATGTTATAAAAGTGTTTGTTATATATTTACCATATTTTTTTAATATTAAAATTTAATGCAATAATATTTTAAGAGAGGGCTCAATGATATACAAGCTGTGACATTAATAACCACCATTATCTTCATTCTTATATAAAGAGAACCATCACTATCTTCATTATAATTTTAAATGTTGGTTAATTATCATTTTGTATGCATGTAGTAATAGTAAAAAAAATAAATCTTTTGTTGTAAGATTATTAAATTATCTAATGTGGATACATTGTATATTATCTTCATAGTTATTTGAAAATAATTTTAAATCTTTTTAAAAATTGATTTTTGTATTTTCCATCTCATTTCAAAATGTTAAGATGTATATTTTAATTTATTAAAATATAAAGAGAAAAAGAAAAGTTGAAGATTAATGAATTTGAGTGAAGTAAACATGAATAGTCATGAAAGTGAAGGAAAACAATATGATAATGTAGTTGTTTAACAATCTAGTTTTTTAACAATTTAAAATAATAAATTTAAATAGTTTTCTTTATAAAATGAAAGCTAAAAATTATAATTGAAGTAATACAAATTGAAAAAAAACTCCGCATTAAACTTATGCACATTAGCATGATGTGACTTATTTATTTAATTTTTATATATAAATTCATTATAATTAAAATAATTTCTAAAATAATGAAATATATATGAGAAGAAAATATCTTATTATTTAATTGTATGAAAATGTTATAATAACTCTTTAATTTGTTTTAAAAAAAAGGTGAAAAGGAATTTATTTTGTTTTAAAAAAAGGGTGAAAAGGAATTTATTAAAATAATGATATACAAATTATGAAATCTAACTCAAAACATGTCAAAAATGTATTAATAATGATATATTGATATTATATATTTTAAATAGAATCTAACACAAATTTAATAATATAATATACTTCTTAACAAATATTAATAATTAATAATGACATAAAATTATGTCACACTTTAAATTAGCTCTCAAATACATATACACATAATTTTTATTATGGCTTTTCATTGATCTTTATGAATATCACGATTGGTGATTCTTAGAGTAATTTTATACGTTTTACTTCAGGGTTATTAGCTGAATTTGATGGAGTTGAACATAGTTAAATATTACTATTTTGTTGCAGGAGTATCACCTGGGGAAGGAACAGGAGCAACCATGTCTGATGATGAAGATGACCAGGCAGACAGTGAGGCTAATCTATTTGATTTAGCTTTAGATGGACAAGATGGAATAGGACCCTTTGGGCCGTTGATTCCCACAGAAAACGAGCGTTCTTTAATGGAGAGAGTGAGGTTGGAGCTCAAGCATGAATTGAAGCAGGTCAGTTCTTATCACCTTTACTGCTTGGCTATTTGCTATGAATGTACATGTTGATAAAACTAAAGTTAGCTCCCTTAAATATAATTTATTTTTAATTGTAAAATCAACATTAGAGATAGAGATAAAATTATAGGTAGAAGATAAATAAATATGTAATTGTACAATTTTTTTATATTTGATATATTGTATAAATATTAAATGAATAAAGTAAATTTTGTTGATCTTTGAGAATGTATTTTAGAAGCTTACTACATGAGAAGGGCGATTCATTCAAACATCAAAGGATTCAACATCAAACAAATAATGATATAACTCAAGCCTCTAGAATACATAACTAATTATTGAAGTGAACCAATAAACACTTAAGTGTCTAGGATACATGACTAAGACTTAAATTTTAGTGTTCACTTCTCCACGTGTGATTGTAATGGTCCTACCAATCCCACTAGACCATAGCTTGGAATAAGCAATATTAATAATCTATCTTATATTTTATGTTTAATAATGGTTTCCCCTTATGAATCAAATGATTTACAATATCTCCCATTCTTGTAAGAAAATATTGAATAAATTGAAATTCTTAAATTTTCAAAGATCCTTCTATGGATTTAAAGACAAAAAAATGTCACTTTATTAGATCCTTAATAAGAAATTTTCAAGCTATACTAGATATTCTTTGATTTTTTCATGTTGGAGAGTTAGTGAAAGATTGCAACTTTACTCTAGATTATATTGCAAATAAGACCTTGTTGTCCTTTCTCTTCTTTTCTTTACATTATTTTCAATCAACTAACATAAAATAATATTTATTGATTTATTCGCTCAACATATCCTATTCTACTAATTCTTAGATATTCTAAGATGATAACAAGGTTTTCATTTTAATGCTATTGTATTTAGAGTTTTCCCAATTGAATTAAAGAATCTATAAAGGTGTTGTTTTTCATCATTCTTTAAAAATATTGTAGAATAACATATTTTTTACATTTATATACTCAAAGTTCTTTGTAATATGATTAATAATTTTTGAAAAAATCACAAAAAATTCTAGACATTTATGCTAAAAAATATGAAGATAATGATAATAAATATGTACTGATTTAAATTTTAAAAATATAAATTAAATAACCTCTACAATATATATAAGACATCTTGAGTTTCTTCTCCATGTATAGATTAGGAAAATTTATGTAGAATTCTATTTTTTATAACAAAGACTTGTCCTTTTTTAAATATTAATTTTCAAGCTATTGATTCAATATTTATTTTCATTTTAAAAATATAGAAGTCAAAGTAGAACATACAACATGTTCAATCAAAGAGTAAATGACAAGAAATTAAGAAGAAAGAAATGGCATGTACAATATCTAGTTGTTTCAATATCAAGTTTTGTCGTTTCATAATTGAATTGTCTCTTTTATGATATTTGTAAAAATTAAGATAACTTTTGGTATTGTAAAAGTGAAGTATTAATATTAAATCTATAGATATTTTCTATAGATTACAATTAGAATATTCATTTATTTGTATCTTTTAAACAATCTTAATTGACCAAAATTCTCTCATAAAAACATAATTTATTACCAGACTAAAATTTATACAAGAATATAAATACTAATATTTATTTTTAATTGATCAAATATTTATAATTGATTTTCACTAGACTAATAATCACATACCATCATCACTATTTTCAATATTCAACTAAATAATTAATGAAGATTAAAATAAGTCAAAAATTCAATATAGTTTATAAGAGTCTAAAATTTAAAGAAAATAAAAAATCCAATTTAATAGTCTACACAATAAATTCTTATAAAATTCAATTAAAAATAAAAACCAAAAATTAAATTAAAAAAATTATTCTTAAAATATAATATTTATATTTTGTAAACTCAATGTTAATTTTTAAAAAAATATCTTTATAATCCCACACATTTTTCTCCTTTTACTTTAAAACTAAATTAACCCCTTTATAAGTATTTTTAAAAAACACATAAAAGAATGTCTAACATAATAGTGTATTCTCTAATGTTTAAAGATGTAAGGTCCTCATCATTCTCAATAAAGCAATTGAAATACAATTTTCTATCATTTTTATTTGATTGGAATTGAATGTTTAAAGATGTAAGGTCCTCATCATTCTCAATAAAGGAATTGAAATACAGTCCTCATCATTGTGTAGACTATTAAATTGGTTTTTTTATTTTCTTTAAATTTTAGACTATTAATTTGTTAGTTGATTTTATTTCAGTCATTGATTGAATATGTTTCTTTTTTATTTAGGTTTAAATATTCAAATAAGGTGAATAGAAATGGTAAATTAGACCTCTTTCTCTATTTTCTTAAACTAATATTAGTTCAAGCAAGGTTCTAAAGTTTTATCAAACCATTAAACCAACCAATTTGATTTGAATTCAGTTTTTCACTTCTTCCTCTACACTCCTCTGTAAACTACCACACTTTACTTCAATGTTTCCTTGGTTTATTTTTGGTTACTCATGTTGTGTCTTCTCTACTAATTGTATCCTCTATTTCTAATTTTCTATCTATTTCAAATTACTACTTCCCATGTAATGCTATTCCTCCCTCTTATCTTCCCCAATTGTGCATCTCTTCTCTTAAATTTACCACTTGAATTTTTAATAGTTAGATCTTTTCAATTTATCATAACTCCCTTCATTTTGCTACGCCCAAGAGGGGTGAAATACAAAAATATATTTTATCATATATCATGAAATTTACGTTACAAAAAAATGTTTACATCTTTATTTTATAGGTAGAAGAACAATTTAACTACTATAACTACCTACACTAAAAAATGTATTACAAATATTTTAACCAAAAATATTTACATGTTAACATCCCCCCTTAATTTGAAAGGGTTAACATGAAATGAAGTAGCATTTCAAACTTCTCAATCTTCTCTTTGCCAAGCATTTTGATGAGACTAATTTTTGGCTGATTTCAAGACTCTTTAGAAAGCTTATTACTTTGATAGGTCTCAAAATTTGTTTGAATTGACTTTATTACCTTGACAAGGTTCAAGCTTTGATAACTAAGCCTACTGCTTTGATAGGTTCCAAATTTAATGATGAGAATGCTATTTTGATGGGTATCAAATTTTGATGACGATATTGTTACATTGATAAATCTCAACTTTTAATAATGACCCTATTGATTTGATAAGTCTCAAATTTCAACAATGAGCCTATTTCTTTGACAAGTTTCAAATTTGGACTAATATTGTACATGATGCAATTTTAAAAAATGACCAAAATTTAGTGGCCAATATGGGTAGTTACCATCATTCTAAATAAACTCTTCAATATATTTTGATATATAAATGACATACATTGGGTGCAACCATTTGAAAAATACTACCAAAAAAAATAGATTAGGTGCAATAAATACATTAATATGTAGGCAGCTCCATATCAACACACAGTAATATGGAGCTTGAAGATATTAGCAATAATATGATTCAAAAGAATATTGAGCTCATGCAAGCTCTTAGTTTTTTTCTAGCTTTTGTCTTTCTTGTTTCTTTTTGTTAGGTGTTATGGAGTGTATCCCCTGTTTCTGTGGTCGTTTGGCAGTTGGTTAGACTTTGGTTTGCTACTAGTTATTTTTTTGTTGGACTTGGGTTTCAGGTCCCTATAAAACCCGTTTATCTTAATAAAAAACACACAGTGTCAATAAGCTATGAAATCATAACTTGAATATAACATATACACAAAATGCCCCCCTTTAATAGATGCGGGAAAAATGTCAATGAAATGATCTCCTTGATAGAGTTATTGAATAAGTGTAATACACTAGTAAGGACCAACATAATCATAACCATCATAAACAACATCTCCAATATTAGCAAAATCATTCTTCGTGGGAAGAAAATTTTCTTTTTCAATCTTCTCAAGAACTGGTGGCTTGTAAAATATATCAAGTGACATCTCAAAATATCAACATTAATTATAGTAAATGTAGGCTCAATAAGACCAACATCATCATTAGAATAATTCCAAGGAATAACATCATTGCCATTATTAGTAGGAACATTTTCGCCATCAATAATATATTAAATTTTTTTTCTTTTCTTTTTGGTAACAAATCAACCTTGGATCTCCACCTTGAATGATTTATCCAACCAGTATTTATATGCCTCATATACTTTGAAGGTGGATCTAGTAGGTAGTAATGTTTGGTAGAATGAATAAGTGAATCATATGATGTACAAGGGTACAGATTAAAGAAACTATTGGAAAGATGAACTTGGCATTCACAATGGGAACAAATTTGGACTTTAGTGGACTTAGTACATATTGCTTTTGGTTGTTTAGATCTTTTAATTTCACAATAATCTTTAACAAATGTATACTCAATATCAAATTTATTTATATGTTACCCTGATACAAATTTATGGGTTCGGAATATTTTGGGACATAAGAGCCAACAAAATGTTTGTAACCAAGATCACATTTTCCTCTATTTGTTTTTTGAGATTCCCAAACTATCACAATTGTAATAAGAAGGATTTATTATCTTTTTTATTGCCCCATAAAAAGTTGTGAATCCATCACTATGTCAATTATTTTGTTGGTTGAACTTATTGCCATGGTCTTACAAAGCATTCATCTTTCTCTTTGTCCACATTAGCCTAAAATGTATGTAGGAATGTACAAAGTTTTTATTTATTTATTTATGTCTAAAATCAGATTGGTTTGTTTTAAGAAGATAATTCTAAGAGATGGTTCTTAGAGTGAATAAGAGCCAAATCGAGTCTTCAACAAACTCATAATATCATTCCAAAAGATTCCAAAGGGGAAAGAACTCTTTGGTAAGTGTATATCAGTTGTTATATGGCTTCTATTTTTGGTGGACATGATACAAGATTTCACACCTCTTGTACTGTAAATATTTGTGGAATGGTATGTTGTTTAATTGATTGCAAGGTTAATTAGACTTTTAAGGTAGGGTTTAAGTGTTTGACAAATTATTTATTTTCCTACCTACAATCATGTTTTAAGTATATAGTAATGACCAATTGTCTCTACACATTCATATAAGCATAATAGGTGAGGTAGAATTAATATTTGAATTTCAAGGATAATATAACCCTTTATTTATGAAATTTGGTAATCAATATATATTATTGAGAAAATAAATTAATAGGTTACAAGATCAGTTAAGAAGCACACAAAAGAAAGATATTAAGCATGATGCATTTTGTTCAAGCATTCCAACAAACCAATAATGTAAAACCATAATATCCATGAAGAAATTTATTGAGGTGCATAGGAAAAATGTTGTGTCTAAATATAAACCCAAAATTTAATCAACCAAATTCACTAAATTAGAAACTCTCAATCTCTTTTTCTAGCCTTTGTTCTCTTTCAACTTTCACACACAATAAACTTTACATAAGATAAATGATGAGAAGATGAATTGTTACATCTAGATTGATTTTTTCATCTCTAGGCTCTGATACCACTATTATGCCCAAAAGAGATAGAAAGAAAAAATATATTTTATTTAATATGATAAAAGTCAAATACATCGACAAATTCCTTCAAACATTTATCATGTTTCTATTTGCAATTCCTGTTGAGTCATGACATGAACAACTGTATTGCCATAGAAAGAACAAGGTTAAACCACAACCAACAAAATAAAACACAAAAGTAAGCACAAAATTGTGAAACATTTTCTTTATTTATTTTCAACAAGTACAAGATTAGATAAAAAACTGCTTCTGGATTAAATTGTGTGCAAGAACTTTGTATGGATTAAATTGTGTGATACAAAAATCTTGCATACAGTTTAATCCAAAAGTAGCTTTTTATCTATTCTATGGATTGTGGAAATCTGTTATCATTAAGTACAAGATTACATGTGAAGTAGAATGCTCTTGCATCAAACACCCATGTTTTTTCTCATTACAACTTGGGTATTGTAGGATAGGTTGAGTTGGACACTGGAGTATTGAATTGGTTCATTTTTTTTTTACTACAAGGATTGACACTAATAATTAGACGGAGGCTTGGGCTCTCCTTGTGATTCTTGAGAAAACTTGTGTGTTGTTCTGGAAGAATATAATTAATGAGATGGATCCTATGAATTTTGTCTTACTTTTGAACAATGGAAGTTCTCAAAAATCTTTTTTAAAGTTAACTTCTTAAGTTGACTAAATTCTTCTTCGTAAAATTTTGAGTCTATATCTTATTAATATCCTTAGAGAATGGAATATTGTTGTGGACTGTTTGGCTGAATGAACTTTTGTTGTTGATTGCACTTAAAAGGTTACAAATTGGGCATCTTTGTCCTTTGTTTGATTTTTGCAGTTTCTTCAGCTTCTTCATAATGATTTGGTTTGTTTTGTCTAGTTTGTATTTTTTAAATATATCTTATCTAATTGTTTTCATGATTTATTTTAATTAATTAAGACTGTTGCTTAATGCCTAATTTCTGGATTCTATTGTGTAAGATGTAGAATCCAAAAACTAAGTAGTCATATTAATAAACGGTAGAAACCTAATCTCTTTTAAAACTGTTGCTATTTAAAAATCTTTATATAATTTTTTTATGATTATTTTATTAATATATCTCTAATAATAACAAGAATAGTAATCCAACACCAAGAAATTTAAAGTGTGGTGCTTGAATTATTTTCTCTTTATTAGTAAGTTGTTCGTGGCATGCTGTTCAAAATAACAAAAGTAGTCTGCTCTGCTCTGGTTTTATTATAAAAAGAAGAAGATACTGAGTATATGTTGATTGGTTTTGAAGGGATATAGATCAAGAATTGAAGACATAAGAGAAGAGATTCTTAGAAAGCGTAGAGCAGGCAAATTGCCTGGTGATACAACTACTGTGCTCAAAACATGGTGGCAAGCTCATTCAAAATGGCCTTATCCAACGGTAATAATAAGTAGTCATTTTATTTCTTCTTATCTATACTGCTTAAAGGCTATATAATCTTTGATAGTTAACATATGAATTCTTTAATGTTCAGGAAGATGAGAAGTCAAGGTTGGTACAGGAAACAGGACTTCAGCTTAAGCAAATCAATAACTGGTTCATCAATCAAAGAAAGCGCAATTGGCACAGCAATCCTTCTTCATCTACAGCTACAAACTCCAAGCGCAAGAGGTATATATATGTGCAAGGAAAACTGAATAAATCAAAGATTATGATGATACTGGCTAGTAAAATAACAACTGTAATATATAATCATGGAGTATATTTTTATAGGTAAATTATTACATCATGATTATTAAATTATTTAATATTAAAGAATTATTTCGTAATCATGTTGTTTCTATTAAAAACAGGTAACAAGTTAACAATATATTTATTTAAAAAATAGTTTTCCACAATCCATAACTGTTATTGTAGTTGTTTCTGAATTAGACTGTGTATGTTTTTTGCATCAACATTTCATATCACTCTTTGTGATCCATTATCAGGATGAAATAAAGCTCATGGGGAAGAAATATGCAAAAATGCAGACTTAGACTGGTTAAATAGGCTTGGTCCAAGGAGGGAAATAGTAACACAGAGTGTGATCTGAAACGTTGATGCAAAAACACATACATAGTTTAATCCTGAAATAACTACAATAATTTTTCCCTTTATTGAACCATTTTAAAATGATAAAATAACAATATATCAAGTGATTAAACATGGTGGTGGATGAGTGGAACATTCTGACGAGCCCCCACAATTTGCATTCCAGCTAGTCTTTTGTGTCAGTAGGTGAAACAGACTATATTTTTTATCTCTTTGTTTTGATGTTGTAACTTTGTCTGTGGGACCCTTTTCTCACCTTATCTAATAAAAACCAATTTATCAGCTAATAAGATTTTTTAAGGATTCGCTATGTATATTTTTTGCATGGATATTTAGGATCACACTAGGACAAACTTTTCTCTTTGTCAATGATAGTAGATTTCCACAATCCATGAGGCTGTCTGTTGCTGCTTCTGAATTTGATTGTCTGAGTGTTTTTTGCATCAATGTTTCAGATCACACTTCGTGTCGTCAAGATGATAGTGAGCAGACCCTTTTCTCAACTTATCCAATAAAAAACAATATATCATCTAATGAGATTGTTTATGGATTAACCATGTATAATTTTTACATCGCATTTTAGATTACATTTAGGATGGACTTTCCTCTTTGTCAATGCTAGTGGATTTCCACAATCCATGAGACTATCTATTGCTGCTTCTAGATTTGATTGCGTGAGTGTTTTTTTGCATCAACATTTCGATCACACTTTGTGATCCATCATCATTTTCAATCTCCTTATGGTCACTATCTCTTGATAATGGATCACTGAGTGTGATCCCAAACATTGATGCAATAAAACACTCATAAAATCAAATCCAGAAGCAATTACAAACATTTTCTCTTCATGATAATGAATCACTGAGTGCGATCTATTGATTAAAAGAATGTACAAGACAGATTTAAAAATTATCTTATTATAAAACGTAAAAAATTGATATCCAATATATCAACTCTTTAAACTCTTCCTTATAACTTATTCATTATAACTTAGTCATTGTTATGGGCTGTAATGTTGTTAAAGAACATACAATCATGTTGTACACAAATGTGTAGTAGTTTCTTGTCTATGGATATTGCATAGAGCAAGGTGTAGTTAGTTATATACAAGTCTATAATATATGGGAATTCTTACAGTCAAAAGTACCGTTCAATTCATTTTAAGCAAATTTACAACATTTGAGTAGTTACTACAAGCAAGAAGATTGACTGTATTTTTGTCTCTACAATATGCGTTGCAGGTAATGGGCTTATTGAAGTTTTAACATACGTAGATATTACACATGCTCCTAACAGAAATAGAGGACGAATCTGGTAAAACTGTAATAATGTCATTGTACAAATCCTAGTTCAAGCTTGCCTAAGAAATCTTAGGTTTATACCTCTAAACTTTGCTTAAAAGAGTTTGATCTGTTATGATCAAATCCGCTGTATATGATTAGTTCAGTAGAGAGATCTGATCTTCTGGAATTATGCAAAGGAAAAGCACCTCCCAGAGCATCCAGAGAAAGTTATATCAGAGTAACATCGAGAATAACGTGTATATATATAATACATAATATATGAGATTCATAGCTGAAGCAAAATTTGTTATATGCGTTAATATGGCTTGATTATATTTCATTGCATCTAAGCATTATTTTATTTTATGTTATTATATGCGTCTCAAAGCTTAGAAAATTTATTATTTTTTTTATTAAATTTGCAAAGGACGTTGAATGTACAGACAATTTTATCCTCTGCAATGCCAGCAAGGTTATTGTTTCAGCTGCTTACTACCGGATATATTGATTAGCAAGTGTTTTTTTCAGTTCATATGGATCTCTACTTCTATGGTTGCTTTATTTATAGCAAGTATTTTTGGAGAGAGTGGATGACAAACTTAGGTGCAACACTTAAGATTTGAGTTTTGATTGATTTGGTTTAAATTCACTTTTAACAATTCAAGAAGACTTTGCTGAAAGCATCTGTAAATTATGCTTTTGATCTTTAAAGGTCAAGCTAAATTTCTCCATCTCAAATTGTTTCTTTGTTATATAAGATTTTATTTTCTTTCCTGCTCTTTCTATTAATCAAATATTCTTTCCATTTATACTACTTGACATGTTGTTGATTTATAGGCGCTACATATTCTACTTCTACTATAAAGCCCATAACACTACCCAAGAACTAAGGTGGAAAGCACAACCAATTTTTTTTTGCAATCAATAGTTCCTCTCTAATCACTATCCATGTATCCAACTAAACTAAATATGTAAAATACCATATCTTTTGTGCCACTAACACATCTCTTCTCCTCTTGTAAAATACATACCAAAATAAATATATAAAATACCAGGGCATTCCTTTTGGTCCTATACCAAGGCATTCTAGACATTTGGTGAGGTTTGGGTTCAAGTTGTCTTCAATATCTATTTATATTTTTTTTAGGTGTTGGGTTCCTTTCTTAACCTATTTGTGGTTCATTGCTCTAGTTAAAAGCACATGTTATTGGAATTTTTATTTTCCTTTAATTTAATTTAATTTGTTTTAATCTCTCTTTTTGTGAGACAGTTGTTTTCCTTCATAGCAGCTTTGTATTTGGGTTTGGGTTCTTCTTGTACTTCTACTTTAATAAAAAAATATCTCAAATTATTTTTTCCAGCTTGCACCTATGTCATTTGGAATGTCTATGAACATTGAAATCAAACTTAACTATATACATAATGTTAGGCCTAGTAGCCATTAAATATATCAAACTTCCTATAAATTTCTTATAAAATGTTGAGTCCACATTGTTGATGTTTTCATCTTTGATCAATTTCACACATGTGAGAACATGTATTGATATAGGTAGATGTAAAATTTGTTGTTATGTTCATTTTTTGCTACTTTATACATCACCTTTAAGATTAACATCTTTTAAAGATCTAGGCATTGAAATGGCCTACCTTCTTGTCCTAGGTAATGTTGAAGAAGATGGAATAGGACTCCTTGAAATATTATAACTAGTACAAGCAACATGAGGCTAATGTAATATACACTACTTAATTTTTTAATTTCAAGATGCTATTATTTATGTGTTTTTTCATTCTAATTCCATTCTTCTTATTCTTCTTCTTCTTCAAACTTTACATTTATGTTTATTATAATTTGTTTTATAATTAGATTACATAACTTCCAAGATTTTAAGATTTTGTTGTAACTAACAAAGATATATTTCTCTTCTTTATTATCCTGTTTTATTCACTTCTCATTAGGTGGATGTGCATATATAATGCAACCAAAAATTCTCAAGCATACCACAATATGTTTCTTCTTACTCTATGCTTCCCATGAAATCTTATTCTTTATGCTTTTCATATGACACTAATTCAATACATACACTTCAAAAATCACTACTATGGATAAGGAATTGATTTTTTTTATAAAATATGAAGCTTGAAAAATTCACTCACTTTTCACAAGGTAGTTCTTTAAGGCTTTCTTTGACATTCTTTCATCCCAAAAATTAGATGGTAAATGCTTTGCCTTCAATATTCTTCCAACTATTTCAATGTTTTTTTCATTCTTTTGTTTAAAAACACCATTTTACTATGGTGCACATATTGATTTCATTCATTAAAAAAATAAGAAAATAGAAATTTGTTAAACACATATTCATCACCTTTCTATTCTCCACAATTTTAAAAAGTGTTCACTTTATTTTTCAACCAATTCTTTAGACTTCTATAATGATTCAAAATATTTTTATTTTTATTTCAAGAACAATACCCAAGTCTTCTTTCTATAATCATTAATGAAAGTTCTAAAATAATTGTTAATGCCAATTGAGGGCATCTAAGTAGGTTCACACAAATCTGAACAAAAAATTTTAAGAGGAGCTCTTGTTCTCCATAATTTATCAACTTGGAATGCCACCCTATGTTGATTTCTAAGAAGAAAAGCTTCAAAAATTTTGTTAGGTTTCTTAATCAAAAGTCAATTATTTCTTCATATTTTTCTTATATAATAAGTTTAAACCATTAAAGCTCAAATGTCCAAATCTAAAGTGTCATAGTCAAGTCTAATCCTTTCTAAAAACAATTAAGAGCTACTAAGAAATCATTTAGAATCTTTAAGGGAAGAATTATATTATTTTTTATGGATAATTTTGCAAGATTATTACATATTGTATGAAAGAGTTTTAATTAGACCTAATTATAAAACACCATGACTTGGGATTGAAGAATGGAGAAGACTAGATAGGACAAAGATATGAAAATATGTAAACAACTAAGAGATAAATAACCTAGAAGAGTGTTAAGAACAACCTAGATAGAGATATGTCTATATTAAAAAATTAGGATGGTGTCAAAATGATGCCTAGAGTTTGTTGAATTTTTCTTATTACAAGTACATTGCTATTTGGTTCACACACCCAATGAGGTTCCTTAGTCTTATCATTATGCTTAGCTTCCCAACATAGTCTTAGGTGATTAGCTTGGTACTAGAAAGTGATGAAGGCTTAAAAACTTATGTAAAGCCCTCAAATAGTGTAAAGAGGCTTATTAAAAGTGAACAACTATAAAAATAGAAAGAAACATAAAATGATTAGAAAATGGTATGAAAATATCCTTAGTTGTGCTAAATGAAAAGTAAGAATATGAAATAATTCCACTCGGTTTGAAATCATAGAAGATTAAAACTTTGCAATAGAGTTGATTGCTATATGATAAAGGTTCCTTGATGAGAACACTTGATAACCTACATGAATGAGGGAAAAATGATTTTAAAATTACTTAAATGATACTATGGGAAAAGTGATTCTATGTTAATCAATACATTAAACTATATCAATCATTGTACCATATAGAATTAGGGGTGTGAGTAGACTTGGCTACTATCTTCAAAGAAGAGCTAAACTGTCTTGGAGCGAAACCTTTGTTGAATATTATATGTGACAGGGATTGATTGAATGTGTGAAATTAAGCTAAAGATGACTAAATTGAACAAGTTTAACAAAATATATAAAATATAGATTAAATATTCAAAAATGAAAAATAGGTCTAGAAATGGGATGCAGAGAGGAACTTAGTGCTAAAAGATGAAGCTGACTAGGAAAGACTCTATTGTTGGATGGTAGTGTTTTAGAGCTATGAAAATGGAAACAAAGATTGAGAACAGTTCGAGAGGAGTTTGTTGAACACACGACGAGACTAAGAGGGGGGGGGGGTGAATCAGTCTAAAGCACTTAGTTATAGATCTTTAAAATTTAAACCTTAATTATATAATCACATCAGTAATAAATCATGAAAGCACCAAGCACATCAAACATATGAACACAATATTTACATGGAAAACCCAAGTAGGGAAAAAACACGGTGAGAATCAAACTCATAATATGGATATAATTTATTACAACATTTCCTCCGAAACTCATTTCTCCTAAGAGGATTTGCCAAACTAAGGTGCAAAACCTTAAGGCAAGATACAAATGACTTGCAGATTTGAAACACACTTTCTCAGGACAAGATACATAAAGCTCTCGAGGGATTCACTGTCTTCTGATAGAGAAAGGAATAGATGAATTGAAAGAAACACGATTGTATGATCATGGAATTATCCTCGAACCACTATGACAAGCAACTAAGATCATGGAAAAAGCCTTTGACTTTAAACTCTATCTCAAAACATCGTCAGACATAAGATATTATCATCAAATCTCTTCACAATTGAATTTCAAATAGTCTTAAGATTCACAAGTTGTCTTTGTGTGATTTACTATGATATGCATTTGTTAAGATGATAAATAATAGTATGTAAAACTTATTTCTAGTATATATTAGGCAGGTTAGCATCCTTAAGAATAGTTCTATCCATCTCAACAACGATCCTATTTTTCCTTTCAACTACATTGTTTTGCTAAGGAGTCCTCGAAGCAAATAAATGCCTCCCAATGCCATGCTCTTCACAAAAAATAATGAACTTATTTGATGTAAACTCTTCTCTTCTATCAAATCTTAGATATTTGACCAGGGAAAATTTTAAGAAACCCCCCCCCCCCCCCCCCCCGCCTCGGATAAGGTGTAAAAATTGGCGAAAGGTGTATAATTGCAGAGAAAAATATTAATTTTAGTGGCAAACTTTTATGGTTTACAGAGTAAAATAATAATCTCCATTGGCGAATCATTCATGATCGCTCAAAGTTTGTGAAAAATCCTAGCGAATTGTAATGTTTTTACAACCAAAAAAATATTTGCATGGGCGAATTGTAATCTTTTTAAAACCAGAAAAAATATTTGCATTGGTGATTTCAACCTATTTTCAAACCATAAAAAAAAAAATATTGGCGATTGCAACCTATTTTCAAACCATAAAAATATATATTAGCGATTTCAACCTATTTTCAAACCATAAAAAAATATATTGGCAATTTCAATCTATTTTCAAACCATAAATTTTTTTTTGGTGATTTCAACCTTTTTCAAAAATGTAAAAAAAATATATTGGCACCTCAACAATCCCTGTCAAGTCATTAAAACACGTGGCACACAGTCATCAACCCTCTGCCTGAAAGACTGCCCATTAGAAAATATCGTGACCTAGCGACAAGCCCTTACGACTCTATCTCCAGCTCGCAAGCTGAAAATGCTAAGCCTTCATAACTTCGAGAGCTAGCGACTGAGGGCAATTGAATCACCACTTGCCAATTCTCGACCTCAAAATGTTAAGTCCTCGTCACCACATCGACCTGGAGATAGTGGTAACTTTAACCCTTGTCGCGTACTCGCCAACATAAAACTATTTATCTCTTAACCCCTAGCACTTCACTCGCAAGATCACGACTTGATCACATCTTCAAACATTTAACCTCGCGAGCTGGTGATAACCATAAAACTTAACCACAAACTATCTAGTCACTAGCTCACGACCTAAAAATGCTAACATTAAACAAACACGAGAACTAGCAACAACTGTATGAAATGAGTTACTCGCTAACTCTCACGACTATAAATTATAATGCATGACATTAGACCAACTCGAGACCTCGTGACCAAAGCAATTTCATTAACAATCTCCATCTCGCTAACATAAAATGCTAACACCCAAAAAGCTAGAGACCCCCCGATGTAAACCCAAACCAACTTGTCGCCAACTCATGGCTTGATCACCTCTTCAGACATTTAACCTCGCGAGTTGGCGATAACCATAAAACTTAACCACAAACTGTCTAGTTGCTAGCTTGTGACCTAAAAATGCTAACATTAAACAAACATGAGAGCTAGCAACAACTGTAGGAAATGACTTACTCGTTAACTCTCACGGCTATAATGCATGACATCAGACGAACTTGAGACCTCGCGACCAAAGAAATTTCATTAACAATATCTAGCTCGCTAAGATAAAATACTAACACCCAAAAAGCTAGAGACCTTGAGATTTAAACCCAAACCAACTTGTCGCCAGCTCGCAACTTGATCACGTCTTCAAACATTTAACCTTGTGAGATGGCAATAAACATACAACTTAACCACAAACTATCTAGTCGCTAGCTCGTGACCTAAAAAATGCTAACATTAAGCAAATATGAGAGCTAGCGACAATTGTGGTGGCAAGCTAATATGTATGAGGAATTTTTAAGGCTTGGATGCTGCCTCATTCCTGAGGGACTAGTTTGAAGGTTTCTCTCGAGTCAAGGTTGATTAGACAAGCAAGGACGATGATTTTAGAGGCATAAAAGGATTGGATAGTTTCTGAGTTAGAGATGGGAGATCACAGATTTCTCTGAGAAATCAGAGGTTGCTTATTGTCAGGGATTCAGAAGCAGAATTTGTAGAATCAATGAGGAATAAAATTAGAACAAAATTATTCACATAAGATGAGCCTTAGCAGGATGTAGTGGATTTGATAGGCACGACTTCTAGAGTCCATAGCTAGTAGGGTGAGTTGAAAAGCACCAAAATGATGTTTTTTCATGTGAATGAGCATCACCAGATGAAGTGTTAATAATTTATAAATACAATGGGGTGGTGACTTAATTGGTAGAAGAGAAAAGAAACCTTCTTCATTTTTTGAGAGTGGTTTTTTCCTTAGAAAGGAAGATGATGTTTGAGCAGGCTTGTGCATGGAGTTGCTGTGTGCTCTGTGATACCGGATGGGTGTTTTTTTTTTTCCTCCTATGTGAGTTTGTTTATTGTCAGAGGGGCTGTGAAAGTGAGAAGGATTGCCAGAGGGGGTGTGGAAGCCTTTTCTTATCAAGAAAGGCTACGCATGACACATCCTCTGCTTCTACTTTGCCACTAGATGGCAGGGGGTTCGAAGAAGGAGCCCACAGAGGAATGAAAGAAGGATTTGTTTGGGTGGGGAGTGGCAGCCAGTCATCTTTGTGATGGCATGGAAGTTGTGACCCCTCCCCAACATATTATGTTTACCCTAAATCTCCTCTTTCCACTTTCTTTGATCTTGGGCATGAAGGCTCGAGCTCCTCTTTTCACTTTCTCTGATCCTGGGCATGAAGGTTGAAGCTCCTCCTCTATTTTAGGGGCAACTTTACTTCTTTCCAGGACCTAGTATCCCTTCCAAGAAGGAAAACACTCTGTTGGACAGAACGTAACGTCTCACACTCCATCTGAAGGCATTGGGGTGATAATGGCATGACTCAAGTAGATTTTCTTCTACCAATTTTTAGTTGAAAATTTTGATTCACGGGTACTAGTGCATGGATAAAGAATATTTTTGCAATAGAATTGGATATGGCCTTTTAGGCCTAATTGTTGAGAGTAAATCTTTTGTTGGCATGTGTCTCTTGCCTGAAGCTTGTTGCTCCCTTTTCTTCTATAAAAAGGGAAATCAAGGCCATTAGAAGGGTTCCTTTTTGGGGAGTCTCTTGAGGGTTCCGAAATTCTAGTGCCTTTGGGGCTCCTTTTTTGGTTTCAGTAGTGAGTCTAGGTGAAGGGAGAAAGTTGTAAAGTCATTTATAGAGCAAATGAAAAGCATTTGGTGTCAAGCTTTGTGCAAGTTCTTGAAGGAGTTATATGTAAATTTATTTTGTGATAGAAGTAGTAATTTTATTCAATAGAAATAAAATTCAGATCTATATCTCTCTGGTGTATAATTCTATCATCTTTCAAATGAACGGAATCAAGAGTTTTTTCATTTGTTGCATTGTTATGGTGTATGTAATTTTTTATTTCATGCTTCGATCTAAGGGGTTGATTAAATACTCGAGTGCAATTACAGAGTGGTAGGGCTTATGCAGAGATTTAGATAAGTAGTTCATGTTGGGATTGCAAATGAGATATATTGTAAGGCAACATTGTCTTAGATCTTATACTATTAGATGAAATTCTGTCATATTTTCACTTTACATCTTGTAACTTCAGGTACCCAATGGAGTAAGGCATTGATCACAACTTATAATTGTCTTTAAATATAAGTTTTGTTTTCAATTTCACTGAAAAATTGCTATAATTTGTTGACTATCAAAATGCATTTCTTTTTATGTCTGTTATTGTCTGTTCTACCTGTCTCATGCTCCAATTAGGGTGACGATCACTGGAGGACTTGCCATCCTTAAGAATTCTCCCTGTCATTGAGCCCGTATATGAGGTCATCTGCCTTATTTTAGTGAATATTTGAGTGTAGTGTAGAGATCATAAAATTCGCTAAAGGGATCACCCTCCCAGGTTGTGAAGAGCCCAAAGTATAGAAGGATTTGCAGAATCCTTGTCAGTTGGTCCAAGTTCTTAAGGATTTTAATAGTTCGAGTTGGCTTCTCCATAGATATTTGAAGAATCAGCTTGGTTTCTACCTCTTGCAGTGTAAACCCATTTGGGAACCAACAATTGGAAGGTCACTTCTTTTGTAACATCTCCATATTGATGCAAGTATCATGGTATAATAGACTATCTATGTGATCTCTTATTGAGATAATGATCATATAAAAAAGAAAACATTCTCATCCACAATGAATCAACTATTATATCAATTGAAGGATCACTTCTATTGTGACATCTCCCTATTTTTATTACTTATGGAGGTTGTACTTATTCACAACTCATTCATTTGACACAAAGGAGATAAATAAGCTACAAATCATATTTGTATTTATATTATATAATCACTTCCATCATACAATGTTCAAAGATTCAAAATTTGTAACTCAAAGACTTGAAAAACACTATTTAGAATTCTATATTTCTCTATAAAATTATAAATAGTTACATAATACTCGTGTTACCATGTATCTTTCCTATCAATGACTGAGACTTATGAATCAATAAACCTGGACTTTACAAAATTTCTCAGGATCTTCCTAAGTGATCATTGCATTCCTTTTATAACCAAAGAATGCAAACGAGCTACCGATCACTTAGGAAACTGGAAACTGGAGCAGCAACTGAAACTCTGACTTGACACCTTTGTCTATGTGTATTCAAGATAACGTCTTTAACTCAATGAAGGTCATCCGCAATGGTCACAGTGAAATCAAGATGCCTTTTCAAGCACTTATCCTTCCTGTTAGCATCTCTCAGGTGCCAGGTCATTCTACTCCTCAAAATAAACAAAAACAAAATAATCATTTAAATTTCAGTTTGGGCCCTTTTTCCCTTGTTCATAATTATCTCCCATTTGGCTACTTCCTTATCTTTAGGCCAAGAAAAATTCTTAACCTCCTCTAACTATCCAACAACCTCATTCCAACAATCCAACAACCTCATTCCAACAAGCATCGGTTATAGCTCGTGTATCAACAACAAACTTAAAAAAATCCACCTCAGCCTTTTATAGTGCGTCCAACACTTCATTAAAATCAAGAATATCTATGTCATTGCCTAGGTGGAGTAAAGTCTTTGTATTTTCTGTTATCATCTCCAATTCATATTTCCAAACATCCAAATGCTTCAGATTTCCCTCTTTGTCATAGATGGTAGGAACGAAAACACTATAGCCATCAACGAATTTATGTAGTTTTTCCTTTATTAGCTGGTCCTTGCCCTTGAAAAATGAAAACAAAGAGTTCACAATGCCTAGAATCTCCTTGGTGTCAGTTATTTTCTATGGTAGGTCATCCCTGTAAACTATAGAAACTTCCAATTTATTCAGTAATCCATTCCTTCCTGACCACACATTGAATAATGGTTCCAAAAATGAAATGGTAGAAAAACACACATCACCAACTTCCTTCAGAGAAATGTGAAAGTTATGGACATCTTTAATTTGACCTTTTAACATATCAATTCTATGTTGGAGAACCTCTAATAGAGAAAACACCCCTTTCTCATTTATGGTTTCCTCCAACGTCTATATCCTCCCAACATACTCCTCAAGCTGAATCTTGATCTGGTCAAGAAATGCAACCTCAGTAGAAACAAGAACAAACTCCTTAGGTACATTGGTGGCAACATCCACCATCTCTGCAATATGGCCATGGGATGTACTCTACATATTGGCCAATTTTTCAATCAACTCCTTGATTTGATCCTCCATCGCTGGACTCTTAATTATCTCTTCTTCATACTTCTTTGCAATTACAACTAGCTCCTTATATGCTTCATCATTTCTTTTTTGCAAGTTGACCATTTTAGGTTTATTCATATAGGAGTCACGTGTCATTAAATTTGCAATTTCATTATCCCTAGTGTCTTGCAGATTCCAAATTAATCTGTCTCCCCTTCTCTCCCCTTTAATATTCATGAGATGGGGCTTCTGTGTGGCAGGGGCAAGTGACCAGTTTGCAAGTCTCTTGGATTTGGGATCAAATATTGATCCTCTTACATAATCTCCTACATCAACCTTTGATCTGAAAAGAGGATCTGATTTCCTTCTGATTTTATCAATAATGAAGGTGGAGTGAATGTCCCACCCAGACAATAACAAAATTCCACTATTTTCTACAAGGAATCTTTCTTGTTCCACCATTAAATCTTCACTATCAGGAACATACAGCTGGAGGGCTTGAACAATTTGTTCATTTTTCTCTTTACCTCCCTCTCCCAAATCCAATTCTTTTCTCAATTCATTCTGCTTAAGTTTGATTAGGAAAGTTTTGAACTCATCTATTTTTATGAAAGAACCATCTTCCATAAAAGACTTTGATAGCATAATCCTTTCATCCATGTGAGTAGCCAGAGGTAAATCCACTTCTCCCACTTCTTCTTCAGTTGGCTTCTCCCTAAGCCTTTGTCTGATAGCTTGAAAGTATTTACCTTTTTCAACAACCACTACCTTAGCAGGGTCCTTCCTTACCAATGCTCCCCATTTCTCAATCTTTTGTCTTTTCATAGGTGGTTCCCTCATAGATTCCACCTCATCACTACTCTCAATAATGTCAACATCCATTACCAACTGATCAATAGGCATATTTCCTTGAGAGGACAATTCATCCTCTGGTTCTTGTGGCTCCTTTTGTCCTGGCATTTGAGCCATTAAGTCCTCATAAGCATTGAGCATCTTCTCCATTCTTTCCAAATAACCCTCTTGATGATAAAAACCAACGAAAGTGGGGTCACTCTCTTTGAATTCTTGTTCCAACCTCATCAAATTACCCCATTTCCTTCTCCTCTCTTGCACAACAGTCCTTTTTGTCAAATTACTAACTATATCCTCTTCATCAAGAGGCTCATGATGTTTCACTTGTGCCCAAGGTGTCATTCTCTTTAGTGCAAGTTTCATAAACTGCTCAGGGTCACAAAACCTAGAATAAGCAATTACCATTATGTATTATTTTAACCAATTATTAATTTCATCTAAGGCTCTTTTGCCAATGGTAAAGTCAGGAACTACCCACAACCTAGGCAAAAAAGTGCCCTTTCTATGAGTTAATATATATTCTTTATCAACTAAAGTGAGCTACCAAATGAATTCAATTATGGCTAATCTCATTGGAACAAATCTTGGTAAAATGTGTGGGGGTTGAGGACACCCATATACCCTCATGACAGTAAAATTATCAAAGAAATAAAAATCCCCCTAGTTATGAGTAATGGGCCAATTATGGACAAACTACTGTGGCCTCAAAATCCTCCTCACACCTGGGATAAGTCTTTCTTTCTTTGTTCCTAACATATTTGTGATAGGTAAAACAATCCAATTTTGAAAATAAAGAAAAGAGGAATCGTAAGTGCTACTATTCCACACTTGTGTCCACTTTTGTATTGGCATAGGCATGTCGAACTCCTCTCTTTCCAATACCAATTCTTTGTCTATATTGTCCGCATTGTAGTTCAAAATCAAGTACATCAATATAGAATAATGTTTGAAATTAATGACAAAAGCATTCTTTTGGATGTCCACCAAGGCGTCATGAATGTTTTACACCAAATATCCCACATAATCATAATCTGTATTGACTTCTGGGTGTTGGATGTTCAATGCCATCATCAGAAGCTCATCTGGCACCATACTTCTCCCATCCATCCCCAACACCTTACATAATCTATAAAATGTGCACTTCATATATAAATAGAAAGTACTCAAATCAAACGACTCCTCCACATTGTCAAGAATTGGAATCAAAGACTGACTGCCAGACCTAGGATTGTATTGGGGAATTGCGTGCTTCTTCAGAACATTCTTATGATTCTCGTAATCCTTATTTTCTCTATCTAGGTCTATATCCATGCAAGTTGCACCAGATATCTAGAATGCTTCAACAAAACTGGCCCTATTGATGGTAACTAGGGCAGATTTATCCTTCTTTCAAATTACCCTAGTTATAGGGCAATATGCCTTCGCCATCTCTCTAACTAGGTCCATATCCATGTATACATTAGGCACAACTAGTTTAGCCATGTTTAAGTCCCAAGGATTAGACATGGGCACTCCCTTTACCCTGTTGTTCCAAAAGTTCGAAAACAGATAAGCGCCAGAAATATCAGGGGTCTACGGGTTTCTACACTGACTGCATGTGTCTTTCTAGGAATACTCATTCATGGACAACCCATTAGATGTCCCTAGCAACAATTCAATAAATTCTTCTGAATACTTCATCTCTCCGGTTGATTTCCTCCCTGATGCCTGAGAACTGCTGCTACTCATCACTCTACTCATCTTCTTAAAGAACACAACTTCAAATTCTACACAAATATAGCTATACCAGAGAACTTGACACCTTCACAAGTTACAACCCTAGGGCCTACAACTTGCAGTTGCAAAGAGAAAGCTACCACTCACACCATCAACACTCAGACTAAGGCTCATAAATCATTGCGAGTGTGCAAAATCCTTAACACAATCCTCCCTTTATAATTTTTTGGCCTTGAAATAACTAGTCGTCATCTCGGCCATTAATGCTAATGCATTCAGCCATTAAAACTTTAGAACTGTAAACTAGGCTATTAGTCGTAAAAACAATAACACCATAATGAGTTGTATGCAAAATTTAGAAACTATCTTAGAATGAAATTTCACTTTAGTATTTACTCAGCAAAAGGCACCAAAACAATCCACATGTAAATTCGTCATTGTCCCGACCCTTTGTTTCCATACACCTCAACAATCCCCGTCAAGTCATTAAAACACATGGCACACAGTCGTCAGCCCTCTTCTTGAAATACTGCCCATTAGAAAATCTCACAACCTAGCGACAAGCCCTTATGACTCTCTCTCCAGCTTGCAAGCTGAAAATGCTAAGCCTTCATAACCTCGGGAGCTAGTGACTGAGGGCAACTGAACCACCACTTGCCAATTCTCAACCTCAAAATGTCAAGTCCTCGTCACCGCAACAACCTAGAGATAGTGGTAACTTTAACCCTTGTCGCATACTTGCCGATATAAAACTATTTATCTCTTAACCGCTAGCACTTCACTCGCAAGCTCGTGGCTTGATCACATCTTTAGACATTTATCCTCGCGAGCTGGCGATAACCATAACACTTAACCACAAACTGTCTAGTCGCTAGCTCATGACCTAAAAACGCTAACATTAAACAAACATGAGAGCTAGCGACAATTGTATGAAATGAATTACTCGCTAACTCTCATGGTTATAATGCATGACATCAGACCAACTCGAGAGCTCGCGACCAAAGCGATTTCATTAACAATCTCCAACTCGCTAACATAAAATGCTAACACACAAAAAGCTAGAGACCTCGTGATGTAAACCCAAACCAACTTGTCTCTAGCTCGCGACTTGATCACCTCTTCAGACATTTAACCTCACGAGCTGGCGATAACCATAAAACTTAACCACAAACTATCTAGTCGCTAGCTTACGACCTAAAAATGCTAACATTAAACAAACATGAGAGCTAGCGACAACTGTATGATATGACTTACTCGCTAACTCTCACAGCTATAATGCATGACATTAGACCAACTTGAGACCTCGTGACCAAAGCAATTTCATTAACAATATCCAGATCGCGAATATAAAACGCTAACACCCAAAAAGCTAGAGACCTCACGATTCGAACCCAAACCAACACACGCTAACTTGCCACTTAAAATGTTAAACATGAAATTGATCCGTGAGTTAGAGATGAAACATAAAACATGTCTGACCAACTGTTTGACCACCCTTGACGTTGACATGGACAAATAAAGAGAGGACAACTCAGATTTTCAATGCACGACAACTAGCCAATGAATGCAAAAAACAAACACAAAAACGTAATCGCCATGAACATGACCAAAACTTGGGAAAAGAAACTTCAATAAAACTAGAGGATAAACCCATGACATGAATTGAAGCTCGACATGACTAGCCAAAAAAATTGCAGTCCTAACAGGTGTGACCCTTGAAGTCAGACACACTTTGTCTCGTCTTACCAATATGAATGGTATTGGGGATTTTTAAATTTGGACAATTTGAAGAAGGGAATATATCATATTTTAAGGCGAAGATTATGATCATAGAGGAAATTTTGAGCCTTGGAGTTGCCATTTTGGAAAAATGGAAAAAATGTTGTTCTAACATCATGTTAAGCATTTAATGTAGAAAGGTTCTAACAGTTATGCCATATAAACAATTTTATAGATCTCGTGACACAAATTGTTGCATTTCATGTTAAGCATAATGTGGAACCAATTTACCAAAGACAATATATATATTCAAGAATCAAACTTCATGTATAACTAAATATATTCTCTTAGCTCTAAGAGTCAAGACTCTAAATTTCTTAAACTAGAACTAAAATATATAGTAACAGTCAACATGTAGTTACAAACAATTGTCAAAAACTAAATTCTAATTGTTTACAAATAATTCAAATTCACAATTAAAAATATAAAATAAGTATATGTTCTGATTGACAATTTCAAGGAATACAATATAAAAAATCATCAACAACAACTATAGTTTTGTTACATGTAAATTGTAATAACTAATATGACTCAAGAAGTGTAGTATAAATACCTAAAAATTGATTGCTAATTCACCTCAGTGACTCAGTCTGGACTGAGGGACTTTGAGGCTTCTACATCTCAAATGGACACAAGATCCTGAACCTAACTAGTACTAACAAGTCCATCTTCATTCTGAGTCGGGTATTCAAAAATTTCTTCATCTTCAATTTCATGCTGACTTTGAGTTTGAGATCCATCATTTTTCTTAGCACTAGCAGTAGCACCACCAACTTTTGAAGTGTTGTATAGCCCCCATCTTTCATGCATGGAATTCTAGATTTCCAGTATTCTATCATAAGAAAAATCTCTGACATTATACTGAGTTACAAACAACCTCCAGCAAGTTTCCAAATTTTTGTCTAGTTTGTTTCTGATCTTTGATTTCAAAAGCCCTAATGCATTGAAAACTCTCTCATCTTCCACTGATCCTAATATCATTGTTTGACATAAATCAACAAGTTTGAAATATTCTAGTATTGAAGTATGTAATAATTCACTCTAATCTATCCTTCTCGAAAGCCTTGTTATTGATCCAGGTTCAAATGGATTCTCGAAGTTTTCCAACTGCTGTTTCATACACAATGCAAAGCATTTATATTGTTTTTTAAGATGATCTGAATTTAAAATTCCTTCTATTGGTTGTCCATTGCAATATGCATCTTTTGAAAATGTCAATATCAATTCGTCTAGTTTTTTATGAAACACCTTTGCGTCATTTGGATTATCTCCAAACGAATGCCAAAATTGAGGATACACACAACCCATGGCTTCAATTATTTCTTCTCAAGGAAATCTTTCACGAATCTCAGTTAAAATTTTGTATGCAATAGACTTCAAATGATCACTAACAGATTTAACAATACTGTCAAAATATTCCTTTTTAACTGGTAGTTCTCTGCCTTAATTGACCATCTTAGATTGGTGCATTGGTATCTGAAATTCTTTTACAAAGACACATAACTCATTTTTTGCATTGAAATGTAAAATAAATTCAGCATGATTCAAATCTGTAATTATTTGCCACCTAAAAGAAATTGGCCTTCACCCTGTTAGATCTTATTATAGACCATCCAGGGCCAAGCATGTCATTTTACATAGAGTTCTATACTAATTGATATACATAGTTCTATCCTGGGATTTCTTAACAAGTTTGTTCATTGAATCCAACATGGGGAGAAGACTAGCTAAAGTTAACATAGTCTCTATATCACTTAACTTATGTAAGAGATTAGGAACTTTGTCTACTGTGAGGCATTGCTCATACATTAGTCCAATCAAGGATTGATATTCTGTTAGAACTCGTTCCGCTGGTCCATGCAAGGAGATCCATCTGGTCTCAACATCCCTGAGAAGTTTGTTTCCTGTTGTTACTCCCTCAACAAAAATCTGAAATTCTGCAAAATGTTTAGGACTTTGGCAAAAGTATGAGTGGAGCTCGTGGACCAGATCTTCAACTTTTGGCACTATAGGGAAATTGCTTACAATTATATATGCTAAATTCATTCAATGGTCCATGCAAGGAATGCCAAGCATGTATGGTGCAATACTAGTTTGTAATCTTGCGCAAAGGCGGGTCCTTTGACCTTGCATTACTGCAGCTCCATCAACTCCAACACACACCAACTTCTTGGCAATTGTCAAGTCATCCATACCAGCAATTTTATTCAAAGCTTTCTTAACTTCCAAATATAAATTTTTTGCTATTGAATTTCCCCTCATTTTACAAACACAAAGTAGATGAGCTCGATAGACGTGTTCTTTTATGGTATACACATGCATATAGACCCAAGTAGTGTTATCTACGGTAGTACCTTAATCCCTAGATAATGAAATGAATTTTGAATCTTTTACACTCTCCTGTAAATTTTGGTTTTCCACCTCAGCGAGACAGTTTTCCATTTCCCATCCAACGTTTATTGACCAATGTGACATAAGATAGCGAGGAAAATTCAAAAAAGATTAATAAGTTATTAGATTTTGGGAAATCTTTCATAGGATTCCCTCTCGATAGAATTTGAAAAATAACACTCATCTGAATAGTCTTTGATAGGTTTGCATCTTTCGCTGCATGTTCAAGCCCAACCTTGATTGTATTTCCACTATTACCAATCAGTGTCATTTTGTGGTTATGCTCTTCATATTCCGCGTCATACTTAATATGAAGACATTCTTCCTTTGATTTCCATCTTACTACTGGTGTTTCCTTTCCATCTATGATATGTTTTCATAAACCTTACCAATATGATTTTCTATGGTGTCAAGCTTTAGCTACAACTTCTTCTCTCTTTTAGTTTTCCGGCTACAAATCTTACACTTGCATTTTGTTGGTTGTTCATCATTGTTTAAGACTGGTTCAATGAATGGGTACTTTTCTACCCAATCAAGCTTAAAGCTCCTTGCCATTTCCCACTCCCGCCCCATTTTTACTTTTCTTTTTCTTTTCTTCCTACCAACATCATCTTCAGTGCTAGCATTTTCATCCAAGTGAATTATCTCATTGTGGGTATCCCTTAAAACATCTTCTCTCGTGTCGGTATTTTCATCCTCATTTGACGCATTTAACTCAATGACAATCCCACCTTGTGGTGGTGGTGAGCTACTTTGAATGGCTTCTACAACTGCAAAATTTGATGGACCAGAAACTTTGTCAATTCCAAAGTAAGACTTTATGGTAGTATCTCTAAGTTTTGAGCGTTTTGATGGCCTCACAATCCCTTCACCACCCTGAGGAGTCTTACCCTTGTCTAGCCTCCCAATCCCTTCACTGCCCTGAGGATTCTTACCATTATCTGGCTTCCAATCCCTTCATCACCTTGAGGAGTCTTACCCTTGTCTAGCCTCCCAATCCCTTCACTGCCCTGAGGAGTCTCACCCTTGTCTGACATCTCAATCCCTTCACCACCCTGAGGAATTTCACCGTTGTCTGACATCTTGACCTATCACTATGAATTAAAACTAATACTATGAAGTATGAAGAAATGATTACTCACCTTTACACTTTGTCAATTCTCTAAATCAGGAATTAGGAATGCTTGGGCCTATGTTGTAGGATTGCAACTCTGGCCCTCCGCCCTACAATCAACTTCAAGGTTCCAACTCAAATTGCATAATGCGAATAGAGAGCTCCCAAATTTACTAATCAGAAATGAACAAATTGTAAGGAAGAATGTTTCAAACTTTCAATTGTATTTATATCAATCCATGATCCCATTTTTGGTAAATTCTACGGGCTTTTCAAAATGCATCTTATTGGCCCTTCGATTTGTATGTAGGTGTCATACTCTATATACATTGGAAATTTTGAATTTGGTGAAATGGATCCTTGAATGCTTATAATGTTTTATTGGCCCTTCGATTTGTATGTAGGTGTCATGCTCTATATGCATTGGAATTTGGCAAAATGGGTCCTCGAATGCTTATAATGTTTTAATTGTTATTGGCGAATTGGGTCTCATTATTCTTAACGTAAAATTTAACATTTGGTGAAATGGTTCAGCATGTGCATTGAAGATTTAATTAACTACTGGAAATAGGTCCTGGGTACAGTGTCGTGTTACTATTCTGGCGAATAAGGGAGGTGATCTAATACCCACGCTCGAGTGATTCTAGGCAAATATAACGAGCATCCACATGAAATGGTATGTGGTCAATGACCAATCTAAAATACATTGGACTGTTAACACCAAAATTTTGGGCGATTTGGCCACCATGTTGTCCAATACTATTCACCAATTCTAGGAAAATGGAATCATAGAATTTGCCAAAAGGCGAAGATTCGTCACTTAAAAACACTCTATATTTGACTCTACCATCTATTTGATTCTCAACCATTGTCTTGAATACTTTAAATCTATCTAATGCTTTAGTCTTTTCTCTTAGGAAATTAACCCAAGTCATTATAGAGTAATCATTAATAAGTAACATAAAATACCTTTCTCCTCTTAGTCCCCTTTTCCTTATATGTCCACACAGATCTATATGAATAAACTCTAAAGGTTATGATGTAGCATACTCCTTTTTTATGAATTTACTCTATGTTTTCATTCCCAACTAACATTCCTTGCACGTGTAGTATCTACAGGTTTGACAATCTTTGGTAAATCTCTCACAACCTGATTAGAACTAATATTCACCATATCAACAAAATTGACATGTCTCATTATTTTGTGCCACAACCAACATTCATTTCTTAGTGTTAACAAAAAACTACCTCCATTGTTATCCCTAACATAGTAAACATTTCCATTAGTCCTTGTACCTTTTGCAGCCAATCTTTTAGAGCTTCTTTTTCTGATTTCACATCCCGATCCCTTAAATATGACCTTATAACCATTTCTACACATCTAAATGACACTTAATAGGTTATATCTCTCACTTTTAACATAATAAACATCATTATTTTTATGCTTCCCATCAATAGAGATGCTTCCTTTTTCACAAATAGGTGCAACTTCTTCTCCTTCAAACTTAAGTAATCCACTATCATATTTTTCAAGGTTAATAAACTTGTCTCTAGGACTTGTCATATAATTTGAACATCTGGAGTTGATGATCCATGGATACCTTTGGTTCCACTTTTGTATGTAGTGTAGTCTTCACACTTACATATTTCTCACTATAATTTACATCTTTTGAACTTCTAGACCACTCATCATTCTTTTCTTCTATAGCCAATAATAAATATTTTTCATTTGATTCATTGTCATCTTCTTCTTCAGATGAGTAGGCCTTTGTTAAACAAAAATTCTTCTTCTACTTGTCTCTATCATCTCTTCTGATATCTCTATTATTTCCTCAATAATTATCATTTCCTTTGTTATCATCATTAGGTCTTCCACCATAATCTTCTTTATACATACATCTAGAAGAATAATGACCAATTCTTCCACGATTGAAATATTTTAGCGGTAATCTATCTTTGTACTTACTAATTCCTCTCTTAAACCTTCTCACAAATTTTGTTTCAATCTCATCCATGCCTTCATTATCTTCTGGTTCTTCTTGAGACTTCATTGTAGCTTTGAATGTAGTTTCCTTCCTTTCCTTTTTGATGTCATCCAATTCAGTTATCTCAAAGGTAGCGAGTGAACCAAGGAGTTGATCCTCAATATACTTATTCATGTCATGAATTTCCTCAAACATATTTCTTTGGTTTATATATTTTGGACAATTTTTCATTATCTTCCTTACAACTTCACTTTCTTCTACCATTCCACCAACACCTCTAAGAGCATTTACAATTTCATTCACTTGCTGAATATAGCCTTCAATTTTTTCATCATTAAAAATTCTCACATTCTCAAACTTGTGCTTTAGATTTGTAATCTTGGCTTGCTTTATCTTTTGATCACCTTCAAATACACTCTTCAACTTCTCCCAAATTTCTTTAGTTGACTTCACCCCTGTAAATTTTCTAAATATTGCATCATTCAAGCAAGTGACAATTATAGCTATAGCTTTTGCATTACTCTCATATGCTTTGATTTCATTCGGAGTTGTAGGACCATTCAGTGGAGCAGTATAAACCTTCTTAATGCTTTCTCAAATTTTAGCCAACATAGTTTCCAAATGATATTCCATCCTTTCTCTCTAATAAGCATAATGATGGTAAGATGAAATAATAATTATCCGGTCAACTACTAAGAGCGCGGGGGGGGGGGGGGGGCGGGGGTGGGGGGGTTGAATCAGTAGATATAAAAACTAATACAAACTTCACCAATCTCAAAAATCATTCTCTCAAAGTAAACTTAGAACTAACAATGTAATACCTCTATCAAGATAAAAACTCATAGGATAAACCAGTTGATTGTTACAACAAATTAACAGTAAACATATTCTTCATTTCTAAATGCTTCTAGTTATCATGACTTATCAAAAATAGTTAAGTAGTTTAAGTAAATCAACCATGAAAACATAACCACAAAAATGTTCACCACTTGACACAAATATTTTTGACTAGGAAACCAAAATAGTAAAAACCACATTGATATGAGACTCACAAGATGAACTCTTTTGAAGTTCACCCTATTAGGAGCCTAGCCCATTAAAGCTTTACAAAAAGTCCTGTTAAGAACTGATCCTGTTAGGAATCACCCAGTTAAGGGATTGACTACAAATGCCTTGTTAGAAGCAATACCCTATAAGGAGTAACCTCGGTAGAGGATTTGAAAATCCAATCTAATGGATCACCTTATTAGAGGATTTGAATAACACCAAGCTTGTTAGAGATTACCCGGTTAGGGGATTTCAATTCTAATGTAATTGTTAGAAAACAACAGGAGTTTGCTGATCTGTCTGAATAGCACTACACTTGCTTGATCAAATCCATTTCATGCTCTTATATGCCTTTACTCAAACTATAGATACATCATCCGGTTTGGCAACCACACTCAACTGATCTGTTCTCACTCTTTGCCAACTCATTAAACTAAACAACTTCATCAACCTTATAAACAAATCAATCAAGTCGGTAACACAACAAAAACCTAATTCTCATAGAGATTACAAACAAATCAGTTCAAGTATGACCGTTGGATTACATAGCAATCTATGCACATCAATCAAGAAAACATTGATCGCTCCTTGATCACTGCTTCATCGAACTTAGTAACTCATCACACGCTTTGCATTAGATGCAATACATTTTCTCATTCCCTAGACAAAAACCATTACAACAAGTCGCCAAAATATCTTGGCATTGTCTTCATACAATAATCATACGTGTCATAATCATTACCGCTCATCATTAGATCATAAACCAATTTAACCAATTCACCAGACTTAATCGGTTAGGGTTTATCAAAAACAACAGGTAGGGTTTACCGATTACATCAATAGATAAGTTTTACACCAGTTACCAGTTCACTCCACAAATTATTCCTACCGGTTATAGTAACAATATTACAACAATATCAACAATATCATTATCGGTTAATTGACATCGATGACAACATAACATATCATTAATGCAATCCTCATGCAAATGCCAACAATCTCCCCCTTTGGCATTGATGGCAATACAAATATCAATACCATTGATTGCTACATGATTGTGAGTAGGAATCCTAGTTTACATTACCAAGTATTCACCATGCTCTCCATGTCTTCATCTTGTCACTGGTTCTCCTTCCCATAATCACATAATTCTTCTCCCCCTTTGACAACAATGCCAAATTGAAAGTAAAACATGTAATGTCAAATTTCATTATGCATCATCAACAATTTGCAACATTGATGCTCCCCCTATGGATTAAATCCACTTCTACACCAATCCTTCTGTAAAATTCTGCAAGTAGCTCCAGAATTGATGTAATCTACATCATACTTAACTGACTTCATGAAGATGGACAACCCATAACTGACTTCTAAGATACTCAAAAGTAGTCTTAGGCAGAGGTTTAGTAAAAATATCTGCAAGCTGTTCCTTGGTAGAAACATGCTCTAAGATCACATCTTTACTCTGTACTTTTTCCCTCAAGAAATGATACTTCAATTCAATATGCTTGGTTCGTGTGTGCAAAATAGGGTTTTCAGAAATATTTATGGCACTTGTATTATCACATAAAATCTTTATAGGTTATGAAATCTTCATCTTAAAACCTTCCAAAATGTGCCTCATCCATATAGCCCGTGTACAATTCATGTAAGCTGCAACATACTCAGCTTCAGAAGTAGATTGTGAAGTACAACTCTTCTTCTTACTATTCCATGAAACAAGTCTTCCTCCAAGAAAAAATGCTCCATCGGTTGTGCTTTTCCAGTCATCAACATTTCCTGCCCAATCTGCATCTGTGTACACCTTCAAGTCAAAATTTCCTCCATATGGATACCATAACCCATAATCAATAGTACCTTTCAAGTATCTAAAAATTATTTTGGTTGCTATCAGATGTGTTTCCTTAGGATTCTTCTAGAATCTAACAACTATGCCAACTGCATGAGCTATGTTTGGATTGTTGTGAACAACATAGTGCAATTTCCTAATCATTGACTTGTATTCCTTCTCATCAATAGATTTTGACTCATCTTCCTTAGAAAAATTACAACCTATAACCATAGGTGTCCCAACTGGTTTATTTCTCCCACTAAAGACATTTCAAACTCATTTTTATTTCATCTGCAAAACTGTTGCTCATGTCATCATTACCTCCAATTATGATATCATCAACAAATACTTCGTTGACTAGTATTTTATCTCCTTCATATTTGAGATAAATGTTACTATCGTCACTGGTTCTTAGAAAGCCTATCTTCATCAAATGTGTATGAAGCCTTTCATACCACACTCTCGATGCCTTCTTTAATCCATATAGCACTTTATGAAATCTGCATACCATGTCTTTCTTAAGTCAGAGCATAACCATCTAGTTGCTCAATGTATACTTCTTCTTCTAGTATCCCATTAAAAAAATGCAGACTTCACAGCCATCTAGTATACCTTGAATTTCTTGTGTGCTGCAAATGCAAGTAAAGTTCTGACACCTTCCAGTCTTTCCACTGTTGCAAAAGTCTCACCATAGTCTTCTCCTTCCTCTTGTGCATAACCTTTGCAAACCAACCTAGCTTTGTTGTGAACTACAACATCATCTTCATTCAACTTGTTCCTAAATAACCACTTAGTACCTATCACATTTTTATTTACTGGTTAGGGCACTAGGGTCCATGCGTTGTCCTTCTCAATTTGATCTAATTCTTCCTCCATAGCTTTAACCCAATGATCATCATCAAATGCTTCCTTAGCAGTTCTTGGTTCAATAGTGGAGATCATGCAAGAATTCTCTTTGATTTTTCTTTTGGTTAGTACTCTAGCATCCTTATCCCCAATAATCTATTCAGGATTGTGATTCAGTCTGACATATCTTGGAATGACATGATCATTATCTTCAGGTTCAACTTCTTCATTAGCATCATATTCTTTTGAATTTATCTATTTTGGTTGATCTGGTACATCAATATTTGCTTTGTCGGTTTCATATTTCACAGTTTGTGTTTCCAAAAATAAAATGAAAGGATCTTCATCCTTTTTCTCTGAACTGGTTTCCTTTGAGACTTCAAGATTTTTATCCACGCGAACATCAACACTCTCAATAATTCTTCGTGTCCAGTTGTTAAAACACTTGTAGGCCTTACTCTTGGTGGAATAGGCAAGAAATATACCTTCATCACTTTTAGCCTCAAATTTGTTAATATAATCCCCTCTCTCAATAAAAAATTTGCTTCCAAATATTCTGAAATAACTTACATCAAGTGATCTACCATACCAATATTCATAAGGAGTCTTGTCCTTACCTTTCTTTACCAGAATCTAGTTCATAGTGTAGATAGCTATGCTAACAGCTTCTCTCCAGAAATTTTTCACTACACCTCCTTGTATCAACATTGTCCTAGCAGCTTCAACAACTGACCGGTTGTTTCTCTCTGTGGTACCATTCTACTATGGTGTCGTAGGTACAGAAAGCTGTCGTTTGATACCATTTTCTTGACAATCCCTTGTTAATTCCTCATAAGTAAATTCACCGCCTTGATCTGTCTTCAGACAGTTTATCTTCTTACCGCTCTCTTTCTCAGCTAAGGCCCTGAATGCCTTGAAATTACCAAAAGCTTCAGTCTTATGCTTCAAGAATGTGACCCACATCATCATTGAGCAATCATCAGTGAAGATCATAAAATATCTGTCACCTTGAATACTTTTTGTTCTTATTGGCCCACAAAGATCTGTATGAACCAAATCTAACAAATGTTCCGCTGAAAATATTTTCTCTTGAAAGTTGAGGATGTCATCTTTCTCAACTGACATTCTTTGCATAGAGAATTAACCGGGTTGTCTAACTGAGGCAATCCTCTCACTGTCTTGGACTTACTCACTTTAACAATGTTATCAAAGTTTATATGACAAAATCTCCTATGCCAAAGCCAACTATTATCTATCTTTCCAATTAAACAATTGCCGACTTTAGGATTAAGGTGAAACAAGTTACCTTTAGTTTGCTTCCTGGTTGCAATCGGTTCACATTTATTACCATAGATTTTGCACATACCATTTTTAAACTCTAATGGGTATCCTCTATCATTGAGTTATGCCACACTCAAAAGATTATGCTTTAAACCTTCAACCCAGTAGACATCATCTGCACTACTCTTTCCATTAAGAGAAATAGTTCCCTTACCTTTAACCATGCAGGGCGAGTCATTACGAAATCTTACAACTCCGACATCAAATTCCTTTAGAGAAAGAAATTTGCTTCGATCACCGGTCATGTGATGTGAAAAACCACTAAACTCTAATGGGTATCCTCTGTCATTGAGTTGTGCCACACTCAAAAGATTATGCTTTAAACTTTCAACCCAGTAGACATCATCTGCACTACTCTTTCCATTAAGAGAAATAGTTCCCTTACCTTTAACCATGCAGGGTGAGTCATTACGAAATCTTACAACTCCACCATCAAATTCCTTCAGAGAAAGAAATTTGCTCCGATCACTGGTCATGTGATGTGAAAAACCACTATCAATGATCCAATCATCAGAGTTATCCATCCTAGATACTAATGCCTTATGGTCTGACATCTCTTCTTTCATGGCTACAAACACAATGTCTTCATTAGAATCACCATCAGATTCCTCATTAGTGATACCCCCATCAACAACAATAAGACAATCTCTTTTGCCTTTACCCTTATACTTCTTGAATTTCTCTCATTTGTGCTTATTATCATCATTAGAACAATTAGTAGTAATGTATCCAATCTTGTTGCATGCAAAACATTTCAAACGTAATTTGCCTCTATAATTACCTGTACCTCTAGGCAACCGCTTGGCCAACAATGCTTCAAGCTCAACTAAACTATCTTCATCATCAGCTTCGCTGCTGGATCTGGACTCATAACTGTGACTGACATCTCTACTTTTCCTCATAGATGGGTTAGAAACAAAAGCTCTAAATGCAGACTCAGATTTTTGTACACTACTATCATAACCATTTAATTCAAAAGTAGTAAGCTTGCCAATGATGGAGTCAAGAGTTACCTTAGTTTTGTCAATAGATTTCAGCTCCTAAATAGCTACAACTCGGATAGCGTAGACTGGTAGAAGGTTTCTCAGTACCTTACTGATCATTGTGGAATCTTCCACTTTACCTCCTACACTCTTAATTTCACCAACTATCTCTTTTATCCTTTGACCATACTACTGGATATTCTCACCTTTAGCCATCCGCATGTCATCAAAATTTCCTCTTAGATTCTCTTCTTTAGCAATCTTAACATGTTCATCACCGCTATAAATCTCTTCAAGTTTTTTCCATACCTCATATGTAGTTTCAAGACTATGAACATCTACATACTCTACATCAGACAAAGAACTGATAATAGCCTCCAATGCTTGATGATTTTCTTGTTGCTCTTTCTTCTGATCATCAGTCAACATCCGAGTAGGTGCAACATACTCAGTATCAACATGTTCCCAATACTGACTTTCCAGACTCTTGATGTAAATTTTCATTCCATCACTCCATATCCTGTAGTTCTATTTATTAAACTTCGAACCTTCCTTCTTCACCATGATCTGTAAGATCTTTAACTCAAGCTATTAGGCTTAGACCTTAGAGGACCTATAGTGCTCTGATACCAATTGATGGTATGATGAAAGAATAATTATCCGGTCAACTACTGAGAGGGGGGGGGGTGAATTAGTAGATAGAAAAACTAATACAAACTTCAGCAATCTCTTGACTGTTATAACAAATTAACAATAAACAACTTCTTCATTTCTCAATGCTTCCGGTTATCATGACTTATCAAAAATAGTTAAGTAGTTTAAGTAAATCAACCTTGAAAACATAACCACAAAAAAATTCACCACTTGACACAAATATTTTGTTAGGATTCCCAAAGATACTAAGAGGGGGGGTGAATCATTATCTAACCGGTAAGATAATTTTCTCAACTTATAACATGAAAAATATATTAAAACTGTGTATCGGTAAACCAGAAATAATGCAACAAATAAGAACAACAACCACAACATGAAAAACACACCATAACACAATCTTTTAACGAGGAAACCCGGTGTGGGAAAAACCTCACTGGGATTTGTGACCCACAATATTCACTTACTGGCCAATAAGAGAATATTACTGCTTACAATAGGGGCTTGTACATGCAGGAAGGCCAAGTGCCTAGAGCTCACTGCTCAGTTACAAAAGAAGTCACAATGACTTACAAAAATGGATTATACTAATCCAATGTCTTGTACTGCTTCAGATCAGCATTTGCTATGCCAGATTCAATACCGGTTTAAGCTTTGCAATATACATAAACCCTTATCCAATAATTCACATATTAGGTCTGCTACCTTCTTTTCATACTTCACATTATACACCACACCTAAATGATCTACAATGATCTCATACATATATGAGTCATATTACAATCCGCCATGTCGGCTTACAAAAGATTTTATAATTAATTACAAAATACATTTATATAAAATTCCTGTCGGCCAGGGTGTCGGTAATCTTCCTTTTGGGTGTCGGTGATCTATATGCCAGTGTAGAGTCTGCTGGTGCCAGTGCCTATGTCTTCCTACTGGTATCACATGATTGTAAGGTTGCCATCAATGAAAATACCTTCAATCACCTACAATTTCTCATTGGAGTGTGCATTTGCCAACAATCTCCCCCTTGGGCATTGATGGCAACACCCATGAGGAAAATCAAAAAGTGTCCAAAATGATGTCCAAAAAGAATCTGCCAAAATTGTCTTACCAAATCTGTGTGCCCAAAAATGTATGCTCCCCCTAAGCTGATGATGTCCTGTTCTGATCATTTTTCTCATTGCACTACTCCCCCTTTGACATCAATGACAAAGGTTGTCATTCGCTGTTAGTGGAGTGTGGTTCTTGCCTAGATTTTTGTAACCGGTGGGTTACAATCTGGAATATATCTGCCAAAATAAAATTTAAACTGTCGTTGAATCTTTTGCTATCCTGTAATGCCTCTTGTGTTCTCTGAATTGTATCAGTGAGTATGTGCATTTGCTCTTCCGGTGTCTTAAGTCCGAGAACCAGAGCCTCAGAGATTTCTTTTCTCAAAGAAATGAGGTAATCTAGTTTAGGACCAAGTTTACATTTTAAGCTCTTTGCCTTATCCTTTATTCTCTCTTTATCCTTTTCTAACTTCTCAATTTTCTCTTCAAGATCTGCAATTTTCTTTTCTATTTCCAAAAATGAATCTGATGTGCCTATTAGATTGTCAACAATATTGTAAATCTCAGTTTGTGTTTTGTTGATCTCTGAATCTATGTCCTGTGTCAAGATGTCAGTTTTGCAAATATCCTTGTACATTTTCTTAAAATCCAAAATTGATTCTCCTAGTGCCGGTAATAAGGTTTCTATTTGTTCCTTATTCTTCTTCACTATTTCCTCAAATAATTTCTCTTTCTCCTTAATAATCCTCTCTTTGAATGTGTTTTCATTTATTTGACCAACTGTCAAAATGTTACCGATGATGAATGTAGACAATGTGTCTAGTTGACCTAAAGAATCTTTATTATCCATAATGCACTTGGGTGCTACCAATTTGAGAATAGGAATTGTGTCATCGATAGCCTTATAGGCTTGTGTATTACATTATGTGATTTTCTTTATTGAGTCCAGTAAGACCTCTGTCACATTTGTAGGCTGGAATTCTGCTATTGATGTCCCAGATGTCTGCCCAACTGTTTTCACAATATCCATGTTTCCGGTTGTAGTGATAACCTTGCTTGTTTTGACCTCTGGTAGGTCAGTTTGTGTTTGCATTTCTATTAGCAAAGGTTTAGGCTTTTTGGTTTTAGCCGATGGCACTATCTCGGTCTAAATCTGTGTCTCAACCTATTTCTGTTCTGGTTTCTCCATATGTGTCTTAGAAGGTTTCTCCATCTGTGTCTCAGAAGGTTTCTCTGAGCTCTCAACTGTCGGTTTCTCAGATGTAGTCTCTGTATGCACTTTCGGTTTCTTAGTTTGTACCTCTACACTGTCCATTTCTGATTATTCTAATATTTTACCAGTGGTGTCTTCTGTTAGTTGCTCTGTTTGAGTAGGTTTTTCTATGCTTATGTTTACAGTATCATTGACCTCAACCTCAACATCTGCAGCCGGTGGCTTAGTAGCCACATCTTTCCTTTTATCCTCAGTGGTTTCTCTGTCAACCACAACATTTACTTCTTGTGTGTCTATATTCATAGTGTACAAAATTTTGGACTCATGATTTGTATCCTCTAGTGGAGTTTCCATACTCTTAGTAGCCGGTTGATTGTCTATAGTTTCTACCGGTGGAGTATCCGAAGGAGGTGGGGGTAAGTTATCAGTTATCTTTAGGCTTGGAGGTCCACCTACCTTACCTTTCCCCTTATCCTTGTCCTTTTGGTATACCCTGATGGTCTTAGGTCTTAGTAGCTCTTCTTTTTTCTCTTTTTCAACAAAGAATATGTCCCATTGGTCTGCAGTTTCTTCTGTTATCTCATTCACTCTTCCTGCCATCAGTGCTACATGTTGGTGAGTAGTTGAAAATACTATCCGGTTGGCCTCACTGATTAATTTATCTATCTCATCAGGTGAGTTTACTAGATGCACTGTAGGTAATTTTTCAATTTTTATCTTCTTGTCCAACTCAACAATAGCTACCCTTCTAGCTTCAAGTCTTTTGTACAAATCATTGGGTATTTCATCAACATTTTCCATCAAAAATTTCTTGTATATATCCAAGTGTAAAATTACACTATTTTCTATGCTTTCTTTGTCATCAGTGAAAAGTGTGTTGTACAGTTGGCTAATGTTTTTCAACTTTCCATCTTCTGTTATTTCACTAAGGAGTTTATCCAGTGGAGCAATATCTTGTTTTACCTTCTTCTTCTTAGGGGTCAACTTCTTAACTGGAGGTCTCACTGCTTGTTGCTTTTTTCTTGTTTTTCTAGGAGTGGGTGAGGGTACCGGTGAGGGTTTTCTTTTCCTTTCTACCCTTTTGAATACCATTGGCATATCACTCTCAGAGGAAGTTGTAACCGGTGAAAGATGAGTTTTCGGTTGAAGTCCTTCCAACTCACTTTCTTTGATACCAGTTTGTTTCAACACATCTTCCTTAAGTGCTTTTGCTTGTCTAGTGCCTTTCCTTACTGTTTGTTCAACTTTCTTGACTCTTTTCCTAGACTGAATACCACTTTCTATTGTTTCAGCACTGCCAAATACTTTCTCAGAGGGTTATTTTGGTGCTTCAAGGAGGGCTTTTGCATAAGTTTCAATAATGTTATCATCTATTTCATATCCCATTTCAGTTACCCAGATTGTCCTAGGGACAACTGCCTCCATCCAGATTTAATCCTTTTTAATTACAAAGCATATTTCCTTCTAATATTTATCTACAATTGCTTGTGATAGTCTTATTCTTGTCTTCATTGCTTGAAAGTGCTCGTTTATGTTTTTCTCTCTGTTTTCTCCCATATTGTTTAATAGATCCAATAGTTTCTTTCCTACCGGTATATCAAATCCAAAATCTTTTCTACTAATACTGTGTACTTGCTTAGTAATGTACAACATTAAGCATACAAGCAAACTTCTAAATCTAAAGGTTCCTTTCTTATCTCCTTTGATCTTTTTTAGATTGTCTATCAATTCATCTTTGAGCCATTCACACACATCTATTCTAGCATTATCATTGACCATGTCATATGCACTTTTAATACATAGGCTAGATATTGAGTTCAACCTATTTGCATGCGTAGCTTTACAGCCTATGATCATACTGATGAATCTGACATTTATGTCCTTCATATCATTTACCCTTAGAGACCTTTTGTCAAATGTTGCGCCGGTTAGATCCATCACTGTGTCATTTGAGACTCTTTTAGTTCTGTAAGGTCTTCTACCAGTGGAAGGTAACCCTGTTACTGCTTTAACGGCTTCTTTGGTGATCTTATGAATTGAATCCAACCAAAAGAATTCACCATGGACTCTACTTAGGACTATTCTTATCACATCTTCAGGAAAATTAGGAATGCTTTCTACTACCTTGTGTTCCAGTTTGATATTGCCATTTTCATCACAAATCATAGTTCTATACATTTTCTTGATTTCATCATCTCCTAATTCCTCTATATGACAGTGTATGTATATTCTAGGATCTTCAACATGTACTACTCCTTTAGGAATTTGAGAGAATGCACCTATGTTATCATCTTTCTTAGCTATTTCGGGAACAAGCTTGAATACAGGTCTAGGGCACTTGATAACCTCAATTACAGTAGGATTTGCTATAAATTTAGGAACAAAGGAGGATTCCATATTTATAAATACCTCAATCTACCTTAGGGATGAGTGCTTGGATGAACTGCGTCACTTCTTCACTAAGAATGCCTTCGCTCAGGAATTTTCGTGCTCTCGAAGATTTGAATACTTGGTGAATAAAAAAGAGCCAAAACACTTGCTTTATAATGTTTTTTTCTCCAACTACCGCATTTAATGCTTGTCGGTTATGTCTCAACTTAACTCATATGCCGGTAAAGAAGTAATTCAACTTCTCACCATCAACCAAGGGTATAATAGCATATTTTTCAATTTGTTGCTAAACCCCCAAAGGATTTTCCTTCAGTTAGATGAAGAGTCTCCTGTCGGTGGAGTGTTACTCTATTCTACTGGTGGAGGAGTATTCCCATCAACATTCTGATCTAACTTTCTGATCCATTGTTTTGAGAACTCTTGCTTTACCTCTTCAACCTTTTCTTTACCTTTTAAACTAGGACCTTTGTTATTTGCCGGTGGGGTCTTACTTCTACAAAAATTTTCAATATGTCCAATCTTGTTACAAGCATAACAAGTCACATTCTTTTTTTGAATATCTTTTCTATATCCTATGCCAATATGTGTTCTACATTGATTAGATAGGTGTCCAAATCTTCCACAAACATAACATCTTACATTCATTCTGCAATTTTTTGAATTATGACCAACTTTGTTGCATTTAGAACATTGACCGGTGGGTGTATTAGTGTTCTGATAATTTCTAGATCTACACTGATTTGCTCTATGACCATATTTTTTACAGTTAAAGCATTTCCCATTAAATTTGTAAGCATTAGGTTGTCTTACCAGTTTGCTATGATCATGATTGTTTGCAGTACCGAAGCTTTAACCAACTTCAAAGCCAAGGCCATTTGTATCACCATTAGGTTTCTGATTCTTCAGCATGTCAACAAGTTCTTTTGAACTTTTCTTGAATTTCTCCTTGTGTTGATTTGCAACAGTCAGTTCATTCTCCAAGATTCCTTTTTGTCTCATGAGTTCAGTTTTGTCATTTTGTGTATGCATCAAGTCTGTCTTCAACATATCATTTTCATGATTGAGTCTTGTGTTTTCATTTCCAACATCATTTAGTCTTCTAGCCAAATCATCTTCATTCTTCTTTCTATCTTCAATTTCTTTACAAAATCTCATAGTCATATCTTGCATCTCATTCTTCATTGGACAATTATCTTGTCTCAGTTGGTTCACCAGATCATTAAGAGTTTCCTTTTCATCTTCCTCATTCTGTATCTTCTCACAAAGTTATCTTCTTTTATTCCTTTCTATAGTGAAAATTTCTTGAAGTCCTCGAATAATATCCTAAGCAGCCTTCAGATCATCTTCAAGTTTGATATTCTTTACTTTTTCTGCATCACAGTCTGAAAGAGTTGTTTCCAATTGATTTCTCAAATTTTCCATCTCTACCGGTGTCAAGATCTTCCTCAAGTTGTTAGGCTTTTGAAAATAGAGGACCAGGCTCTTATACCAATTGTTAGAATTCCCAAAGATACCGAGAGGAGGGGGGGGGGGTGGTGAATCAGTATCTGACCCATAAGATAATTTTCTTAACTTATAACATGAAAAACATATTAAAACTATGTACCGATAAACCAGTAATAATGCATCAAATAAGAACAACAACCACAACATGAAAAGCACACCATAACATAATATTTTAAAGAGGAAACCGGTGTGGGAAAAACCTCGGTGGGATTTGTGACCCACAATATTCACTTACTAGCCAATAAGAGAATATTATTGCTTACAATAGGGGCTTGCACATGCAGGAAGGCCAAGTGCCTAGAGCTCACTGCTCAGTTACAAAATAAGTCACACTGACTTACAAAAATGGATTATACTAATCCAATGTCTTGTATTGCTTCAGATCAGCATCTGTTATGCCAAATTCAGTACCGGTTTAAGCTCTGCAATATACATAAACCCTTATCCAATAATTCACATATTAGGTCTTCTAACTTCTTTTCATACTTCGCATTATACACCACACCTAAATGATCTAAAATGATCTCATACATATATGAGTCATATTACAATCCACCATGTCGGCTTACAAAAGATTTTACAATTAATTACAAAATACATTTATACAAAATTCCTATCGGCTAGGGTTCCAGTAATCTTCCTTTTGGGTGTCGGTGATTTGTATGTCGGTGTAGAGTCTGTCAGTGTCGGTGCCTATGTTTGCCTATCGATATCACATGATTGTAAGGTTGCCATCAATGACAATACCTTCAATCACCTACAATTTCTCATTGGAGTGTGCATTTGCCAACATATTTTTGATGTGGAAACCAAAATAGGTAAAAACCACGGTGAGATGAGACTCACAAGATAACTATCTGAACTCTTCTGAAGTTCACCCTATTAGGATCCTAGCCTATTAAACCTTTACAAAAAGTCCTGTTAAGAACTGATCCTATTAGGAATCACTCGGTTAAGGGATTGACTACAAATGGCTTGTTAGAAGCAATACCCTATAAGGAGTAACCTTGGTAGAGGATTTGAAAATCCAATCTGATGGATCACCTTGTTAGAGGATTTGAATAACACCAAACTTGTTAGAGCTTACCTGGTTAGGGGATTTCAAATCTGCTGTAATTGTTAGAAAACAACATGATTTTGCTGATCTATCTAAATAGCACTACATTTGCTTGATCAGATCCATTTCATGCTCCTATCTTCCTTTACTCAAACTACAGATACATCATCTGGTTTGGCAACTGCACACTCAATTAATCTATGCTCACTCTTTTCCAACTCATTAAACTAAACAACTTCATCGACCTTATAAACAAATCAATCAGGTTGGCAACACAACAAAAACCTAATTCTCATAGAGATTAAAAACAAATCGGTTCAAGTATGAGTGTTGGATTACATAGAAATCTCTACATATCAATCAAGTAAACCTTGATCGCTCTTTTATCACCACTTCATCAAACTTAGTAACTCATCATGCGCTTTGTATTAGATGCAATACATTTGCTCATTCCCTAGACAAAAACCGTTATAACAACTCACCAAAATATCTTGGAATTGTCTTCATACAATAATCGTATGTGTCATAATCATTACTGCTCATCATCAGATCATAAACCAATATAACCAATTCACCAGACTTAATTGGTTAGGGTTTATGAAAAACAACAGGTAGGGTTTACCAGTTACATCAATAGATAAGGTTTACGTCGGTTACCGGTTCACTCCACAAATTCTTCCTACTGGTTACAGTAACAATATTACAATAATATCAACAATATCATTAGTGGTTAATTGACATCAATGACAACATAACATATCATTAATGCAATCTTCATGTAAATGCCAACATATAATTTGTGCCATCAAAATTTGGAGCCTTAAATGTGTAGTCCTATGCCATCTCAAACCTTCCCCAAGTAGTTAAGATTCTCAAGAGGAAACTTTCTTTGATACCAATTGTTGAACACACCACATGATTGAGAGGGGGGTGAATCAATTTGGAGAACTTAGTTTTCAAATCCTTAAACTTTAAACCTTAGTTATATAATCACATTAGTAATAAATCATGAAAGCACCAAGCACATAAAAAATATGATAACCAAATTTATGTGTAAAACCCAAGCAGGGAAAAATCACGGTGAGATTAAAACTCACAATATGAATATAATTTATTAAAATGTTGCCTCTATCCAACTCACTGCTCCTAAGAGGAAATGTAGAACTAAGGTGCACAACCTGAGGGAAATATACAAATGACTTGCAAAATTGAAACACATTGTCTCAAGAAAAGATGCAAAAAGCTTCCAAGAGATTCATTTTCTTTTGATAGAGAAAGTAATAGCTAAATTGATAGAAATAAGATCTCTTGATCAAAAATTATCATTGTACCATTGTGTCAAGTGACCAAGATCATGGAAAATACCTCTAAGTTCAAACTCTATCTCAAAACATTGTCATAAAAAAGATATTATCATCAAATCTCTTCACAACTAACTTTCATGCAGCCTTAACATCAAATTTGCCTGCAAATAATAAACTTCTACTACTTGCCAATTCACACTCCTTCCATACCATCAATGATGCATTTGCACTCTATTATATACAATTTAAACATTAATACCCTTAACTAGGTTGACCATAAATAAAATGAACAATATCACATTAATTTGGCCACTTGGACCAATGACAACTATTATGGTCCACTCTACGAGATAAAGAGGACCCAAAAACATCATATCACATCCATCTAAGTCGATCCCAACAAACCACACGTTAAAAAATCCTCCAAAGTTAGTATGAAATGAAATATGTAGATAAACATTCAAGCATGTTAACTAGTCTACCCATAACTATCCTCCAATACAAATTACACAATGCAGATCTTCACACACCATGGTGAGATCCAAAGAACTAAGAAAAATCATTCTCCAAAGAAAACCCAGACCAAAAGAATGTGATCCAAGTAGGATACATCACTACTATTAATAAAAAACCAGACTAGATGACAATACAAAACTTTGAACATCATAAAATCATTTGCCAATTAAAACATCATCTAAAAACTAAACTAGAATACTGCACATACTAGAAGAACAAGTCCTCTAAATAGTAGCACTTAAATCCACATATCTGAAAACCACCAGATAATCTTTGTACCTATCCCAATAGACAACCTACGTATCAGAGACAACAACACCCAATTATACCATCTGAGAAATAGAGGACTTGGAAAACTGATAGTGCAATATACACATACCATAAACATTGTATCAAAAACCATAACACACAATATTCAATACAACTTGATATTAATATACTGCATAAATACAACTTGACATCAATGAGAACACAAGATAGGTTGATATCAATGACAAGATAACATAACAAATTAAGTTCCAACAAATATCTGGGCAACCATAAAAAAGATTTGTGGTATAAATAGAAAGACAAAAGTACTGGGTGCTATAGTCCTCAAGTTTTGAGTACTTCAAAGTCTAGAAATGTTTGTCGTAGTCTACTCTATCTTTCTATACCATTGTTGTAGTTTGAATCCTTCATATCTACAATTACACATATGAAAGAGGAGAAAAAGTTGTGTTGTATAGGATCTTGCCTTAGTCAAAACCAATGTTGGTGTTCCCACCTCTACAATAGTGTGAGGAGCTCCATCATACTAAAATATCAAAATATGTAATAAACATAAACTAATCTAACTTGATCAAAGACAAAATAATAGAGACAATATTTTATTTTAATCAATAGAAAGGTTTGAATACATAAGCCTCAAAAGGATAGCAATACATTTGTAAATTATATCCTTACAAGTATACCAAATGGTTAATTACATTAAGTACATAAAAGATACAAACCTGACATTCAATTCAGACATGCAACCTTCATATGCTAATGCCCCAAATGAGGACATCATTGGTTAGATTTACCAACCAACCATGAAGCATATGCTTCCATGAAATCCTTCAAATGAAGAATACCTGAATTTTTATGAGAGTTCCTAGAAGTTTGGAATCGATAGGAGTGATAGAATTTGAGACATCATGATATATATAGGATTCTACGTGCATAGAAAAATTCTAATGCATCAATATCATGATATGGTAGAGAGAAAGACCAACAACTAAATAGTAAACATTTACTAATGATTAACAAGCTTTAGCCAAAGAACATTTTAAGTTGACTATCAATAAGTAGGTTTGAATTAGAAATTACTATAAGGAGGGGACTCACTACTCTCAATACAATGGGGTCTTAAGGAGCAAGTAGCCCTCAATTATCTCAATGTTAAAATGCTCAAGTGAACTAATAAAGAAAAGATAAGAAACTAGATTTTATGTTAAGTATAACAAAGAGTGTGAAACTTAAATTTCTTAATATAGATTGTAATATCAAATGAGTTCGCTCTTAGCCTTAGACTACAGTGCACTATGATGATGTTTGCATGACTATATGTTCATCTACATAGAAAGAGCTATAGAGCTACTAAAGAGAAGATCTTAATCCACCAGACTTGTTCACTTACATACATGGAGATGGGAAAAATATTGGGGGTTGTATAGGGATTTGCCTTAATCAAATCCATATTTCAGTGTTTCCACCTCCAGGGACAACTAGACAAGATCAACAAACATAAAATGAAATAGTTATTTTATAGTAAAAAATAAAGCCCACTATGGAGGAGAATCCCTATCATTATAAAAAGATAATAGGTGATATCATATGATAATAATAGATAAGATTGTTAAATGACATGCAACATAACATTACCAACAACCATGGCTCCCCTCTTAAGACTATAGACATGATAACTTGCAAGTAGAGGAGTCTTGACTATTGTAAGTTTCCAAGAGATGAGAGAATTTTGATAAAGCTTCACTATGAGAGAGATAGAGATCAAGACAAGTTGAGGAAGATTATCCAAGAATGTCAAAATGAGGAAGGATGAGAGTTTTGCTACTTGAAATGGACAAGAATAGTCGTTACAAGAATATTTAACCACCATGACATGTGTCAAGGAAAAATCACATGAAATATTCTCATTTGAATCTCAATATATATTGAGACATTAGTGCACTATGCAAACATCTATGCATCACGATATTGTTTAACCAATATTTCCTAAAAATTAAAACATAGGTTGCTAATGCTTTATCATTACCACATCAGAATCGTGAAATCCTTATCATATGTTTTTTCATAAATGTATTGGGTGCAATGTGTAAGTGTAAAATTGGCACAAGATACTATTTGTGACACTAGATTTTCCCCCACTTTATTGAGATAATCATTCAAATAGATAAACTAACCAAAAGTAGTTGAAAAGACATATAACATTAATTGAAAAAAATGCATTTATTATATTAAAAAGCATACTATAGAGGACATAGAGGTTGGCCAGGAAAACTCGAATTATGTTCCCAATGTTTGATCTTGGTGAAAAACTACAACATCTGACATGAAATCTAGATTCTACAAAATCAAAACTTATGAATTCCAAAAAAAAAAGAAGAAGCTACCATGGTGAGAAGAATGCTTAAAAGAAAGATGCGTTGACTCAAAAAAAAAATTCTAATGAAGAGGTGAATATATCCCCCTTTGGATTTTTTCCCTCAGCCAAGAGGGTTGAAACAAGAAGGTAGAGTATTCAGAATCAACTATGACACAAAATTAAAAAATCGGCAAAAAAGTGACTATATACTCCAAAAGTGGGCCCAGTAGGGGTCATTTTCACTATTTATAATAAGGACATTTGTTCCATTTTTTATAAATCCTCAACAAATATGCCTCACAAATGAGATTTTCAATTACCACACATGGAGGAGTTGTGGTCCATGATGGAGAGTGATGAGTGCCTAGATGATATAGGCTAAATTTTTCTAATTTTGTCTTTATTTGATGCTTAATTTTTGTAGGTTATGAAAACTTGTGTTGTGCAGGCATCTTGTTGGTGCACTAGCATCTACCTGACACACTGGCATCCACCTTGTATGTTGGAGTCTAAGGAGCATGTTGTTGTTTGTTGGATGTGCTAGTGTCCCATGGGTACACTATGGTCCCTTTAGCATTCCCAACTGATTGCCAAATTGTCTCTATAAATTTTCAATCTTTAATGTTCAGGATTCTTAGATCAGTGGCCAATGAACAAGAGATAATAGTTTATTCTCCTGTACACTTTAGGCTTTACTAGACCTAGGGGGTATTGATTATTAAAATATTAAATTGATTCATCCCTCACTTCAACAAGATATTATCAAAGTATATTGTTCTCACACTTGTATTAAGGTCTAAATGATCCTACCATAGATTAGTTAGATCCTTAATAACTTGTCTTATTCAACACCTTGAGAACACATAATAACTTGAATACATTAACAAAATGTAATAAATGTTTGTTTTTATTATAGGGTTTTGAGAATCTAGGTTTTGGACAAAAAAAAATTCACAGATCGATCCTATCCAAGGTGATAGAGTCAAATACTACATGCAAGTGATTTTTTCTAACAACCAAAGTTAATTCTAGAGGATTGATTATTTTAATACAATAATATGTCTAGAAAAGGGTATTATTTGCAACTCTACTTAAGGATCTCTCAACACAATATATATTCCCCCATACCTTTTTCAAAGAATATTTAATCTATTACTTAAATAGAAGCAATAAAAAAGATACACCATATAACAAATGTATACTAATAAGATTAGAAACCCTTGATCTCTTCACTTAAAAGAAAAAAAACACATATTCAAGGAGAAAATAAAAAATAACACACACATAAAGTATTTTTCATATTAGGTTTTGTAGCACTGTAAATTGTACACCTTTAGTTCTAAAGGTTGCCCAATTTTATGCTCTCCTAACACTGATTTTAGTATTTCACATTCCTCTATGTATTACAAGACCTTTATTAATTTAAATTAATTAATTAAATTCAATATTATGAATCTTATTTCACTTTATTACATCAACACTTTACTATTTGGGCCCTTATTTTAAGGCATACCCTTTATCCTTTATTATTTTAATTTATTATGAGTCCTAACCTATTTCAAATATCAAGACATGTTTCCCCCATCTAAATATTATAACCTTTCATACAAATACATTTCTAGCATTAAGGTTCGATTATTTCGCATCCCTAAAAATTTGGGCCTATTTTGTGAGCTCAGGGTCACCCCAAGCTCCATTGATTAATGCGTTTTGGCTAGAATTTTGGGAGGATAATATGTCAGTCCTACCCCATCCAAAACTATCCATGATGCAAAAATATGATAATTTTAAGTCAACTTAAAGGTGATTTTACTTTGAGACCCCTACATAAGGAATCCCTCCTAATTCATTTCGTCATCTCTCATTCTTACCTCATCATTATGCTATCATTCCAATTCAAGAGAAATTATTCCTCTACAAGAGTATATTTGAGTCTAAGGAGCATCAAGTTACATCAAGGTATCTTCAATTATGTTTCAATTATGAATTCATGATGGATTTTATTTGATTTATCATGTTATTGCATCAACACATTGAGAACTTATCCTAAGAGCATGGCATCACCAATCAAAGGTATAATAAATTTAATCAATCATTTCAATCATGCATTTCTATTAAAGCATTTTGGTTTCAATTCATTTCTATCATAGGGTTAATACCAAACCCAAGGTTTGACCTAGGTGTTTAAGATAAAAAATGGGACAAGATAAGATTAGGACCAAGGCCCGCTTTTAGACATAAACACTAGAGTACAAAGACACAAAAGGGGTTATTATACTTGACTAACTCTTGTCAAAGAGAGCCAAATGATACCTTGGGCTTCTATTCCTTTGCTACTTTGGAAAGTGAATGAGTTTGGAATGATATCAAACTAGGATCTAAGTATGAGACTATGAAATATTGAAACACAAAAATAGAATAATACATAAATAGAAGCTTCACAACAAGTATAGAAATGATTAAAGAGTACAAAGGTGCACTTGTGTCTAGAATCTAAAGCTGATTTCACTGGACATGGTCACTTAGAATGACTCTATCTTTGAACTGCTACACACCAACCTTGATTTGACTTCTTGAGACCCAAAATTGAGATCCTATTAAATTTGGAGCTATTTCCTAAGGACATGATTTTCCAAGGAACCCTTTTTTGTAAAAGAGCACCCAACATGCCCTTGTATAGGGTTTCCCTATCTAGTCTTGGTGTAGTTCTCAGTCTCTACTTATTGAATGCCTCCTAATCTTTTGTCTTTGCTAGAAACCTGTAACTACACACAAGAGGAGAAGAATGGTATTTTTGTTTTTTATACGTGCTTGCCTAGGACAAACCCTTAGTTTGGAATTAAACCTTGAATTGAAATGATTGATTGAATTGATTATACCTTCAATTGATGAAGTAATGTCCTTAGGACGATTCCTCAATGTCCTGATGCAATAACAAGAAAAATAACATAAAAACCATCATGAAATTATAATTGAAACATAATTGAATATGCCTTGATATAGGTTGTTGTACCTTGAATCAAATCTACACTTGAAGTGTTTCTCTTGGAATGAAACTCGTAGGTGCAATAATGTGATAATGATAGATGTTGAATTGAATTGAAAGAGATGTCTTATATAGGCATTTTATTATAAAATAACCTTTAGTAAGACTTAGAATTATCATTCTTTTCTATGGAGCTAGATTTGAATAGGATAGTAATGCCATATTATCCTCCCAAAATTTGGGGTAAAAAACATTAAACAAAGTGGTGCATGGGGCAACCCTATCCTAATAATTTAGGCCTAAATTTTTAGGGATGTAAGATAATAGGGTTCTAATTCTAAAAATATATTTCTATAAAAATATATAATATTTAGATAGGGTAAACATGTATTGAGATTTGAAATGAGGCAATATTTATAATAAATTAATATAATAAAAGATAAAGGGCGCACCTAGAGATAATAGCCCAAATAATAATAAGATGATGTATTAAAGTGGAATATGAATCATAATATTAAATTGAATATTAATTTAAATCAATAAAATATCTCATAATATGTAGAGGAATGGGAAAAACTAAAATGAGTACTAGGAGAGTGTGAAATCAGACACCTGAATTAAAGAAATACAATTTATGATGCTACTTTTAGCCCCCACTTTAGCGGGCTATGATGTTATGGTCAATAATCATGGTAAAGTAGAAATGAAGAGATAGAGCATCTGGGATCAAGACAAGCTAGGGATACAAGACTACTAAATTTGAGGGGTGATCAAGCCCTCGAGCATAGGATCATATTAATCCATGCAAGTTACCTTCAAGTATACACAAAGTAAACAGTACTAAATCCAAAGGTCCAAGCCAACTTGTTGAACATACCTCGACTATGGGTTCATAGGACTTAGAGAAAGGAACAAGGATTCCATAGGCTAGAAAGATGTGTTATTCTAGATGATCCATGGAAGCACAAATTCTCATTGGACAAAAAGTTGTGTTATGTTGTGTGATCCATGTGGAGAGGTAGAGTAAAAATGATCTAACAAGTTGTGTTATGCTAGTTCCACTCATCCCGAGAAGTATCAAAATGGAAAAGTTGAAAGGTCTAGCAAGTTGTGTTATGCTAGTCAACTTGTCTTGAAGTTTAGTACAAATTGAGTAACGAGAGTGTTATGATAGTCAACTCAATATTGTTATACAATATTGATAATTTTAGGAATGAAGCATGAGATGCAACAATCCCATGTATGATAGTTGATAAAGATAATTGAAAATGCAATTTGGAGTCTACATATATGCCCCCTATAGAAACAATGTAAATGCAATCCAATCCAAAAAGGTCATAACTCTTTTGAGGCAAGGAATAGATAGTTGTAAAAGAGATATCTTGCAACAAGTGGAAAGGGATCCTTTTGAAGGATGCATGATTGATAAAGGAGGAAGAGATATTTTCATGAATATATCTACCTATAAGAGTAGATTTTTAATCAAAGATAATATCTTCAAGAGGGAAGGAGACCAAGAATGAACACCTTCCCTATTGGTAGGAAAAGTGGATTCTTAGGGAAGGATTGCATACTTTCTAGGGAGAGTTCATTCATAAAATACAAACCATTTCAAGAAAGGATTAGGTCCTAACCAAGGGACACACATGTAATCACATGAATAAAAAGTCTATGCTAGAAAGGACATCAAGTTATGAAAGATGCAACTTAGCAAGGAATGATTGAAAGACTATTTTTCCCCCCAAAGCATGGAGATAAGAATAAACATACTATTATCTTATTCATTGAGTATGATTGCACCTAAAATTTTACCATAATGAATTAAAAAATGAGCTCCAAATAGGTAAGTTGCATTGTCACATAGTGAGGAGAAACATAATAGAAACTTAAATGTTATGTACGAGGAATAAGATGAGTCCAACTCATTGTTATCTAGTATTTGAATGACACAAGTTACAATAAGTTGTTGATTTTGATTCTACAATTCATGGCATTCATTGGTTGAATGGCCATGGAATTGATGATACTTACAAAAGAAGGACTGTGTTGATTTTTGTTATGATTATTTCTTTGATTTTTCAAAGGGAGAGTATTCAAGTTGGCTTTAAGAAGCTCATACAAAATACTCTCTTGTTGTAATGAGAAGTTATACGAAGAAATAGATGAATTAAACAATGAAGGAGGGAATGCCAACAAAGGAGGGGGTTGTAAACTTAAACCTTCTTTGGAAAAGTGTGATGTATATTTCTCATTAGCCTCAAGACTTTGTTGCACACATCCTAAATCATGTCCATTGCATCCATGTTTAGAATCAAATAAAGGAATTGAAATATATAGAGGGGAGGGTCAATTCTATATTAAAAAGGTTTTAAAGAGCCCCAATAATCATCAAGAAATGTGTTGGAAGAAGATATTGGAATAGAAGAAGATTGGATAAATGACACACAAGGGTGATTCAAGACTTTATTTTTAGATTGAGGGACCTTAGATACATGAAAGGAAGGTGTAAAGTCTAGTGTACTCCAATTATTTTATAATAAAGTATCATTGATAGGAGATTATGTTGTTGAAGGAATCATAGTGTGAAAAGGAGATATGTATCCTACTTCATCTTGAATAATATCATAAGGAGTGGGGTGGGAATGGATTATGTGGATTTCATTATTATAACTAAATTTGATTGTGCAGTGAAGAGTAGAAGTGACTGCTTTCATAACATGAATTTATGTTATACCTAGAAGAAGATTATAATTGGTATCATTGGGACTGAAATGAATGGGAGTGGGTAAAGTCATAGGTCCTACTTTGATAGGTAATATGACTATACCATGTGACTCTCTAGGAACATTATCAAAGCCATGAACACAAAGAGGATCATGTTGAATTCAAGAATAATCCCAATTTATCTTATTTAATAATTCAACATGACAAATATTAAGTGTTTAACCATTATAATTTAAGTTACCTCTAATTATTTTCTCATAAATGCAAGGAGTGATAATAAGAGGGTATTTTCTATTTTCAACCTCCATGGAAGGCAATTTATCTTGTGAAAATGTAATATTGTTTGGTCTGTCTAGAAGGATGAGGAACTACCTTCTGTAAGGCTTCTTGGATCAACCCATTATATGAAGGTGAAGTTTGAATCAATTCTCGAAGGGAGATCTTAGCTAAGATATTAGGAAGTTACTCAACAAGATTAGGTTCCTTACCAACATGTTGTGGAAGATGGAGGGTGGGAGTGGTGGGAGGATGGGAAGTGAGAAGAACACCCGAATCTTGCTTGTTGATTTGAGTGTTATATGTGTGGGCTATGTCAATACCCTATTTTTGTGATATTTTCCTTTCCATATTACTTGTTTCACATATGCATTTTACAACTCTCTTAGGAAATAATTAGGAGGTCTCTTTTGTTTGTTAGCATTATTTTGAGGTTGAGTGGCATGTTAAATAAATTTAGGCTTTACTTGAATAGTATTGACTTGATTAGGCTGTTTGTTCTCCAAGGATTCATCTTTAGAAGGGAGAGCATCACAGAAAATATAAATGATTTCATCCTCTTGCTCCAAGGTCTCTTCATGGGTATGACAAACTTGGTGACAATGATTAGCAATGCCTATCAATACTTCTTCTCTAGGAGAGGTACCATGTATGGAAGGTAAATTTACATTAAGGAAGGTGTTTATAATATCATCCTCTTTCTCTAAGATATTCTCATGAGAGACACACTTTTGTGGAGAAAGATCAACTTCATTCATCAAAACCTCATCCTTAGAAGGGACAATTTTGAAAGAAGTGTCAATAACTTGTCTTCTTGCACCAAAATATCCTCATGGGTGGGGGGATTTTTTGTTAGGCCCAATAGGGAAAGCTAATGTACTGAGAGGGGAGGGGTGAATCAGTACTTCAAAACTTTTCTTCAACAATAACTTTACTGTTATATATAAACCTGTAGCGTCCTAAAATTGCGACACTTGCAATTTCGACTGCATTTCGGTCTTCACGATGGTGACGCAACACGCAACCTGAATGGAGACCCCGAAACCTGATTATGACACTAAAAACTGCATTTTCTTGCACCCTGGCCTGAACCTCCTTTGCACCCTGCTGTCTCGGGAGGTGGGACCAGAGGGCCCAGCACCCTGGTCCTTCAGGACCAGGGCGCCCAGCGCCCTGGTCCCCCAGGACCATGGCGCCCAGCGCCCTGGTCCCTGGCCCTATTTTGGGCCCAGTTTCCTATGGGGCTTCGGGTCCTTTTGTTTGTAATTTGGAAAATAAACTTTCCTGGTCGGCCTAAGGTCAGGAAAATCAGTCTATTAACCCTAATTGGAAAGTATATAAACTACATTTTCCTCTCCCATTTGGGTAAGAAGAAGGATATATGTGTACAAGCGTGGAAACTATACTCAAGTATTCAAGCATTCAAGCATTCCTTCAAGTAATTGATCATTTCAAGTCTCCATTCAAGGCTAAGTGTTGCATTCAAGACAAGGATCCAACCATTGAAGAGGAGATCACTTACAACACATTACATGCTACAACATACAACATACAACAAACAACAACATCTATACCTTCGCATATAAGGATACAAACATCCTTACAACAAGGTATTAGTACTTGTTTTACATTACATTTACAGCAATTTCTCATTTCTTGGTTAATTCCAAAACTGGGGTTTGACCTAAAGGCAAACCCCTAATCCCTAACCCCCCAATCGTCTTCACTTTTCTGTGTGTAGGTTGCAGGTACGTGGTTGAAATTGAAGATCTGGAATCCTTGTGCAGAGACGAACAGATCCCCCTTCGTTTCGCGGATTTTTCGGAGGACCGTGGCGCCGGGCGCCATCGTCCTGACAACTTTTGCTCAAATTTGCAGGACAACGCCGTATCAACATTTTACTGCTAATTCCAGGTCCGCAGCTTCATCCTATATCCCTATCTCAGTTTATAAGCGAATCTTTCTCACTTTCTATGCATTCCTAGCCTAATTCTTCTATCAACATTCTTTACAAAAGAGGGTAGCCTTGCTGTCTTAACCCTTGAAACACATTTAGCATCCAATCTGGCATTGTGTGGGATTGGATCTTGTGGGTTTCAACCCCTCTTTTGAATGTAAAGTCTCTCCCCTAAGTGAAAACCATCAACCCTAGTAACCTCCCTTCTCTCTCCTTGGAGTTGGAAGAGGGGAGAACGACTAGGGTTCGATCGCGATTTTCCGCTTTACATTTTGGTGAACCTGACGTGAACATCCTTTCTGATTATTTATAGTTAGATCTGAAAATTGGATTCCTTGATTACATTTCCATGTTTGATCTCTTGCAAAATTTTGGAGGTTAATTGCATAAAAACCCTAAATCTTCTTTTTGAAAATTGAACTTGTGAAATATTTAATTGTTGATGCTTGTTTCAGATCTGCTCTTCTATTAAAAATTGTCAATTCATATTTGTGCTTTAATTTTGAAAATTAAGTGGTTAAATGTCAAAACCCTAATTTTTAAAAAAACCTTCTTGATTCAACCTTTGACCGACAATTTCACTAATCAAAACATTTCCAAATCAGCTGTAACTTTGGATTCCGCAATAAAATCATAATATCTTTCATCCCTGAAAATTTGGAAAAAAGTTGCGAGGACCGTGTGCACTCCGAGCGCCATCGTCCCCGACATTTTTTCCGAAATTTCGGGAGCTAGATCTTACTGTATTTTTTTGCTAAAATCCAGAATTTTGGCTGATTTTATCAAATCTAACACTTTCAAAATTACAGTCAAAGTTGGTCTTGTGATTGCTTGGTTTAGGGCTTCTAATCATTCAAAAATTGTTGAAATTGAAATTTTGTGTCAAAATTGTGTTCTTACTGTCCTAAATCTGAAAAGTGTGTTTGCATTCATTCGAAATTTCAGTGCTTTATTCAAATTTTTGCAATTTGTGACTTTTGAAATTAAGTGCTTAATTACAACAACTTTGATTTCTGCTTTCAAAATTGAATTTTGCGTGAAATTGAGTCAATTTTCAAATTTCAAAACTTGCATTGCTTTTGGTATTCCCTCTAAAATCATAAAATTCAAAATTTCAGTTTCCCTCTCTTTTTCAAAATTCAAATTTTGCATTTTTTGACAATCTTGGTAGGGTTCAATTTTGAAATTGCAACTTTAATTTGGCCTATCTATAGATCGTAAAATCACTCAATTTTTTCAGGTTAGCTGTAAAATCATCATAACTTTCATCCCTGCAAATTTCGAAAAAAGTTGCAAGGACCGTGTGCACTTCGAGCGCCACGGTCCCGGACATTTTTTCCGAAATTTCGGGAGATTGTCCTGATTGTATTTAACAGCTTAAATCTAGAAGATTGGCTGGTTTTACTGAAATTTGCTACCTCTAAAATTCAAAATCTCTCTCTCTCTCTAGTGCATGAGTTTTACAACAATAAGCCCTACCTACACTATTCCCGTTAGACGAAGCCTTAGAATTAAGTCTTTCCAAGGTTTAATTACTGAGGAGATGGAACCTAATTTGAATGGTCTTTTTAAAAAGGACATGGGTAATTCCTCTAATCCTCTTAATGATGAAGAAGCTCTCCATGAGGTTTCTGTAGAACAACTTTCAAAATTGGATAACCAATTTGACGATTTTCGACAATGGATGTCTCAAGAATACCCTGATAGTCAAGCTCTTCCTTTAATTGAGGGTCTAAAACGTATGCTTCAAAGTGATAAGAATGGAATTGATATTTTGTGTGGTATTGCACACATTGTGGATTCAAATGTGATGCCTATGAAAAGTTGTGCCGAAACCTTAGGTTATACACAACCTCCTACTCAAGACAATCATTCTATTCCTTTGACGACTTCTATTGCTAGCATACCTACTTTTACATCAAACATAATGACTACTTCAACACAAGACATTCCTCCTATGATCACTAATCATGGGGGCAATCCTTCTTCTTCAATCAACCCTCTTCCTTCATTCAATCCAATTTCTTCATTCATTCCTTCAGTGAGTGTTCCTCTTATATCTCCACAAATGAACATAACACAAGGGGGCAATTCATTTAACCATTCCATTCCTCCTTGTAGTGTTCCTCTTGTCCAATCATCTCCTATGACTAATTATCATAGGGTCCCGCCACCTTACTCTTTACCTTCTTTCAATAACATAACACCTCCATCTCAATCTAACACATCTAATATGAACTCTTCGACTGAAGCGACCATTAACAATCTTGCACAAACTGTCTCTTCTTTACAGCAACAAATTGCCTCTATGAATCAATCTAAGTTTAGTGTGCCCACATTTGATGTCGCGAGCCCACTTTCTCTTGATATTGTTCGAGCTATTCCCCCTAAACATGTTGAAATTCCGCATTTGGAGCTTTATAATGGTAAGGGTGATCCTCTAACACATGTTAAGACCTTTCAAACAATATGTACTGATTTTGCTTATGACCAAAGGTTGCTTGCAAAACTGTTTACTAGAACATTAAGAGACAAAGCCCTACAATGGTATTGCTCGTTGCCTTCCTATTCTATTACTTCTTTCGAACAACTTGCAAATGCTTTCATTCAGCAATTTCAAAACAATATAAGTCCTAAAGTTACTTTGATTGATTTAATGCATTGTAAACAAGGTGTTAAAGAAAAAGTGACTGATTTCATTGGTAGATATAAGCATTTGTATGCTCAAATTTCTTTTCCAGTGCCTGACAATGATATTCAAAGAATCTTTATTTCTAATTTACAAAAAGACATTAGAGAAAAACTCCTGTTTTCTGAGTTTACTTCTTTCCAACAGTTGTGCACAACTCTTCACAATTATCAACTGACTGTGAGTCAAATGGAACAATCACATCCTATGGCTCCGAGTGATAAGGGTAATAGTAGTCAACAACCAGTTGGGAAGTTTAAACCGAACAGAGAGTCCATTAAATTCAATGAAAACATCATCAACAACAATGTGAATGCAGCATCAGGTGTGTCTCCTATTTCTAAGTTTTTCAAGAAAGAAAGAAAATTTACTCCTTTGAATGAATCATTGCATAGTATTATGAATAAGTTATTGGAACAAAATGTGCTTACTCTTCCTCCTATAAGGCAAATTGATCCTGCAAAGATTACTTCACCCTATTTTGATAACAAATCTTTTTGTCAATTTCATCGTCAACCTGGGCATGATACTGAAAAATGTTTTGCTTTGAAGGGTAAAATTCAAGATTTGATTGATAATAATACTATCTCTGTTTCTAGAGTGAATGATAAAGGCAACACATCTGTAGCTCCTCCTAACCAAAATCTTCAGATTTTTACTAATCCATTACCTTCTCATACCTCTAATGCGATTGATACTACTGATTCCTCTGTCTCACCTGATGATCTTGTGTCTATGACTCCGAATGTGATTAACTTTGTAGAGCAACAGAAAATCCCTAAAGAACCTTCCATCACCTTTGATTCTAGTGAAACTATCAGGGCACCTGATGGTCCTTTATATATAGTTGCAAAAGTCAAGAATACACCTTGCTGTGGAGTGCTTATTGATCCTTCTTGTATGGTTAATATCATTACTGAAGAATTTCTTTTTACTTTGCAATTGAATCAAGTTATCTATGACGAAAAAAATGTGGTTGTGAAACTATTTGATGCATTTTCTTCTCCTGCAATCGGTTCTATTACATTACCTATTGAGGTCCATAACAAAACCCTTGATGTGGACTTTGCTATCATTCCATCATCCGAACAATTTCGTGTGAAGCTAGGCTATCCTTGGCTATCTTCCATGAAAGCTATTGCTTCTCCTATTCACAAGTGCTTGAAATTTCCCCATAATGGTGAAGTTGTTACTGTCAATCATAGTCTCTTTAAACCAGCTGAAAGAACTTCTAGCGTTCCTATTGATTACTTTTGGCCTAAACAATTCCAATCTCTTCCTCTGCGAAGTGATCATCTTTTCAAATCTTATCAAAAGTGGAAAAAAGATATGATCCTATCTCTAAGTGAACCCATTCTTGAGAAGGAAGTTCTTCCTTTGAAAGATAAAACTAATGTCTTTCCTCAAGAAGATTCCCAACCTATTCCTATGGATGTGACTATGCCTATATCTAATAGACTTCCTAAGAGTAGACCTATACCTCCTCATCATGATGGACTTGGTCTCCTCCCTAAACCGAATATTCCTCCCTTATATGGAGTAGTTCCTCCTCCTTCCTTTTATAGAGAGAAAAGACCCTCCTCTTCTCCTATTATTCAACCTAAGAGACCACAACCTACACACCCAAGTGGTAAGGATGAGAACATTCCTCCTCCTCAATCTTCTCAACTTCCTACTAAGACTAGACGAAATCATTCTGCACGTGAATGCTGACGAAAGCGTCGTCTTAGAGCTCAGGCAGCTGTCTCTCAAACTTTGCAATCCCCAAAAACACCTTCAACAAGCATTATTCCATTTTCTCCTCAGCCGACGATTGAGCCAAAATCTCCTAAACATAAGATGCATGATGGCCTTGATCCTGTGTGAGTTAAAGATCCTATTTTCATAAATCTTGATGATGATATAGATGAAAATGTTATTCATGATGAAAATGCTACTTCTCCTATTCATTCTGATAGTGAATATGAACTTGTTGATATTGATAACCATTTATCTAATGAATTTTCTAAAGCACTTATCCTAGCTCCTAGACAAGAACACCGCGGCTTGGGATATGAACATAGCCCTTGTTTGGATATTGTGATAGCTCCATCTGCTGTGTTGGATGTTCCTCCTCTAGCGTGTTCCCTACCTTCCCGAAACATTGATCAGAAAGATCGGGGGGTAGATGACATGCTAGACTAGTTTCATTAGCATAGCAGATTCTCTCCCTATTACAGTTTTATTAAAGGTTTCTCTTACAACTTCAAAATATTACAATAAAATCATTATAAATATCTGCAACTTTACATCTGGAATGTTATAGCAGATTCTATGTGCTCAGAATAAGATTACCTTGCTTATAGCATACCTCAATAACCCATATATTAACTTGGTAAACCCTTATGTTTACTCTGTTCTTTGACTGTTCTCTGAAATCCTTCTCAGTGACCTGTGTGTCTCTGTAACAGTCATAACACTTAGTGCTTTCACATGTCTTGCTTCATATATTTCTATATCTTCCTTTTTGTCATGCTACATGTATATATCTGATCTTAATCCATGTTGTATAAATAGATCTCTTATGTCGGTGATCCATTCATTGCTTCGATCTTACAAACATGTTTTATCGAATGAATAACCATGCAAAATATTTCATTGGTTAGATGACCTCAAAATCATACACAATCTTTAAGTGCAATATCCAATGTGATAATGGTTAGATGTGCCTCGATCTTGTAACACATTTTCATATGTATGTCCATGTTCAATGAATCTGGTAACACATTTCACTCGGTGTATACCAACTCGGTGTGTCATCTTTGCTGCTCGGTAGACATGAAATGATACTTGGTAGATAGCTCGGTGTATACTATGCTCTTAGACTACTTTCTTCTATAACCGACTGGACTGTGCATACCGACTGAACATTTCGATAGAGATAACCGACTAGAGTATATAGAATAACTTTTGAACATAAAACTAATGGCAACTTGATAAGTAGTAACAATTTTTAGGAGATGGATATGGTGTAACAAGAGAGGCTAAGACACTATCACATATATGAAATAAATGCATCATGAAACTAACTTAAATGAATTTTTTTTTTCTTTTTCAAATGATCATATTGTTGGACATTGTTGCTGCTAGGATATGTTGTTGTCATTGATGTCAACATAATCCTGCGATTTATTGCAACCACCATTGGACACTAGTTTATTGGGATCATGGCTTTGTGTATGGAGTATTTCTAGTATCATTATATCCTTCTTTATTGGTTTTAGTGATCTGGGAAGCTTAATTGATAATATCATATGATCCAGTTTGCAGTTTGTTTTTCTGATAACTGCTTTGCAAAGTTTAGTATTTCCTCTTGTATATTCTAGTGTGATCCAATCTTGAGTCACAGTTTTGGGAGATTGTTTGGGATGGTCTTGTGTATCTTAATTTTATATGGTTTGTGATTCGGTGCTCTACAAGTTATCTTTCTTTGTGATAGTTGTTGTTGTTTGAGTGTTCTTGAGTTTCAAGTGTTGATCAATGAAGATTTGATAAGTGGTGTTGGTGCAACTATTACTGATGTCTCTAATGTGCTTGTTGGTGTTTCCTAATTATGTCCTATTTGTTTTGATGATCAGTATTGATTGTTGTATGAGTTCTTGGTGATTTTTCTGAATCAGTGATGTTCTTCGTGTTATGTGGTATTCCTAGTGGTGAAGCGTGTTGCAGTTGATCTTGGCATGATTTCCGGTGGTGTTGCGTATTTGGAGATTTGGTTTAGGACCATGTTATGTCAATTATATTATTATATTGGTTTTGTGTTCGATCTTTGTATCGTATGATGTAATTTTGTAATTGTGAGTTGAGGGTTTACCCGACCTTGTTGTCAAGGTTGATGATTTGTATAAATAGGTGATATAGTCATGTAATTTAGGTATCAAGGTTGTGTCTGCATTATCAGAGAGTGGTGTATGTGCAAAAAAGGGATTCATCCTTCAACATTGTGACTAAGAAGAGATTGGTGTTGTAGAGAAGATAAATGTGCTGAATTGGAACTGTCATCAGGCATTTGCAAATGCTATTATTATAGTTCATTTCTTCCGGATTGTAGTTTGAATCTTGTTGTAAGTTAGTGAGACTTCCCTAAGGGTTGTAGCCTTCCAGGTTATTATATCTTGAGTTGTAAGATTTAGGCAATGTGCTTGAATGCTGGTGCATTCCCCATTGTAATTATTTTCACATACCACTGTAGAGTATCATCTTATTGTGGGTAGGTTCCCACCATGGTTTTTCCCTTAACTGAGTTTTCCATGTCAAAATATTGGTGTTGTGTGTTGTGTTATCAATTTTCTTATCTTTTTTGTTGTTTCAGTTTATGAGAATTGTATTTGTGGTCGAGTTTGTTGATCTAGTAGAAAACTAATTCACCCCCCCTCTTAGTTTTCCCTCATTGTTGTTGCCAAGAATTGGTATCAGAGATAGATCCTCTAGAAGAAGCTTAACTACTAGAGGAGATCTGGGATGGCAACTAGAGGTGTTATCTTTAAAAAGGAGAGTTTGAAATTTGATGGAAGAACCAGATGGAGGTGCACTTGAGATGTCTTGGTGAAGATTACTAGAAGATTACAAAGAATGCCTATTATGTCCCTCCAAATGGACCAGTTACTATTGATGAGATCAAGGAAGTTGAAAATAATATTAGAGCTAAGGAAGCATTTCTAAGTGCCCTGACTGATTCAGAAATGACTAATGTGATGGGACTTCAGACTGCACATGAGATCTGGGAGAATCTTTAGACCTTGCATGAAGGAGATAAACAAGTCAAAGTTACTAAGTTGTAGAGTTTGAAAGGGAGGTATGAGAACATAAAAACCTTTATGGCTAAGGTGAATGACCTTGTCCTAGGTATTAGATGTACTGGTGAAACCCTTTAGGAAGATAAAATTATTGCTAAGGTGCTGAGATCATTGCCTCCTGCTTACAAACATAAGATAGATGCTATTGATGAGATCCAGAGTGTAACTACTGTGACAAGAGATATGTTGGCTGGAGAGATTACTACATTTGAATTGAGAGAGTTTGGTGAATCACATGAAAATTCTGAGACAAGATTTAGAGAATATGTATCCAGAAAGAAGAAGTATGATCCTAAAGAATGTAGAATATACAGATATGGAAGAGCAAGAAAGAGAATTGGATGATCTTGAAGCATTGATTTCCCGAAGATTGCCTAAAGGATTCGGTAAGTATGATGGAAAATTGCCTCTAAAATATTTCTCTTGCAATAAGATAGGACATTTTGCTTCTAGATGCCTAGAGAGAATGTCTAAATATGATAGGCATGATAAATTTGATAAAAATGATAGGAATAATAGATATGAGAAGTATGAGAAGTATGATAAGCCTTACAACCATAACTGGAAGTATAAGCATTAGAAGAACTATTATTATGTTGCTGATGAAGGTGTTACATATGAAGAATCAGAAGGAGATGAAGTTGTGTTTATTTCTATTAAATAAGATTGATCGATACCTTTTAATTCCATAAGCTACACTATTGAGGAGAAATCTTTAGCTACTAAAGTTGAAGAGAAAGATGAATGGGTGATTGACAGCGGTTGTTCACATCATATGACCGATGATTAAAGTAAATTTGTGAGTATGGAGAGGTATGATGGTGGAAAAGTAAGATTTGGAGATGACAAAGCATGTGTGATCCATGGTAGAGGTTCTATTTCCTTTGATGGTAAGCATAACACTAATGATGTATTGTATGTTGAAGGTTTGAAACATAATCTTTTAAGTGTTGCACAGATGGTGGACAAAAGTTATGATTTAGAATTCAAGAATGGAAAATGCAAAATCCTAAATGCATCCGGTATAGAAATTGCATCTGGAACTAAGACTGAAGGTAATATCTTTCTGTAGACGTCTAAAAATGGTCAACGCTTGCGGAGTCATACTTTGACATTGACGCATTGCCTTATTTTAGGGTTTTTGCGTCGCATTAACATTTCTCCTATGATTCACACTTGGCCTTTATCATTTGCGAGCATCGAGTCCTTCTTCTGCATTCTTCAGTTGTCTCGCTTTCGAATTAGGTCTTGTCGATAACAATTTTCAGTCATGATTTTGGTCGATCTTATCTTGTCGCATCAATATGCATGCTCATTTGGCATATTTTGACATCGTCAATCCTAATCGATGATGGAATTAGGGTTTTGTCCTCTTATCAATCTTGTCATCTTGCGATCGATTTGTCATCGATCGTTGTCATTTTCAATCTTGTCATCTTGCGATCGATTTGTCATCGATCGTGGTCATTTTCAATCTTGTCATTTTGCGATCAATTTGTCATCGATCATGGTCATTTCCAATCTTGTCATTTTGCAATCTATTTTGTCATCAATCGTTGTCATTTTTGTCATTTTGCGATCAATTTGACATCGATCGTTTTCCTTCTCAATCATGTCAATTTGGATCAATTAGTCAATGTTCCTCGTCAATTGGCGCATTTGTCAATCAAGTCAGAATCATGATCAAGTCGATCTTACATCAAGACCTAATTGTCGTTCTTGCATTTCTATTTCATCCTCTAGGGTTTCATGATTTGTTCATTTAACCTTGTTTGTCATTTTCCCTCTAGGTTAAATTATTTATTTATTTATCCTAAGTCTTCTTGTCACAATTAAATGTTTATTTAATTAGCTAATTAATTCCTCCTATTTTTGTAAATTAATTAATGAATGAAAAGTTATTAATTAATTTACCTAATTTGCATCAATTTCCTAATTTCCAAGTCATTATTTCCAACTTAATTTTCTAATTTCTCCTAAATTCCTAAATGTTTATTTCTATTTCAAATTCTTGTCATAATCCTTGCATAGCAATTTGTCATAAATTGTCATAAATTGTCATAAATCCTTGCATAGCAATTTGTCATACACTTGTCATAATTTTTCTATCCTTGATTTGAATTTCCATTCGAATCACTTTCATGCTAATCTGATCTTTTCTCCAATTTGTCTATAAATTGGATGAATTTCTTCAATCAAAAGGTCAAATCAATCACGCTTCTAGCACCCTTATGCTGTTGTCTTGTCTTGTCAATTTTGCTTTCTTCTCATGCTTATGCACTTGAAGGTGAGATCCATAAAACAAAAGCTATTTGAAGGAGAAAGAAGGACAATGGAGCCACATGAAGGAGACATCTGCATTTGGTTTGCTTAGATTTCATTTTTAATGTCTTGTTTTCATGTTTTCATTGAATGTTTTTAGGATTGTTATCACTGCAATTGAGTTTTCATGATTGAGCTAGTCTAATATTGATTTGCATTGATGATTTCCAATTTCCTAGTTACATTTCTTGGTGATCCTCAGTGAGTTTGATATTGAGTACATGGAGCGAAAGGAAATAAAAGGACAAGTCATAGCGGATCAACTTACAGAGGCTCCTATTTATGATGATCATCCCATGTTGACTGATTTTCTGGATGAGTCAGTCTTTGCTCTCACATCTTCTAATGAATGGAAGTTATACTTTGATGGATCCCATACCAAGTTTGGGTCCGGAGAAAGTATATTGTTTGTCACCCCTCAAGGTGATGCTATTCCCAAATCCTACAAAATAACTTTCCATTGTACCAATAACATTGCAGAATATGAAGCTCTAGTCACAGGACTCTGAGTAGCCATCCACTGGAACATCACACATTTACAAGTCTATGGAGATTCTCAGTTAGTCATCTGTCATGTGAATGATGACTACGAAACAAAAGATGAAAAGCTTATTCCCTACAAGCATATGGTAGATTTCTTCAAGACAAAATTCACGGCTATCCATTTTAGTCAAGTTCCAAGAATTCAAAACAAGTCGGTAGATGCGATGGCTACGATTGCTTCCATGTTAAATATGCCCCACAATATGGACAAATGTGAATTTTTGGTCGAACAGTTGCTTGTCCCTTCTTTTGACATTGCGACAGCAGATGTGATGTGCATTCTTGTTGGTCCTAACTCCCCGTGGTACAATGATGTCTATGAATATTTGAAATCCCAAACTTTACCACCTAACCTTTCTGCTAACCAATGCCGAGCCTTCATCCGACAGACAACCAAATATGTCATCATTGCCAACACCCTTTATCGTCGTTCCTTTGACCATACCCTCCTTAGGTGTTTGGATTCTGACAAAGCACAAACGGCTTTACACGAGGTTCATGATGGTATATGTGGGGGCCGTTTCAATGGTTTGAGCTTAGCCAAAAAGTTGATTCGTGCTGGGTATTATTGGCCCACTTTGGAAAAGGATGTTCATGATTTTGTTAAGAAGTGCTACAAATGCCAGATCCATGGAAATTACATTCATGCACCAGCCCAAGAGCTTCATTCTGTCATATCTCTGTGGCCCTTTTCTCAATGGGGATTGGATCTTATTGGCAAGATTCACCCGACCTCTGCAAATGGACACAAGTTTATCATTATAGCCACAGAGTATTTTACAAAATGGATCGAGGCTATCCCCATGACCTATATCACTAGTGTGCAAATTTCAAAATTCCTACTGAATTATATCATATGCCGATATGGGGTTCCCCTTGCAATAGTCACAGATAATGGCCGTCCCTTCAAGAATAAAGATGTCAAGGAACTCTATGAAAAGTTTCATATCCAACACCGTTTCTCCAGTTCATACTATCCACAGGGTAATGGTCAAGCTGAAGCATCAAATAAAACCATTATCAAGATCCTAAAAAAGGTTGTCAATGACGCTGGTCGAGATTGGCATGTACAGTTGAATCCAGCACTATGGGCTTATCGCACTTCTATCCTCACACCTACTGGCGCAACACCTTATTCCTTGGTGTATGGTGCGGAATCCATTTTACCCTTGGAAGTGGAGATTCCTTCTTTGCATGTTTCCTTGCAACATCTGATTGATGATGAGACGCACAGAGTCTCTTGGTTGCATCAGCTTGAGATGTTAGATGAGAAACGTCAGACAACCTTGACACATTTGCAAGCATATCAAAACCATCTTCGTCGCTCTTATAATAAGAAGGTCAAAGGGTGACACTTCGAAGTGGGAGATCTGGTTTTAAAGGCAAACCCCAAGAATGTACAATCTACTGACATCATCAAAGGCAAGTTTGAACCTAATTGGGTTGGGCCTTTCATAGTGACTGGAGCCTATGGCTCGGAGGCATATCAACTTGCCACCTCAGAAGGTGAACCTTTGTTCGATCCTGTAAATAGCATGCACCTTCACAAGTACTGGGCATAATTTTCTATCAGCACTTCTTCAAGTATGATCCTGAAAAAATACAAAAAAAAAAGTGAAAAAAGTGAAAAACAAAGAAAAAGAACAAAAAAAAGTAAAGAAAAATGATTCGCCCTCTAGTGAAAACCTGGCAAACAGGTGCTTTGGGCAAGTACCATGGTGAAAACTTGGCAAACAGGTGCCATGTATAAAATGATCATTGCTCTGTCATCTATCATGACCTCTAGCTATGCTCTCTCTCTACAGGTTTATCATGCCTATCCTTGTCCTGACCCAATGTTCTGTTTCAGGCCTGTGATTGGTCAACATCATTGTCTTGCATACTCTGGTTTCTTGTGCATATGCTTTGATCCTGGTCACTATATATGTCTTTCAGATGTGCATTGGGTGCGTTCCCCTTGTCATGGTCAATCACTGGATTTTTTTTAAATTGAAAAATGTCCTGAAATAATCCAAAAAAAATTGAAAAATGTCCTGAAATAATCCAAAAAAATTTGAAAATGTCCTGAAATAATCCAAAAAAAAAATCAAATAATGTCCTGAAAAACTCCCTAAAAAGTCAAATAAAGTCCTGAAAAAATGAACACAAAAAAATTGTAAAAACTCGAAAAGCATTTTGCAATAAATATCCCCTTTGTGCGTAAGACAAATCGCTGAGCATCCCTCCAATGACATGCAATCACACATTGTGCTTTAATGGAATCATGCGTTAACAGATGAACTTTTCGAATCAAACTAGACATTCAAGCTGATCACAATTATCTTCTCAATTGAGCATCAACATTAATATCGTTCGTCCTTGGCACATTATCATGAGTCTTATACAAGGTGTGGTATACTTGAAACCAGACTGTGTCCTATCTTAGATAGGGTACCGCATGTCCTGAAACCAGACAACATGATCATCCTATCAACACTTTCAACTTTTGACAATGAAGATCAAGATGTTTGTTTAACTTGTTGGAATTAGCGAGTCTTATCATTTATTGATTTATCTTCAATCATGTTCCTATGTTGCTCGATGATGTCACTGAGTGATTTAGAGTGACTGGGATGGTTCATGGTCCCTTTCTTTCTTTTTTTGTTGTGATTGTTGTTTGTGGAATGTTTGTCACAAATTGGGGCAACTATATCATTGGGTGTCTGTGATAAGTACGTTCGCTTTGTGAATGCCGCACATACCTCGACCCTTGATGTATGCACCCTAGGATGCTTCACTCATTCCTTGTGTGCAATGTGTCTATCTTTTGCAAAAAGGGGTTGCGTTTCAGCTCTGGCCTTCAATTCCATGATGCTCTGCATTCGTTTTGCTACATTAAAATAAAGGTTCTCACCTACAACGTACATTAGTGAAAGCAAGTTTTTCTTCGTCTCTAACTATCCTCTGTCTCATTTCTTCTTACTAACATTTCCTCCATCAGTTTGGGCAGTCAGTTCGGTCTAGTGCTCCGATCTCCACAAAAAACAAAAAACACACATATGTTGCATCCTGCATTCATTGCTTAGTACATTTGCATTATCTCACGCATTACATCAAGCATTTTATCCATTTCACATTATAAATGCATCAAAAACACATAAAAAAATATATCCATACATGTTCCACAATGGTACATCAATGGTGCATAATAACATAAGTCGTAACATGTTGCATCCCATCATATCGATGCATATCTTATCATATATCAAAATAATATTGGAGTACAAAATTGGATTGTCTGTCCTAAGTATGGCCCGCAGGCTGACTATATAATATCACACTACATAATGTCCACTGTCTGTCATAAGGAGCATGTGCCTCTATCACTGGGTGCTCCCTCTATCCTCCTCATCCCTGCCATGTCTCAAGGATGATGTCCCTCCTGTCCCAGGTCTTGGTTGTGGTGGTCTCATAGGTCCACTCACCCCCATGCTGCTCAGTGACCTCCGAGAACGTGGCCTACTCTTTGTCCTCGATCGTGCCCGATATGAAGCTACTCTCTGATCTGGTGGAATTGCACTCTCATATAGTGTCCTCCAATGGCGTATCTCCTCTCCGATCTCTACCAACATCTATGCCATCTCATGTGCACTGGCATCCCTAATCGACCCAATATACTCAGTGACTCTCTGTCCTTCTTGCTGTGCCTGGGTTATTGCTGTATCTCGAGCTGCTGTAAGTCTGGCTATCTCCACTCTGAACTACTCTTTCTCTATCCTCAAGATAGCATTCTGTCTCTCTAATGTCACAATGTGATCATGCTAACTTGCTCTGGTAGCCCTGTACATCTCCATCTCCTCTATGCTAGCTGTCTCTGGCTCTATGGGTATATCCTGCAATGACTCTTGATCGGCTAAATCTAGCTCATAATCTTCATCCTCATCATCTCCATCCTCATCATTCCCCTCATCCTCATCACTACCCTCATCTTCCTCATCCTCATCTCTATCCTCATCATCTCCCTCCTCTCCAACGAGTGGGAAGTCCTCCTGTCTCCTAGGTACTGGAATCTCAGGATCTGTCAATGGCATTGGCCATCATCATGCAAACCATCGCTCATACTCCTCTGTCATCCCGACGTCCACCACATCTAATCTCCAATCCCACTATCTCTGCTGTAGCTGTGTGAAGTTAGCATATGCTATGTGTGGCTGAATCATCCTCCCCCACTGACTCATCTCTCTATGAGATCGGGCAAAGTGGGCAGTCCCTCTGGGTACATCTTGCCTCTCTCCAAAATGTCACCTGACTCTCTCTGGTAGGTACATCTCAATCACTCTCTGGTGATTCACTGGTCACCCAATCAGGTACCTCTCCTGTCTGCAATACAGTAGCTCCTCACTATCATCTGACCATCTAGGGCAATCAAGATATGGCCTCCATATGAACTCTCTCAATTTGTCTAGTTCATGTCGCCAATACAATATGTATCCAAAAGGACCCTGTCTCAGTGCTCCCCCATAGCAGTACACATATGGTCAATGTGGTAATACCTGTCTCTCTACAATTGGTTGACATATGGCTATGTGCTCAAATGCCCATACCTGTAACAGTGTGACTCCACAACTTAAATTCTGAACTCCTTGATATGCTATCTGATGCAACTGAAAATATAGCATAGCCAGTACACATGGTCCCCATGCGTACACAGTCCCCTCTGTTGCCATCCGCTCTAGTACTCTTCCCCATCCAATAGGGAATCCATGTCCTCATCTGTCTCCTACTAGTAGGCATGCTATCACCACTGCTATCACCACATATCGCCGATCATACTCTCATGCCATGGTCTCCTAGCCAATCTCCTTCTCTACGATATCCAGATCATCTGTGTCACACTCAAATAATCTGCACAAAGCATCTCTCCCTATCACCAGGTCATACTCTATCATCTCTCCATGAATCGGAATGTAGAGGATACACCATACATCCTCTAGTGTCACGGTCGCCTCTCCAGTCGCCAGATGGAAAGAGGAAGTCTCTGAATGCCATTGCTCTGCCAATGCGGTAAGCAGTCCTGTGTTTGCCCTAATCTCGGACATGAATGTGATATAGTATATTCCAAGTCCTACTAATGTATCTTTGTCTGTGCTTCTGAGTCTATGTCATTACATGAAGCAGTCAGGTCGGTTCTCTCGCGTAATTAGGGGATACTGTCGACTCTGCATCACAATTGGGGCACATTTTGTTAGTTTTAGGGTTTTCTCCTATGGGCTGCATTTCCTTGTTTCATGTCCAAATTAGGGTGTTCTTTATTTATTTTGACCTATCCTACCCTTATCCCCCTTTTCGGGATCATTCACATGCTGTTTTTGGCCAAATTAGGGTTCCCAATGCACAACTGCGCTTGTGTGCTAAGTCCTATGCCTGTGTAATAACAAGTTGTGCCTGTGTACCCTACACAAGTGCAGGATACCCTACACAAGCACAGGATGCGCTCACACAAGCACAGAAGTCACTTTCTGCATTCTTTGTGGGCCCCGCAATGTCCTGCAAGCAAGTCAAATTCATAAAATTGACAATATGGGTTTTTGAGATACATACCGCTGCTCCCACATCATCCGGTCGTCTGTACATGCATACACTTTCTCTGAGGTGATCTGCCATTGGAATGTTCACCATCTCTCTGCAAGTATCCTTTTCCAGAGCAACAAATTCTCCTCTTTGGCTAGTGCAAATGAGCTCTTTTCACTCTCTTTGTCTCACTTATAGATCTTTGTCAGTGCATAGATGGATGTGCACTCTCTCCATCTTATGTTGGTCTCGGTCTTTTGCACCTTCAATTGCTTGTCATTCATGCATCCGATCCCTGATTTTCAGTCCATTTACTCCTATCATTTTCTATCATTCTTATCGATCAATTGGCCTCTTTTTTGGATGTTTCCGGCCAATTCCTCGAGGGGGCATGCATATGTCATTGTCAGTATCTAGGGCATTTTCATTATTGTTCTTTGAAACAATGCTTAAAATTGCATTGTCTCAAAGAGGGGCAAAATGTAGACATCTAAAAATGGTCAACGCTTGCGGAGTCATACTTTGACATTGACACATTGCCTTATTTTAGGGTTTTTGCATCGCATTAACATTTCTCCTATGATTTGCACTTGGTCTTTATCATTTGCGAGCATTGAGTCCTTCTTCTGCATTCTTTAGTTGTCTCGCTTTCGAATTAGGTCTTGTCGATAACAATTTTCAGTCATGATTTTGGTCGATCTTATCTTGTCGCATCAATATGCATGCTCATTTGGCATATTTTGACATCGTCAATCCTAATCGATGATGGAATCAGGGTTTTGTCTTCTTATCAATCTTGTCATCTTGCGATCGATTTGTCATAGATCATTGTCGTTTTCAATCTTGTCATCTTGCGATCAATTTGTCATCGATCGTGGTCATTTTCAATCTTGTCGTTTTGCGATCGATTTGTCATCAATCATGGTCATTTCCAATCTTGTCATTTTGCAATCTATTTTGTCATCGATCGTTGTCATTTTTGTCATTTTGTGATCGATTTGACATCGATCGTTGTCCTTCTCAATCATGTCAATTTGGATCAATTAGTCATTGTTCCTCGTCAATTGGCACATTTGTCAATCAAGTCAGAATCATGATCAAGTTGATCTTACATCAAGACCTAATTGTCATTCTTGCATTTCTAATTCATCCTCTAGGGTTTCATGATTTGTTCATTTAACCTTGTTTGTCATTTTCCCTCTAGGTTAAATAATTTATTTATTTATCCTAAGTCTTCTTGTCACAATTAAATGTTTATTTAATTGGCTAATTAATTCCTCCTATTTTTGTAAATTAATTAATGAATGAAAAATTATTAATTAATTTACCTAATTTGCATCAATTTCCTAATTTTCTAATTTCTCCTAAATTCCTAAATGTCTATTTCTATTTCAAATTCTTGTCATAATCCTTGCATAGCAATTTGTCATAATCCTTGCATAGCAATTTGTCATACACTTGTCATAATTTTGCTATTCTTGATTTGAATTTCCATTTGAATCATTTTCATGCTAATCTGATCTTTTCTCCAATTTGTCTATAAATTGGATGAATTTCTTCAATCAAAAGGTCGAATCAATCATGCTTCTAGTACCCTTATGCTATCGTCTTGTCTTGTCAATTTTGCTTTCATCTTATGTTTATGCACTTGTAGGTGAGATCCACAAAACAAAAGCTATTTGAAGGAGAAAGAAGGACAATGGAGCCACATGAAGGATACATCTGCATTTGGTTTGCTTAGATTTCATTTTGAATGTCTTGTTTTCATGTTTTTATTGAATGTTTTTAGGATTGTTATCACTGCAATTGAGTTTTCGTGATTGAGCTAGTCTAATATTGATTTGCATTGATGATTTCCGATTTCCTAGTTACACTTTCATTTGAATGCTAGTGAGAAAAGTTGTTTGATTGCTTAGATTGATGAAAGTTCATTGTGGCATAGTAGAATGTCTCATGTTAATTTTGATTCAATGATAAGATTAGTTATACACAAGCTATTAGAGATTTGCCTAAAATTGTTAAGCTTGCTAATTCGGTATGTAAGGAATGTCAAATGGGTAAGAAAACAAGAAATTATTTTAAGAGTAAGCAGTATACATCTGATGGATTGCTAGATCTTGTGCATACTGACCTATGTGGACCTAAAAATATTAGAAGTATGAAGGGTGATAGATATTTTATGTTATTGATTGATGATTATTCCAAAATGATGTGGGTTGTCTTTTTGAAGGAAAAATCAGAAACATTGGACAAATTCAAGATATTCAAAGTGAAGGTTGAGATTGAGATTGGCCTAAAAGTGAAATGTCTAAGATCTGACAGAGGAGGAAAATTTTGTTCTGGTGAGTTTGATTCTTTCTGTGAGAAACATGGGATTAGAAGATCTCCTCCTAGAACCCCACAACATAATTGAGTTGTGGAAAGGAAGAACACAACTATCTTGGATGTTGAAAGGATTATGCTGATTGAAGGGAATATTCTGAAGATCTAATGGAGAGAAGTTGTTAGCACTGTTGTTTACACATTCAACCGAGTTCATATAAAAGGTGATACTGGTAAGACTCCTTATGACCTATGGTTTGGTCATGTTCCTACTGTGAGATATTTTAGAATTTTTGGTAGAAAGTGTTAAATCAAGAGAGATGAGGATATAGGAAAGTTTGATGCAAGAAGTGATGTAGGAATTTTCTTGGGACATTCAACAAAGAGAAAATCCTACTAATGCTACAATAAGAGACTGAGAAATATAGTGGAAAGTGCAAATGTGGAGGTTGATGAGGACTATGGAAAAGATATTAGAGCTTGCAGATATTATGATGGTCATCGCAATGTTCTAACACCTATTCAAACTGAAGAACTGAAGCAGAATAATTCGGTAGAGATAGTTAATCTAGATATTGATGCTACCGATTGAGAGGTATAGGAACCTAAAAGTTAGAATAATTAGAAGACTTCGAGGTATGTAAGATTGAATTATTCTGAAAAATTAGATTATTGGTGATAAAAATAAAGGTGTGATGACTAGAAGAAGGCTAGCTGTTGAAGAGGTATGTTTGATTTCCAAAATTGAACCTAAAGATGTTGCTGAAGCTTGCAAAGATGACAATTGGATAAGGGCTATAGAAGAAGAATTGAATCAGATTGAAAAGAATAACACATGGGAACTTGTGCCTAGACCTAAAGATAAGAATGCGATTGGTACTAAATGGGTATTCAGGAAAAAATTGCATGAAGTTGGTGAAGTTGTCAGAAATAAAGCAAGATTGGTATGCAAAGGTTATTCACAGAAAGAATGGATTGATTATGATGAGACTTTTGCTCCACTAGCTAGACTTGAAGTTGTTAGACTATTTCTTGCATATGCTACCTATAAGGATTTCAAGGTATATCAGATGGATGTCAAGTCATCTTTTCTAAATGGTGATCTTGAGGAAGAAGTCTATATTGAACAACCTGATGGATTTTCATTATTAGATGATGGAGACATGTTATGGAAAATGAAGAAATCTCTTTATGGATAGAAACAAGCCCCTAGAGCCTGGTATGCTAGTCTGGATAAGTATTTGATGAAATTAGGATTTAATAAAGGTACTACTGATAGTAATCTATACTTCAAGATTGAGAATGATAACATCTTGATTGTTGAATTCTTTGTTGATGATATTATCTTTGGAGGAGATAATAATTTGAGTATGAAGTTTGTCAGTGATATGCAGAAAGAATTTGAGATGTCTATGATAGGAGACATGAAATTTTTCTGAGGTTTGCAGATTTCACAGACTGGAAAAGGTATTTTTATATCTCAAACTAAATATGTGAAGGAATTATTGAAGAAGTTTGGGTTAGAAGATTCTAAACTGGTAAGAACTCCTATGGTGATAGGTTGCAAATTATCTAAAAATGATGAATCTCCAAAAGCTAATCAGACCTTGTACATATCTATGGTTGGTGGACTACTATATTTGACCCAGACTAGACCTGACATTATGCATGTTGTGTGCATGGCTATTAGATATCAAGTTGATCCGAAAGAGAGTCATGTCACTGCTATAAAGAGGATATTTAGATACTTGAAAGGAACTGTGGATTATGGTCTGTGGCATCCACAGAATGATCATTTCATGTTATGTGCCTACATTGATGTTGATTGGGCTAGTGATGTTGATGACCAAAAGAGTACCTCTGATGGTACATTCTTTTTGGGTAAGAAATTAGTTTCATGGGCAAGTGAGAAACATGATTCAATGTCCTTATCTACTATTGAAGCTGAGTACATTGTTGCTACTAGTAATTGCACTCAGGTAGTTTGGATGAAGGTTGCATTGTTTTGGAGATATGCGAGATTGGAAAGGAAAGATATGATTATTGGTGATATGTGAGAGTGTGTTGGTTTTGAGGCACCGAAATCAGTTTGGTTTTGTAGATTCTATTTCAATGGTGGATTCTTTCTTTCTTCTTTGTCTCTTCAGCTATGAGCCTTTTTCTGGGCAGTGAGCATTCTAGTAGTGAGTCATCCTTTATAAAAATCACCCTAACTAGTGTTTTATATTGAGAACTAATATTCTTAATGGTTTTTCCCTTCTTGGGTTTTCCACATCATATCTGGTGTTCATTGTGTGATCTATTATATGTTTATGCTTTTCAAGTTATATCTATCTTAGTTAATTTTATTGGTTTGTATCCGGATGTGAAAAGAATAAAGTAATTATTTTAAGTTATCAGCAGATCCCCCCCTCTTCTCTCAGTTTTCTGCATATTCAATAATTGGTATAAGAGCTTTGGTTCCTTGTAGAAGAGCTTAACCGCTTGAGCTAGATCCTGATCTGATGGTATATGGACTGACTATTCCTATCTTTAAAGGATCCGACTATGGATTTTGGAAAGTGAAGATGAGAGGCTAATTGATATCTTGGAAACCAATGTAAACTAATAATGTTCAACCAACAAATGGTCTTATCACTCCAGATGAGATTAAGGCTTTTGAAGAGAATGAAAAGGCAAGGTATGCTATCTTTAGTGCTTTATCTAAGACTGGACTGACAAAGGTTATTTCATTTAATACTACTTATGAGGTTTGGGAAAATTTGAGAGATATCTATGAAGGAAATGATAGAGTCAAATTATCAAAAGAATACTTTTTGTATAAAAAGTTTCAAATTCAGGATCTTCCGCAGCACAAATCTCCTGAGAAACAAAATCATAAGCACGTAAGTTTAGAGCTAGGCCAACTACTCCAATGGCACTCATCCATAAACCGGTCACCGACACAAATAACATGAAGAAATGTAACCAACGTTTATTGGAAAAAGCAACCCCAAAAATTTGAGACTAGAAATGGTTCGCAGTGACCATAGAATAAGTCTCTTCAGCTTGAGTTGGGTTAAAAGCATGGAATGTATTTGCACCATCACCGTCTTCAAATAAAGTATTTTCCATGGTAGCACCGTGAATAGCACATAGAAGAGCAGCACCCAATACTCCAGCAACTCCCATCATATGAAATGGATTCAAGGTCCAATTATGAAAACCTTAAAAAAAGAGGATAAATCGGAAAATAGCTGCTACGTCGAAACTAGGCACAAAAAACCAACCAGACTGGCCTAATGGATAGATCAAGAATACGGAAACAAAAACAACAATCGAAGTAGAGAATGCAATTGCATTATAAGGTCATAATTGTACAGATCGAGCAAGTTCAAATTGGCGTAGCATGAAGCCTATTAGACCAAAAGCACCATGAAGAGCAACGAAAGCCCATAGACCACCTAATTGACACCAACGAGTAAAATCTCCTTGTGCTTCAGGACCCCATAATAGCAACAAAGAATGTGCTAAACTATTAGCAGGCGTAGAAACTGTAGCAATTAAAAAATTACAACCTTCCAAATAGGAACTGGCCAATCCATGAGTATACCACGAAGTCACAAATTTTGAACCTCCTTTGAGCGCGTGGCTAGAAGAGATTGAAGGCCCTTGCTCCCTAGGCCTGGATCTAGTGATCCACCGACCCGATCGAATAATCCAGAAAATATATTTCTATATTAGTAGGTAAGAGGTAAGTTTCTTTCCTCTAGCCGAATTATCTATTCCCATCCATTCGGTATTCGGCTCAATCTTAAAAGAAAAGATTGGGCCGAGTTCGATTTAATTAAGGGACCAAACAGACGAAAGTCACTCGATTACAAGTGATCAATCGTATCAAATTCAAATTTGATTTCTTTCCATACTTCACAAGCGGCAGCTAGTTCAGGGCTCCATTTAGTAGCTTCGCGGATCACTTCATTACCTTCACATGCAAGATCACGTCCTTCATTACGAGCTTGTACACAAGCTTCTAAAGTGACCCGATTAGCCACTGCACCAGGTGCATTTCCCCAAGGGTGCCCCAAAGTCCCTCCACCGAACTGTAATACAATTAACCTGGTCAGTACACTATTTCTCTTACACATTTTTCTTTGAGTACTTAGGACTCATTGTGGATCTACAAACCCTGATTTACTATAGGGAAAACTTCCTTTATCGGTTACTAAAAGGCTCTTAACTTCCGATTAGTAAAGGGAATTCCTCGTTGAAATGAGGAACAAAAGCTCGTTCTTCTAGTTTTACTTATGATTCAAGCCATCCAGCTTTATCCATTGACTCACTTGACTTAATCACTCGCACTCTCAATTTATTTGATCTTATTTCAAGACCAATCCATTTTTTTTTATTATACATACATGTAAATAATATGTCTTTACATGCAAGCATAATTTCTTGGATAAAATCCGCTTCTGACCAAAAAAGAAAGAAAGTCAAGATTCTTAGAACGACATGCTGCTTTTTCCATTTTCTTTACTTTTCAGGATCAGTCGTAGCCTTACTAATTTTATCGATGGTATAGACGAATTTGTAGTTCATCCGAATGTCTAAAAGACCATAGTCGCACTTAAAAGCCGAGTACTCTACCATTGAGTTAGCAACCCTTATTTGGAGAGATACAGTCGAAGTGGAATACACAGTTACTTTAATCGATATTTTAACAATCATTCTGATTGAATGACAGAAATAGAACCTTTAAAACCATTTTCGGTTTCCATTGGTGCAAATCCAATCACCTTGTTATTTTTTTCATATTGTATCAAATAGGAATAGTGTGGTAAAGGTAATTTAACTTATTACGTTGTAAAGTGAGATAAAAAAAATATCGTAGAAAAGGTTTTTAGTGGGTTTCCTCCGAGCTTTATGAAGGTCCCATATCCGCATTTTTTTGTAACAAAAAATCATTTAAATCGATTTTTATGAAAAGTTTTTAGTGGGTTTCCTCCGAGCTTTATGAAGGTCCCATATCCGCATTTTTTTGTAACAAAAAATCGTTTAAATCAATTTTTATGAAAAGAATGACAAAAACAAAAATTCTCTATTTTTTTGTTTTTGGCTTCTTTAAATGAGAAAGAGTAAAAAAGAGAGTAGTTGAGCATGGACATAGCAAATGTGCCAAAATTGCCCTATCAAGGGCCCGAAGAGGAGGAAGCAAACTGGGTCGAATTATATCACCGATTATTTTTTGGTAGATATATTATCCTAGCTAGACCACTCGAAAAACAACCGGCTGATCAAATCATGAAAAGTATGATTTATTTAAATCAAGAAGATCAAACAAAGGATTTTATGTTTTTTCTTCACTGTCGAGGTGGAGGAATGGTACAGGGAGTCGCTATTTACAATACTATGCAATACGTAACAGGGGATGTATTTACAATAGGCGTCGGGTTAAATGCTTCAATGGGAGCTTTCCTTCTACATGGGGGGACGTTTACTAAACGGGTAATGACCCAAAACGCATCAATTATGATCCACCAACCCCATATGTCTCCTTATTTTTAATTCGAGATAAGGGACCTATTATATGGAACATACTTAAACAGATTATGCAAAAACATCCCATATTGTTAAATCGAGCACCCACCTTACACAGATTAGGAATACAAGCATTTATACCTGTTTTAATAAACGAATGTGCCATTCGGTTACACCCATTGGTTTGTGCAGGATTTAATGCGGACTTTGACGGAGATCAGATGGCTGTCCACGTACCTTTATCTATGGAAGCTCAAGTAGAAGCTCGTTTACTTATGTTTTCTCATCTCAATCTTATCTCTCCAACCATAGGAGATCCTATTTGTGTACCAACTCAAGATATGCTTCTAGGACTTTATAGATCAACTCTTAAAAAAAACCAGGGTATTTATGAAAATAGGTACCATCCAAATAGCTCAAAAAAGAAGATCATCTCGCCTTCGTTTTATAGCTATGATGATGTGCTTAAAGCTTATGAACAAAAACAAATTGATTTAGACAGTCCTTTATGGCTCCGATGGGGGAGAGAGATAGATACCTCTATTATTAATTTAGTAAACTGAGAACTTCCTATCGAAGTTCAATATGAATGTTTAGGTACCTTCTACGAAATCTATGATCATTTTCAAATAAAAAAAGGTAGAGTGGGGGAAATACTTAATAAATACATTCGAACAACCGTTGGTCGCATTCATTTTAATCGAGAAATAGAAGAAGCTATAAAAGGCTTGTGGACTTATGATATCCGACAAGAAATGTTACTATTCAAAATTTAATGTTATTAATCTTACGCTTATCTCATTGATGCAAAGATAAAGATCAAGGGAGCCTCCCAGCTTAAACCCATTGCTTAATTCTGCTCCCCAAAATAAAATGGGGATATCTTATTCTTATGACACAAAATCCCATCAAATTTGTCCATCCCTTTCCCTTTGAAGTGCCCTTTTTTAATAAAGGGATGGATAAATTTGTTATGAAGCACCTTATTAGAAGATTCGTAAATCAATTTGGAATGACATATACATCACATATATTAGATCATTTAGTATCACTTTACTATTTAATCCTATACTTTGATCTATAGGGGTTTCTAGATTCAAAAGATTCAAAATTCAAAATTCTCTACGACGTCTTGGAAGGAGAATATCTTCGAAAATAAAAGAACTTGAAATTTTTTCATTGACATCCTCAATAGTTTTTCTTTTTCTTCGTCATTGAGATCTATCAAAAAGATTTACATTTATTCTCTTCTTCTTTAGTTTTAAGAAGAGACTTGCGATTTTGTATATCAAAAATCGGTCATTAAAGTAACCCGGTACAAGTGGCATAGATCTTTGCCTTTCATTAGCAAAAATTCTCAAAAAATCATTCTTGTTATCCTGAAAGCAACTCTTGAGATACAAAATAGTTTCCAATAAATCCAAGTTGAGCTCTCCGTTTTCCAAATAGGGCGTAGTTAGTTGGGCTACAGCGGCTTCATTACCTAATTTCTTTTTATCTAGAAAACGGGACACATTTCTACCCTTGGAAAGCCAAGGAGCAAGTGGCAGTTTTTCGAGCTTGTATTTGGTTTTCCAAACGCGAATATTTTTTGCCATTTCTCGATACGGCAATTTATCTATTTTTTTATTTAGTCTTCGGGGGTTTTCTTCTTTTCCCCCTTCCTTTTCAAAGCGTTTTCGACCCCTTGGATGTTTGATTTCTTGTTTATTTGCTCCTTTAGGTCCATTTTTGGTTTCTGATGTGATGCCTACCTTTTTAAGATAATATGTGCCTAAAAAAGATAAAAAAAATTGTTGCACGATAATCAAAAATAAACTAAGATAATATGTGCCTAAAAAAGATTAAAAAAAAACAAAACAAGTAACATGGGTTTAAAAAATGTGCCGAAAGTGCCATATCAAGGGCCCGAATAGGAGGAAGCAAGCTGGGTCGAATTAAATTATATCACCGAAAGTATGCTTTATTTAAATCAAGAAGAAACATGTCAAATACTTTACGTTCGACACCCATGTCGAGTAGACCTCGTTCTTGTTAGAACTATTCATCCCTAAATCATAGGGAGGACTTATTTAATATAATAGCTTGAGAAATATAAGCTTTCCAATAGAGATATTGTTACTATTTAAGAATAGTCAATATAAATGGAAAAAAGATGTATTTCTTTAAATAGAGTTTTTGAACTCTAAAAATATTCTATTCCTCTTTCCAATTTGTTTATTTATTTAAAATAAGGAGTATTTTATGTTTCGTTATCGTGGACCTCGACATCTTTTTTTTATTGGGGCTCATTTATCCACTGATTTTTTCCTTCCATTCGAACTTATTTCTATAATTCTTCTAGTCGCTCTTATAGGAGCCATTACTATAGCTCGTCGAGAAGAAACAGTTTGAAAATGAAAGATTTCTTGCGCATTAGTAGTAGAAATATGTTGTTTTATCTTCATAGATCGTGAAAGAATCATTTTCTTCTTTCAATAATGGAAAATTAGATTTCGATAATGGAAAATTAGAAACTTATTATAACTTTTGTAAGAAGCTAATAGCTAAGCACAAATATGATAATTTAAAAATGGAAGAAGGAGAGGATAGAACTAGCTATTTTCATAAGGTGGATGGTGCGGTAAATGAAATTAGAGAACTTGGTGGCACCTTGATAGATGAAGACATAATTGAGAAGATCTTGATGTCCCTAATAGTAAGTTACAGTGACAATATCTTGGCTATTTAAGAAACCTATCATCCGAAGAAGTTCACTAGAGAGAAGATTTATGGTACTTTATCGACATTTGAGATAAGGAAGTATGGAAAAGAAAAAGTTAAGACCAAGTCTACATTTAAAGCCTTTGAGGAAGATCCAAAAGATGAAAGTTTAGATGAGATGGAAGCAAACTTTGTAAGGAGATTGAAGAAAGGCACCCACAAATACAAAGGTATGTTACCTCTTAAATGTTTTAGATGTGGAAAGATTGGTTATATTGCTACTAGGTGTCCAAAAAAGAATTCAAGACAAAATTATAGAGAAAGTCAAGGAAAATTTAATAAGAGAGCCTATTATGTCAGAATGATGCTGGCATTTCAGATGATGAATTTGATTATGAAGATGGTGATTGTTTGTTCTTAGTAGAAAGAGATGTACCTAAGATTGATATTCCTAAGACTGTTGTTATTGCATTGCATGCTAGAAGAGATAGAAACGAATGGCTAATTGATAATGGATGTTCAAATCACATGACAGGTGCTAATAGTAAGTTTATAAAACTTGATAAATATGATGGTGAAACTATTAGGTTCGGATATGATCAGACAATAGAAATTGTGGGAATTGGTTCTATTTATTTTGAAGGAAAGCATAATTTTTAAAATGTTTACTATGTGAAGGGTTTGCATCATAATCTCTTGAGTATTGGAAAGATGTGTGGAAATTGTTACAATGTTGTTTTTCAGGATGATGGTTGTGAGATCTGAAAAGGATCCAGATTGTTATTGTAGTAGGGAAAAGAACTGGTGGGAACATGTATCTGTTAAAAAGAGATATGAAGTATTCTTTGTTATTTCAAATCAATGATAGCTGGCTCTAGCACTAGAGGATGTGTCATATTAATTTTGACAACATACTGAATATTGGTTCATCAAGTGCAGTAAGAGATTTACTAAGACTGACTAAACCAAATAACAACCTTTGCAGAGAATGTCAAGTTGAAAAGTAGATAAAAGGAACTTACAAAGAAAAGGAGCATTCATCCACCATATTGTTGGATTTAGTGCATACTGACCTATGCGGTCTTACCAGGACAAGTATCATATAAGGTGAGAAGTATTTCATATGTTATTGATTAATGATTATTCTAGAATGTCATAGGTTGTAATTTTGTGAGAGAAGTCATAAGCATTAGATAAATTCAAAATATTCAAGGCTAAAGTTGAAAATGAAGTTGATAGAAAGATTAAGTTCTTGAGGTCTGACAGAGGAAGATAATTTAGTTCTGATGAGGTTAACAATTTTTGTGACAAAAATGGTATTAGAAGATAATTTTTTGGCCCAAGAACACCTCAACATAATGGTGTAGTGGAAAGGATGAACCAAACAATTCAAGAGGCAGCCAGGACAATGATCAAAGGAGCAGAACTCCTAGAAGTCTATTGGAGAGATGAAATACATACTGCAATATACACTCTTAACATAGTTCTATACCAAAAAAGACATAGAAAGAGATGAGGATTATCTTGGAAAATTTGATAGCAGAGTTGATGAAGGCATTTTTTGAGGATACTCTACAAGGAGCAAGACATGCCAACGTTACAACAAAAGGTTAAACAAAATTGTTGAAAGTACAAATGTGAATGTTAATGAAGACACTTCTAAAGAATGTAACAAATTGGTAGGATATGAGTCTGATGAACTAGATGATAGAAAAAAGGGAAGAAAATATTAGAGAAGGAGAAGAAGAAAAGGAAGCTGAGGAATCTTTAACATCTACATCTAAGACAAAAACATATGTTCAAAAGAATCATTCAGTGGATCAAATTATTGGAGATAATGTTGGTATTATGGATGTGTTGCATTGCTTTGGCATTTGATGTCAAAGGGGGAGAGATATCTATGGAAAAACATGTTATCTTTTGGGGAGAGATTGTTACTCTCTGTATCTGTATTTTAATGATCTCTTTAGGAGATTGTTGGTTTTTGGTTTTTGGCATTTCAGCATGTTCAGTGACTTATGCACAGTCACCAGTATCTGGTTCACTGGCAAGTTATATTGTCCACTGACATTGAGGATGATCTGTTATCATCTAGAGATTACTTGTTTATGTTGAAGACATTGTTTGGACACTTGGTTTTGGTGATTTGATTATTGGTACAATCGATTTTGCATATTTGTTGTTATAGGCAAATAGGTCTAGGTTATGGACCGACAAGCATTATCTACTCCAGATCAACACAACAAATTATGGAGATGATTTGTTATTATAAATGCATTGAGCTGACATCATGCATCACATATTGATTCATTTGTAATTGATTTAATTGTAATATCTTAGTAAGTCGACCTACACATTTGGTCTAAGGTTTTGGTATATATTTAAGATCTCATTTAAGAGATTAGCGTGAGTGTGAAAAAGGATTGTAGTAAGGTATATGTGAATATAAGCAAAGCTATACACGTAGACATCATTTGAAGATTCAAGGAAGGTTTGGAGAAGGAAAATCAGAACTTAACCAGTACTAAATCCAGTATATGAAGATGCTATTTTGATCAGTACATTATCATTGGATTTAACCATCCAATTGTAGTCAGTGTGACTCCCATTTTGTGATTGAGCAGTGAGCTCTAGGCATTTAGCCTTTTTGCATGTGTAGACCCATTTGTACACACATTCTATCTGCATTAGTATCATCTGATTGTGGGTAAGGTTTCCCACCGTGGTTTTTCCCCTTACAGGGTTTCCACGTACAAATAACTGTGTTATGTGTTGTGTATGTTATTTGTCTTTTTGTTTCATGCATTAAAATTTACCGGTACTGTTATTAATTGCTAAATTGTCTACCGGCATTAAAGTTTGGTCTAATGGTATTATGCACTAAGTTTGGTTAAGTTAGTTTTGGTTTGAAATTAATAGACAACTGATTCACCTCCCCTCTCAGTTGTCCCTGGGACCTAACAGATAAGAACAAAGGTATCATTACAAGAAGCAAAGAAGCTCAAGAACAAATCTTGTTATGTTTACTTTCTGAGATTGAACCGAAATCAATAGAAGAAGCTTGTAAAGATCAAAATTGGATCAAAGAAGAGCTAGATTAGATTGAGAAGAATCAGACATGGGCATTAGTTAAAAGACTGACATATAAGAATATGATTGGAACTAAGTGGGTATTCCATAACAAGATATATGAAGATGGAAAAGTTGTGAGAAATAAATAAAGGTTGGTTTGCAAGGGTTATACTTAGATTGATGGTATTGATTTTGATGAGACATAGGCCCTAGTTGCTCAGATGGAAAAAATCAAGATGTTTTTGACTTTTGGAGCTTTAAAGGATTTCAAAGTCTATTAGATGGATGTGAAATCAACATCTTTAAATGGAGAGTTGAAAGAATAAGTTCATATTGAACAACTGAAATAATTTAAGTTGAAAGATTATCCAAACATTATTTGCACATTGAAGAAGGCCCTGTTGTTGGCTTGATGATGATGATATAGTTGTAATAGGCTGATTGATGAATTTATTTATGGTTTGATTTATGGAAAACATGTTTTTTTAGTCATCTAAGTCATCTAGACCAACTGGTAGAAGAATTTGTTATACAACAAAACTGCTAAGTTGCTGTCAACCGGTAAGCACAAACACAACGATGATCAAGCAACTTGTATGGAAGATTGGTGAAAATTTAGAATTTGCGGTTTGGAACATATGTTTATGACATTGGAATGAGTCTTTGATTAAAAACCGCATCAGAAGATTCAGTGTATTGAGCAAGTTATGATTGGAAGAACAATTATAGTCAGGAAGAACATAGAACCGGTAAAGCAAAGTTACTTTAATCGGTAAACAATAGACTTATTGTTATGAATTGTTTTGCCAACATGAGAAAAGTGTAATGAGCGAAAAAATGTAAAAGGTGACTAGATTCAATGAATCTAGGGATTTGTTCCATGGTTCTTAGTCGACTTAACAAAGTTCTTTATAAGGAGATGTAACTTGTATGATTTCATGGATCAAGAGTGAGAATTTGATCGTGCAGTTGAAGGAGAAGTTATGGTTTCATATTTAGTCGGTGATAGAAGTAGAGTATAAGTGGATCTAATCAAGCACAAAGGTTCTAACTTTAAATCAGTTGAACTTGTTGTCTTCCTAACAGTTGCAGCAAGAAAATCCTCTAACAAGGTCACTACTAATAGGGTGCATTAGGATCCTAAAAGGTCCGAAGGTGAAATACTCTAACAAGGTGATATTTCTTGCATGCTTATTGATTTTCAAGTTGGTGGAAGTTGCTATTAGATCTATTAAGTTTTTGCTTGCACTGATTCAACCCCCCTCTCAGTTCCTTATAATTTTATCACCTATATGGAATGAAACAAGCACCTAGATCTTGGTATGAAAGGCTAGATAAGTACTTGATTGACAAAGGATTTAAGAAGGGTTCGATTGAAAACAGTTTATATTTCAAGGCTGATTTAGGTAAAATCTTAATTGTTGTAGTGTATGTTGATGATATAATTTTTGGAAGAAATGAAGGTATGTACAAAAAACTTTCTAATGAAACAAGAAGGAATTTGAGATTTCCATGATTGGTGAGTTGAATTTCTTTCTTGGCTTGCAAGTAAATCATAATGATAAAGGAATTTTCATTTCTCAATCTAAATACATTAAGAAATTGTTGAAGAAGTTTGGGTTAGAGAACTCCAAACTAGTGTGTACACCTATGACCATCAGATGCAAGTTGAAAAAATATTATGTCCCCTAAAGTAGATGCAAGTCAGTACGGATCAATGATTGGTGGACTATTATTATTAGCAACAACAATGAGGGAAAACTGAGAGGGGGGGGGTGAATCAGTTTTCACCAGATCTACAAACTTAACCACAAAAATAGATCTGATAAAACACAACAATAACAAAGATAAGCAAGATGATAACACAACACATAACACCAAAATTTTTACGTAGAAAACCTGGTTAAGGGAAAAACCACAGTGGGAACCTACCCACAATAAGATAATACTTTGCAGTAGTATGTGAAAATATTACAATGGGGAATGCACATGCATTCAAGCACACCGCCTAGAGATCACTACTCAAAAGATAATGACCCAAAAGGATACAACCCTCAGGGAAATCTCACTGACTTACAACAAGACTCAGATTACAATCCAGAAGGAATGAACTGCATTAATAGCATCTCCAAATGCCTGATGATAGTTCTAGTTAAGCACAATGTCTTCTTTGCAACACCAAAATTTTCTCAATAACAATGTCAAAGGGTGAATCACTTGATATCACATACACCACTCTCTGATAATGCAGACACAACCTCAATACCTAAATTACATAACAATGTCACCTATTTATACAATTCATCAACCTTGACAACAAGGTCGGCTAAACCCTCAGCTCACAATTACAAAATTACATCACATGATACAAAGATCAACCACCAGACAAATATAATGATTTTCATGACATAACATAGACCTAATTCAAATCTCCAAACACACAAAACCACCATAAATCATGCCAAGATCAATCGCAACATGCTACACCACCAAAAAAACCACATAATAGGAAGAACATCATTCGTTCGGCAAAATCACCAAAAAATCAAATAATGATCAATGCGGATCATCAAGACAAATATAAAATTATTAGGAAACACTAGCAAGCACGTTAGAATCATCAGCAACAACTACACCAACACCACTTATCAAATCTTCATGGATCAAAATCTGAAACTCAAGAAAACTCAAACAATAGCAACTGTCACTAAGAAAGATAACTTGCGGAGCCCCAAATCATGAACCATCTGAAATAAAGATACATAAGACCATCCCAAACAATATACCAAAATATTAGATCAAGATCTGATCACACCAGAATATACCAAAGAAAATACTGAACTTTGTAAAGCACTCATCAGATAAACAAATTGCAAAACCTGATCATATGATACGATCAATTAAGCTTCCCTGATCACCAACACTAGAACAGAAGAGTATAATGATACTAAATATACTCCATAAACTTGTTAGATAGTTCAAATAATCGGAAGACAACTGAGAGGGTGGGGGGTGAATCAGTTGTCACCACATTACCGGAACCTTAAGCAATTAAAACTTTAATATCAAAACACATAAGATAAATACTGGAATGCATAAACCAATTACCGAAATAGAAGATAGATAAATTATGTACAAGAAACAATTAGAGAATAAATACCATCCACATGACACCAAGATTTGTACATGGAAAACCCGGAAAAGGGAAAAACCACAATGGGAAGTTTACCGATAGTCAGATAATACTTTTGCAGTAGGTATGTGATTACAAATAGAGGGGCCTACACTTACAGGAAGGCCAACAACCTAGAGCACACTGCTCATTACAAAAGGAGTCTCACTGACTACATAAAAACCCAGACTACAATCCAGAAGGAGGAATGAACTACAATGATAGCATCTCCTATGCCTGAATACAATTCTATTTAATCTCAATACCAGAGGACTTAATCCTCTTACATAAACCCAACTCAATCACCAATGATCATCCAAATCCTCTGCATGAATGATTATTACATTATTCTCTCCTATACCATCCCATATATTCCATCTTGTGATCTACAATGAGATCTTCCATCATATATACAAACCCTCGATCATAAATAATAAGGTCGGCCACCAGACAATAAAGCAATTATATAATTACAAAACATGTCGGCCTAAGACTAAACAAATAATATTCAACCCAGAAGACATCCAAGAAACACATCGAGAAGATCAAAAAACACATTACATTAAGCCGATACATAAACTAGATAGACTCGGACCCAATTTATGTCCACACATGCTAAAGAAATGACCCCAATCAGCCAAGTCTCTAACACGATCACCATCAGCGTCCTAAATCTCTACTAGAAGCCGCACCAACACCACTTATGCAACATCAAATATCTTCAACAAATCTCTGTTGGTGAAACCCTCACTAATTCAACAAACCAAGCTTACCAGCATAAAAGATAGCATTCGATCACCAAATCAAAACCAATTGACTAAACATGAATCTGAGTAGCATGAATAGAAGATCTAAGCTAATTCCATAAGCCAAAGCATACTGGAGTATACTGGATCATCATGATCTAATCCAACGAGAAACCAAACAACCTACCATGACCAGAAGGATATTGGTAAAGAAACCAAAACAACTAGTGTTGACGTCAATGGCAAAACATCAATGGAAAACATAATCAATTCCTCCAAATGGCCAATAATCTCCCCCTTTGGTATTGATGGAAACACTAGATGTGAAAAACATCCAAGTGCCAAGAAAAGCCAAACAAATCTCGCACACAAGAATATAGCAATAGAATTTTGATCCATACTCTCCTTGTAGATGATATCTCAGTTAAGTTTTGCAAATTTCCCCCCCTAATGTATATATCTCCTTAAGTTTTTCACATGAATATCTCCCCCCCTTTGACATCAATGCCATAAATCTAACAAAAATATCAAAGCAAAATCATAAACCACTAAATCACAAAACTAACTACTCCCCCTGAGTAGTAGCATCACCACATCAATCTAGAATGAATAATATCTCTGATAATGCATACCGGATTGATGCCAAATAGCATCAATTAGTTCTCTATTGGAGGGGCAGAAATCCCTAATCTGTCTCTAAGGTACTCAAATGATTCTTTAGGCAAAGGTTTAGCGAAGATGTCTGCAGTCTGCTCTTTTGTGTTCACATAAACCAATCTAACTTCATTTTATTCCACCTTCTCCTTCAAAAATTTATACTTGATAGATATGTGCTTTGTCTTAGAGTGAAATACTAGATTCTTTGATATGTCTATAGTAGCAAAGTTATCATAGTGAATAACTACCAGTCCATTGCAATGCACTTTTATGTCCTTCAACATTTGCTTCATCCATAGAACTTGTGTACAATTAGTAGCAACAACAACATACTCAGCTTCAGTAGTAGATAGTGAAGTACATGATTATTTCTTGTTGATCCAGGAAATAAGTTTCTTTCCAAGAAAGAAAGCTCCACCAGAAGTACTTTTTTGGTCATCAACATCACCTACCCAATCTACATCTGTATATGCACATAAAGTAAAGTCATCATCTTTAGGGTACCACAAATCATATTCAAATGTTCCTTGTTAGTATGTAAAAATAATTTTCATCGCACTCTCATGATTTTCTCTAGGATCACTTTGATATCTTGATGCTATGCAAACAACATTCATTATATCAGGTCTAGTCTAAATGAAATATAGCAGACCTCTAATCATAGACTTGCATCTTGTAAGATTTACCGGTGCAGATTCATCTTTCCTTGTTAATTTATCACTTGTAACCATAGGAGTACTAATCGGTTTAGAATCTTCCATACCAAATTTCTTCAACATCTCCCTAGAATACTTAGTTTGACAGATGGAAATACCTTTATCAGTCTAAGTAATCTGCAAACCTAAGAAAAATTTCATTTCCCCAATCATAGACATCTAAAAAAATTTCTCCATATTGTTATAAAATTCCATGCACAACTTATCTTCACCTCCAAAAATGATGTCATCAACAAAGACCTCAATAATTAGTATATCATCATCAGTGACTTTATAATATAGATTAATGTCATCATTACCTTTAGTGAAACCAAGCTTTAAAAGACATTTGTTCAACCTTGCATACCAAGATCTAGGTGCTTGTTTCAATCCATATAAGACTTTCTTTAATCTCCAAACCACGTTTCTATCATCTCAAAGTGAAAAAACATTAGGTTTCTCAATATAAACTTCCTCATCGAGATCCCCATTTAGAAAAGAACACTTAACATCCATCTTATAAACCTTATAGTTTTTATGTGCAGCATAGGCAAGAAATAATCTTACAACTTCAATCCTAGCTACAGGTGCAAAAGTTTCACCATAATCAATTCCTTCCTTCTGAGAATATCCCTTACAAACCAATCTATCTTTATTCCTTACAAATTTTCCATCTTCATTTAATTTATTCCTAGAAACCCATTTAGTTCCCATAACATTCTTATTTTTAAGTCAGGGAACTAAAGTCCATCTATTATTCTTTTCTATCTGGTCTAATTCTTCTTCCATAGCTTTCATCCAACATTCATCTTTACATGCTTCAATTACTGATACTGGTTCAACTTGAGAAATTAAACATACCTCATTAGCTCCCAATCTTCTTCTTGTCATCACTCCATTGTTCTTATCCCCAATGATATGATCTTCTGAATGATTCAACCTTACATATCTAGGTGGATTCTCACTCTCTGTTCCTCTTTCCCGTTCTTCAGTTACTATTGAATTTTTTGATACTTCCAGAGTAACTAGTTCAACATTATGTTCCGATAAAGGTGTTACCAGTTCAGTTATGATCATTTCCACTGTCGGTTCTTGCTCATAAATTCTTATTTGACTTCTATTTTTCTCATCCACCTTGACATTAGCACTCTCCACAATTCTATGTAATCTTTTGTTATAACATCTATATGCTTTGCTTTCATTAGAATAACTAGGAAATATTCCTTCATCACATCTAGGATCAAACTTTCCAATGAAATCATCTCTCCTGATATAACATTTACTACTATAGATTCCGAAATACTAAACTGTAGGTGTATTTCCAAACCATATTTCATAAGGTGTCTTATTGGGTTCTCCTTTGATATGAACTCTATTGAGTGTATAAACCATTGTGCTCACTGCTTCTCTTGAGTAGATATGAGGTAGATTAGCTTCCATCATCATGGTTCTAGTAACATCCAAGATAGTTATGTTCTTTCTTTCCACAACTCCATTCTGGTGAGGTGTCTGGGGAGAAGAAAATTGTCTCCTTATGCCATGCTTCTCAAAAAATGTTATTAAACTCACTGGATGTAAATTCTCCACCATGATCTAACCTTAAGCACTTAATTTTCAATTCTATTTCAGTTTCAACTTTAGCTTTAAAGATTTTAAACTTTTCAAAAGCCTCAGATTTCTCCCTTAGAAAAGTAACCCACATCATTCTAGAATAATCATCCATGATTAGCATAAAATATCTATCACCTTGAAAACTTTTAATTCTAGTAGGGCCACACAAATCAATATGAATAAGATCAAGAACATCATTAGATTTATCTTGTATACTCTTAAAAGAGGTTCTAACCTATTTTCCCATTTGACATTCTTTACATACCGAATTATAGGGCTTCACAATCTTAGGTATATCTCTAATTGCCTTAGTTGAACTGATCTTTACCATGAAATCAAAATTCACATGACATAGCCTTTTATGCCATAGCAAAATCTCATCAATTTGTGCATTCAAACATGTCTTCTCACTGGATTTCAAATGAAATATATCATCTTTTGTTTGAGTATCGATTGCAATCTCCAGTCCAGATCTATTAATGATTTTACATTTTCCATCATTTTCGATAGAATCATCCTTTTATCTCCAGTCATATTATGTGAATACCCATTGTCAATTACCCATTCATCCTTATCTTTAATTTTAGTAGCAAGGGGATTCTCTTCAGGTACATTCTCTTCCAGTGCCAGATCATCTTCCTTGATAGCCAAAACACCCATTCTTTTCTATTGTTGGAACCACTAGCAGAGTCTTGTGTCGGTCCATCATCAGAATCAGACACCTTCCTCATCCACAAAGTAACATGATTTATCTCTATTTTTATTATACTTATGCTTGTTCTGATATCCAGGGTTAGGCTTAAAAGATCCTCTAACTCTTTCTTCAAATCTTGAATTCCTTTCAGAACATCTAGGTGCAAAATGACCAATCTTATTACGTGCAAAACATTTAAAAGGTTATTTTCCTTGATACTTACTTCCTACAGGTCCTTTAGGTACTCTTCTAGAAAATAAGGCTTCAATTTTCTCAAATTCTTCATCTTCCCTTTTCATATCATCTAGCTCATTTACTTACAAAGCTTTCCAATCTTTCTTGCTGGTTGATGATGTAAATGCATGAAAAGCAGGTTCAGACTTCACAACTCCAGAAGGTTCAAATTCTTCAAGCTCAAAAGAAGATAATTTCCCAACCAAGGTATCCCTATTGATAGAGGTATTAGCCATTTTTCTCAATTCATTAATTGCAGTAGCCTTCATCTTATAAGCCGGTGGTAAAGCTCTCAGAACTTTAGAAACTATTTCATCTTCACTCAGAGATCCACCACAACATTGAATTCCCATGACAATTTCATTTACCTTTTCCACAAATGCAGTAATCCTTTCATCTTCTTCCATCTTTAAATTTTCATATCTCACCCGCTAACCATCAATTTTAGCAATCTTAATAGTAGGGTCACCTGCATTAAGAGTCTCCAACTTGTCCCATATAGCCTTTGCTGATGATTTGTCAGTTAATCCCATTATTTTCTAATTAGAAAGAGCACACAAGAGGGCTTCTGTAGCTCTACAATTATTATCAAACTCTTTATCCAAGTTTTTTCAGAGGAGGATTTCCAGATGTTAGATTAAAAGGAGTAACCCCATTCTTTGTGATTTCCGAAATTTCCTTACCAAGACATCTTAGATGAGTCTCCATTTGAATTTTCCATACTCTATAATTTGTTCCATCAACCCTAGTAATTTCTCTCTGAAAGACAGCAGCTGATGAACTATATGAACTTGAATTGTTAGTCGCCATAGGATCTTCCTCAAGCAGTTAAGCTTCTACCTAGAGTTTTGATACCAATTGTTAGATAGTTCAAATAAACCAAAGACAACTAAGAGGGGGGAGGGGGGTGAATCAGTTATCACCAGATTACCAGAACCTTAAGTAATTAAAACATGATCACCATCAACATCCTGAATCTCTACTAGAAGCCTACATAAAAATCCAGACTACAACTTGAAAGGAAGAATGAACTACAATGATAGCATCTCCTATGCCTAAATATAGTTATGGTTAATCTCAATACTAGAGGACTTAATCCTCTTACATAAACCCAAATCAATCACCAATGATCATCCAAATCCTTTGCATGAATGATTATTACATTATTCGCTCATATACCATCCCATATATTCCATCTTATGATCTACAATGAGATCTTACATCATATATACAAACCCTCGACCATAAACAATAAGGTTAGCCACCAGACAATAAAGCAATTATATAATTACAAAACATGTTTTCTTGAGACTAAACAAATAATATACAACATATAAGACATCCCGGAAACACATCGAGAATATCAAACAACACATTACATTAAGGCGGTCCATAACCTAGATAGACCCGAACCCAATTTAGGTCCACACATGCTAAAACAATGATCTCGATCAACCAAGTATTGAACACGATCACCATCAGCATCCTGAATCTCTACTAGAAGCCGCACCAACACCATTTATGCATAACATCAAAGATCTTCAACAAAGCTCTGTCGATGAAACCCTCATTGGATCAACAAACCAAGCTTACCAACATAAAAGATAGCATCCGATCACCAAATCAAAACCAACTTACTGAACATGAATTTGAGTAGCATGAATAGAAGATCTAAGCCAATTCCATAAGTCAAAGCATACCGGAGTATATCGGATCATCATGATATAATCCAACTAGAAACCAAACAACCTATCGAGACCAAAAGGATACCAGTAAAGTAGCCAAAAGAGATAGTGTTGACATCAATGCAACACATAATCAGTTCCTCCAAATGGCCAACAACACCAAACCATAATCATAATGAACCAATTCTGCAATCATCGCCACGTATGCATGTTGTATGTGATAAGTTTCAAGTGGTTTTTGGTGCATAGAGATAATGGTTTTATCTTGGGAATGAGCGAATACATTGCATGAAGTGGAAACCACATGATGAGTTAAAGGAATCGATGAAGCTGTTGGGACTCATTAATTTTGAGTCAAGTTTTGAGCCCCATTTCAAAATTTTGATATTGCATTTTCAGAAAGGCACCTAATCTCATTCAGGTGGCCTAGTTAGAAACGGGGTAGAATGGAGCCAGTTGATTTTCAAAGGGTAAGGCTTTGGAAACTTGTTGTATGCCTTTAATTTGACCTATGCAGTGATGTGTGACTTTCAGAATTCAGTTTGGATCGATTTATCAGGTACCCATTTTAAGGGGTGAGCTGAAAGTGCATTTTAGGCACATATGCAGATTTTATTGAGTAGCCTATTTTGAGTACTTATATCTATTACCTTGTTGATTGTCACAAATAATTTCAAAATGGATTGAATTGTATGTATAAATGTGAGTCAACATGCAAAATTTCAAGTTTCTAGCAATCCATTTTCTCAGTTTTCAAAGCTCAATATGTTTGCAGTTTGTATGTTTTGACAAGTCCCTGTTTCAGGACCTAGTCGGAGCTCTGTTTTGCATAAGTGTAAAAATTGCTTCGGTGAATGTCAAGTCAAAATGTTTCAAATTTCAAGCTCCTGCCAATCCGTTTGATCGATTTTCAAAAGGGTTTCTTAGGCCATCTATTTCAAGGACCAGTACTTTTGTTGACACATCAGTTAAAGTAGCCATTTTCATGAGCGCGCCATTTGTACCCAGTCAAACTTTTGATTGAACTGAGAATTCAAAGATTTAATATGTACTTCAAGGTACTTGTTTTTCAAATTTGAGGGTCTACGGAGGTCGTTTGATATTTTTAAGAAAGGCATCATGTGTTGCCAGAATATTGACTTCATCAGGTCCGCAGTGTCGACAAAGCCAGTTGGTCATTCTTGAAAATTAATATCTCTTCACTCGGGACTCGTCTTGAAAAAATGTTTGGTAGAGTTCATCCTTGTATATCAAGATACACGCCTATCAGATGGCGAGGTCCAGAAAGGTGTTTTGACCGGTTTGAAAATTATGTCTTCGCGATTAAATGCAAAAATGTGGCGCAAGTGCCTAAAAGTTGTGAAACTCAGTTTGATGATCCGAAAATGATGTCAATCATTTCGAGAGGTATGTTCAAGGTGTCTAAGGCATTTTAGAGGTCAGTTGCATGAAAACGAATTTTTTTTAGTTGAACTCACTTTGGTGCCCGACCTGGCTCATGCCTGTGCCGTATTATTTTATTGGCGACTTTGTTCACTGAGAGATTTTCAGAATATCTAAATATGGATTGTAATCACGAGACATGTCATAAGAAAGTTTTGAATAAATGTGTAATTAACTATTCCGGGCATGCCCCTCCATTCACATTTCTCCAGTATGAATTCAACAAGTACAACAATGAAAGTAAGCTGGATTAGTGCGAGTAATAGAACACAATATGTTCAATTATGGAATGATCAAACATACTGAATCCATAAAGGGAAATTAGAAGGCGTAGCCATTGTTTTTTTTGGCAAATGCCTTGGCATCTTAAAGCAAATTCCATGACTCCAACAGCCTCTCCACATGAAACATTGTCATGCATAAACTCCAAGGTAAATTGCATTAGCAGCAAATGCTATTGGCAAGTGAATGGCAAGCCTCCTCCTCTCTGCTATGGTGTGGATCCTCAGGAAACATGATGAAAGGCATTTAAAACCTCTTAATACAAATGCATTGGCAGCTGGTAAAGACTTGGAAAGGTTCCAAACAAATGAAAGTAGAAGCTGGAGCGTGGAAATGGAGAGGTGCAGCGTTGAAAACAATAGAAAATGCAATCAACAACTTTAGAAACTTTAAACAATGGCATTATGGCAGGTGTGAAGCCCAAGCATAACCCCACAACACAATGAAGGTAAAGTTAGCATTTAAACTTCAGCAAATGAAGTCTCAGACCAAGTGTAAACAACAATAAAGAGGGCAGCAATAAAATTTAACCAATGCACATTGGCTGGTGTAAGGTAAATTCCCTTCTATTTGTGGTGGTTGAAAAGATTAAAAAAATCTTCAAACAAATGCATGTGGCATGTGAAAATGCCAAAGTTCTCTGCTATGGCTAGAAAGGGGCAACATTAAAAACTTAAAACAAATTGTAGAATCTCCAGCAAATCCCATTTGGTGTGACGAATGAGAAGGGAATTAAAATCTTTTAAAGCAAAGGTAAATGGCAGGTGCACAATCCTAATCTCCTCCCATGCAGCAAGCAGAAAGGAATTCAAAACTTTCAATCAAATTAAAAGGCAGCCATTAAAAGTCTCAGAAAAAGCTTCAAAATGCACAGTCCCAGGAAAATGTATTTATCCCACATTCACTGGGCAAAGGAATATTATGGTGTTGAAATGAAAGGCTTCACCCATTCATAGTGTCAAAGCTTTGGGATTTTGACACAAGGTATTGGTGGGCGCCCAAGCAATCCCCACATGTGTGGGTGTGGATCCCAAGAAAAAAAATGAGGCTGATTGAGCGGCAAGCAAGTGGACCCCACGCAGGCATAGATCCCGAGGTAGGCAAAATTTTTCAGAGAAGGAGCAAATTAACCAGCAAGCAGGTCCTAAATAGATCAACGGTCGGCGTGATTTCACAAGCCAAAGATGCACAATGGTTAGCCATCACGAAATGGCAAAAAGCTCAGGCCAAAAATTGTGTGAAATGGTGAAGGTTAAACACCCTGCATGTTCGAGATGATCTGACGGCTGGCGCGATTTCGTGAAGGAAAGATGCATGCCGAATAAGGTCTACAAAATGGCGAAAGGTAGGTGGCAGGATGACATGGCGGTCTAGCTCGTGGGTCCTGTCCAGTGGCGCTGATGTGGTGCACAGGTGGCAGACACATGGCGATGACATGGTAGTCCACTAAGTAGTCCAGTGACGGTGACGAGGTGGACACGTGGCAGAGTGATGAAGTGTCATCTGAGGTGGTGCCCAGTGGATCCTATCGATGAATCGTAGGTTGCCATGTGGCAAGACGTCAGTATGTAAAATGGGTGAAAAATTAAAATTAAATGTATAGTTGAAACTATACAAGAAATTCGAAAAATTTAAATGACAGAGGTATATTTAGAATTAATTTGCCCAGAGGGTTATTTTTGGCCAAAATACCAAGTATCATATATCACCGGAAAGCTCTCGGGATAAGGAATCCAATCAAGTAGTTAGTTTTAACAAATTTTAGATATTTTGGGGGCAGTCCACGGGAAATATGAAGAGAATGAATTCAGTTGGAGAAAGGGGACACTTGGCTTGTTTTGATGAAACCTAATCTTTTCCCTCTCCTTCTTATTCCAATTTTCTTCTCATTGTTAGGGTTCCAGAATTCTGTGAGAAAGGCTCCAGATTTCTTGGTTTCCAATTCTGGGTTTATTTTCAAGGTTGCAGAGTAATGTCTTATTTTAAGTAATGGAGTCTTATTTTCTTGCTATAGGTGTTATTTGTTGCAGGTTCTTGTGTATGTAAGGCATGCACAAATTCGCACAGAATTTGTCTCTGAAATGCACTTTCATTTTATTCAAATCTGAATCTTAAGGAGGATCATGTTTGTCATGAGCAGTTGTGTTTGTGAATGTAAATGCTTGTTTGTAGGTAATCTTTAAGGAAGATTTTAAACTTTGTGAGCAAACATTAATGAAATAGGGTTCATGTTTCTGGATCTGATGTTTTATGTGGATAAGCTTAGTAATGCATTTATGCAGGAATATTTCATGATGAAGATGGATTTGTAATGAGTGTTTTCATTTGTAGTCTGATGTATGACTCTGTTGCAGATTTTGGGGGTTTTCTCAGAAATTTAAAATTAAATCAGAATTTAATATATTTTCTTTCTATTTTGTGGTAATGTCCCACCTGTCTCAAGCTCCAATGTAGTTGAGAGTCAATGTGAATGTACCTAATTTGTAGTACTTTCCTTATTGTTGAGCTATGTTTGATATTTCTACTTTAATGGTGATGCCGTGTGTGAGTTTAGACTGTATTTGAAGTACATCATAGGTAAACCCGCCTAGGCCTTGCAGAGCCTGAAGAGAAGAAGGATTAAATATCCTTGTTATGTTGGTCCAGTTAGTCCTTTGAAATCATAGTTGAGGTTGGCTACCTTTCAAAATTTGGTTGTAGATTATCTGGTTGTTGTTTTTGTTGTTTAGCATAAAACAGAGCCAACAAAATGGCGACTTTGCTAGGGAGAATGCTGTGAAAATTTTCTGTCAAGTGAAACCCACGAGTCTAGCTAAAATTCATTTGGGGAAGAGTCTTAGAAGTGTACAAATCTGAAAGTCATTTTTAGATTTGGAAATGTGTATCCTAGAAGGTCTTGTTGCTTTGAAATTTGAAAGTATTTTGTGACTCTATTGTGTGTGGTGAGACCCAGAAATCTGAAAGTGTTTCAGAGTGAAGATCAGTGTTTAAAATTTATTCCTCTTCAGGGAGGTGGAAATTCTGTAAGAACGAACCTGAGATTTGGAGGAGTTCTTCAAATCTTCAGTTAGAAGTGAAGTGAACAGTGACAACAAATTTACCAGGTATTCCTCAAGGTTTTCATGAAATTATGTGTTCCTTATGAGGTGAAAAAGTCACCATTGAAAGGAAAAGAAATTTACAATTTACATACTTCATTGAAATAAGTTTTCAGTCAAAAATATGGTGAGAAGTGTGTATGATTCTAAAAATTAGTGACTGCATATGTTTTGAAAAGAATTTATGAAACAATAAGATGCATGGTCGATGATAATGGTTCAGTAGATGTTTTAAAATTGATGGATCTAGATGTAGTTCCCAGATCTAAAAATTCTCTATCAAATCTGAAAGAAATTGAAGAGATTGCAGTATGTCTTCAAGAGATCCAAGATAAAGTTGTTTGGTTTTTAAGACGGAAAGTAGGGAAAAGAAAAGAAGAGTCATCATATGTTTTCTATGAAAGATTTATAGCTGCATTGAATGAGTTTTCAACTGATGCTAGGCCCCACGAGTCTATTTGGATTGAGTTATTCTTAGAGCTTGATGAGCCTGACTCAGTTAATTGTTCTACTACCTTGAGAGAAGAAAATGTTGTATGTATTAAGGAATGGATATATGAGATTGAAAGAATGAAATCTAAAAAATGTACACAAGATTGAGGACAGTGAGGGAGATGAATCTGTGAGTGGATATGCCTCCTATGATGCTGAAGGTGATTCTTATTCTTAGCATGACAGTTTAGATGTGTATTCAGAGCAAGAAGAAATTTGTGAGAACATAAGTAATTGTTCGAGTAATCATGAGCCCGTTGAGGTTTCAGATCTTGATGATGTAGATCACCTTGTTGTTAAGTTCAATCCACAAAATATTTGCAACCAAAGTTATGAAACAATGTTGCAACATATAGCAACACTTTATGAGCAGCATGATAAAGGTTATGATGCGGATGCAAGTTATTGTAATGATGAAATAAATGTGCATAGAGACATGAGTACTGCTGATTTAATACCTTTATCAGATTGGGACAATGTTTACAACTTAGAGGATGAAGCCAAGGAAAATGGAAATGAAGAAGGTTCACTAAGTAGTGAACAAATTTCAGAGCTCCTAGCTGCTGATTTTCAGAGGTATGCATCCAAAAATTTACCCCAATCTCTCATGCCCAACCAGTACCTATTTAGATATTGATGATGTTTTTGAGGGTGTGAAGTATGATACATATGCTATTGATTCTTTCCCTATTTTTTATTTGAGTGATGGAAAAGATGAAGATGCATATACGCTTGATAGGTGTGATAATGTAGATTCATATGTTGATATGAACTCAGATTTTGGTATGCATTGTATGGATCTTGCTATTAAAGAGAATGACAGATTTGAAGTAGTTTTCTTAGATTTGCAAGTAGGAAATGAACCATTGATAGTGATGATCATGTGTTTTTACTTATGCAAAGTGCTGATAGAAATTGTGATCAACAGGATGAGGTGCAGTCATGTTATGAGGAAGTTTTCCTCTCTAGTTTGCAAGCCATTATTGTGGAAGAGTGTTCATCATTTGAGAAAACTAGCAATAGAGATGTGTCAGATGTTTTCAACTTTTAGAATAAGTTAGGCCACTTTTCATTTCAGCTAGGAAAGAATGGTAAAGAGTATGGCACTCTTATGTCACCTAGTGATCAGCCCTTTCAGCATTTGTTTGGTTTTCAAGGATTTTATGATTATGAACATGCTGCTGATTATGTTTTATGTGATCAGCTGGTTAGAAATGAAAGTGTGATTGATCAGGAAGATGTGAATGAAACTTTCAGTTTACCTCCAGTTTGTGGAAATGAAAGTCATGTACTTGACAGAGGTAAGAATTGATTTCAGTTTTGATGGCCTGGGGCCATTTATAAGTTGTATATTTTGTATAGTTGCTTTTCTTTAGTTGTATGGTTTTCAATAGAGTGCCTTGTTGCTTGGGTAGAATAAGGAAGCCCTGTTTTGTTTTAAAGAAGAGAAGTGATCCATTTTTGGGTGGTCTGCTTAACCATAGATTCTGGATTCTTATGTTGATCTTGCAATCAACCATCCCGAGTCAGAGCCACTGTTGGGACTCATTAAATTTGAGTCAAGTTTTGAGCCCCATTTCAAAATTTTGATATTGCATTTTCAGAAAGGCACCTAATCTCATTCAGGTGGCCTAGTTAGAAAGGGGGTAGAATGGAGCCAGTTGATTTTCAAAGGGTAAGGCTTTGGAAACTTGTTGTATGCCTTTCATTTGAACTATTCAGTGATTTGTGACTTTCAAAATTCAGTTTGGATTGATTTATCAGGTACCCATTTTAAGGGGTGAGCTGAAAGTGCATTTTAGGCACATATGGAGATTTTATTGAGTAGCCTACTTTGAGTGCTTATATCTTTTGCCCTGTTGATTTTCATGAAGAATTTCAAAATGGATTGAATTGTATGTATAAATGTCAGTTAGCATGCAAAATTTCAAGCTTCTAGCAATCCATTTCTTCAGTTTTCAAAGCTCAATATGTTTGCAGCTTGTATGTTTTGACAAGTCCCCGTTTCAGGACCTAGTCGGAGCTCTGTTTTGCATAAGTGTAAAAATTGCCTCGGTGAATGTCATGTCAAAATGTTTATTCTGGGCTATTTTTGATACAAATGACAAGCTATGTTTCAAATTTCAAGCTCCTGCCAATCCATTGGATCAGTTTTCAAAAGGGTTTCTTAGGCCATCCGTTTCAATGATCCGTACTTTTGTTGCCGCATCAGTTAAAGTAGCCATTTTCATGAGCTCGCCATTTGTACCCAGTTAGACTTTTGATCAAACTGAGAATTCAAAGATTTAATATGTACTTCAAGGTACCTGTGTTTCAAATTTGAGGGGCTACGAAGGTCGTTTGATATTTTTAAGAAAGGCATCATGCATTGCCAGAACATTGACTTCATCAGGTCCACAGTGTCGACAAAGCCAGTTGGTCATTTTTGAAACTTAATATCTCTTCACTCTAGACTTGTCTTGCAAAACTGTTTGGTAGAGTTAATCCTTGTATATCAAAGTACACGCTTGTCAGATGGCGAGGTCTAGAAAGGTGTTTTGACCGGTTTGAAAATTATGTCTTCGTGATTAAATGAGAAAATGTGGCGCAAGTGCCTCAAAGTTGTGAAACTCAGTTTGATGATCCGAAAACGATGTCGATCATTTCCAGAGGTACGTTCAAGGTGTCTAAGGCATTTCAAAGGTCATTTTCATGAAAATGAAATTTTTTTAGTCGGACCCACTTTGGGGCTTGACCTGGCTCATGCCTGTGCCGTATTATTTTATTGGCGACTTTGTTCACTGAGAGATTTTCAGAATATCTAAATATGGATTGTAATCACGAGACATGTCATAAGAAAGTTTTGAATAAATGTGTAATTAACTAATCCGGCCATGCCCCTCCATTCACATTTCTCCAGTATGAATTCAACAGGAACAACAATGAAAGTAAGCTGGATTAGTGCGAACAATAGAACACAATATGTTCAATTATGAAATGATCAAACATATTGAATCTACAAAGGGAAATTAGAAGGTGTAGCCATTATTTTTTTGGCAAATGCCTTGGCATCTTAAAGAAAATTCCATGACTTCTCCAGCAACCTCTCCACATGAAACATTGTCATGCATAAACTCCAAGGTAAATTGCATTAGCAGCAAATGCTATTGGTAAGTGAATGGCAAGCCTCCTCCTCTCTGCTATGGCGTGGATCCTTAGGCAACATGATGAAAGGCATTTAAAACCTCTTAATACAAATGCATTGGCAGCTGGTAAAGACTTGGAAAGGTTCCAAACAAATGAAAGTAGCAACTAGAGCGAGGAAATGGAGAGGGGTAGCGTTGAAAACAATAGAAAATGCAATCAACATCTTTAAAAACTTTAAACAATGGCATTATGGCAGGTGTGAAGCCCAAGCATAACCCCCTAGGGCAATGAAGGTAAAGGCAATGTTTAAACTTCAGCAAATGAAGTCTCAGACCAAGTGTTAACAACAATAAAGAGGGCAGCAATAAAATTTAACCAATGCACATTGGCTGGTGTAAGGTAAATTCCCTTCTATTCGTGGTGGTTGAAAAGATTTAAAAAATCTTCAAACAAATGCATGTGGCATTTGAAAATGCCAAAGTTCTCTGCTGTGGCTGGAAAGGGGCAACATTAAAAACTTAAAAAAAATGCTAGAATCTCCAGCAAATCCCATTTGGTGTGACGAATGAGAAGGGAATTAAAATCTTTTAAAGCAAAGGTAAATGGCAGGTGCACAATCCCAATCTCCTCCCACGCAACAAGCAGAAAGGCATTCAAAACTTTCAATCAAATTAAAAGGCAACCATTAAAAGTCTCAAAAAAAGTTTCAAAATGCACAGTCCCAGGAAAATGTATTTATCCCACATTCGCTGGGCAAAGGAATATTATGGTGTTTAAATGAAAGGCTTCACTCGTTCATAGTGTCAAAGCTTTGGGATTTTAACACAAGGTGCTGATGGGAACCCAGGCAAACCCCACGCGGATGGGCATGGATTACAAGGTGACCGAGGAGGCTGACTGAGCGGCGACGAAGTGGACCCCACGCATGCATGGATCCCAAGGCGGGTGAAATTTTGCAGAGAAGGAGCAAATTAACCAATGAGAAGGTCCCAAGCAGATCGACAGTCGGCGTGATTTCGCAACCTGAAGATGCACATTGGTTAGCCATCGCGAAATGGCGAAAAGCTCAAGCCGAAAATTGTGTGAAATGGCGAAGGTTAAAGACCTTGCATGTTCGAGATGATCTGATGGTTGGCGTGACTTCGTGAAGGAAAGATGCATGCTGAATAAGGTCTGCAAAATGGTGAAAGGTAGGTGGTAGGATGACATGGCGGTCCAGCTCGTGGGTCCTATCCAGTGGCATTGACATGGCGCTGAGGTGGTGCACAGGTGGCAGACACATGGCGATGATGTGAAAATCCACCAAGCAGTCCAGTGGCAGTGACGAGGTGGACACATGGTAGAGTGATGAAGTGTCATCCGAGGTGGTGCCCAGTGGATCCTATCGATGAATCACAAGTCACCACGTGGCAAGACATCAGTATGTAAAATGGGTGAAAAACTAAAATTAAATGTATAGTTGAAACTATACAAGAAATTCAAAAAATTTAAATGACAGAGACATTCAAAATTAATTTGCCCAGAGGCTTATTTTTGGCCAAAATACCAAGTATAATATATCACCAGAAAGCTCTCAGGATCAGGAATCCAATTAGGTTGTTAGTTTTAACAAATTTTGGATATTTTGGGAGCAGTTTCCATGGGAAAGATGAAGAGAATGAATTTCAGTTGGAGAAAGGGGACACTTGGCTTGTTCTGATGAAACGTAATCTTTTCCCTCTCCTTCTTATTCCAATTTTCTTCTCATTGTAAGGGTTCCAAAATTCTGTGAGAAAGGCTCCAGATTTCTTGGTTTCCAATTTTGGGTTTATTTTCAAGATTGCAGAGTAATGTCTTATTTTAAGTAATGGAGTCTTATTTTCTTTCTATAGGTGTTATTTGTTGTAGGTTCTTGTGTATGTAAGGCATGCAGAAATTCACACAGAATTTGTTTCTGAAATGCACTTTCATTTTATTCAAATTTGATTCTTAAGGAGGATCATGTTTGCCATGAGTAGTTGTGTCTATGAATGTAAATGCTTGTTTGTAGGTAATCTTCAAGGAAGACTTTAAACTCTATGAGAAAACATTAATGAAATGGGGTTCATGTTTCTGGATTTGATGTTTTATGTGGATAAGCTTAGTAATGCATTTATGCAGGAATATTTCATGTTGAAGATGGATTTGCAATGAGTGTTTTCATTTGTAGTCTAATGTATGACTCTGTTGCCCTTGGATAAGGCACTGATCTTGCAAATTTTGGGGGTTTTCTTAGAAATTTAAAATCAAATCAAAATTTAATATATTTTCTTTCTGTTTTGTGGTAATGTCCCACCTATCTCAAGCTCCAATGTTGTTGAGAGTCAATGTGAATGTAGCTAATTTGCAGTACTTTCCTTATTATTGAGCTATGTTTGAGATTTATGCTTTAATGGTGATGTTGTGTGTGAGTTTAGACTGTATTTGAAGTGCATCATAGGTAAACCCGTCTAGGCCTTGCAGAGCCTGAAGAGAAGAAGGATTAAATATCCTTGTTAAGCTGGTCTAGTTAGTCCTTTGAAATCATAGCTGAGGTTGGCTACCTTTCAAAATTTGGTTGTAGATTATCTGGTTGTTGATTTTGCTGTTCAGCATAAAAAAGAGCCAACAAAAGTGGTGATCAAGGAGCGATGGAGGGTGTCTTAAACAATGTGTTGATGATTTCTATGTAATCCAATGGTCATACTTGAACTGATTTGTTTGTAATCTCTATGAGATCTTAGGTTTGTGATGTGTTATCAACGTATTGTTTTGCTTATAAGGTTGATGAGTTGTTTTGTGGTAGTGTTGGAATTTTTGGATAAGTGTCAGTGTGATTGATTGCTGAACCAGAAGGAGTATCTGCAATATGTGTGAAGGCAAATAGGAGCATGAAAAGGATCCGATGAAGCAGAGTAGTGCTATTTACCAAATCAACAAACCCTTGTTATTCTCTAACAATTACAATAGTTAAATCCCTTAACCGGGTAAGCTTTAACAGGCTTAGTGCTTTGTAAATCCTCTAACTAGGTGATCCATTAGCTTGGATTTTAAATCCTCCATTGAGGTTACTCCTAATAGGGTATTGCTTCTAATAGGGCATTAAAGTCAATCCCTTAACCGGGTGGTCCCTAACAAGATCTATTCTTATCTGAGCATTTTGTAAAGCTTTAACAGGCTTGGCTCCTAACAGGGAAAACTTCAAAAGAGTTCAGAATACTAGTGGTATTCATCCCCACCGTGGTTTTTCCCATTTGGGTTTCCACATCAAAAATCATTGTGTCAAGTGGTGAATGGTTTTCGTAGTTATGTTTTGATATGGTTAATTTGCTTAACTGTTAAATCTACTTAGTTATGTTAAGATGACTGACAGTAATCTAAAATGTGCTTTTACTATTTTTAGTAAAGTATTTTGATGTTTTGGTTAAATAATTTGGAATTTTCAAAACTGATATATTGTTATGCCAGTTAACTGGTAAATTGTTAGTGATATTGCAGTTTGTAGCTCAGTGTTTGAACTAGTTAGTTCAGTGATTGACTTGTGAGATTGTTTTTGAATTTGGTGAAATTCAAGTCAGTTTTCTATCTACTGATTCACCCCCCCTCTCAGTAGTTGTCTGGATCCTTATTGATTCATTATATCATCAATTGGTATCAGACCATTTCAGATCCTCTAGTGTTTAAGCCTAATAGCTTGAGGTAAAGATCTAGAAGAACACGATGAAGAAAGAAGGTCTAAAGTTTAATAGGGAAAACTACAGAATATGGAGTGATATGATGAAAATCTATATCAAGAGTCTAGGAAGTTAATACTGGGAACCTGTTGTTACAAAATATACTGTAGCTAGTGGGATTCCATCTGATGATCAAAAGAAATAGCAACAAGAGAATAATCAAGCATTGGAGGCCATTATCAGTTCTTTGTCTGATTCAGAGTATGTTGATGTCCATGGTGATGAGCATGTGAAGATTGTCAAAGAAGAGAGTGTAAGAGGTAAATTTGATGACATGCGAATGGTTGAAGGTGAGAATATTCAACATTATGGTCAAAGGATCAAGGAGATAGCCGGTGAGATCAAAAGTGTTGGTGGTAAAGTGGAGGATACCATAGTGGTTAGTAAGGTGTTGATAACCCTTCTACTGGTCTACGCTATCTGAGTTGCAGCCATTCAGGAGCTAAAGTATATTGATAAAACTAAGGTAACTCTTGACTCCATCATTGGTAAAATTACTACATTTGAATTAAATGGTTATGATGGTAGTGCTCAAAAATCCAAATATGCATTTAGAGCTTGAGTTTCTAACCCACCTATGAGGAAAAGAAGAGATGTTAGTCACAGTTATGAAACTAGATCCAATAGAGAAGTTGATGATGAAGACAGTCTGATCAAGCTTGAAGAATTGTTGGCTAAGCAGTTACCCAGAGGTACAAGTAAGTACAGAGGTAAATTACCTTTGAAGTGTTTTGCATGTAACAAGATTGGACATATTGCAACTAACTGTCCTGACGGTGACAATGAGCATAAGTGTGAGAAGTACGAGAAGTACAAAGGAAAAGGCAAAAGATATTGCCTCATTGCAGTTGATAGTGGAATCATTGATGAGTAATCCAAGGGAGATGCTAATGAAGACATTGTCTTTGTTGCCATTAAAGAGGAGACATTTGATCAGAAAGGCATTAGTTTCTCACATGAACAGTTCTGATGATTGGATCATAGATAGTGGTTGTTCACACCACATGACCGGTGACCAGAGTAAATTTCTTACTTTGAAGGAATTTGATGGAGGAGTTGTGAGATTTGGAAATGACTCACCCTGCATGGTAAAAGGAAAGGGAACCATTTCTCTTAATGGAAAGAGCAGTGCAGATGATGTCTAATGGGTTGAAGAATTACAAAACAATCTATTGAGTGTAGCTCAACTAAATGACAGAGGTTATCCATCATAATTTAAGAATGGAATGTGCAAAATCTATGGGAGGAAAGGTGAACTGATTGCAATCGGAAAGCAGAAAAAAGGTAACCTATTTCACCTAAATCCTAAAGTCAACAACTATTTAATTGCTAAAGTAGATGATAGTTGGCTTTGGCATGGAAGATTTTTTGTCATATAAATTTTGATAACATTGTCAAAGTCAGTAAGTCCAAGTCAATAATAGGTTTTCCTTAGTTGGAAAAACCGATGAATGCTCTGTGTAAGGAATGTTAGTTAGGGAATATGACATCCTCAACTTTTAAGAGCAAATCTTTCTTAGCAGAACATTTGTTAGTTTTGGTTCATACAGACCTCTGTGGATCAATAAGGACTAAGAGTATTCAAGGTTATAGATATTTTATGATGTTCACTGATGATTTCTCAAGAATGATGTGGGTCACATTTGTGAAGGACAAAACAAAAGCCTTTAGTAAGTTTAAGGCATTCAGGGCCTTAGCTAAAAAGGAAAGTGGTAAGAAGATAGTGTGTCTGAGAACTGATCAAGGAGGTGAATTTACTTCAGAGGAATTCACTAGATATTATGAAGAGAATAGAATTAAGAGGCAACTTTCCGCACCTAGGACACCACAATAGAATGGTATTGCAGAGAGGAACAACTAGTCAGTTGTTGAAGCTGCTAGAATGTTGCTAATACAAGGAGGTGTAGCAAAAACATTCTTGAGAGAAGCTGTCAGCATAGTTGTAAACACTATGAACCAGACATTGGTAAAGAGAGGTAAGGATTAAAAATCCTTATGAATACTAGTATGGTAGATCACCTAATGTCATTTATTTTAAGATTTTTGGCAGTTAATATTTTATCAAGAGAGGTGACTATGTTGGTAAGTTTGATGCTAAGAGTGATGAAGGTATTTTTCTTGGTTACTCCACCAAGAGTAAAGCCTACAAATATTACAATAACCGGACAAAGAGAATCATTGAAAGTGTTGATGTCTGAGTGGATGAGTGTCCTGAAGTTTCAAGAGAAACCAGTGAGGAGAAGAAGTAAGATGAACCTTACATTCTTATTTTGGAACTAGAACTGATGAAGCCATAAGTTTGTGAAGTGAATGCTGAAGTACCAGTTCAACCGGAACATGTAGATTTTGCAGAAGATGATGATAGTAAGGAAGAAGAACCTGATGATAATGATCATGTCATTCCAAGGTATGTGAGACTTAGTCATAATCTTGACCAAATTATTGGAGATAAATATGCTGGAGTGTTAACCAAAAGAAGAATTAGAGAGAATTCTTGCATGATATCCACTATTGAGCCTAGAACTGCTAAGGAAGCCTTTGGAGATGATCATTGGATCAAATCTATGGAAGAGGAGCTTGACCAAATTGAGAAGAACAATACATGGACCCTAGTACCCATACCGGTGAATAAAAATGTGATAGGTACTAAATGGGTATTCAGGAATAAACTGAATGAAGATGGAGTAGTAGTCATAAACAAAGCAATATTGGTATGAAAAGGTTATGCACAGGAAGAAGGAGAAGACTATGGCGAGACATTTGCACCAGTTGCTAGATTGGAAGGTGTTATAACTCTACTTGCATTTGAAACATATAGGGGATTCAAAGTATATCAGATGGATGTGAAGTCAACATTTCTAAATGGAATACTGGAAGAGGAAGTATACATTGAATAACTAGATGATTATGCTTTGACTGATGCAAAGGATATGATGTGTAAACTACAAGGCACTATATGGTTTGAAGCAAGCACCAAGAGCATGGTATGAAAGGCTACATTCACACTTGATGAAGATAGGTTTTCAGAGAACCGGTGAAGATAGTAATATATATCTCAAGACTAAAGGAGATAAGATATTGGATAGTGAAGTGTTTGCGGATGATATCATTTTTGGAGGCAATAATGACATGAGTGATGACTTTGCAAATGAGATGAAAAGTGAATTTGAAATGTCTCTGGTAGGAGAAATAGAATTCTTCATAGGTTTGCAAATTTAGCAGATGAAGAGTGGTATTTTTATCACACAACCCAAATATGTGAAAGAGGTATTGAAGACATTTGGAATGGGAGACTGTAAACTAGTTGGGACACCGATGGTTACATGTTGTAAATTGTCTAAGGAGGATGATGTTGCATCCGTTGATGAAAAGGAGTATAGATCAATGATAGGGAAACTGCATTATGTTGTTCACAACAAACTAGATATTGCTCATGCAGTTGGATTAATTGCTAGATTTAAGAAGAACCCTGAGGAGACACACATGATTGCAACTAAAAGGATATTCAGATATTTGAAAGGTATTATTGATTATGGATTATGGTATCCATATGCAGGTAACTTTTATTTGAAGGTTTATACATATGCAGATTGGGTAGGAAATGTTGATGACATGAATAACACAACCGGTGGTGCATTCTTTCTTGGAGGAAGACTTGTATCTTGGAGCAGCCAGAAGCAGAGCTGTATATCACAGTCCACTACTGAAGCTAAATATGTTGCAGCATATATGAACTGTACGCATGCAGTTTGGATGAAACACATTCTAGAAGGATTCAAGTTGAGGATCATAGAACTAGTAAAGATTTTATGTGATAACACCAGTGCAATAAATATTTCAAAGAACCCGATGTTGCATGCTAGAACCAAGCATATTGAGTTGAAATATCATTTATTGAGGGAGAAAGTGCAGAGTAAAGATGTGTTACTGGAGCATGTATCTACTAAGGAGTAGCTAGAGGATATCTTTACTAAACCTCTTCCTAAGATTACTTTTGAGTATCTTAGAGGTCAACTAGGGGTTGTGCCCCTACATGAGGTCAATTGAGAAGATGTGGATGACATCAGTCCCAGAGCTAATTGAAGAATCCTGAAGAAATATTGGTGTAGAGTGGAGCTTTTGGCAATATGACAAAACTGATTATGTGTTGCATTGATGTTTGTCATTGATGTCAACACTAGTTGTTATGATTGGTTATCGGTAGACAGGTTTTGGTTACTGATAGAAGAAATAGTGTTACCGGTAAGGGTTTAAGGTGTTACCGACAGAGCTTTTACTGAGAATATTTGACAGGATGCATAAGTGGTGTTGGTACGGCTTCTAGATGAAATTCAGGATGTAGAAGGTGATCCTTGATCGTGCATCGACTGATTGGTGACATCACTTTGGTGTGGAAAATCTATTTAGGTCTAGTACCTATCTAGGTTATGGACCGGTATCATGTTAACGTGTTATCTACACATTACCGGGATGTTTTAGGGATTGGTTAATGTTGTTTTGGTCTAAAGCCGACATGGCATATCATTGTAATATGGATGTATGTAATGATCTTATTGTAATATCTTTTAGGTAGCCGACCTAATCGGTTTAGGCCTTAGGGTTTGTATAAATTGATGTAAGATATCATTGTAGATCGGGGTGGCAATGGTTGTGGTCATGGAATGAAATATCATATGCGAAGGAGATTTGGTTGATCATAGGTGATCAAATTGGGTTTAAGTAAGAGGTCAAAGGCCTCCGATATTGAGCTTAACCAGGACTATAATCAGGCATGGTAGATTCTATCTCTGGCAGTTCATTCTCCTGGATTGTTGTCCAATTATATTGAGGTGGTTATAACCTCTTTGTAGTCAGTGAGACTCCTTTGTAATGAGAAGTATGCTCTAGGTAGTGTGCCTTCCTGCATGTGCAGGCCTCTTATTGTATCACATACTTTCTGCAGAAGTATTATTTGACTATGGTTAGGCTTCCCACCATGGTTTTTCCCTTTACCAGTTTTTCCACATACAAATCATGCTGTTATGTGGTATGGTTTCATTGTGTTAATTCTATGTTTCATTCTTAAGTTTTATTGCTTATCGATATATGTTTTTGCTATTCTAGTATTCAATGTTTATGTGCTCCGGTTAAAGGTTATAAAGTGGTTTGATTAATTTAATCTATTGACAACTGATTCACCCCCCCTCTCAGTTGTCCACTGGTTATCCTAAAAATTAGTATCAGAGCTTTGCTCCTTTTTTGCAGACTCTTAACTGCTTGAGGTAGATACTATGGCAACTAATACTTCAAATCCACCGGCAACTATTTTTCGAAGAGAAATCCCTAAGCTTGATGGAACAAATTATGGGATATCAAAAATATGAATGGAGACTCATCTTAGATTTCTTGGAAAGGATATTTGGGAGATCATTGAGAAAGGATATACAACTTATGATCCAACATCTGGCAATCCTGCTCCTACAGACTTGGACAAGAATGTTGAAAATGATTGTAGAGCTAGAGAAGCCCTCTTGTGTGGGATAAATTGCAAAGGTTATGTGGGATAAATTGCAAACTCTAAAAGAAGGTGACCCTATTGTCAAAATTTCTAAACTTGATGGTTACTGGGTAAGATATGAGAACTTGAATATGGAAGATAATGAAAAAATTGCTACATTTATGGAAAGAGTAAATGAGATTGTCATGGGAATTAAATGTTGTGGAGGATCTCCGAGTGAAGATGAAATAGTTTCTAAAGTCTTGAGAGCCCTTCCACCAGCTTACAAGATGAAGGCAACTGTAATTAATAACAATGGAAAACACTTCAGTTAATAGAGACATTTTGATTGGGAAATTATCTGCTTCCGAGCTCGAAAAGTTTGGACCCTCTAGAGCTGCAAAATCTAAACCTGCTTTTCATGCATCATCATCTACTAATAAAAGTTATTGGAAAGCCTTATATGAAAAAGAATTGGAAGATATGAGGAAAGAGGATGAAGAATTTGAGCAACTTGAAGCCTTATTTTCTAGAAGAGTACCTAAAGGACCTACAGGAAGTAAGTATGAAGGAAAAGCACCTTTTAAATGTTTTGCATGTAATAAGATTGGTCATTTTGCATCTAGATGTCCTGAAAGGAATGCAAGATTTGAAGAAAGAGTTAAGAAATCATTTAAGCCTAATCAAAACAGATATAGATTCAAGAAAAATAAATAATGCTACATAGCGGATGAGGAAGGAGTAAGTGATGATTCGGAGGATGAACTGATAGAAGACTCTACTAGTGGATCTGGAAATGGAAAGGAATGGGTGTTCTATGCTTTAAAGAAAGATGAACCAGAACCAGCAATCAAGAATGAAGAAAAGGCCTTGATAGCAAAAGTTGAAGACAAGGATGAATGGGTAATTGATAGTGGACACTCACATTATATTACTGAAGATAAAATAAAGTTTTTGTCCCTAGAAGAATACAATGGTGGTCAAGTCAGATTTGGGGATGACAAAGCATGTATGATCAAAGGTAGAGGTATTATTTCTCTGGATGGAAAGAATAATACTGGTAATGTTTATTATGTAGAAGGTTTAAAGCATAATCTTTTAAGTGTTGGTCAATTAGTGGACAAGGGATTCCAACTTTAGTTTAAAGATAGAAAATGCAAAATCATTAACAAAACTAGTTTGGAGATTGCAACCAGTACTCAGACTAGAGGTAATATCTTTCACTTGAACACTAGTAATAAGACATGTTTGATTGCTCATATTGATGAGAGTTGGTTATGGCACAAGAGGTTGTGTCATGTTAATTTTGATTGTATTGTTAAGATCAGTTCAGCAAAGGTAGTTAGAACTTATTTTAAGAGCATACATGATAAATCTAATGATGTTCTTGATTTGATTCATACTGACTTATGTGGTCCAACAAGGACTAGAAGCTTTCAAGGTGATAGATACTTCATGCTGATAATTGTTGATTATTCTAGAATGATGTGGGTGACTTTTCTAAGGGAGAAGTCTAAAGCTTTTGAGAAATTAAAGATCTTTAAAGCAAAGGTGGAAACAAAAACTAGATTGAAAATCAAATTTATGAGATTAGATCAAGGAGGTGAGTTCACTTCTCATGAATTTAACAGTTATTGTGAGACAAGTGGAATTAGAAGACAATTATCTGCACCCTGAACTCCTCAGTTGAATGGAGTAGTGGAAAGGAAGAATAGAACCATTTTGGATGCAACAAGAATCATGATGATGGAAGCCAAATTGTCTCACATCTACTGTAGAGAAGCAGTGAGTACAATAATCTACACATTCAATGGAGTTTATATCAAAGGTGAAATCGGTAAGACTCCTTATGAATTATGTGTTTGGACATACACCCACTGTTAAATATTTCATAATTTTTGGAAGTAAATGTTATATCAATTTGTGATGATTCAATTGGGAAGTTTGATCCTAGATGTGATGAAGGGATATTTATTGGATATTCAAATCAATTTAGAGAAAAGCATATAGATGTTATAACAAAAGATTGCAGAAAATTATGGAGAGTGCAAATGTGAAAGTGGATGAGCAATATAGAGATCAATCTATATCATATGATAGGGAACCGACAGTGGAAATAATCATAACTGAGCCAACAATGCCTCAACTGATACAAGACATTGAGACAATTACACCAGTACAATAAAAAATTCAACCGTGACTGATGATCAGAACAGTGAACCTAAAGTTCAGAAGACACCAAGGTATGTAAGATTAAATCATTCTGAAGATTAAATCATTGGAGATAGGAACAAGGGAGTTATGACAAGAAGAAGACTGGCAAATGAAGAGGTATGTCTTATTTCTCAAATTTAACTGGCATTTGTTATTGAAGCTTGTAAAGATAAACATTGGTTAAAGGCTGTGGAAGATGAGTTAGATCAGATAGAGAAGAATAACACTTGGACTTTAGTTCCCCGACCTAAAAATAAGAATGTTATTGGAAATAAATGGGTTTTTAGAAATAAACTAAATGAGGATGGTCAAGTTGTAAGAAACAAGGCTAGATTAGTTTGTAAAGGATATTCTCAAATGGAAGGAATTGATTATGGTGAGACATTTGCACTTGTAGCTAGAATTGAAGCTGTTAGAACATTTCTTGCCTATGTAGCATATAAGAACTATAAGGTCTATCAAATGGATGTTAAATGTGCATTTTTGAATAGTGAACTTGAGGAAGAGGTATACATTGAGCACCCTAATGGATTTTCACTAACAGATGACAAAGATATGGTTTGCAGGTTAAGGAAAGCATTATATGTATTGAAACAAGCTCCTAGAGATTGGTATGCAAGGTTGGATAAATATCTTTTGAAGCTTGGTTTTACTAAAGGTAGTGGTGACAATAATTTATATTACAAGATCACTGCTGATGATATTCAGATTATTGAAGTATTTGTTGATGATATCATTTTTGGAGGTGAAGATAAATTGTGCATGGAACTCTCTAATAATAGGAAGAATGAATTTGAAATGTCCATGATTGGTGAGATGAGATTTTTCTTAGGTTTGCAGATTACTCAAAATGGAAAAGGCATTTTTATCTGTCAAACTAAGTATCTAAGGGAATTGTTGATGAAGTTTGGTATGGATAATCCAAACTGGTAAGTACTCCTATGGTGACAAGTGCAAATTTATCTATCAGAGACACATCTACAACGGTAAATTCGACAAGGTATAATTCTATGTTTGGTGGCTTGTTATGTCTAACTCAGACTAGACCGAATATTATGAATGCAGTAAGTATTGTTTCAAGATATCAAAGTAATCCTAAAGAAAATCATGAGTGTGCAGTAAAGAGGATATTTTGGTGCTTGCAAGGAACAACAGAATATGGCTTCTGGTATTCTAGAGATGATAACTTCACTTTATGTGCATATACAGATTCAGATTGGGCAGGAGATACTGATGATAGGAAGAGCACTTCTGGTAGAGATTTCTTTCTTGGAAAGAAATTGGTTTCATGAATCAGCAAAAAATAGTCATGCATTTATTTATCTACTGCAGAAGTTGAATATTATAGCAACAACTAATTGCACTCAAGTCTTGTGGATGAAGCAAATGTTGAAGGATATCAAGGTAAATTATAGTGAACCAGTAGTTATCTATTGTTATAACTCTACAGCTATTGACATGTGTAAGAATTCAAAATTTCACTCTAAGACTAAGAACATATCAATAAAATATAACTTTTTGAAGGACAAGGTGGGAGAAAAGGAAGTCAAATTCATTTATGTGAATAGTAAAGAACAGATTGTAGATATATTGACTAAACTGCTATCTAAGGAATCATTTGAGTATTTGAGAGATAGGTTAGGCATATCTACCCCTCCTGTAGAAACTTAATTGATGGAGCACACCATCAGTTCGATATGCATCATCCACTTTATCCTTTGCTCTGGGTTGATGTAGTGGTGCTACTACTTAGTGGTGGTAGTCAGCTTTGAGACTCACAAAATTTTGATATCTATGTCATAGCTTTGGCATTGATGTCAAAGAGGGAGAGTTATATGTGAAAAATAATGTTTATGAGATTCAGATAGGTTTCAGATTGAATTGCACTCCTCAGGGGGAGTTACTGGGATTTTTCATTTTTTCATTGTTATATCTTCTATGAGAAATGTTTGGCATTTCTTCGCACTTAGATGTTTTCTTTTTTACATATAGTGTTTCCATCAATGCCAAAGGGGGAGATTGTTGGCAATATGATGGAATTGATTATGTGTTGCATTGATGTTTTGTCATTGATGTCAACACTAGTTGTTATGATTGGTTATCGACAGACAGGTTTTGGTTACCGGTAAGGGTTAAGGTTTTACCGATAGAGATTTTACTGAGAATATTTGACATGATGCATAAGTGGTGTTGGTGCAACTTCTAGATGGAATTTAGGATGTAGAAGGTGATCCTTGATCATGCCTTGACTGATTGGTGACATCGCTTTGGTGTGTAAAATCTATTTAGGTCTGGTACCTATCTAGGTTATGGACCAATATCATGTTAACATTTTCTCTACACGTTACCGGGATGTTTTATGGATTAGTTAATGTTGTTTTGGTCTAAATCCGACATGGCATATCATTGTAATATGGATGTATGTAATGATCTTATTGTAATATCTTTTAGGTGTCCAACCTAATTAGTTTAGGCCTTAGGGTTTGTATAAATTGATGTAAGATCTTATTGTAGATCAAGGTGGCAATGGTCATGGTCATGGAATGAAATATCATATGCAAAGGAGATTTGGTTGATCATAGGTGGTCAAATTGGGTTTAAGTAAGAGGTCAAAGGCCTCCGGTATTGAGCTTAACCGGGACTGTAATTAGGAATGGTAGATGCTATCTCTAGAAGTTCATTCTTCTGAATTGTTGTCCAATTATATTGATGTGGTTATAACCTCTCTGTAGTCAGTGAGACTGCTTTGTAATGAGTAGTACGCTCTAGGTAGTGTGCCTTCCTGCATGTGCAGGCCCCTTATTGTATTACATACTTTCTGCAGAAGTATTATCTGATTGAGGGTAGGCTTCCCACCGTGATTTTTCCACGTATAAATCATGGTGTTATGTGGTATGGTTGCATTGTGTTAATTCTCTATTTCATTCTTAATTTTTATTGCATACCAGTATCTGTTTCTGTTATTCCGGTATTCAATGTTTAAGTGCTGCGGTTAAAGTTTATAAACTGATTTGATTGATATAATCTGTTGACAATTGATTCACCCCCCCTCTTAGTTGTCTACCGGTTATCTTAACAGGAGCTACTCCACAGGGGGAGCAAATTGATGTAGAACAGTGAAGTATGACACTGTATGTTATACTTTCACTTTGGCATTGTTGTCAAAGGGGGAGAAGAATTGTATGATTGATAGAGATAATAACTATAGCTAGTCCCAGTTGAAGACATGAAGATTTAGTTGAAGGAGAGTACATGGTAAAATCTAAACCAAGATTCCTATACCTATGTATGTGCATTACTTTCAATCATCACAATCAAGGGTATTGATATTTGTATTGCCATCAATGCCAAAGGGGGAGATTGTTGGCATTTGATTGAAGATTGCATTGATGTCAATTGTAACTGGTAATGATATTGTTATGATGTTGTTTTGCAACTGGTAGGTGAGCTAGTGAAGGAAATCGATATTACTCTAGAAGTAGTGAGATCAACCAGTAACCCTATATGTTGATGTGCCAAACCCTAACCGATGGAGCGTGGTGAATCGATTGTATTGATTTATGATCAAATAGTGAATTGGTAATGATTATGCCATGTATGCATGTTGTATGTGATAACTTTCAAGTGGTTTTGATGGTATGATGAAAGAAAAAGTATCCAGTCAACTACTGAGAGGGGGGGTGAATTAGTAGATAGAAAAAATGGTAATCGGTTGTCTGTTACAACAAATTAATAGTAAAAAACTTCTTCATTTCTCAATGCTTCCAGTTATCATGATTTATCAAAATAGTTAAGTAGTTAAGTGAATCAACCATGAAAACATAACCATAAAAACATTGACCACTTGACACAAATATTTTTGACGTGGAAACCAAAATAGGTAAAAACCACGGTGAGATGTGTTGGCATTTTGCATAGAGATTGCATTAATGATATGTTGTCATTGATGTCAATTGAACCGGTAAAAGGTATTCATGTTATTGTTGATATTGTTGTTTTTGATATTGGCTAGTAACCAATAAGAAGAGTGTTGTAGATGATGTTGTAACTGGTATGTAAAGTTTGTGAGTTGAACTGGTGTATCGGTGTAAAGGGTCAAACCTTTCTATGTAATGTAACCGGTAAACCCTATTAGCTATTAAACCCTAACCGATCAAGTTTGTTGGTTTATTATCTGATGAGTGCTAATGATGGAGACACATGTGATCATTGTATGAGGATAAATTCAAATTGGTTTGGCTCGTTTGCTTATTTTCTAGGGAAGTAGCAAAGTGAATTGCATTTAATACACAACATGCGATGAGTTACAAAGTCCAATGGAGCACTGATCATGGAGTGGGTGGATTTGTCTTGAAGAATGTGAACAGATTGTCATGATTTCTAATGGTAAAGATTGAACCGACTTGTTTGTAATCTCAAAGATGAGAATTACGTTTTTGTTGGGTTACCGACCTAATTGATTTCTATTTAAGGTTGATGAAGTTGTTTGTAAAGGTTGTTGGAGAGATTGGTAGAAAACCTGTTGAGTGTGTGGTTGCCCAGCCAGTGAATGGATCTGCATTTTTTAGTGAAGGCAGATTGAAGCTTAGAAGGATTTGATCAAGAAAATGTAGTGCTACTCAGACAGATCAAGAAAACCTATTGTTTTCTAACAATTACAACAAAAGTAAAATCCCTTAACCGGGTAAGCTCTAACAAGCTTGATTACTCATTAAATCCTCTAACAAGATGGTCCATTAGCTTGGATTCTTAAATCCTCCAGCGAGGTTACTCCTAACAGGGTATTGTGCTTCTAACAAGGCATATTTCTAAATCCCTTTACTGGGTGATTCCTAACTGGAATTAGTTCTTAACAAGACTTATTGTAAAGCTCTAACAGACTTTGGCTCCTAACAGGGCAAACTTCAAAAGAGTTCAGATAGCTATCCTTGTGAGTCTCATCATAGTGTGGTTTTTACCTATTTGGTTTTTCCACGTATAAAAATTTGTGTCAAGTGGTGAATGCTTTTGTGGTTGTGATCTTATTTGTTGATTTGGTTAATTTTTGATAAGGCATGTTAAGTAGAAGAATTGAGAGATGAATATGTTGAGTTAAGGTTAAGCATTGTTGATGTTTACAAGATTGAAGGTGTTTACTATTAAAAGTTGTCATAACAGTTAAACCGGTTAATGTCAAGTATTCCTAAGAATATTGATCTTGACTAAGATGTGTTTACTCTGTTTGACTGAGTTTGAGCTTGGGAACTTTGTATCCATTTTTCAATATAGTGATTCACCCCACCCTCTCAGTATTCTACCGAATACTTATTCTATCATCATACCATCAATTGGTATCAGAGCTATCCAAGTCCTCTTAATATAAAAGCCTAACAGCTTGAGGAAAAGATCTTGTAGATCATGATGATGAAAGAAGGTCTGGAGTTTAACAAAGATAACTATAGAATATGGAGTGATAGAATGAATATTTACATTAAGAGTCTTGGTAGTCAGTATTGGGATAAGATAGTAGATAAGTATACTACACCTACTGGACCCCTAACCGATGATCAGAAGAAAGAACAACAAGAAAATCACTAGGCATTAGAAGCTATTATCAGTGCCCTGTCTGATGTTGAATATGTAGATGTTCATGGTCTTGAAACTACATATGAAGTATGGAAGAAACTTGAAGATATCTATAGCGGTGATGAGCATGTCAAGATTGCTAAAGAAGAGAGTTTAAGAGGCAAGTTTGATGACATGGTAATGTCTGAAGGTGAGAACATCCAGTAGTATGGTCAAAGGATCAAAGAGATAGTTGGAGAGATAAAGAGTACAGGAGGGAAAGTGGAAGATGCCACAGTAATCAGTAAGGTACTGAGAACCCAACTACCAGTCTATGCTATCTAAGTTGCAGCTATTCAGGAGATAAAATCCATTGACAAGACAAAGGTAACTTTTGACTCTATTATTGGCAAACTTACTACTTTTGAACTAAATGGCTATGATGGTAGTGTACAGAAATCAGAATTTGCATTCAAAGCTTTTGTCTCTAACCCATCTATGAGAAGAAGTAGAGATACCGACAATAGCTATGAATCTAGATCCAGTAGAGATGCTGATGATGAAGACAACTTAGTGGAACTTGAAGCATTGTTGGCAAAATAACTGCCTAGAGGCACTGATAAATATAGAGGTAAGCTACCTTTAAAATGTTTTGCATGCAACAAGATTGGTCATATAGCAGCAAACTGCCCTAATGGTGAAAATGATTACAAGAGAGACAAATTTAAGATGTACAAGGGTAAAGGCAAGAGAGATTGTCTTGTATCTATTGATAGTGGTATTACTAATGATGATTTTGATGATGATGTTAGTGAAGATATTGTGTTTGTAGCAATTAAGGAAGAAGTATCAGATCAAAAGGCACTAGTATTCAGAATGGATAACTCTGATGATTGGATCATTGATAGTGGTTGTTCACATCACATGACCGGTGATCGGAGCAAATTTATTTCCCTAAAGGAATTTGATGGCGATTTTTCAGATTTGGCAATGACTCACCCTGTATGGTAAAAGATAAGTGATTTATTTCTCTTAATGGGAAGAGAAGCGTTGATGATGTCTATTGGGTTGAAGGCCTAAAGCACAATCTGTTAAGTGTGGCACAACTTAATGATAGAGGTTACCCATTGGAGTTCAGAAATGGTATATACAAAATCTTTGACAATAAAAGTGAATTAATTGCAACTGGGAAACAAACTAGAGGTAATCTATTTCATCTCAATCCTAAAGTTAGCAACTGTTTGATTGCAAAATTAGATGATAGTTGGCTTTAGCATAGGAGATTTTGTCATATAAATTTTGACAATATTATTAAAGTAGGCAAGTCTAAGACAGTAAGAGGTCTGCCTCAGCTAGACAAACTAGTTAATGCTCTTTGTAAAGAATGTCAACTAGGAAAGATGACTTCTTCAACTTTCAAGAGCAAGTCCTTCTCAGTAGAGAACTTGTTAGATTTGGTTCATACAGACCTATGGAGACCAATAAGAACAAGAAGCATTCAAGGTGATAGATACTTCATGATCTTCACTGATGATTGTTCAAGGATGATGTGGGTCACATTCTTGAAGGATAAGAATGAAGCTTTTGGAAAATTCAAGGCATTCAGAGCCTTAGGTGAGAAAGTGAGTGGCAAAAAGATAAAATGTCTAAGAATAGATCAAGGTAGTGAATTCACTTCTGTAGAGTTCACTAAATATTGTAATGATAATGGTATCAAGCGATAACTTTCTGCACGAAGGACACCACAATAGAATGGTATAGCAAAGAGAAACAATCGGTCAGTGGTTGAAGCTGCTAGAACTACGTTGATACAAGGAGGTGTATCAAAAACCATTTGGAAAAAAGTTGTAAGTACAACTACCTACACAATGAATAGATTTTTGGTAAAAAGAGGTAAGGACAAAACCCCATATGCGTACTGGTATGGGAGATCACCTAATGTTATCTATTTTAAAATTTTTGGTAGCAAATGTTTTATTAAAAGAGGTGACTACATAAGAAAGTTTGAAGCTAAGAGTGATGAAGGTATATTTCTCGGCTATTCCACCAAGAGTAAGGCCTATAAATGCTTCAACAACCAGACACAAAAAATTATTGAGAGTGTTGATGTTCGTGTAGATGAATGTCTTGAAATATTAGAAGGAACCAGTTCTGAGAAGAAGGATGAAGATCCTTGCATTTTGATTTTAGAACCTGAAACTCTTAAATCAGAAACCGGTAAAGAAAATCCTGATGTACTTGTTCAACCGGAACAAATAAATTCAGAGGAAGATGACAATGAAGAAGCTGAACCTAAAGAGAATGATCATGTTATTCCTAGGTATGTGAGACTGAATCACAGTCCTGAATAGATAATTGGGGATAAGGATGTTGGAGTACTAACTAGAAGGAGAATAAGAGAGAAATCTTGCATGATATCCACCTTTGAACCCAAAAATGCTAAGGAGGCATTTGGTGATCATCAATGGGTGAAAGCTATGGAGGAGGAGTTGGAAAAAAATGAGAAGAACAACACTTGGACCCTGGTACCCCGACTGATAAACAAGAATGTTATAGGTACTACTAAATGGGTATTCAGAAACAAGTTAAATGAAGATGGTGTTGTAGTTTGCAATAAGCCAAGATTAGTATGCAAAGGTTATGCGCAAGAAGAAGGAGAAGACTATGGAGAAAATTTTGCACTAGTAGCAAGACTGGAAGGTGTCAAGACACTACTTGCATTTGTAGCTCATAAGAAGTTCAAATTATACCAGATGGATGTCAAGTCTATTGGCAAATGCACACTCCAATGAGAAATTGTAGGTGATTAAAGGTATTGTCATTGATGGAAACCTTACAATCATATGATACCGGCAGACACCAACATTGGGAGAATCAACACCGACATACAGTTCACTGGCACCGAAAAGAAAGATTACCGACACCATGGCCAACAGGAATTTTGTATAAATGTATTTTGTATTTAATTGTAAAAACTTTTTAAAGCCAGCTTGGCAGATTGTAATATGACTCATATAAGTATAAGATCATTGTAGATCATTTAGAAGTAGAGAAGATGGAAGGATTATTATAGACCTAATATGCGAATTGTAAGACAGATTTTGGATAAGGGTTTATGAATATTGTAGAGCTTAAACCAGTACTGAACTTGGCATAGTAGATGCTGATCTAAAGTAGTACATGACATTGGATTTGTATAATCCATTTTTGTAAGTCAGTGAGACTTCTTTTGTAACTGAACAGTGAGCTCTAGGCACTTGGCCTTCCTGCATGTGCAGGCCCCTATTGTAAATAGTAATATTCCATTATTGGCCATTAAGAGAATATTGTGAGTCACAAATCTCACCGAGGTTTTTCCCACACCAGGTTTCCTCATTAAAATATTGTGTTATGGTGTGTCTTTCATGTTGTGGTTGTTATTCTTATTTACTACATTAATTTTGGTTTACCGGTACACAGTTTTGAGTTGCTTTTCATATTATAAGTTAAGAAGATTCTATCACCGGTCAGATACTGATTCACCCCCCCTCTCAGTATCTTTGGGAATCCTAACAAAGTCTTCATTCTTGAATGTGATACTAGAAGAAGAGGTTTATATAGAGCAACCTGATGGTAATGTATTGACAGATAAGGAGGACATGGTATGCAAATTTCATAAAGCTTTGTAAGGACTAAAGAAGGCACCCAGAGCATGGTATGAACAACTTCATACTCATTTGATGAAGATAGGCTTTGCTAGAACCAATGATGACAACAAAATTTATCTCAAGTCTTAAGGAGATGATATACTGGTCAATGAAGTATTTGTAGATGACATTATATTTGGAGGAAATGATGACATGAGTAATTGTTTTGAAGATGAAATGAAGAATGAATTTGAGATGTCATTAGTAGGGGAAATAAAAAAATGCAAGGCTTATAGATACAACAGATGAAGAATGGTATTTTCATTACTCAATCCAAGTATGTGAAGGGCGTTTTAAAGACTTTTGGTATGAGTGACTGTAAACCAGTTGGAACTCCAATGGTTACAGGTTGTAAATTGTCCAAACAAGATGCATCTAAGTCTGTAGATGAAAAGGAATTCAGGTTAATGATTGGCAAACTACACTATGTTGTTCAGAGGCGACCAAATATTGCCCATGTAGTTGGTATTGTGGCTAGATTTCAGAGGAATCCAAAGGAGGCACATCTGATGGCTACTAAGAGAATCTTTAGATATCTGAAAGGTACTGTTGATTATGGATTATGGTATCCATATGGTGGAGATTTTGACTTGAAGGCATACACAGATGCTGATTGGGAAAGAAATATTGATGAACGGAAGAGTACTACCAGTGGAGCATTCTTTCTAGGAGGAAGGCTAGTCTCATGGAGTAGTAAAAAATATAGTTGCACTTCACAATCTACTACTGAAGCTGAATATGTAGCAGCTTATATGAATTGCACACAAGCTATGTGGATAAGGCACATTTTCAAAGGTTTGAAGATAAAAATCTCAGAACCTATAAATATTTTGTGTGATAATACAAGTGCAATAAAAATTTCTAAAAATCCTATTTTGCACACAAGGACTAAACATATTGAATTGAAATATCACTTCTTGAGGGAAAAAGTTCAAAGTAAAGATGTTATCTTGGAGCATGTTTCTACCAAGGAGCACCTTGCAGATATCTTTACCAAACCTCTGCCTAAGACCACTTTTGAGTATCTTAGAAGTCAATTGGGGGTTGTCCCTCTTCATGAAGTCAGTTGAACATGATGCTGATTGCATTAGTCCCTAAATTACCTGTAGAATCTTATATGGATTGATGAAGGAGTGGATGTATTCCACAGGGGGAGCATCAAGTTGCAGAATGATGATGATGTACAGTGAGAGCAGAATTACATGTTTTACTTTCACTTTAGCATTGCTGAAAAAGGAGGAGAAGAATTAAGTGATTGAGAAAAAGAATTATGTGTCTAATAAGGTGAATAATTGGTAATGTAAACCGGGATTCCTACTCACCAGCAGCAGGCTGAAGACACACAAAGCAAGGTGAATACTTGGTAATGTAAACCAGGATTCCTATTCACCAATCTTAGCAACAATCAAAGGCATTGATATTTGTATTGCCATCAATGCCAAAGGGGGAGATTGTTGGCATTTTGAGTTTATTGGCATTTTGCATAGAGATTGCATTAATGATATGTTGTCACTGATGTCAATTAAACCAGTAAAAGGTATTCATGTTATTCCTGATATTGTTGTTTTTGATATTGGCTAGTAACAAGTAAGAAGAGAGTTGTAGATGATGTTGTAATCGGTATGTAAAGTTTGTGAGTTAAACCGGTGAACCGGTGTAAAGGGTCAAACCTGTCTATGTAATGTAACCGGTAAACCCTATCAACTGTTAAACCCTAACTGATCAAGTTTGTTGGTTTATTATCTAATGAGCAGTAATGATCGAGACACATGTGATCATTGTATGAGGATAAATTCAAATTGGTTTGGCGTGTTTGCTTATTTTCTAGGGAAGGAGCAAAGTGGATTACATTTAATGCACAACGTGTGATGAGTTACAAAATCTAATGGAGTGGTTGGAATTGTCTTAAAGAATGTGAACAGATTGTCATGATTTCTAATGGTCAAGATTGAACCGACTTGTTTGTAATCTCAATGATGAGAATTAGATTTTTTTGGGGTTACTGACCTAATTCATTTCTATTTAAGGTCGATGAAGTTATTTGTAAAGGTTGTTGGAAAGATTGGTAGAAAACCTATTAAGTGTGTGGTTGCCCAACCAGTGAATGTATCTACATTTTTGACTCAAGGCAGCTTGAAGCTTAGAAGGATTTGATCAAGCAAATGTAGTGCTACTCAGACAGATCAAGAAAACCTGTTGTTTTCTAACAATTATAGCAAAAGTAAAATCCCTTAACTGGGTAAGCTCTAACAAGCTTGGTTACTCATTAAATCCTCTAACAAGGTGGTCCATTAGCTTGGATTCTTAAATCCTCCAATGAGGTTACTCCTAATAGGGTATTATGGTTCTAACAAGCCATATTTCTAAATCCCTTAGCTGGGTGATTCCTAACTGGAATTAGTTCTTAACCTAACTCATTGTAAAGCTCTAATAGGCTTTGGCTCCTAATAGGGTGAATGTCAAAAGAGTTTAGATAGCTATCCTTGTTAGTCCCATTGCGTCGTGGTTTTTACATATTTGGGTTTTCCACGTATAAACATTTGTGTCAAGTGGTGAATGCTTTTGTGGTTGTGATCTTATTTATTGATTTGGTTAATTTCAGATAAGGCATGTTAAGTAGAAGCATTGAGAGATGAATATGTTGAGTTAAGATTAAGAATTGTTGATGTTTACAAGATTGAAGGTATTTACTATTAAAAGTTGTCATAATAGTTAAACCGATTAATGTCAAGTATTCCTAAGAATATTGATCTTGACTGAGATATGTTTACTTTGTTTGACTAAGTTTGAGCTTGGGAACTTTGTATCAGTTTTTCAATATATTGATTCATCCCCCCCCTCTCAGTATTCTACTAGATATTTATTCTTTCATCATACCATCAAGATGAGACTTACAAGATAACTATCCGAACTCTTTTGAAGTTTGCCCTATTAGGAGCCTAGCCTATTATAGCTTTACAAAAAGTCCTATTAAGAACTGATCTTGTTAGGAATCACCCGGTTAAGGGATTGACTATAAATTCCTTGTTAGAAGAAATACCTTATAAGGAGTAACCTTGGTAGAGGATTTGAAAATCCAGTCTAATGGACCACCTTGTTAGAGGATTTGAATAACACCAAGCTTATTAGAGCTTACTCGGTTAGGGGATTTTAATTTTGCTCTAATTGTTAGAAAACAATAGGAGTTTGCTGATCTGTTTGAATAAAACTACACTTGCTTGATCAGATCCATTTCATGCTCCTATCTGCCTTTACTCAAACTGTAGATACATCATCCGGTTTGGCAACCACTCACTCAATTGAACTGTGTCTATCTCTTTGCCAACTCTATATAACTAAACAACTTCATCAACCTTATAAACAAATCAATCAGGTCAGTAACACAACAAAAACCTAACTCTCATCGAGATTACAAACAAATTGGTTCAAGTATGATTGTTGGATTATATAGCAATCTTTGCACATCAATCAGGAAAACCTTGATAGCTCCTTGATCACCACTTCATTGAACTTAGTAACTCATCACACACTTTGCATTAGATGGAATACATTTTCTCATTCCCTAGACAAAAACCTTTACAACAACTCGCTAAAATCTTTTGGAATTGTCTTCATACAATAATCATGCATGTCATCATCATTACTGCTCATCATCAGATCATAAACCAATATAAGCAATTAACCAAACATAATCGGTTAGGGTTTATAAAAAACAACAGGTAGGGTTTACCGGTTACAACAATAGATAAGGTTTACACCAGTTACCGGTTCACTCCACAATTTCTTCCTATCAGTTACAGTAACAATATTACAACAATATCAACAATATCATTACCAGTTTATTGATATCAATGACAACATAACATATCATTAATGCAATCTTCATGCAAATGCCAACAATCTCCCCCATTGGCATTGATGGCAATACAAATATCAATACCATTGATTGTTGCGTGATTGCGAATAGGAATCCTGGTTTACATTACCAAGTATTCACCATGCTCTCTATGTCTTCAGCTTGTCGCTGGTTATCCTTCCCATAATCACATAATTTTTCTCCCCCTTTGACAGCAATGCCCAATTGAAATTAAAACATGTAATATCAAATTTCACTATGCATTGTCAACAATCTGCAACTTGATGCTCCCCCTATGGAATACATCCAGTTCTACACCAATCCTTCTATAAAATTCTGCAAGTAGCTCCAAGACTTATGTAATCTACATCATACTTAACTAACTTCTAAGATACTAAAAAGTAGTCTTAGGTAGAGGTTTAGTAAAAATATCTGCAAGCTACTCCTTGGTAGAAACATGCTCCAAGATCACATCTTTACACTATACATTTTCCCCCAAGAAATGATACTTCAGTTCAATATGCTTGGTTCGTGCGTGCAAAAAAGGGTTCTTGTAAATATTTATGGCACTTGTATTATCACATAAAATCTTTATAGGTTCTGAAATCTTCCTCTTAAAACCTTCCAAAGTGTGCCTCATCCATATAGCCTATGTACAATTCATGTAAGATGCAACATACTCAACTTCAGCAGTAGACTGTGAAGTAAAACTCTGCTTCTTACTACTCCAAGAAACAAGTCTTCCTCTAAGAAAAAATGCTCCATTGGTTGTGCTTTTCCGGTCATCAACATTTCTTGCCCAATCTGCATCTGTGTACACCTTCAAGTCAAAATTTCTTCCATATGGATACCATAACCCATAATCAATAGTACCTTTCAAGTATCTAAATATTATTTTGGTTGCTATCAGATGTGTTTCCTTAGGATTCTTCTAGAATCTAGAAACTATGCCAACTGCATGAGTTATATCCGGTCTACTGTGAACAACATAGTGCAATTTTCTAATCATTGACTTGTATTCCTTCTCATCAACAAATTTGGACTCATCTTCCTTAGACAACTTACAACCTGTAACCATAGGTGTCCCAACTGGTTTACAGTCACTCATGCCAAATGTCTTCAAGACCTCTTTCACATACTTAGACTGTGTGATGAAAATACCATTCTTCATTTGTTGTATTTGCAAGCCTATAAATTTTTTTATTTCCCCCACTAAAGATATTTCAAACTCATTTTTCATTTCATATGCAAAACTATTTCTCATGTCATCATTACCTCCAAATATGATATCATCAACAAATACTTCACTGACTAGTATTTTATCTCCTTCAAATTTGAGATATATGTTACTATCATCACTAGTTCTTAGAAAGCCTATCTTCATCAGATGTGTATGAAGCCTTTCATGCCATGCTCTTAGTTCCTGCTTTAATCCATATAAATCTTTATACAATCTACATACCATGTCTTTCTTATCAGTCAGAGTATAACCATCTGGTTGTTCAATATATACTTCTTCTTCAAGTATCCCATTCAAAAATGTTGATTTAACATCCATCTGGTATACCTTGAATTTCTTGTGTGTTGCAAATGCAAGTAGAGTCCTGACACCTTCCAGTCTTGCCACTGGTGCAAAAGTTTCACCACAATCTTCTCCTTCCTCTTGTGCATAGCCTTTGTAAACCAACCTAGCTTTGTTGCAAACTACAACACCATATTCATTCAACTTATTCTTGAAAACCCACTTTGTTCCTATCACATTTTTATTTACTAGTCGAGGTACCAGGGTCCATGTGTTGTTCTTCTCAATTTAATCTAATTCCTCCTTGATAGATTTAACCCAATGATCATCACCAAATGCTTCCCTAGCAGTTCTTGGCTCAACAATGGAGATCATGCAAGAATTCTCTCTAATTCTTCTTTTGGTTAGTACTCCAACATCCTTATCCCCAATAATCTGTTGAGGATTGTGATTCAGTCTCACATATCTTGGAACAACATGATCATTATCTTTAGGTTCAACTTCTTCATTATCATCACATTCTTCTGAATCTATCTATTCCGGTTGAATTGGTACATCAATATTTTCTTTGCCGGTTTTAGATTTCACAGGTTTTGGTTCCAAAACCAAAATGCAAGGATCTTCATCTGTTTTCTCTAAATTGGTTTCTTCCGAGACTTTAGGAATTTCATCCACTCAAACATCAACACCCTCAACAATTCTCTATGATCGGTTGTTAAAACACGTGTAGGCCTTACTCTTGGTGGAATAGCCAAGAAATATACCTTCATTATTTTTAGCGTCAAATTTTCTAATATAATCACCTCTCTTAATAAAACATTTTCTTCCAAATATTCTGAAGTAACTAACATTAGGTGATCTACCATACCAATATTCATAAGGAGTCTTGTCCTTACCTCTCTTTACTAGAATCCGGTTCATAGTGTAGACAGTTGTGCTGACAAATTCTCTCCAAAAAACTTTTGCTACACCTCCTTGCATCAACATTGTCTTAGAAGCTTCAACAACTGACCGGTTGTTTCTCTCTGTGATACCATTCTGTTGTGGTGTCCTCGGTGTAGAAAGTTGTCGCTTGATACCATTTTCTTCACAATAGCTAGTGAATTATTCATAAGTAAATTCATCGCCATGATCTATCCTCTGACACTTTATCTTCTTACCACTCTCTTTCTCAGCTAAGGCCTTGAATACCTTGAACTTACCAAAAGTTTTAGTCTTATCCTTCAAGAATGTGACCCACATCATCCTTGAACAATCATCAGTGAAGATCATAAGATATTTGTCACCTTGAATACTTTTTATTCTTATTGGTCCACAAAGATCTGTATGAACCAAATCTAGCAAATGTTCCTTTGAAAAAGATTTGCTCTTGAAAGTTGAGGATGTCATGTTTCCCAACTAAGATTATTTGCACAGAGCATTAATCGGTTTGTCTAGCTAAGGCAAACCTCTCACTATCTTGGACTTACTCACTTTAACAATGTTATCAAAGTTTATATGAAAAAATCTTCTATGCCAAAGCCAACTATCATCTATCTTTGCAATTAAACAGTTGCTAACTTTAGGATTAAGATGAAACAACTTACCTTTAGTTTGCTTCCTGGTTGCAATCAGTTCACCTTTGTTGTTGTAGATTTTGCACATAATATTTTGAAATTCCAATGGGTATCCTCTGTCATTGAGTTGTGCCACACTCAAAAGATTGTGCTTTAGACCTTCAATGCAATAGACATCATTTGCACTACTCTTTCCTTTAAGATAAATAGTTCCCTTACCTTTAACCATCCAAGGTGAGTCATTACCAAATCTTACAACTCTGCCATCAAATTCCTTCAGAGAAAGAAATTTTCTTCAATCAACGGTCATGTGATGTGAACAACCTCTATCAATGATCCAATCATCAGAGTTATCCATCCTAGATACTAATGCCTTCTGGTCTGACATCTCTTTTTTAATGGCTACAAACATAATGTCTTCATTAGCATCACCATCAGATTCTTCATCAGTGATACCACCATCAACAACAATAAGACAATCTCTTTTGCCTTTACCCTTGTACTTCTTGAATTTCTCTTGTTTGTGTTCATTATCACCATTACGACAGTTAGCAGCAATGTGTCCAATCTTGTTGCATGCAAAATATTTCAAAGGTAATTTACCTCTATATTTACCTGTACCTCAAGGCAACCACTTGGCCAACAATGCTTCAAGCTCAACTAAACTGTCTTCATCATCGGCTTCTCTGTTGGATCTGGATTCATAACTGTGACTGGTATCTCTACTTTTCCTCACAGATGGGTTAGAAACAAAAGCTCTAAATGTAGACTCATATTTATGTACACTACCATCATAACCATTTAATTCAAAAGCAGTAAGCTTGCCAATGATGGAGTCAAGAGTTACCTTAGTTTTGTCAATGGACTTCAGCTCCTGAATAGCTGCAACTCAGATAGCATAGGCCAGTAGTAGGGTTCTTAGTACCTTACTGATCACTATGGATTACACTTTACCTCCTAGACTCTTAATTTCAACGACTATCTCTTTTATCCTTTGACCATATTGTTGGATATTCTCACCTTTAGCCATCCATATGTCATCAAATTTTCCTCTCAGACTCTCCTCTTTAGCAATCTTAACATGTTCATCACCGCTATAAATCTCTTAAAGTTTTTTCCATACCTCATATGTAGTTTCAAGACCATGAACATCTGCATACTCTGCATCAAACAAAGAACTGATGATTTTATTATTGCTCTTTCTTCTAATCATCAGTCAACATCCCAGTAGGTGCAACATACTTAGTATCAACATGTTCCCAATATTGACTTCCCAAACTCTTGATATAAATTTTAATTATGTCACTCCATATCCTATGGTTCTCTCTATTAAACTTCAGACCTTCCTTATTCATCATGATCTGCAAATCTTTACCTCAAGCTATTAGGCATAGAACTTAGAGGACCTGAAATTCTTTGATACAAATTGATGGTATGATGAAAGAATAAGTATATGGTCAACTACTAAGAGGGGGGGAGGGGGGGTGAATCAGTAGATAGAAAAACTAATATAAACTTCACCAATCAATCTCTCAAAGTAAACTTAGAACTAACAATATAATGTTGGCAATATTGCATTATAACAGACAATGAAATATTGTTGGCATTTCATAAGGATATTGAGAAGGTTGTTGATGATTATGGATATAACTGATTAAAGATGTTTTACTATCTTGATATTATTATTTTGTCATTGATGTCAAGAAATTGATTTTCTAATTCAGTATGATGTTGCCATATCTTCAGAAGTATGATATGAAGATTATAAAGATGTCGGTAAGAGACACAGGAAAGAATATGATGAATAAGGTATTCAATGGGCAACTACTACCAAGTCAGACAATGATGAGATCATGATGTTTTAGATTGTTTTAACATCATACATATGTTGTAAATTGTAAAGGTTAATACTATACTACGTTATCAAGCAAAGAACCTAGTCAGTAAACCCTAAGGTTATCGCTATCGGTTAATGAAGGCAGAATGTCTACTGAGTGAAAGTTTAGTATTCACCGAGTTGTTACCGAGTTGTAACCGAGCTATAACAGAATGCATTAAATATTTACATGTGGTATTTAATGAAGTAAGCTGATGAGCTGGAGTGGATTAAATGATTGGTAAGCCGTGGAAGAAGTTTGTTAACGAATCTAAGGCAATGGAAAGTCGACATGAAGATCTACAGCTTAGATTAAACTACAATACCCTGGCACAAGTTCCAAGACTATTATGCAAGTTCCAAGGTGGGGTAAAACATTTTCAGATCGAAAGATGCATTGAACCTAGAGAAGATTGAAGATCTGATGGCTATGATTGATCATGGGAAATGTGACCAAGGAGATTAAGTGGTTATCTAATTGTTTATAAATAGGAAACAGTTGATAAACAATGTATGCAGGCAAGTGTATGCACAGGGATGCTACATAGTGATTACCGAGCACAGAAGCTTGAAGACCTGTTAGAATAATAGAGTATAGAAGCCCAATAGATAGACAAGATTACCTCTATGTCTAGATTGTATTGAACAAATAGGAATCTGCTTTAGCATTTTAGATGTGAAGTTGCAGATAGATTTTTATTACTGTTATTTTGTGAAAGTGACAGAAAATCTCTTAACCGAGTGGACTTAACAGTCTTATATGTAAACCCTCTAGCAAGGTGACATTCTGATTGAGTGTTTGAAATCCTTTAACAAGGTCACTTCTAACAAAGTGAAGATCCTAACAGATCTGAGGGAAATCCCTTAACCAGGTCACATCTAGCAATGTGTTTGTAATCTTTAACAGGATTCGCTTTTAACCGAGCATACTCTAGAAGAGTATATTTCTTAGTGGGTCCGAAATCCCACACTGGTTTTTCCCTATTTGGGTTTCCACATTAAATTTGGTGTTATGAGGTTTATATTGTTCATATGCTTTTGAGTTTGCATGTTTAACAATTTTGGTTATATTACTGAAATATATGTTACCAAGGTTGAATCTGATGTTTTTATGGATGATTATGTTTGTATGATTCACCCCCCCCCTCTCATCTTGTTGGCTATTGGATCTATACTTATATTAGGTATCAAAACTATCAATTGGTATCAGAGCTTTGGACTCCAGAAGGAAAGTTTAAAGGCACTTGAGTTAAAAGATCCAAAGATGTACAAGAGGGATGCATCGAAGCTGAACAAGTCAAGTTTCTCTACATGGTAGAAAAGGATGAAGCTACATCTATCAGGAGTTGGAGAATATGCTGTATACTATCTGGAGAATGATTTTGTTGTATCGAGCACCTATCCATTGACTATGGAAGAGATAAAGGCAAAGCAAGAACATAGTCAAGAAATGATTGAAATAACATCTGCATTGACCGATTCAGTGTTTAATGATCTAGAAGGCTGCAATGATGCAAAAGCAATGTGGGATAAGCTCATATCAATATATGGAGGAGATGAACATGTTCAAAGAGAAAAAGTAGACAGCCTGAGAGGACAACTTGAATCTATGAGGATGAATGAAGGTGAGAACATAACTCAGTACAGTACAAGACTAAAGGAGATTGTCAATCAAATCAAAGGAGTAGGTGGAACTATTGAAGAAAAGGATATAACAAGTAAGTTGTTGAGAACCCTTCTACCAGCTTATGCAATCCGAGTCTCCGCAATCAATGAATTGAGGTCTATACGTAATATGTCAGTTTCTTTGGATACTACTATTGATAAGCTACATGCATTTGAGTTAAGTAATTTTGATAATAGTGGATCTTTGGTAAATAAAGTTGAATCTGCATTTAGTTCTTTTCATCTTGATGAATCTAATGATTACAATGAAAGAAAGTATAAGAACTCTGAAGGAGATCACAATGGAGCAAGTGAAAGATTTTAGAAGAACATGGAAGAAGTACACAAACTGTATGAAGAAATCAGAAAGCAAGAAGAGTTTGAAGCACTATTAGCCAAAAGGTTACCGAGAGGCAAAGGTAAGTATAAAGGAAAACTACCTTTGAAATGTTTCAATTGTGATAAGATAGGATGACTTCTAACTGTCCTGAGAAAGATTTTACTGAAAAGAGAGATTACCAAGATAATAGACAAAAAGATAATCATTATAGAGGACACCGAGACTTCAGAAGAAGAGATAGAAAGACATGCTTAATAGTTGATGAGGAATCTAAAGATGATAAATCAAATGAGACCGATACATGGCTCAAATGAAGAAAGGTATGAAGAAAAAGACCTAATATCTCACATAAACACTAATGATTCTTGGATTATAGATAGTGGATGCTCACATCATATGACAGGAGATAAACACAAGTTTGTTATATTAGAAGATTATGATGGAGGCTATGTTAGATTTGGTAATGATGCACCATGTCCAGTAAGAGGTAAAGGATCTATAACACTTCTTGATAATGCAAGATGCAATGATGTTTATTGGGTTGAAGGTCTGAAATACAATTTTTTGAATGTAGCATAGCTAAACAACATAGGTTACCAAATAGAATTTCAGAAGGGAATTGTCAAAGTTCATGACAAAAATGGAAAGTTAGCTACTATCGAGACACAAACAAAAGGTAACACATTTCACCTTGACTCAACTCAGAATAAGTGTTTGCATGCAAAGATTGATGATACTTGGTTATGGCATAAAAGGTTTTGTCATGTCAATTTTGATAATCTGATCAAAATAAGTAAGAAGCACAAAGTAAGAGGTCTACCGAGTCTTGAAAAACCTGAGAATGCTATGTGTCAAGGATGCCAGATGGGTAAGATGACAAGATCAAGCTTTACAAGTAAGTCCTACACTTCTAAGGGAATTTTAGATCTAGTGCACATTGATCTTTGTGGTCCTATGAAAGTTCAAAGTTATTATGGTGATAAGTATTTCATATTATTTGTGGATGACTATTCAAGGATGATGTCAGTAATGTTTTTAAAGAAAAAATCAGAAGCTTTTCAAATGTTTAAATGGTACAAGGCAAGAGTTGAAAGTGAAACAGGAAGACAACTGAAATGTCTTAGATCAGATAGAGGAGGAGAGTTCACATCTGATGAGTTCAACTTATTTTGCAATGATCATGTTATTAAAAGACAAGTCTCTACACCGAGAACTCCACAGCAGAATGGAATAGCTGAAAGAAGAAACAGATCTATTGTAGATTGTGCTAGAACACCGATGATTGAAAAGAAGGTACCACAAACATTTTGGAGAGAAGCAATAAGCACAACAGTTTACACCTTGAACCGAGTTCAATTGAAGAAAGGTACTTTGAAGACACCATATGAAATCTAGTATGATAAGAAACCTAATGTTAGTTATTTTAAAATCTTTGGAAGTACATGCTATGTTCATAAAGATGATAGAAATGGCAAATTTGATCAGAAGTGAGGAAGGATAGGTTATTCTTCTAGAAGAAAAGCATTTAAATGTCTGATCAAATCATCTAACAAAATAGTAGAAAGTGCAAATGTGAAAATTGATGAATTTGCAAAAAGAAGTGAAGGAAATTCCAAGGAACCAGAAGACTATGATGAATTTGTCTATGTTCAATTGAGAAGTCCTACCGAGAAGACTATTGAAGAAAATGAAGAGAATATCTAGTTACCGAGTGATGAAGAAGATCATACAGAGCCTACTGAGCCTGTATTAGCCAAGTATGCTAGAAGACATCATGCACCAAGCCAGATTATAGGAGATAAGGATGATCCAGTGATTACAAGAAACAAACTAAGACATAACACATGCTTGATATCTGAATTTGAACCGAGAATAGTAAAAGAGGCATTTAACTATGAAGATTGGGTAAATTCTATGATAGAAGAGATTGATCAAATCAAGAAGAATGACACATGGACACTAATCCCAAGACCAAAGGACAAAAATGTAATCGGTACAAAGTGGATTTTCAAAAACAAGCTAAATGAAAAAGGTGAAGTTATTTGAAACAAAGCAAGATTAGTTTGCAAAGGTTATGCTCAAGAAGAAGAAATTGATTATGGTGAAACTTTTGCACCTGTTGCTAGACTTGAAGGAGTAAGAACATTGTTGGCCTATGCTGCTTTCAAGAACTTCAAGGTATATCAAATGGATGTCAAATCTGCATTTCTAAATGGAATATTAGAAGAAGAAGTTTTCATTGAACAACCCGAAGGATTTGTTGAAGACAATATAAAGATCAGGTATGTAAATTGAACAAAGCTTTATATGGTTTGAAACAAGCACCAAGAGCATGGTATGAAAGATTGCACTCTTATTTGATTAAGATTGGTTTTATAAGGACAAGTGAGAACAACACCATGTACATGAAGAATGATGAAAATGGAATACTGATCTCAACCATATTTGTTGACAATATTATATTTTGTGGAAATGACTCTTTATGCAAGAACTTTGGAAATGAAATGAGCAAAGAATTTGAGATGTCATTAATTGGTGAGATAAAGTATTTTATAGTTTTACAGATACTGCAAATGAAATATGAGATTTTCATTACTCGATCCAAGTACATAAAAGAAATCTTGAAGAAATTTGGAATGGATGATTCAAAACCAGTAAGTGCTCCTATGACTACCAACTATAAATTATCAAAGAATGATGAATCTGCATCTATTGATGAGAAACTCTACCGATTGATGATTGGAAAACTACAATATGTTGTTCACAGTAGACCATACATAGTGCATGCAGTAGGTATAGTTGCAAGATTGTCTGCAGATCCTAAGGAAATACACATGAGAGCAATCAAAAGAATTTTTAGATACTTGAAAGGCACAGAGGATTATGGCTTAGTATATCAGAAAGGAAATGATTTTGATTTAAAAGTTTATACTGACGCTGATTGGGTAGGCAACATTGATGACAAAAAAAGCACAAGTGGAGGAGCTTTCTTTTTAGGAGAAAAACTAATGTGTTGGCTTAGCAAGAAACAAGGATGTGTTTCACAGTCAACAACAGAAGCTGAATACATTGCTGTAGCATTGAATTGTACAAACATTGCATGGATCGAACAACTGTTCGAAGGTATAAATGAGAAAGTTACTGAGCTAGTAACTATATTCTGTGACAATACTAGTGCCATTAATATTTCAAAGAATCTTGTTATGCACTCTAAGACAAAGCACATATCTATCAAATATCATTATCTTAGAGAAGAAGCTCAAGAGAAGAAAGTGGTGTTGGAGTATGTTAGCACAAAGGAGCAAATAGCAGATATCTTCACCAAGCCACTACCAAAGGACACTTTTGAATATCTCAGAAGTAAGTTAGGGGTCCTACCCCTATCTTCTACTCACTGACCGAGTTCGGTGAAAGCATCAATCCGATGACTCTAATGAGTATCTTTTGGGAGTTGATGCTGAGTTATACACTTTAGGATGTTTTCTAAAAGAGTACTGGAATTAATACATGAAACATTATAGGGAACAGGAATTGAAGACAAATGCTCTGACCGAGACTTAGTTGATACACAACAACAGGAAATCACTTCTTACAAAAAGAAATTATATTTTAGTTCTTTACTTTTTGGCATTGTTGTAAAAGGGGGAGAAGACCTACAAAGGGGGAGAAGACTACTATAAAGGAGAGACGACTGAGAGAAGACCTATCAGGGGATAAGACTAAGAGAAAATTGAGCAGACTACAGATTGGAAAGAAGACTGAAAATAGGAGAAGTCTAATGTATGGGGGAGAGCATTTCAGCATTTCAGAATCACAACAATTCGAATCTTTTAAGGTCAAATCAATTGGTTTTGCCATCAATGCCAAAGGGGGAGATTTTTGGTAATATTGCATTATAACAGACAATGAAAGATTGTTGGCATTTCATAAGGATATTGAGAAGGTTGTTGATGATTATGGATATAACTGATTAAAGATGTTTTACTATCTTGATATTATTATGTTGTCATTGATGTCAAGAAATTAATTTTCTAATTCAGTATGATGTTGCCATATCTTCAGAAGTATGATATGAAGATTATAAAGATGTCGGTAAGAGACAAAGGAAAGAATATGATGAATAAGGGGATTAATAAGGTATTCAATGGGCAACTACTACCGAGTCAGACAATGATGAGATCATGATGTTTTAGATTGTTTTAACATCATACATATGTTGTAAATTGTAAAGGTTAATACTATACTATGTTATCAAGCAAAGAACCTAGTCGGTAAACCCTAAGGTTATCGCTTTCGGTTAATGAAGGCAAAATGTCTACCGAGTGAAAGTTTAGTATTCACCAAGTTGTTACCGATTTGTAACCGAGCTATAACAGAATGCATTAAATGTTTACATGTGGTATTTAATGAAGGAAGCTGATGAGCTGGAGTGGATTAAATGATTGGTAAGCCATGGAAGAAGTTTGTTAACTAATCTAAGGCAATGGAAAGTTGACATGAATATCTATAGCTTAGATTGAACCGCAATACCCTGGCACAAGTTCCAAGACTATTATGCAAGTTCCAAGGTGGGGTAAAATGTTTTCAGATCAAAAGATGCATTGAACCTGGACAAGATTGAAGATTTGATGGCTATGATTGATCATGGGAAATGTGACCAAGGAGATTAAGCGGTTATCTAATTGTTTATAAATAGGAAACTGTTGATAAACAATGTATGCGGGCAAGTGTATGCATAGGGATGCTACATAGTGATTACCGAGCACAGAAGCTTGAAGACCTGTTAGAATAATAGAGTATAGAAGCCCAATAGATAGACAAGATTACCTCTATGTCTAGATTGTATTGAACAAATAGGAATCTACTTTAGCATTTTAGATGTGAAGTTGCAGATAGATTTTTATTACTATTATTTTGTGAAAGTGACAGAAAATCTCTTAACCGAGTGGACTTAACTATCTTATATGTAAACCCTCTAGAAAGGTGACATTCTGATTGAGTGTTTGAAATTGTTTAACAAGGTCACTTCTAACAAAGTGAAGATCCTAACAGATCTGAGGGAAATCCCTTAACCGGGTCACATCTAGCAATGTGTTTGTAATCTTTAACAGGATTTGCTTTTAACTGAGCATACTCTAGAAGAGTATATTTCTTAGTGGGTCCAAAATCCCACACTGGTTTTTCCCTATTTGGGTTTCCATGTTAAATCTGGTGTTATGAGGTTTATATTGTTCATATGATTTTGAGTTTGCATGTTTAACAGTTTTGGTTATATTACTGAAATATATGTTACCAAGGTTGAATCTGATGTTTTTATGGATGATTAAGTTTGGATGATTCACCCCCCCTCCCTCTCATCTTGTTGGCTATTGGATATGTACTTATATTAAGTATCAAAACTATCATATGATACCTCTGTCAAGATAATAACTCATAAGATAAACCGGTTGTCTTTCACAACAAATTAATAGTAAACAACTTCTTCATTTTTCAATGCTTCTGGTTATCATGACTTATCAAAATAGCTAGGTAGTTAAGTAAATCAACCATGAAAACATAACCACAAAAAAATTCACCACTTGACACAAATATTTTTGATGTGGAAACCAAAATAAGTAAAAACCACAGTGAGATGAGACTCACAAGATAACTATCCAAACTCTTCTGAATTTCACCCTATTAGAAGCCTAGCCTGTTAAATCTTTACAAAAAGTCATGTTAAGAACTGATCCTGTTAGGAATCACCTATTTAAGGGATTGACTACAAATACCTTGTTAGAAGAAATACCCTATAAGGAGTAACCTCAATAGAGGATTTGAAAATCCAATCTAATGGACCACCTTGTTAGAGGATTTGAATAATACCAAGCTTGTTAGAGCTTACCTGGTTAGGGGATTTCAATTTTGCTATAATTGTTAGAAAACAACAAGAGTTTTCTAATTTTTCTGAATAACACTACACTTGCTTGATCAGATCCATTTTATGCTCCTATCTACCTTTACTCAAACCGCAAATACATCATCCGGCTCGACAACCACACACTCAAATGAATTGTGTCTATCTCTTTGCCAACTCTATAAAACTAAACAACTTCATTAACCTTATAAACAAATCAATCAGGTCAGTAACACAAAAAAAACCTAACTCTCATCTAGATTACAAACAAATTGCTTCAAGTATGATCATTGCTTTACATAGAAATCTTTGCACATTAATCAAGAAAACCTTGATCGCTCCTTGATCACCGCTTCATTGAACTTAGTAACTCATCACACACTTTGCATTAGATGCAATACATTTTCTCATTCCCTAGACAAAAACTATTACAACAACTCCGCAAAATCTCTTGGAATTATCTTCATACAATAATCATGGGTATCATCATCATTACTACTCATCATCAGATCATAACCCAATATAACCAATTCACCAAACTCAATTAGTTATGATTTATAAAAAACAATAGGTAGTGTTTACCGGTTACAACAATAGATAAGGTTTACACCGGTTACTGGTTCACTCCACAAATTCTTCCTACCGGTTACAATATCAATATTGCAATAATATCAACAATATCATTACTGGTTTATTGACATCAATGACAACATAGCATATCATTAATGCAATCTTCATGCAAATGCCAATAGCTTTTTGGCAAGTAGAGATAACGGTTTATCTTGGGAATGAGCGAATACATTGCATGAAGTGGAAACCGCGTGATGAGTTATAGAAATCGATGAATTGGTGATCAAGGAGTGATTGAGGTTGTCTTGAACAATGTGGTGATGATTTCTATGTAATCCAATGGTCATACTTGAACCGATTTGTTTATAATCTCTATGAGATCTTACGTTTGTGATGTGTTATCAACCTATTATTTTGGTTATAAGGTCGATGATTTGTTTTGTTGTAGTGTTGACAATTTTGGTTAAGTGTTAGTGTGATTGATTGTTGAACCAGAAGGTGTATCTACATTATATGTGAAGTTTGATAGGAGCATGAAAAGGATTTGATCAAGCTGAGTAGTGATATTTACAAAATTAGCAAACCCTTGTTGTTCTCTAACAATTACAACAGTTAAATCCCTTAATCGGGCAAGCTTTAATAGGCTTAGTGCTTTCTAAATCCTCTAACCAGGTGATCCATTAGCTTAGATTTAAAATCCTCTATCGAGGTTACTCCTAACAAGGTATTGCTTCTAACAGGGCATTATAGTCAATCCTTTAACTGGGTGGTCCCTAATAGGATCTGTTCTTAACATGACATTTTGTAAAGCTTTAATAGGCTTGGCTCCTAATAGGGCGAACTTCAGAAGAGTTCATAATACTTGTGGGTATCCATCCCCACTGTACTTTTTCCTATTTAGGTTTCCATGTCAAAAATCATTGTGTCAAGTAGTGAATGGTTTTTGTGGTTATGTTTTGGTATGGTTAATTTGCTTAACTATTAAATCCACTTAGTTATGTTAAGATGACTTGCAATAATTTGAAATGTGCTTTTACTATTGTTAATAAAGTATTTTGATGTTTTGGTTAAATGGTTTGGAAGTTTTAGAACTATTATATTGTTATGCCAAACAACCGGTAAACTGTCAGTGCTATTGCAGTTTGTAGCTCAGTGTTTGAACCAGTTAGTCATCTAAGTCTTGGAAGCCAACTGGTAAGGTATAAACGGTATAGAAGACAGCTTAATAGAGAACCGGTAAATAGGATTCCAATCGGTAAACAAGAAGAAAGTTGCATTCATGCAACCAGTACAGGCAATTGATGAAGAGTTGGATGATGCAGGTTTAAAGTAATGATGGAGCTATGTTCATGACCGCATTGGCAGATTCAACTGGACAAGTGAGATTTGATGTACAGAGTAAGCATTCTGATGAACACTTAACCGGTAGTTATAAAGTCACTTAAATTGATAAACCGACACAGGTTTTGTTTTATTTTTGGTTTGTTATGTAGGTGGCTGACATAAGTTCAACATGTAATAATAGTTTGTCTATATTCATTGAACCTAGGAAATTGATCCAAGCTTGTAGCCGACTATGTTGATGTCTATAAAAAAGGTGATGAGTGATGAGATAGACATGCGCATGTTGTTGAGATCAAAGGAAAATATTGAGATTCTAATCATGCGGTGATTAGTGAAGCTCTGTATTGATGTGTTGTTGCAGTTTTGAGCATCTGAAGCAGATCTTATCAGACAGAGAGGTGTTAAATGAAGATCATTTAAACTGTTGTTATCCTAATAGTTATAACAACAAAATCCCTTAACTAGGTAGGTTCTAAGATGCCTTACATTGTAAATCCCTTAACTCGGTAGCTCAATATCTGAGTGTTAAATAGTCTTGCGAGGTTGATCCTAATAGATCAAAGCTCCAAATAGGGCTCATTATTTAAATCCCTTGATCGTGTGACTCCTAACAGGGCATATTTGTATGACCTTAACCAGTCAAGATTTCTATTCTATAGATAGTGAATCTTGTGGGTCTTAACTTCCACCGTGGTTTTTCCCTTTTGAGTTTCCACATATAAATATCTTGTGTTATGTGGAATTTGTTTTATTGGGCATTAGCTTATGTGGTGATATTTCTCTTATGCTTGTTAATTTTTGAGTTGTTTAAGTTGGTGATCAGATTCATATTGTTTTTGCTTGCACTAATTCACCTCCCCCTTCTAGTGCCTTATAAGTTTATCAATTGGTATCAGAATCAACCTTCTTTGAGGCTTAACCACTTGAGAAGGATTCCTAAGGTAGACATGGGGATATAAGTTATAGAGAAATGTATAATAAGCTTGCAAAAACTGATGAAGCCCTAGAAACATTGAGAGGCAAGTATAAAGCTTCACTTGCTAAGAGAAGAGAGCTAACCGATCAACTATTGGAGGTTTGTGAGAGCAGTTCTTTTGATGAAGAAAACATAGGTGCATTGGTTGATGAGTTGAAGAAACTAAATAATGAGAACCCCCCTGAAGGACCATGAGGTATGTTAAATCTACATACTTTGATTTATTATGATATTAAGAAGTGATTTTATTATCAAACTGGTAGGTTTGATGTATTATGAGAATCGATAGTGTGTTAAAAGATATTTTAGGGTTTTGTTGGTAATGACATTTAATGTGGTAGATAATGGGAAAATAAAAGGAAAATTTTGAATGTTATTTGTCACATTTCATTCTTGTGGGCACTCGGAGAGCGAATGGAGCAGAGAAAAGTTTGTGTTTGCAACATTGATAGAGATTTGAAGTGATCTAGTGTGATTTGCGATCGACAATTGGTGAGAAATCTTTGGAACCCTAGTGTAGAAGCGGTAAAAGGCATTTATCCATAAATCTTGTTATCTGCTTATCTCTCCAAATCATTGAAGATGGATACCCCACATCTAGTTGATGTTACCAATAGACCCTATCCTGAATTTAAGAGGATCTTGGTATTGTTGCTATTTTTTATCAGTATAAAGAATTGTGTGATAAAAGTGGAGTGATAAAGGAATAGTTCAAAAGGGTTACCGAGAAAGGGTTTCACCATGCCCCGAATTTCATTAATCATTTTGATGATGAACTTGTGAGATATGTGCTTAGAAGAATTCATGTCCAGTTTATGTGGCTCGACCGACCACATACAATTTCTAAGGAAGCTATTGACACAATCACCAGATTTTTTGCCACTAGTGAGGTTCCTGTACTCAGATCCATTCCTAAGAATGATGTAGAAAATTTAACAAGATCTAAATGGGATGGAAGAGCAATGACAATGAATAATATCAATGATCCGACAGTAAAGTATGCTTCTATGGTGATCAGTTACTAGATCTATTACTCTACCAGGGTGAAAAGCATCCCTACTGCTGCTATCCACACTGCCCACTGGATGATAAAAGAGGATGTTGTTGGCATTATGTGAACTAGTATTAGGACATAACGACGTTGTGTGTTGTCATTGATGTCAATATGATGAAGAGAAGAGAACCAGTGTAACACTATGAACTGGTATCTGTGCCAAAGTGAAGCAGTGTGTTTGTTCAAGGTGAACCGACATATGGTTATGGGAACCGGCACATGGAAGCATTGTATGACTACCGGTTGGTAGTCTTAACATCAGGGTTTCCCGTTGAAGTTCTTCAAGCCTATGTGGCTCAACCAGTGACTTTGTGTGATGAGTTAACATTGTAATGAAGAAAAGATTATGTTGCCATGTCAGCCTTGTGCGCATGAAGGATCTTGCATGAAGGAGATTGTTCCTATCTACCTTGGGAATGTGCGAAGTCTGTAAACGGTGATAACGTGTGATGGGTTATCAACCGCCATGAAATAGGTGGAAAATGAACGATGGAGAATGTCTTGAGATTGGATCAAGACTGTTGCTTTTAATGGAGTGTGCTCAACGGTCAGGATTGAACCGTTTGAATACCTTAACCTAACAGGTTTAGGGTTTAGGGTTTATGCTACCGACCTATCTGTTCTCCTATAAGGTCGATGTTGTGATTCTTTCTGAGGTTGTTGGCAAAATTTGTGTGTGTGTATCAAAGAGAAGAGATACATGATTCTTGCCAGACCAAAGGAGAGAAGTGATACCTGCAGAGTATAAGTGCAAAAGGTGAAGAGGAGCTTAAGCAGATCTCCATTGGCATTGAGTGTTGTTACTAGATCATTGTAATACATGTTGATCTCTAACCACCTCAACAGTTGGAAAATCCCTTAATAGGGTAGCTTTCACCAGCTTGCTGTAAATCCTTTAACAGGGTGACTCAAAACCATTGAGTTCTTGAAATCCTTTAACAAGGTAACCTTTAACAGGGTGATCCCTAACAGGATCGGTTCCTAATAGAACCTATTGTATCAGTCTTTAACCAGACAAGGCTCCTAATGTAGTGGACTTCTAAAGAGTTCAAAATAAAGCTTGTGGGTATTCATCCCCACCATGGTTTTTCCCAGTTGGGTTTCCACGTGGAAAATATGTGTGTCATGTGTGATGTCTTCTTCATGTGATGCTATGTTGTTTTCAGTCAAGCGGTGAATCATGTTGATCTAGTTGCTTATATGTATATCTTTGATGGTATATTACCTGTTCATGCATTAGTGTGAAATGGAAATGAAGTGTTAGATTGTATGAGAAGATAAGTGTCAACCGGTTTATGCTTGTCTTAGTTATTCTAGGGTTTGCCGGTTGTACTCTGTTTAAGGACCGATGTTATTGTTTGTCTGTCAATGCATAGTGTCTGCTGACAAACCAGTATAAGAGTGTGTTTTTGTCTATACTGATTCACCCCCCCCTCTCAGTAGTGGTTTGGTACTATTCGTTCATCATTGAGTTATCAATTGGTATCAGAGCGTCCTCTAGGTCCTCTGTGTCATAAGCTTAACTGCTTGAGGTAAAGATCCCAGTCTAATGATGAAGAGGGAAGGTCCAAAGTTTAACAGAGAAAATTTTAGTATATGGAAAGATAGAATGAAGATATACATCAGAAGCATGGGTGCTCAACACTGGAGCTATGTTGAGAATGCCTATGTTTCTCCTACTGGTACTCTCACCGATGACCAAAAGAGAGAGATGCAGGAGAATGGACAAGTCATGGAAGCCCTAATTAGTAGTTTATCTGACATTGAGTTTATTGATGTCCAAGATAAGGTAAATCCCAAAGATGTATGGGATACTCTTGAAAATATCTATGGCGGTGATGAGCATGTAAAACAAGCTAAGGAAGAAAGCCTTAGAGGAAAGTTTGAAGACATGCAAATGGTTAAAGGTGAGACCATTCAATAGTATGGAATAAGAATCAAAACCGTTGTTTGAGATATCAAGAGTGTAGGTGGTAAAATGGAAGATTCAACTATGGTAAGCAAAGTCCTGAGATCCCTATTGCCGGTCTATGCAATAAGGGTTGCTACTATTCAGGAGCTGAGATCAATAGACAAGACTAAGGTATCCCTAGACTCCATCATTGCAAAGTTGACAGCGTATGAGCTAAATAGTTTTGATGGAAGTGTTCAAAAGACTGCATCATCTTTTAAAGCTTCTATTGTACCATCCAGAAAAGGAAAAGAAGCTAGCACTAGTGGTGAACCAAGATAGAGCAGAGAAATGGATGATGAGGAGATTCTGATGGCATTTGAAGCTCTCCTTGCCAAGAAACTTCCTAAAGGAACCAGAAAATACAGAGGTAAGCTCCCTTTGAAATTATTTTCTTGCAACCAAATAGGACATATTGTTGTAAACTGTCCTAATGGTAACAACAAGGACAAATCGGAAAGGTTCAAGAAATTCAAAGGAGGAAACCAGAGAAACTGTTTTGTGGTAGCTGATGAAGGTGTCATAGATGAGGAATCAAAAGATGAAGAAAATGAAGATATTGTGTTTGTTGCTATCAAGGAAGATGTGTCAGACAAGAAGCCTCTTGTCTCCCGATTTGATAATTCCAATGAGTGGATTATTGACAGTGGCTGCTCTCACCATATGACTGGTGACCAGAGCAAGTTTCTATCCTTGGAAGAGTATGATGGTCATGTGGTTTGCTTTGGTAATGATGCACCATGCATGGTCAAAGGCAGAGGGTCCATCTCTCTGAATGGAAAGAGTAGTGTTGACAATGTGTACTGGGTTGATGGTCTCGGACACAACCTTCTGAGTGTTGCCCAGCTGAATGACAGTGGTCTCACTCTGGAATTCAAGAATGGAGTGTGCAGAATCAAAGGAAAGAATGGTGAATTGGTGGCCACCGGCATGCAGACCAAAGGTAACCTATTTAAACTGAATGCAAATATAAGTACATGTCTTATGGCTAAATTTGATGATAGTTGGATATGGCATAGGAGACTCTGCCATGTAAACTTTGATAACATTATGAAGGCTAGTAAGATCAAGGCAGTTAGAGGGTTGTCGGTGCTAAGCAAACCGAATAATACCTTGTGCAGAGAGTATCAATTGGGGAAAATGTCTTCCTCAACCTTTGAAGGTAAACCTTTCACTGCTAGCAATTTGCTTGATCTTGTGCATACTGATTTGTGTGGTCCTATGAAAACTAGATTCTCACTGATGACTACTCAAGAATGATGTGGGTCACATTATTGAAAGATAAGTCTGAAGCCTTTGTAAAGTTCAAAGCTTTTAGAGAATTAGTGGAGAAGGAAAGCGGTAAAAGGATGAAGTGACTAAGAACTGATCAAGGAGGGGAATTCACTTCTAGTGAATTCAACAAGTACTATGAAGAACATGGCATCAAGAGGCAACTGTCTGCCACCTAGACTCCACAATAGAATGACCTAGCAGAGAGGAATAACCGGACTGTGCTTGAAGTAGCTAGAACCATGTTGATTCAAGGAAAGGTAGCTCACACCTTTTGGAGAGAAGCGGTGAGCACTACAGTCTACACAATGAACTAGGTACTCATTAAGAAAGGTAAGGATAAAACTCCTTATGAGTATTGGACCAGTAAAACACCTGTGGTTAGCTACCTTAGAGTGTTTGGTAGCAAATGTTACATCAAGAGGAGCGAACACCAGAGCAAATTTGATGCAAAATGTGATGAGGGAATATTCCTAGGGTATTCCACCAAGAGCAAAGCTCTCAAGTGTTTCAATAATAGGACTCAGAGAATCATGAAAAACATCAATGTAAGAGTTGACAAAACCTCTAAGAAAACTGAGGAAACTGAGAGTAAGCAAGCAGTAAATGAACCGATTGTCAGTCAACCAGGTACTAGTAACAGTGTTCCTACACCAATAGATGTAGATGTTGATACTGATGGAGATGAGGATGAAGAAGAAAATCAAGAGGAATCTATCAAGACCATTCCTCAGTATGTCAAGCTGAATCATGATCCTAAGAAAATCATAGGAGATAAGGATGTAGGAATCCTTACAAGAAGAAAGGTCAGAGAAAACTCATGTATGATCTCTGAATTTGAGCCCAAATCATTCAAAGAGGCACATAAAGATGAAGACTGGATCAAGGCAATGGAAGAGGAACTTGACCAGATAGAGAAAAATGGTACATGGTCTTTGGTACCTATACTGAAGCATAAAAATGTCATTGGTACCAAATGGGTCTTCAGAAATAAGCAGAATGAGGATGGCACAGTGATTAGGAACAAAGCCAGATTGGTGTGCAAAGGATATGCCCAAGAAGAAGGAGAAGACTATGGAGAAACTTTTGCTCCTGTAGCCAGATTGGAAGTAGTTCGTTCGCTTCTTGCATATGCAGCTTTTAAAGGTTTCAAAGTATATTAAATGGATGTAAAATCTGCATTCCTAAATGGTGTACTTGAAGAGGAGGTGTATATAGAGCAACTAGATGGGTTTTCCCTATTTGAAGACAGTGACATGGTATGTAGGCTACATAAAACATTATATGGTCTAAAGCAGGCACCTAGAGCTTGGTATGAACATCTGCATTCCCATCTTATGAAGATTGGATTTGAGAGAACAAGTGAAGATAGCAATATCTACTTGAAGTCTGAAGGAGATCAGATCCTGATCTGTGAGGTATTTGTTGATGACATTATCTTTGGTGGAGATGACAAGATGAGTCATGAGTTTGCAGATGAGATGAAGAAAGAGTTTGAGATGTCACTCATAGAGGAGATTAAGTTCTTCATTGGACTGCAGATCCAACAGATGAAAGATGGAATCTTTATCACTCAGTCCAGGTATGTCAAAGAGGTATTGAAGACCTTTGGAATGGAAGATAGCAAACTGGTTGGTACACCGATGGTGACCGGTTGTAAACTATCCAAAGAGGATGACTCAGCATTGGTTGATGAGAAGGAATACCGATCAATGATTGGTAAGATGCATTATGTAGTGCATAGCAGACCAGATATTGCACATGCAGTTGGCATTACTACAAGGTTCTAGAAAATCCCAAGAGAATCCCACTTGGTTGCAGTCAAGCGGATTCTTAGGTATCTGAAGGGAACTGTTGACTATGGATTGTGGTATCCATATAGCAAGGACTTCAACTTGAAAGTATACACAAATGCTGATTAGGTAGGTAATGTAGATGACTAGAAAAGCACAACTGGTGGTGCATTCTTTCTCAGTGGTAGACTGGTCTCATGGTTGAGTAAGAAGCAGAGTTGTACCTCTCAGTCTATAGCAGAAGCAGAGTATGTTGTAGCTTTCATGAACTGCACTCAGACAATTTGGATGAAGCATGTATTAAATGGCTTCAAAGTTCCTATATCTGAACCGGTAGGTATATTTTGTGACAATACTAGTGCAATTAATATCTCCAAGAATTTGGTTTTACATTCTAGAACCAAGCACTTTGAGCTTAACTATCATTTCTTGAGGGAAAAGGTTCAGAACAAAGAGATTGTACTGGAACTCCAGTAAGGAGCAGATAGCAGACATATTCACCAAGCCTCTCCCAAAGGCTACATTTATGTACTTAAGAGGTGAATTAGGGGTGTTGCCCCTTCAGGAGGTAAACTAAAGGTATATACTCCACATCAATCAGGTATTGCATAGTCAATTTTTTATTCAGGATTGATGTGTTGAAGGATGCTACTCCTCAGGGGGAGTAGCATAATGGATCAGGGAAGCTTGTGCCTCCACTTTGGCATTGTTGTCAAAGGGGGAGAAGATGTGAAGTGGAGAAGATATCTGCAAACAATGGGAAAAAGATGTGAAGCGGAGAGATATCTTTGTATATTGCCATCAATACCAAAGGGGGAGATTGTTGGCATTATATGAACCGGTATGAGGACATAACGACATTGTGTGTTGTCATTGATGTCAATATGATGAAGAGAAGAGAACCGGTATAACATTGTGAACCGACATTTGTGCCAAAGTGAAGCAGTGTGTTTGTTCAAGGTGAACCGGAATATGGTTATGGGAACCGGCACATGGAAGCGTTGTATGACTACCGGTTGGTAGTCTCAACTTTAGGGTTTGCGGTTGAAGTGCTTCAAGCCAGTGTGGCTCAACTGGTGACTTTGTGTGATGAGTTAGCATTGTAACGAAGAATAGATCATGTTGCCATGTCAGCCTTGTGTGCATGAAGGATCTTGCATGAAGGAGATTGTTCCTATCTACCTTGGGAATATGCGAAGTCTATAAATAGTGATAACATGTGATGGGTTATCAGCCACCATGAAATCGGTGGCAAACAAACGATGGAGAATGTCTTGAGATTGGATCAAGACTATTGCTTTTAATGTAGTGTGCTCAACGGTCAGTATTGAACTATTTGAATTCCTTAACCTAACAGGTTTAGGGTTTAGGGTTTATGCTACCAACCTATCTGTTCTCCTATAAGGTCAATGTTGTGATTCTTTCTGAGGTTGTTGGCAAAAGTTGTGTGTGTGTATCCAAGAGAAGAGATACATGATTCTTGCCAGACCAGAGGAGAGAAGTGATACCTGTAGAGTGTAAGTGCAGAAGGTGATGAGGAGCTTAAGCGGATCTACATTGGCATTGAGTGCTTTTACCATATCATTGTAATACCTATTGATCTCTAACCACCTCAACAATTGGAAAATCCCTTAACAGGGTAGCTTTCACCGGCTTGCTGTAAATCCTTTAACAGGGTGACTCAAAACCATTGAGTTCTTGAAATCCTCTAACAAAGTAACCTTTAACAGGGTTTAACCCTTAACCGGGTATTCTAGCCATCCCTTAACCAAGTGATCCCTAACAGGATCAGTTCCTAACAGAATCTATTGTATCAGTCTTTAACCAGACAAGGCTCCTAACGGAGCGAACTTCTAAAGAGTTAAAAAACAAGCTTGTGGGTATTCACCCCCACCGTAGTTTTTCCCAGTTGGGTTTCCATGTGGAAAATATGTGTGTCATGTGTGATGTCTTCTTCATGTGATGCTATGTTGTTTTCAGTCAAGCGATGAATCATGTTGATCTAGTTTCTTATATGTATATCTTTGATGGTAGATTACCTATTCATGAATTAGGGTGAAATGGAAATGAAGTGTTAGATTGTATGAGAAGATAAGTGTCAATCAGTTTATGCTTGTGTTAGCTATTCTGGGGTTTGCCGGTTGTACTCTATTTAAAGACTGGTGTTATTGTTTGTCTGTCAATGCATAGTGTCTGCTGACAAACCGGTATAAGAGTGTGTTTTTGTTAGTACTGATTCACCCACCCCCTCTCAGTACCGGTCAGTACTATTCATTCATCATTAAGTTATTAGATGTTGATTATGACTTGTAAGAGGCATTGAGAAATCAATTGATGCTAAACCTAGAATCCATCAAGAAGGATAAGAGGTTAAGGTTTAAGTTTGGACAACTAATTCTTGGTATATTCTTTTATTTTCAAAAATGTTTCCCTGGTATTGGTGATATCCAATGGATAGATGGCACTCCAGTATTGGTACAAATGAAGAACAACATTAGAATGTTGGGTAATGGTTTTGATAAGATTTCATGGGGATCTTTTAAGGACTTTCAGAAGAAAATGCATGCAAGGGAAAGGATACCGACAAAGGTTGTCAACCGGTATGAAAACACAATTTGCTTTATGGTTGATACAGATACTTGCATGATGGAGGAAGCTGAGCCACAGACTATATGGGTGATGCCCATGGGATATGAAGTAGAAAAGGATCTTATGATTGCATATGCTGATCATTTGCTTTACCAATCGGTAGATACAATAGTAGAATGTTTTGGCACTTACAAGGAGAAATCCCTTCAAGTGAATTCAGAACTTAATAGACCGATAATTGCAAAGAAAATTAGAAAAGAAGTTGAAGCATTTGCATAGAAAGCAAGATTCACAAAGAAGGCCAGTGCAGAAGCAAGAGAAAGATGTGTTGCACAATAGGCCGAAACATCAAGGGCACCAATCGGTACCCCCACAGGTGTAAAGACAAGAGCTAGAAAGGAGAAAGTTGTAGAGAGAAAAACCAACAACTGTGAAGAAGGAGAAACCAGTAGCAAAAAAGAACAAGAAACCATCAAAGATTTAGTTCCATAGAAAAGGTAAGATTGTTGAACCACCTACTAAACTGGTTAAGACTGGAAAAAGGAAAAAGAAACAAGCACAAAAATTGGTAAATGTTGATGAAGAAGAGACTGAGTTTGAAGGAGAAAAGAAAGCCCTAAGGGCCAATGGCAAAAGGTTTAAGGGTTTTGGTACTTCAACCGTGAAATCTTCAAAGAAACTCGTAACCAAGCTCACACCTCTTGAAAATTTAATAATAAACATTAAAGAGTATGGTTTATTGATTGTTGTGAAGAAACTATATGATAAGTTTAGTGAGGATGAACAAAGGACGATTGCGGATGCAATTGTTTTTATGATGAATAAATACAACAAGGCCCTAATTGAATTGCAAGGGCAGATTCCCAATACTTTATATAAAAAGATTGATGCAAGATGGCAGAAAACCACGAGACAAGATAGAGAATACATTAAATTTATTCTGAAAATCTTGCAACCTGAAGCTACTAAGGAGGAGATAGATGAAATTCTTGCCAAGGCAAAGTCATCTTTTAGGTCAAAGAAAAGGTTGACAAGAATGTTAATTGGTGAGACCCAATCGGTCCATGAGGAAACTAAACAAATTTTGAAGAAGGTATTGGGTCTGATTTAGGATGAAGAGGAATAAGTTAAGGAAGATGAACCAAAAAGGTTTGAGGCTGAAGATCTTCCTGAAGGAGTCAAGATAACTTATTTTGAGCTTCATGAAATAGTGATGGGAGATCAACCGGTGAACACACAAACCAAGCCTGTAATTATCCCTGATGATGATACCAGTAATAATGATGATGCTAATGCTACTGATAATGTAGATGTATAGGATGTTGAAGTTCAAATGTTTGAGAAACATGAACAGGAAATGGGACATGAAGAAAAGAAATATCAAGAGCCATTAGTAGTAACTCAAATTGTTGATACACAGCCCCCACAAATACAGAAAACTGAAAAGGATAAGAAAAGTGAAAATAAAGAGGAAGTCACAGAAGATAAGCTTGAAGATGTAGAGAAGAAGACAAAAGAAAAAGAAAAGGAAAAGGAAGAGGAGAAAACTGAAGACAAAAAGGAAATAGAGGAGAAGAAGTTAGAGAAGACTAAACCTAAAGTGACACCTTTGTCACTTGATTCTAAAAAGAAAATTGCTGATGAAGATGATGATGATGCTATAAGAATCAAAGGACCACTAGACATGGACAATTTAAGCTCAATTGAGTTGATGGAGATTTCAACTGCCATGCAATCCTGAGCCAAGAAGAAGAGGATGAAAAAACAACAGAAGGAGGTAGAAACAATAAAGAATGTTGTTGAGATTTTGTCTAGTCTCCTACCAGAGACTAATATAGATATTTTTGTCTAGTCTCCTACCAGAGACTAATACAGATATTTTTGTTACAGACACAGTTGATACCGAAGGTGGAAATCTTGCAGAGAGCTTATAAAGAAATTGAAGTCATCCTTGCCACATCGGAGATGAGTACCATAGATGCCATGGAGGAGTTTGCTAGATAGATAAGGACACGTGTGGAGATAACCAACACTATTTTGGAGACATGGCATAATGTTTTGAAACAATTTAAGTCTCATTTTAGTGATGCTTTTTCTAAAATTGCATTGTAAAAATGTTTTGAACTCTTACATCTATATATCTTTTATGCAATTTTGATGTAACATGTATTTATCTTTCATATTTTTTACTTCTTTGTTTGGCATTGTTGTCAAAGGGGGAGTAATAGTTGAAGAGTTAGTCAAAATCTTGTTGTATTCATAATGGGGAGTAGTAGTATAAGTCTTCAATTTTTATAATAGCACGCAATTTCTAAAGGGGAGTATATGTCATGAAGTCAATTTTTCTATTGCACACTTAGTTGACAAAAATTTTCCAAATTGTTGCCATCAATGCCAAAGGGGGAGAATGTTGGCATTTGACTGAACCGGTAAAGACTCCTGCTGATATGCAACTGGTAAATGATTGATTGGTGAATGCGATGAAGAGATTGAGATTCATGTTTGATGACTAAGTCTTGTATTGTAATTGATGGAAACAATGTTTTTGTAATCATCTAAGTCTTAGAAGCCAACTGGTAAGGTATAACCAGTACAAAAGAAAGTTTAATAGAGAAATGGTAACTAGGACTCCAACTGGTAAACAAAAGCAAAGTTGCATTCATGCAACCAGTACAGACGATTGATGAATAGTTGGATGATGTGGTTTTAAAGCAATGATGGAGACATGTATTTAAAGCTATATTCACGACTGCATTGGCAGATTCAACCGAACAAGGAAGATTTGATGTACAGAGTAGGGATTCTGATGAACACTTAATTGGTAGTGATAAAGTCACTTAAATTGGTAAACCGACACAAGGTTTGTTTTATTTTTGGTTTGTTATGTCGGTAGCCGACATAAGTTCAATGTGTAATGTTACTTTGTCTAGATTCATTGAACCTAGGAAATGGTTCCAAGGTTGTAGCCGACTAAGTTGATGTCTCTAAAAAAGGTGATAAGTTATGAGATAATCATGTGTATTTTGTTGAGATCAAAGGAAAATATTGAGATTTTGATTCTACGGTGATTAGTGAAGCTCTTTATTGATGTGTTGTTGAATTTTTGAGGATCTGAAGTGGATCTTATTAGACAAAAAGGTGTTACATGATGATCATTTGAATTGTTGTTATCCTAACAATTACAACAGAAAAATCCCTTAATCAGGTAGGTCCTAAGAGGCCTTACATTGTAAATCCCTTAACCGGATATGTCCTAAGAGGCCTTACATTGTAAATCCCTTAACTGGGTAGCTCAACATCTGACTATTAAAACCTCTTGTGAGGTTGATCCTAACAGGTCAAAGCTCCTAACATGGCTCATAATTTAAATCCCTTAACCGAGTGACTCCTAATAGGGTCTGCTCCTAACAGGGCATATTTGTAAGACCTTAATCAATCAAGATTTCTATTTTGTAGATGTTAGGAACTGGGGAGGACAACTGAGAGGGAGAGTGAATCAATTGTGAACTAGTTGTCAATAAATTACAAATCAAAACCAATTACTCCAACTTGAAACTTAGTGTTGGTAAAGAAAACTTTAATGCCATTGAAACAATTTAACAGTTATAGTAGTACCAATATAACTTAGTGCATGAAAGAGAAAGAGAAACAACATCCACAACACATGACACAAATATTTTGACATGGAAACCCTATAAGAGGAAAAATCATGATGGGAAACCTTACCCACAATTAGATGATACTATTGCAGATAGTAAGTGTATACAAATGGGGTCTACACATGCAGAAAGGTCAACCGCCTAGAGCTCACTGCTCAATCACAAAATAGGAGTCACACTGACTACAATTGGATGGTTAAATCCAATAACAATGTACTACTTCAGAATAGCATCTGCAATGTTGGATTCAGTTCCAGTTTAAGCTCTGAACATGAGTGTCAAACACCTTCATAACCTTTCTTTCAACCTTTAGATAATGTTTGCATTTTTCGCACAAGGATGTGCTTTTTTTCACTCTTCAATATTCACACACACTCATAATTATGATCTTCAATAAGATCTTACAATCATTTATACAAAACCTAAGACCTTATGTTAAGGTCATCTCACTAAAGATATTATAATTAAATCAATTACAAATAAGTCTTGATGCGATACAATATGTCAGATCAATACATTTACACGTTAGCCAATCAATAACCATTTCCAAAATGTGTCGTGCTGATCTCGAATAGATATCATGTACCGGTCCATAACCTAGGCTTATCTGCCAGTAAAGGCAAATTTGTCAACCAGATTAGACCAAAAAGCAAAACACCAAATCCAAACATCCAATCCATGTCTTCGACATAACCAAATGATCTCTAGATGATAACAAGTTATTGTCACTGTCAATGAACAATATAACCTGCCAGTGAAGCATATACTAATGACTGTGCATAATCTAATAACCATGCAATGTGTCGGTTCAACAATAAACCAATATAACGATAGTGCCAAATCAACAGTGTAGACCTCCAAGAAGGATAAGTGTTGACATCAATGACAAAACCAATGCAACACATGACAAATTCATCCATAATACCAACAATCTTCCCCTTTGGCACTGATGGCAACACTAGATGGAAAAACATCTAAGTGCCAAAAACAGAATGCTAAAAACCAATAAATGAACAATCTCCCAAAATAGATCAATACAAAGTTCTGTGCCAAAATAGAAACCAAAACCAAAATACATCTCTCCCCAAAGTATAAAGTTTTTCCATAGATATCTCTCCCCGTTTGACATAAAATGCCAAAGCAGTAAAGAATCAAAATCTTGTTGTATTCATAATGGGGAGTAAGTCTTTAATTTTTATAATAGAACACGATTTATAAGGGGGAGTATATGTCATGAAGTCAATTTTTCTATTGCACACTTAGTTGACAAATTTTTTCCCAAGTGTTGCCATCAATGTAGTACCCCTACTAGTTTGAACTCATTAGACTCATATTTTATTATTGGTTGTTTTTCAGTGGATACATTACCATGACATATTATTCAGATTTTTATGACATTATGCTTTATTTGGAGATGAGATGTATAATTTATTTGCAGTATTTCAGTACTTGTGATTTATGGCATTTTATGTATTATTGCTATGTACTAACATTTTACTTTATTTATGCAATGTGGAATTATATGTTGTGTGTTTGCGAGTGTATTGGATGCAAGGGGACGATTTTCCTTCACTCATTTCAATGAGACATGGAATGTCGCGATTATCCTTCATCGGTGTGTATGTCGTGTTTTCTATATATATATATATATATATATGCATGTGTGGTTCGGTGATGTAGGATATTGCAGGTACAAGTATCGGGTAGATACGGGGTATCGTCTCCACTTGGCTTCACAAGTCTGAGCGTGCCTTATATTTTCTGATGGAAGTGGAGGAGATAGTAGCTGACCCTATTTTTACTCAGTTACACTCATATGAGTGTCGTCAGTTAGTCATTTTGTCAGTTAGTTCGGTCTTCGTATTTTTGTCATTTTATCTTTTATGGGTAATTGCTTGAGATTTGTTTAATTTGAGTGTTTTAGTGGATTTAATTAATTAGTTAATTAAGTTTACGAAATTATCTCATTATTGTATTGTTTATGCATTGAGATTATAAATTTAGTTAATTAAAGAAATTATTAAATTAAGTTGCATGGTATTAAAAAATATATATATATTTTTATTTTAAAAATAAATTAGATTAATTGTATTCTAAAGTTATAATTAAATAAATGAATAAAAGGATTAATTAGAATTAAAGTATTGCTTTAATTCTTTATTTAGAAAATTAATTAATTGGAATTAAAAGTATTGTTTTAATTCTTTATTTAGAAAATTAATTAATTGGAATTAAAATATTGTATTAATTCTTTATTTAGAAAATTAATTAATATGCATGAGAAAAGTAAAGAAATAATAATGTTTTAAATTATTGCATGTGATAAATTTAGAAAATAAAATAAATAAATTACTATTATTCTAAATTTAGGTTTTTTATGAAAAAGCTATTGAACCTAGAATTTTAGTTTAAATAGGGGTTAGGTCTTTATTTTAGAAACACGGACAGGAACACACAGGAACAGGTCAAGAATTTAAGTGAAGAAAATTTGTTGGAAGTTATTGAAGGGATTAGGGCTCTTCTACAAAATTCTTCCAGGAAAGCTATACCAGGTTGGATGATTTCTTAGTTTTGTGTTTTATTAAAAATATTTCTATTTTTCTCTACTTGATGTGTGTGTAAAATAATTGTCAAATCCAAAACTCTCTTCCGGTGAATTCAAGTTGTGTTTGAAAAATTCATGCCTAATGTGTATTTCTTGTTTGTGGAAAGAATGTAACTTGTGAAAATTAGAAAAATTGTTATAGAAAATTTGTTGGATTTTAGGATACATGGAAATTGCACGATTTAGGAAAAAGGGTATTTTACTTGAGAAAATTATCCTCTCTTGTTGGATTTGTTATGATAGTTTTTCAAATAATGGTACCTATGTGAGAGTTGTTGATCACTTAAGGAATAAATTTAATTTTGAATTAAATTTATGAGTATCTAATTTAAAAATAAAAATAAAAATGTTTGAATAAAATTCCGAATTTGGGTATTTATACTGTTGAAACAGTTTTTTTTATAAACAGTAATTTTAAGGTTTTAAAAGAAAATTTAATTAAAAAAATAAATAAAAAATAAAAAAATAAAAATAAAAAAAAATAAATTAATAATTTATTTAGTGGGGAGGCATTGCCTCTACCCACGCGCATGCACACTACCCATGGTAGCAGCTGTTGCCTTAGGGCAGCAGCACTACCCATAGGTAGCGTGTGTTGCCATAGCTACCCAAGGGTAGCGTTGACTGCCATATGGCAGCAACGCTGCCTTAGGGTAGTATTTTAGTTTTGAATGTTATTTTAGTTTAAATTTTATTTATTATTTTTGTTATTTAGTTTCTTTTTAATATAAAAAAAATAAAATAAATAATATTATAATAATTATAATGTGTTAATATATATATATTTAAATAGATATTTATGTATATATATATATATATATATATAGTTGTTTAATGTTTATTTGTCAATTTAAATATTTTTGTTATATGAATAAAGAATTTAGAATTTTGTAATTTAAAAAAAAAACTTATAATTTTAAATTCGATATTCATATTGGAAATATATTAGTAGTTTAATTCATGTGTGAATTTATTTAACTTTATTGGACAAATGACAAGATGGATGTTTTTGGTATTAAAAAGTTGTAAATTCTTGTTATCTAGAAATTTGTAAATTGCATGTTATGTATGCTTTGGTTGTTTTTAAAGAAAGATTGCCTATAATAGGATCTTGCGTATATTGTGTTCTCAGTCAAGTTTTATTTCATTGCAATTTTGGTTAAATTGTCATTGTGTCCTATGTTATTATTTCTCCTAGACCAGGTGTTGTTGTATAACCTATTTGATATGAGCCATTGTGTGTTTTTGTCCAAATGGTCAATCATGGGTTGGTATTTGTGTATCCTTCACCTATGCTTGTCAGGATTGTTTATGGTTGCCTGTTTTTCAATAGAGTTCTCGTAGAGAGAAACATTTCCTGTTAGTGTCCTAAGAGAGAGAGTGGCTTTTGAGCGGGGGTCGTGCCTGAAGTGGATGACAGGATAACCCGTCGAAAGTTAGTTAAAAAGTGATAACCTAATAATTGATTAGGGGGTGGGTAGATTAAATATTAATTAAGATAAATGTGCCTCGTGCATAGGTGAGTGCTTGTACAGGGCTCATGATGTTATGAGAAGGCCTGGAATGGCAAACTTACCACCTTGTCTTCACGAAAGGATTGGTAGGGTCCGCATGAGACTTAGTTGGAACCGGAGGCTCAGGAGAGGTTACCAGGAGAAACTTGAGTATGGGGCTAGGACCTATGGAGGCTGTACCATGGTAACCATCAAGCTATGTGATGAGACTCTCTTCTTAGAGTCACTAGTGTTTTGTGAGTTATGTTACATGGATGGTTGTAGAGTCTTGTAGTCCTTTTGTAGTTGTCTTACTTTGCTTGCTTGAGGGTTTTCTACTATCTCCTAGCATGGTGGGGTGGTCCCATTTCGGGATCACATGGTCAGGTGGTAGTGCCACTTCCCATTGGATGTTCTGGATTATATCTTCAAGCGAGGAAAGGCTTTGCTGGTGTTTCTTGGATCGTGGTTTATGTACCAGCTCTTGCTCGAGATCATTGTTCAGTTGAGACCTTGTGATCATTGTATCAGACTTTTATGTAACCTTGATATTGTATCTTTGTAACCAGTGGTATTATTGGAAGCCATTTATTTATGGATATTGTAATATTATTATGTCAGTGAAGTAAATGTTATTGTTTTGATCTTATATTTAAATGGTTTATGGAAATTGGATACATTGGAATACTTTTATTTCTTTATTGTGAAATTTGGATGTATGTGTAGTTTTAAACTTAAGTATTCAATTTATCTAATTAAATGGATTAACTGTGGTGTTAATATAATCTATGAAATTAATCTTCATTGGTTACCCTTAGGAAAACTTATGATAGACTTCCGTTGTGTTGTTAAACGTGTAGTGATTATAGTTAGTACACTTAGTTTTTAACAAAAAAAAAATTATTACACCCTTTGGTTGCCTAGTTGTGTTGTTTTCCTTTAGGGTTCCTGGCGAGGCATTACAATCAATGCCAAAGGGGGAGAATGTTTGCATTTGACTGAGCCGGTAAAGACTCCTGGTGATATGCAACTATTAAATGATTGATTGGTAAATGTGATGAAGAGATTGAGATTCATGTTTAATGACTAAGTCGTGTGTTGTTATTGATGGAAACAATGTGTTTGTAGTCGTCTAAGTCTTGGAAGCAAACCGGTAAGGTATAACCGGTATAGAAGAAAGTTTAATAGAGAAATGGTAATTAGGACTCCAACTGATAAACAAGAGAAAAGTTGCATTCATGCAACCAGTACAGACGATTGATGAATAATTGGATGATGTGGTTTTAAAAAAATGATGGAGACATGTATTTAAAGCTATATTCACGACTGCATTGGCAGATTCAACTAGACAAGGAAGATTTGATGTATAGAGTAGGGATTCTGATGAGCACTTAACTCGTAGTAATATAGTCACTTAAATTGGTAAACCAACACAAAGTTTGTTTTATTTTTGGTTTGTTATGTCGGTGGTCGACATAAGTTTGGTGTGCAATGTTAGTTTGTCTAGATTCATTGAACCTAGGAAATTGTTCCAAGGTTGTAGCCGACTAAGTTGATGTCTCTAAAAAAGGTAATAAGTTATGAGATAGACATGCGTATGTTGTTGAGATCAAAGGAAAATATTGAGATTTTGATTCTGCGGTGATTAGTGAAGCTCTTTATTGATGTGTTGTTGAATTTTTGAGGATCTGAAGTGGATCTTATTAGACACAAAGGTGTTACATGATGATCATTTGTATTGTTGTTATCCTAATAGATACAGTAGAAAAATCCCTTAATCAGGTAGGCCCTAAGAGGCCTTACATTGTAAATCCCTTAACCAGATATGTCCTAAGAGGCCTTACATTGTAAATCCCTTAACCGAGTAGCTCAACATATGAGTGTTAAATCCTCTTGCGAGGTTGATCCTAACAGGTCAAAGTTCCTAACATGGCTCATAATTTAAATCCCTTAACCGGGTGACTCCTAACAGGGCATATTTGTAAGACCTTAATTAATCAAGATTTCTATTTTGCAGATGTTAGGAACCGAGAAGGACAACTAAGAGGGGGAGTGAATCAATTGTGAACTAGTTGTCAATAAATTACAAATCAAAACCAATTAATCCAACTTGAAACTTAGTGCTAGTAAAGAAAACTTTAATGCTAGTGAAATAATTTAACAGTTATAGCAGTACCAGTATAACATAATGCATGAAACAGAAAGAGAAACAACATCCACAACACATGACACAGAGATTTTGACGTGGAAACCCTATAAGGGGAAAAACCATGGTGGAAAACCTTACCCACAATCAGATGATACTACTGCAGATATTAAGTGTATACAAATGGGGTCTACACATGCAGAAAGGTCAACCGCCTAGAGCTCACTGCTCAGTAAAAAATAGGAGTCACATTGACTACAATTGGATGGTTAAATCCAATAACAATGTACTACTTCAGAATAGCATCTGCAATGTTGGATTCAGTATCGATTTAAGCTTTGAACATGAGTGTCAAACACCTTCATAACCTTTCCTTCAACCTTCAGATAATGTCTCCGTGATTCACATAAGGATGTGCTTATTTTCGCTCTTCAATATTCACACACACTCATAATTATGATCTTCAATAAGATCTTACAATCATTTATAAAAAACCTAAGACCTTATGCTAAGGTCGGCTCACTAAAGATATTACAATTAAATCAATTACAAATAAGTCTTGTTGTGATACAATATGTCGGATCAATACATTTACATGTTATCCAATCAATAACCATTTCCAAAATGTGTCATCCTGATCTGGAAAAGATATCATGTACCGGTCCATAACCTAGGCTTATCTGTCGGTAAAGGCAAATTTGTCAACCCAATTAGACCAAAAAGAAAAACACCAAATCCAAATATCCAATCCATGTCTTTGTCATAACCAAATGATCTCCAGATGGTAACAAGTTATCATCACTATTGATGAACAATATAACCTGTCGGTGAAGCATATACCGGTAACTATGCATAATCCAATAACCATGCAATGTGTCGGTTCAACAATAAAACAATATAACCATAGTGCCAAATCAACAGTGTAGACCTCCAAGAAGCATAAGTGTTGACATCAATGACAAAACCAATGCAACACATGACAAAGACATCCATAATAACAACAATCTTCCCCTTTGGCATTGATGGCAACACTGGATGGAAAAACATCTAACTGCCAAAAATAGAATGCTAAAAACCAATAAACCAACAATCTCCCAAAATAGATCAATGCAAAGTTTTGTGCCAAAATACATCTCTCCCCAAAGTATAAAGTTTTTCCATAGATATCTCTCTCCATTTGACATCAAATGCCAAAGCAGTTAAGAATCACAATCTTGTTGTATTCATAATGGGGATTAGTAGTATAAGTCTTTAATTTTTATAATAGGACACAATTTCTAAGGGGGAGTATATGTCATGAAGTCATTTTTTCTATTGCACACTTAGTTGACAAAATTTTTCCCAAGTGTTGCCATCAATGCCAAAGGGGGAGAATGTTGGCATTTGACTGAATCGGTAAAGACTCCTAGTGATATGCAACCAGTAAATGATTGATTGGTGAATGCGATGAAGAGATTGAGATTCATGTTTGATGACTAAGTCTTGTGTTTTCATTGATGGAACCAATGTGTTTGTAGTCGTCTAAGTCTTGGAAGCCAATCGGTAAGGTATAACCGATACATAAGAAAGTTTAACAAAGAAATGGTAATTAGGACTCCAACTGGTAAACAAGAGAAAAGTTGCATTCATGCAACAAGTACAGATAAATGATGAATAGTTGGATGATGTGGATTTAAAGAAATGATGGAGACATGTATTCAAAGCTATATTCACGACTACATTGGCAGATTCAACCAGACAAGGAAGATTTGATGTACAGAGTAGGGATTCTGATGAACACTTAATTGGTAGTGATAAAGTCACTTAAATCGGTAAACCGACACAAGGTTTGTTTTATTTTTGGTTTGTTATGTCGGTGGTCGACATAAGTTCGGCATGCAATGTTAGTTTGTCTAGATTCATTGAACCTAGGAAATTGTTCCAAGGTTGTAGCCGACTAAGTTGATGTCTCTAAAAAAGGTCATAAGTTATGAGATAGACATGCGTATGTTGTTGAGATCGAAGGAAAATATTGAGATTCTTATTGTGGAGGTGATTAGTGAAGCTCTTTATTGATGTGTTGTTGAATTTTTGAGGATTTGAAGTGGATCTTATTAGACACAAAGGTGTTACATGATGATCATTTGAACTGTTGTTATCCTAATAGTTACAGCAGCAAAATCCCTTAATTAGGTAGGTCCTAAGAGGCCTTACATTGTAAATCCCTTAACCGGATATGTCCTAAGAGGCCTTACATTGTAAATCCCTTAACCGGGTAGCTCAACATCTGAGTGTTAAATCCTCTTGTGAGGTTGATCCTAACAGGTCAAAGCTCCTAACATGGCTCATAATTTAAATCCCTTAACTAGGTGACTCCTAACAGGGTCTGCTCCTAACAGGGCATATTTGTAAGACCTTAATCGATCAAGATTTCTATTTTGCAGATGTTAGGCACCAGGAAGGATAACTGAGAGGGGGGGTGAATCAGTTGTGAACTAGTTGTCAATAAATTACAAATCAAAACCAATTAATCCAACTTGAAACTTAGTGTTGGTAAAGAAAACTTTAATGCTAGTGAAATAGTTTAATAGTTATAGCACTACCAGTATAACTTAATGCATGAAAGAGAAAGAGAAACAACATCCACAACACATGACACAAATATTTTGATGTGGAAACCCTATAAGGGGAAAAACCACGGTGGGAAACCTTACCCACAATAAGATGATACTACTACAGATAATAAGTGTATACAAATGGGGTCTGCACATGCAGAAAGGTCAACCACCTAGAGCTCACTGCTCAATCACAAAATAAGAGTCACACTGACTACAATTGGATGGTTAAATCCAATAACAATCTACTACTTTAGAATAACATTTGCAATGTTGGATTCAGTACCGGTTTAAGCTCTGAACATGAGTGTCAAACACCTTTATAACCTTTCTTTCAACCTTCAGATAATGTCCGCATGATTCGCACAAGGATGTGCTTATTTTCGCTCTTCAATATTCACACACACTCATAATTATGATCTTCAATAAGATCTTACAATCATTTACACAAAACCTAAGACTTTATGTTAAGGTAGGCTCACTAAAGATATTAGAATGAAATCAATTACAAATAAGTCTTGATGCGATACAATATGTCGGATCAATACATTTACACGTTATCCAATCAATAAGCATTTCTAAAATGTGTCGTGCTGATCTGGAATAGGTATCATGTACTGGTGTATAACCTAGGCTTATCTGTTGGTAAAGGCAAATATGTCAACCCGATTAGACCAAAAAGAAAAACACCAAATCCAAACATCCAATCCATGTCTTCGACATAACCAAATGATCTCCAGATGATAACAAGTTATCATCACTGTCGATGAACAATATAACCTATCAGTGAAGCATATACCGGTGACTGTGCATAATCCAATAACCATGCAATGTGTCGGTTCAACAATAAACCAATATAACCATAGTGCCAAATCAATAGTGTAGACCTCCAAGAAGGATAAGTGTTGACATCAATGACAAAACCAATGCAACACATGACGAAGTCATCCATAATACCAACAATCTTCCCCTTTGGCATTGATGGCAACTCTGGATGGAAAAACATCTAAGTGATAAGTGCCAAAAAGAGAATGCTAAAAACCAATAAACCAACAATCTCCCAAAATAGATCAATGGAAAGTTTTGTGCCAAAATAGAAACCAAAACCAAAATACATCTCTCCCCATAGTATAAAGTTTTTTCATAGATATCTGTCCCCGTTTGACATTAAATGCCAAAGCAGTTAAGAATCAAAAGATAACATGACATACAACTAACTACTCCCCCCGAGCAGTAGCTCTCCTTCATCAAAGCCGAAAAAAGATTTTTTTGTTAGTCCTTGCCGATTTTATGCCATTCTTCATCATTGAAGTCTCTGCCGGTAGGGAAATTACCCCAAGCTGCTCTGAGATATTCAAATGTTTCCTTAGGCAAAGGCTTTGCAAAGATATCTGCAATTTCCTCTTTAGTATTCACATAAACCAATCTCACTTCATTTGCTTCAACATTCTCTTTCAGAAAATTTTACTTAATAGAATTATGCTTAGTCTTAGAGTGAAATATCGGATTCTTTGATATATCAATTGCTGCTAAATTATCACAATAGATAGTTATCGATTCTTTGCATTTTACCTTTATATCAATCAACATTTGCTTGATCCATAATACTTGAGTATAATTAGTTGCTACTGCAACATATTCTGATTCTGCTATAGATAATGATGTACAAGTCTGCTTCTTGCTTATCCATGAAATCAATCTTCTGCCAAGAAAGAATGCACCACTAGTGGTACTCTTTATGTCATCTAAATCTCCTTCCCAATTTGCATCTGTGTATGCAAATAAATCAAAATTTTCATACTTAGGATACCATAAATCAAGATTTGTTGTGCCTTGTAGGTACCGAAAAATCCTTTTAACTATTGATTCATGATTTTCTTTAGGATTGCTTTGAAATATTGATACAATACACACTGCATTCATTATATCAAGTCTGGTGTGTGTACAGTAATCCTCCAATCATATATTTGTACCTTGTCGAATTTATAGGAGTTGAATCATCCTTTAATGTCAATTTATCAGTTGTAGTCATAGGAATGCTTACCGGTTTAGAGTTTTCAATACCAAATTTCTTCAAGAGTTCCTTCAAGTACTTTGTTTGACATATGAATATACCTTTATCTATTTGTGAAATTTGCAAACCTAGAATTTTTTTTATCTCTCCAATCATAGACATTTCAAATTCTTCCTGCATCTTGTTAGCAAAGTCTTTACATAACTCTTCTTCACCTTCAAAAATGATATCATCCACAAATACTTCAATAACCAAAATATCATCATTGGTAACTTTGTAATACAAATTACTGTCAGCATTACCTTTTGTGTATCCAAGCTTTAAAAGATATTTTTCAAGTCTAGCATACCAAGCTCTGGGAGCTTGCTTTAATCCATATAAAGCTTTCCTTAACCTACAAACCATATCCTTATCATCTATCAATGAAAATCCATCAGGTTGTTCAATGTAAACTTCCTCTTCAAGATCTCCATTCAAAAATGTACATTTTACATCCATCTGATAAACTTTATAGTTCTTATGAGCTACAAATGCAAGAAATAGTCTAACTACCTCAATTTTGGCTACTGGTGCAAAGGTTTCATTATATTCAATTCCTTCTTTCTATGAATAACCTTTACAAACTAATCTTGCTTTGTTTTTGATTACTTCACCATCCTCATTAAGTTTATTTCTATATACCCATTTAGTTCCAATTACATTTTTGTCTTTAGGCCGGGGAACTAATGTCCAAGTATTATTCTTTTCAATTTGTTCTAATTCATCTTCCATTACTTTTATCCAATGTTCATCTTGACATGCTTCAATAACGGATGCTGGTTCAACTTGAGAATTTAAACACACCTCTTCATTTTACAATCTTCCTCCAGTCATAACACCTTTATTCTTATTTCCAATTATCTAATTTTCTGAATGATTCAATCTTACATGCTTGGGTTTATTTTGATTTACATTCACATGTTGTTGTTCTTCAATCACAGTTGAGTTCTCTGATGATGCTGGTGTGACTGGTTCTTCACTCTATACCGATGCAATCTGTGCTAGCTCATTTATAATCATTTCAACTGCCAGTTTTACAGATCTCGAATCTCCTCTAAAATTTTCATCTATCTTCACATTAGTACTCACAATGATTTTATGCAATATTTTATTATAACATCTATATGCCTTGCTTCTAGTTGAATAACCAAGAAATATTCCTTCATCACTTCTAGGATCAAATTTTGCAATATACTCATCTCTTCTAATATAACATTTGCTTTCAAATATTTTGAAGTATTTAAGAGTAGGAGTATGAACAAACCATAGTTCATAAGGGTTCTTACCGGTTTCACTTTTGATGTGAACTCTGTTGAAAGTATAAACATCTGTATTCACTGCTTCTCTCCAGTACAATTCAGTTAGATTTGCTTCCATCATCATGGTTCTTGTTGCATCCAGAATAGTCATGTTCTTCCTTTCCACAACTCCATTTTGCTGGGGTGTCTGGGCTGCTGATAGTTGTCTCTTGATTCCATTTTTCTCATAGAATGCATTAAATTCTCTAGATGTAAATTCTCCTCCTTGATCTGATCTTAAACATTTGATTTTCTTGCCGGTTTCATTATCTACCATTGCCTTGTATATCTTGAATCTTCCAAAAGCTTTTGATTTCTCCCTAAGAAAAGTAACCCAACACATTCTATAATAATCATCAATTATTAGCATAAAGTATCTATCTCCCTAAAGACATCTTGTTCTTTCTAGACCACGTAAATCAATATGAATTAAATCAATAATATTATTGGATTTCTCAGAATTGCTCTTAAATGTTGTTCTAACTTGCTTTCCCATTTGACATTCCTTACATACTGGATTATGAGGTTTCACAATCTTAGGTAAATCCCTTACTGCCTTAGTTGAACTGATCTTTACAATGCAATCAAAATTCACATGACAGAGTCTTTTATGCCATAACCAACTTTCATCAATGTGTGCAATCAAATATGTCTTATCACTGGTAATCAAGTGAAAGATATTACCTTGAGTTTGATTACTGGTTTCAATCTCCAATCCAATTCTGTTCTTGATTTTGCATTTTCCATTCTTGAATTGTAATTGAAATCCTTTTTCCACTAACTGACCAACACTCAAAAGATTATGCTTTAAACCTTATACACAATAAAAATTGTTAGTATTGTGCTTACCATCCAAAGATATAGAGCCTCTTCCTTTGATTAAACAAGCTTTGTCATCTCCAAATATTACTAGACCTCCATGAGTTTTCTGTAAAGAAGAATTTGCATTGATCACCAGTCATATGATGCAAGCATCCACTATCTATAATCCATTCATCCTTTTCTTCAATTTTTGCTATCAGTGCCTGCTCTACCAATTTGACAAGAGGTGTTAGTTGATCTTCTTTTATTGCTACAAAAGCCCATCCATTATCTACTGGATCTTTATCTATGTCATCTGTAACACCTTCATCTACATAGTAACATGGCTTATCTTTATTTTTCTTAAATTTGTATCTCTGATATTTAGGGTTAGGTTTATATTTTCTTTTTGCTTCCTCCCTTAGTCTTGCATGTCTATCAAGATACCTAGAAGCCATATGACCAACTTTATTACATTTAAAACATTTGAAAGGTGCTTTACCTTCATACTTACTTCTTGTTGGACCTTTAGGCATCTTCCTTGCAAATAGTGCTTCAATTTCTTCAAGTTCTTTTGCATAAAGTGCTTTCTAATTAGTTTTGTCAGATGATGATGATGATGTTGATGATGATGCTTTGAAAGCTATATCAGTTTTGACTGTAGCAACATGACCAAACTCTTCAAGCTCAAATGTAGAAAGTTTTCCAACCAAAATATCTCTAGAAACTGATGTATTAGGAATTGTTCTCAATTCATTAATAAAAGTCACTTTCATTTTGTAAGCTGGTGGCAAAGCTCTTAAAAATTTAGACACAATTTCAGATTCACTCAAGGATCCTTCACAACATTGTATTCCTAAAACAATTTCATTAACTCTTTCAATAAATGCAGAAATTCTTTCATCTTCTTCCATTTTTATATTTTCATACCTGACCTGGTAATATTCCAGTTTTGCAATCTTGACAGTGGCATCTCCTTCATTCAATGTTTCCAGTTTATCCCAAATAGCTTTAGCAGTAGATCGGTCTGATAATCCCATGATTTTCTGATCTGATAATGAGCTTAGAAGTGCTTCTCTTGCTTTGAAATCATTCTCCAAGTCCTTAGCCAATGTTGGTGGATGAGGTTGATTCTGAGTAGGAGCAACATAGCCATTCTTTGTAACATCCCATATATCTCTTCCAATGCATTTCAGATGTGTTTCCATTCTGATCTTCCATATACCATAGTTAGTTCCATCAAGTTTCAGACTATCCTTCTTGAAAATATTTGTTGCCTTAAGATCTCCTCAAGTTGTTAGTCTTTTGCAAAAATAGGAATTAGCTTTGATACCAATTGTTAGAAACTGGGAAGGACAACTGAGAGGGGGGGGGGGTGAATCAGTTGTGAGCCAGTTGTCAATAAATTACAAATCAAAACCAATTAATCCAACTTGAAACTTAGTGCCGGTAAAACAAACTTTAATGTTGGTGAAACAATTTAACAATTGTAGCAGTACCGGTATAACTTAATGCATGAAACAGAAAGAGAAACAACATCCAAAACACATGACATAGAGATTTTGACGTGAAAACTCTCTAAGGGGAAAAACCATGGTGAGAAACCTTACCCACAATCAGATGATACTACTACAAATAGTAAGTGTATACAAATGGGGTCTGCACATGTAGAAAGGCCAATAGCCTAGAGCTCACTTCTTAATCACAAAATAGGAGTCACACTGACTACAATTGGATGGTTAAATCCAATGACAATGTACTGCTTCACAATAATATCTCAATGTTGGATTTAGTACCGGTTTAAGCTCTGAACATGAGTGTCAAACACCTTCATAACCTTTCTTTGCACCTTTAGATAATGTCTACATGATTCACACAAGGATTTGCTTATTTTTGCTCTTCAATATTCACACACACTCATAATTATTATCTTCAATAAGATCTTACAATCATTTATACAAAACCTAAGACCTTATGTTTAGGTTGGTTCACTAAGATATTACAATTAAATCAATTAAAAATAAGTCTTGATGAGATACAATATGTCGTCTCAATATATTTACACAATATCCAATCAATATACTATTTCCAAAATGTGTCATGTTGATCTGGAATAGATATCATGTACCTATCCATAACCTAGACTTATCTACCAGTAAAGGCAAATCTGTCAACCCGATTAGACCAAAAAGAAAAACACCAAATCCAAAATTTCAATCCATGTCTTTGACATAACCAAATGATCTCCAGATGATAACAGGTTATCATCACTATCGATGAACAATATAACCTACCGGTAAAGCATATACCAGTGACTGTGCATAAGCCAATAACCATGCAATGTGTCAGTTCAATAATAAACCAATATAACCATAGTGCCAAATCAACAATGTAGACCTCCAAGAAGGATAAGTGTTGACATCAATGACAAAACCAATGCAACACATGACAAAGTCATCCATAATACCAACAACAGTTTGTGAATCTTGTGGGTACTAACTCCCACCATGGTTTTTCCCTTTTGGGTTTCCACGTATAAACCTCTTGTGTTATGTGGAATTTGTTTTATTGGGTATTAACATATGTGGTGATATTCCTCTTATGCTTGTTAAGTTTTGAGTTGTTTAAGTTGGTGATCAGATTCATATTGTTTTTGCTTGCACTCATTCACACCCTCCTCTCAGTGCCTTATAAGTTTATCAAACTCCCCTTAAGATCAAATAGATAAAACGGTTTTGCACATACATCTCTCCCCCTTTGACAACAATGCCAAAGACAAAACATAGATTATGCATCTCCTCCCAAAACTCATCCTCATGAATCTCTCCCCCTAAAATACATAACCAGACTTCTTCCACCAGAGGAGCAGCACCAACTCATCAATCCAGATAAAGAGATAAGATTGTGAAGTCCACCAGATTGATGCAACTCAATGGATCTAGTTCTCATCATAAAGGGTGGATACCCCAAACTTGTCTCCCAAATAGACAAATGTATATGTAGGCAAAGACTTAGTGAAAATATCAGCAATATGCTCCTTTGTAGACACATACTCCAAATTCACTTCATCTTCATTGACTTTCTCCCTCAAGTAATGATATTTGGTTCACACATGTTTAGTCTTTGAATGTTGTACCAAATTATTTGACATGTTGATAGCACAAAAAAATATCACAGTATATGATAGTAGGCTCATCATCTGATATCCTTCAATATTTGTTTCATCAAAACTACCTAAGTGCAGCTACCAACAGAAGCAATGTACTCAGCTTGATCAGTAGATAAGGAAACTGAATCTTGTTTCTTACTAGCCCGTGAAACTAGTTTCTTACCTAAAAAGAAAGCATCACCAGATGTAATATTTTAGTCATCAACATCACCAGCCCAATCAACATTAGTGTAAGAACATAACATGAAAACATCATTCCTCACATACCACAAACCATAATCCACAATTCCTTTCAAGTATCTGAATATTCTTTTAACAGCAGTGACATGACTCTCTTTTGGATCAGCTTGATATCAAGAAGCCATGCACATGGCATGCATAATGTTAGACCTAGTATGAGTAAGATATAGCAGTCCTATTGGCATCAATGTCAACCAATATAACATGGCAACCAATATGAGAGATTGTTGGTATAGTTGTCATTGATGTCAATAAGTATAGCAGGTTACTGGTGTAGCTTGTCACTAGTAGGGAACATGATGTCAACCAGCTTTGTGGTCATTCAAGTCACCGGTACACAAGTTAGTGTTGACTTGTGTTGAATTCATAAGGTCTAGAAATGGGTATGGTATAACAACTGGTAAGTGATATGCTGGCAGTGTATGGATTCCAACTGGCAAGCATGTGACCGATTAGATTGTAGGGTTGGCTAATGCAAAAGTGCCAAGCTGATATGTTGTTGGATGTCAATCAATAGAACTCCCATTGGATGAAGACGATATCATAGGTTGATGATATGACTGACAGTGAGTGTGCTCAACTAGATCATATGTGCTTGATTGAAGATGTATATGCTCATTGTCAGATAAGGTATATCAGTGCAATGCTGGAAGCAGAATGAGATGACAAGGATCCATTCCCACTGGTAAAGAGGATCTTATCCCCCAACATACATGGAATGCATTATAACTCTCTGGGATAAGTTTGTCAACAAGAAAAAAGAATGAGTTTGAAGGCTTACACTAGATGAACCAGTGAAACACAAGGATGCTTCAGGTGCATGAAATCAAAGATATGCACCGAATCAGCTAGTGTTGGAAACTTGAGCCACCGAGATAGAGAAGGAAGAGGAAAGAACTGATGGATTTTTCATCTTGACATACTAGTTGAGATGATGTTCAGGGTAATGAAGATGTAGGCAAGATTGAGCAGCTATAGACAAAGAGTGCAACTAGAATGTAGATGCAGATAGAAGGAGACAATTGAAGATTGATGACATGGTGTCATCAATCTTCCTATCGGTAAGTATGTGAGCCTGTAAGAGAGAAAAGAGGCTAAGTGATGTGCTCCTACCTAATGAAGATGATCATATGGTGGATTGATATGTTTGGTGACCAACAAAGGTGTTCCACCGGAAGAGGGGCCAAATGCAGGCTTGAAGTTTGGCTAGTTAGGGTATAATCGGTGGGGTTATAGAACAGGTAGATGAACCTGATTGTGTGTTGGTCATTGAAAGAGTCTAGTTAAGGTGCATGCTGATGGAGACGCCATGTGGAGTCCAAGTGTTAAACCAATGGACCGTGCATTGTCGGTGAGGTACGTGGTGACTAGTCAACATTAATGTCGATAGTGAATATCACGGGTTGAGAGTAGAAGGATGCAACTCAAGACTAATTAGAGGACATAGATCTTATTTGTGGCATCATGATTGATGTAGTGTGTCTAGGAGTTGATTAGGGTAGGTGAAACTAACTGTGTGATTTCTTCATGGTGATTGACAAGTACAAACTGAATAAGTTGTCGTGTTTGGTACATATAGAATACGTGTTTTGGAAGTAGTGTGATTGGCAGAGTTCAATGATCCCTTGCAGGTGGTTGATCTCTGAAATGAGATTTGATTGGATTTGGTTTTCCTTGAGGTTGATGAATGAGCCCTAGTACACTAGAAGTTTGAATATCATTTTGGCAAAAATGCATAGTATAAATATGTAGATTCAAGACCAGATTGTTTGTTGTTGCACGAGAGAGTGATACCGGTGAAGTGAATCCAATTAGAGTGTTAACCAGTCAGAGTCCATCAAGAAATTATAGAGGTGACTGAGTATTTGGGAAAGAACCAGTTAGAAGAGTTAAATAAAAAAGGGTAAGACAATCGGTAGACTGACATTGAGCCTGACATTGGTGTGAACCGGTGGTGGTTGAACCAGTAAGAAGGTAGTTGCAATATGCAAAGGAGAGAAAAAAGAAAGTGAGAAGAGGTAGAGGCTGAATTGGCAAAGGAATCAGAGAAGAGTGAACCTACAGAGAAGAGATAGAGAAGATCAGAGTAGGGTTTAAACCGGTAAGCGGAGAACTGGCAGTGATCAGAGAGCAAAGTACCAATAGAGAAGAAGCAGAGGGTGAATCGGTAAAGTTGCAGTAGAGAGTAGGTGAGTAGGCAACCGACAAAGAAATGAATAGAGGTGAATCGGTGGAGAGACATGTGTGAGAGTTACAAAGCTCATTTGTAACAAGGGTATTATTTTTGTATTGTTATATGCTTTTGTAGTGACTGAGTTGGAGCTCGGTGCAGGGGTTGGTGCTCCTTGGGTTGGTGCCCTAAATTAGGGGTTGGTGCTCCTTGGGTTTGTGCCCTAAATTAGTAGGGGTGGTACTCCTTGGGTTGGTGCCCTAAATTTTGTAACCATTGTTTTCACTGTGAGGTTGGATTGGAGTAGTAGACTCCAACAACATTTCTCACTGAGGTTTTTCCCATGTTGGGTTTTCCTCATACATCCAGTGTTGTGTAATATGCCCTTTTGTGTGTTCTTGCATATTAATGTTCTCTCCTATCTCACTAGTATGTTTACTTTGTGTTAGATGTGCTAACTAGTACACACCTTTGAGGAATTAAAAGAGTCAAGTATAAGAACATAATGGTTTATTTACTGTTAACCCCTACTTTGGTGTTTGATGGTTCAAATTTTTTTGTTTGGAGTTGTAGGATGGAAGTCTACCTCTCCTCTCAGGGGTATAATGTGTGAATGTTGGTTGTAAATGGTCTCTCTAGACCAGTTAGTCCTCCCACCAGTCCTGAAGAAGAAAGAAGAGATGAATATAATGATGAAGCTATGAAGGCCATACTCAGTGGGCTATTCGATGATGTCTCTTCACAGGTGTTTATATGTAAATCGACAAAGAGTTTGTGGGACCAACTGAAGAAGCTCTATGGAAATGAGCCTACAACTGCAGAACTGGTTTTTAAAGACAAGAAGAGAACTGTGTCTATAGATGAAGGTAAATCTGTGAGCAACAACAAAAATGATGAAGAGGAATACCATCTCTTCATGGCTTAAGAAATAGAAGATGAGAGTCACACATGTAAGAGTGATCATGCAAATCATTCCTACCAAAAATATGTGTTTGGAAGTGATAGTGAAGATGAAGAAGGAGATCAAGCAAAAGTTGATCTTGAAGGAGAACTTGTAAGTGCACTCAATGAGCTTAGCAGAGTGAGAAATGAGTACAAGTTGTTCAAGAATTGTGCCATTGTGGAACAAGACTGGTTAATCAAATGCCTTGAAGAATCTAAAAAATCTATCTCAAAGTTGAAGAATCAACCAGAAGACACCAAGGAATGCAGGTGTAAAGATCTAGCATTAGAGCTAGAGGGAAAGGATAAAGAGTATTAGCAACTAGAAGGAGAAATGGAGAATCTCCGAAAAGACCTTTAGAAGTGCCAAGATGAGCTCAAGGTGAGGATCTGGTTTGATGGGAGTAGTGATGCCTTGGACAATGTGAGGCCCTACCCCAACTCATCCTAGCATTTTAGTATTTTTCATGTTGAGACTACTATGGTTGATTTATTTTTATACATTATGGATTTGGAACTTATATGATTTCATGATTTGGATAACATTGATTATGTTTATGCTTCATTTATATGCATTATGATATAGAACTCTATATGATTCTAGAACGGGATAAATTAGAGATAGTATATGTCATTATTGGATTTGCACGAATTTACTATGATGATAGAAATAGGATGCATGTTTTATGTATGGATCAAAATTATGGGGAATTATGATAATTGCATATGTGGATTTATTTGGATGTAAGATGTATTGATTTGTTTAAATGTATATTGTATGCAGAGTGTTTGATGTGTATTCTTATTTCATGTGTTTTATATTATATGAGGTTATTGGAATTACTAATGTGTAATTGAGATGCGCAGGAAAATTATTATGGAGAACCAAACCTAGACCTATGTACATTCGTAAAACCAGGGTTTGTCTATTTGGAGAGACAACACCCCGTTTGTATCATATTTTATTTGTGAAAGTGTATGTTGCATGTGTGTTAAATTGAATTTATTAATTTGTGTAAATCCAACAAGAGACAAAATTTCATGTGTAATGTTGTAAAGTATTTTATTGTGTCACTTGACACTGTAGCTAGGAAATCGGAAATCATCAAAGCAAATATCAATTTTAGTCATAGCTCAATCACAAAAGCTCAAATGCAATGATCAATCCTAAACACACTCAATAAAGACATGAAAAAAAAACATTCAAGATTAAAAGTTAAGCAAACCAAATGCAGATTTGAATATCTCCTTCATGTGGCTCCATTGTCCTTCTTTCTTCTCCAAATAGCCTTTGTTTGTGAATCTCACCTTCAAGTGCATAAACCTAATGTGAAAGCAAGATTGACATTGGCACAAGAATACTCAAAGCGTGATTGATTTGACAAAGTGATTATTCGATAATATGATTATTAGATTGAGATTGAAGAAATTCATCCAATTTATAGATAAATTGGAGAAATGATCAAATTAGCATGATTCAATTCAAATGGAAATTGTAAATCAAAAATGTCAATTATGACAAATTTATGACAAATTATGCACTTTCTATGCAAAATTGATTGATTGTCAATTTATGACAAATTATGACAAATTTCTATGTCAAAATTGATTGATTGTCAATTATGACAAATTATGACAAATTGAAATGTCATTCCCATGAAATTAGGAATTAGAAAATTAGAAAATTAGAAAAAGAGGAAAATTAGGAAATTAGTGAATTAATTAATAATTTTTCATTTATTAATTAATTCACAAAGAGGGAATTTAGAAATTGATGAAAAATTAGGAAATTAGGAATTAGGAGAAATTAGGTAAATCAGTTAATAATTTGTCAATTATTAATTAATTCACCAAAAAGAGGAATAATTAGTTAGCCAATTAAATTAAACATTTAATTGTGACACGAAGACCTAGGATAAATAAATAAATTACTTAACCTAGAGGGAGAAATGACAAACAGGGTTAAATGAATAAAATCATGAAACCCTAAAAGATGAATTAGCAATGCAAGAATGACAATTAGGTCTTGACAAACGATAATTGATATCGATTTGATCATGATTTACAAAGGACCAATGTGATAAATGATTTGATTGATAAATGCGCCAATTGATGAGGAACAATGACTAATTGATCCAAATTGACATAATTGAGACAGACAATGATCGATGGCAGATTGATCACAAAATGACAAAATTGACAAGATGACAAAATAGATTGCAAGACGACAAGATTGAAAATGACCACGATCGATGACAAATCGATCGCAAAATGACAAGATCGAACATGACAACGATCGATGACAAATCAATCGCAAAATGACAAGATTGAAAATGATAAGGATTGATGACAAATTGATCACCAGATGATAAGATTGATAAGAGGACAAAACCCTAATTAGGATTGACGATGTCCAAAATGATGACAAATGAGCACGCACATTGATGCGACAGGATAAGATCGATCAAAATCATGACTGGAGAGTGTTGTAGACAAGACCAAATTTGAGAGCGAGACGAATGAAGAATATAGAAGAATGACTCGATGCTCACAAATGATAAAAACCAAGTGCGTGACATAGGAGAAATGTTAATGTGACGCAAAAACCCTAAAATAAGGCAATGCGTAAATGTTAAAATACGACTCCGCAAGCGTTGACCATTTTTAGGTGTCTACATTTTGCCCCTCTTTGAGACAATGCGATTTTAAGCATTGTTTCAAAGAACAGTAATGAAAATGCCCCAGACAATGACAATGACATATGCATGCCCCCTCGAGGAATTGGCCAGAAACATGCAAAAAAGAGGCCAATTGATCGATAAAAATGATAGGATCGAACGGACTGACAATCGGAGATCGGATGCATGAAGGACAAGAAATTAATGACACAAAAGACCATGACCAACATAAGATGGAGAGGGTGCACGTCCATCTATGCACTGACAAAGATCTATAAATGAGACCAAGAGAGTGACAATTGCTCATTTGCACTAGCCCAAGAGGAGAATTTGTTGCTCTGGAAAAGGACACTTGCAGAGAGATGGCGAACATTCCAAGGGCAGATCACCTCAGAGAATGGGTACGCACATACTGACGATCGGACGATGCAGGAGCAATGGTATGTATCTCAAAAACCCATGTTTTCAATTTTATGAATTTGACTTGCTTGCGGACATTGCAGGGCCCACAAGGGATGCAGAAACTGACTTCTACGCTTGTGTAGGGTGAATCCTGCGCTTGTGTGATGTCTTCTGTGCTTGTGTAAGGGTACACAGGCACAGAGTATGTGAAATAGGCGTAGGACCCATCACACAGGCACAAGTGTGCAGTGTAAACCCTAATTTTGGTCAAAACAACATGCAAATGATCCAGAAAGGGGGGATAAGGGTAGGATAGGTCAGAATAGCTTAGAAACACCCTGATTTGTGGAGGAAATAAGGAAATGCAACCCGTAGGAGCAAACCCTAAAACTGACAAAATATGCCCCAATTGTGATGCAGAGTCGACAGTATCCATTGATCACACGAGAGAACCGACCTGACTGCTTCATGTTACAACATAGACTCAGGAGCACGGACAAAGATACATTAGCAGGACTTGGGATATACTATGTCACATTCATGCCCGAGATTAGGGAAAACACAGGACTGCTTACCACATTGGCAGAGCGATGGCATTCAGAGACCTCCTCATTCCATCTGGCGACTGGAGAGGCGACTATGACACTAGAGGATGTATGGCGTATCCTCCGCATTCTGATTCATGGGGAGATGGTAGAGAGGGACGCAGATGATTGGATATTGTAGAGACGCGTTGTGCAGATTATTTGAGTGTGATGCAGATGATTTGGATATTGTAGAGAGGGAGATCGGTTGGGAGACCATGGCATCAGAGTATGATAGACGATATGTGGTGATAGTCATGGTGATAGCATGCCTACTAGCAGGGGATAGACGAGGACATGGATTCCCTATTGGATGGGGAAGAGTGCTAGAGCAGATGGTGATAGAGGGGACAGTGTACGCATGGGGACCATGTGTACTGGCTATGCTATATTTTCAGTTGCATCAGATAGCATATCAGGGAGTGCAGACTTTGAGCTGTGGAGTCACATTGTTACAGGTATGGGCATTTGAGCACATAGACATATGTCGACCGACTGCAGAGAGACAGGTATTACCACATCGACCATATGTGTACCACTATGGTGGAGCACTGAGACAGGGTCCTTTTGGATACATATTGTACTAGCGACACGAGCTAGACAGACTAAGAGAGTTCACATGGAGGCCATATCGTGATTTCCCTGGATGGTCAGATGATAGTGATGAGCTACCGTATTGTAGACAAGAGAGGTACCTGATTGGGCGACCAGTGAATCACCAGAGAGTGATTGAGTTGTACCTGCCAGAGAGAGTCAGACGACAGTTTGGAGAGAGGCAGGATGTACCTAGGAGGACTACACACTTTGCCCGATCTCACAAAGAGACGAGTTAGTGGGGGAGTATGATTCAGCCACACAGAGCATATGCTAACTTCTCACAGCTATAGCAGAGATAGTGGGATTGGAGATCAGATGTAGCGGACGCCGGGATGACAGAGGACTATGAGAGATGGTTTGCATGACAGCGGCTAGTGCCATTGACAGATCCGGACATTCCAGTACCTAGGAGACAGGAGGACTTCCCACTCATTGGAGAGGAGGAGGGAGATGATGAGGATGAGGAGGATGAGGGCGGTGATGAGGATGAGGGGGATGATGAGGACGGAGATGAGGATGGGGATGATGAGGATGAGCCAGATTCAGGCAAGCATGAGGCATTGCAGGATATACCCATAGAGCTAGAGACAACTAGGATAGAGGAGATGGAGATGTACAGGGCTACCATAGCGAGTTAGTATGATCATATTGCGACTTTAGAGAGAGAGCATGAGCAGTTCAGAGCGGAGATAGCTAGACTCATAGTGGCTCGAGATGCAGCAATAGCTCAGGCACAACGAGAAGAACAGAGAGTCACTGAGTATATTGGGTCGATTCGGGATGCCAATGCACGCGAGATGGCACAGATGTTGGTAGAGACCGGAGAGGAGATACGCCATTGGAGGACACTATATGAGAGTGCAGTTCCACTAGAGTAGAGAGCAGCTTCATATCGGGCATGATCGAGGATAGAGAGCAGGGCACGCTCTCAGAGGTCATTGAGCAGCATGGGGGTGAGTGGACCTATGAGACCACCACAGCTAGGACCAGGGGGGACATCATCCATGAGACATGGCAGGGATGAGGAGGACAGAGGGAGCACCCAGTGACAGAGGCACATGCTCCGTATGACGGACATATGTAGTTTGATATTTTGTAGTTAGCGTGCGGGCCATACTTAGGACAGACAGTCCAATTTTGTACTCCGATATTATGTGGATATATGATATGATATGCATCGATATGATGGGATGCAATGTGTTATGACATATGTTATTGTCCATGTATGGATGACTTATGCACTGTTGATGTACCATTGTGGAACATGTATGGATATATATTTTTTTATGTGTTTTTGATGCATTGATAATATGAAATGGATAAAATGCTTGATGTGATGTTTGATATAATGCAAATGTACTAACCGAATGGATGCAGGATGCAGCATATCAGAGCACTAGACCGAACTGACTATCCGAACTGACGGAAGAAATGTTAGTAAGAAGAAATGAAATAAAGGACAGTTAGTGATGAAGAAAAACTTGCTTTTAGTAATGCACTTTGTAGGTGAGAACCTTTATTTTAATGTAGCAAAATGGATGCGTAGCATCATGGCATTGAAGGCCAGAGCTGAAATGCAACCCTTTTTGCAAAAGACAGACACATTGCAAACAAACAACAATCACAACAAAAAAAGAAAAGGACCATGAACCATCCCGATCACTCTAAATCACTCAGTGACATCATCGAGCAACATAGGAACATGACCGAAGCCAAAGATAAATCAGTAAAAAGATAAGATGCACAAATTCCAAAAAATCAAACAAAACATCTTGATCTTCATTGTCAAAAGTTGAAAGTGCTGATAGGACGATCATGCTGTCTGGTTTCAGGATATGCGATACCCCGTCTAAGACAGGACACAGTCTGGTTTCGAGTATACCACACCCTGTATAAGACCCATGATAGTAGAGACAAGGACAAATGATTTTGAGGTTGATTGATATGACAATTTAGATCAGTTTGAATGTCTGGTTTGAGTGAAAAGTTCATTTGTTTAAGCATGATTTCAGTAAAGCACAGTGTTGGATTGCGTGTCATTGGATGTATGCTCAATGATCTGTCTATGCACAAAGGGATTATTTTTTTGTTTTTGCTTTTTCGAGATTTTACAATTTTTTTGTGTGTTCATTTTTTCAAGACTTTATTTGATGTTTAGGGATTTTTTTCAGGACATTATTTGATTTTTTTTTTTAGAGATTTTTTTTTTTTTCAAGACATTATTTGATTTTTTTGAATTATTTCAGGACATTTTTCAATTTTTTTTGGATTATTTCAAGACATTTTGCAATTTTTTTTGAATTATTTCAGGACATTTTTCAATTTTTTGTTTGGATTATTTCAGGACATTTTGCAATTTTTTTTTGAATTATTTCAGGACATTTTTCAATTTTTTTTTGGATTATTTCAAGACATTTTGCAATTTTTTTTTTTTTGAATTATTTCAGGACATTTTAAAATGCAAAAGTTCCAGTGATTGATCATGACAAGGGGAACGCACCCAATACGCATCTGAAAGACATACATAGACCGGGACCAAAACCTATGTACAAGAAACCGGAGTATGCAAGACAATGATGTTGACCAATAACAGGCCTGGAATAGAACATTGGGTCAAGACGAAGATAGACATGATAAGCCGACCAAGAGAAAGAATAGCTAGAGGTCATGACAGATGACAGAGCAATAATCTCATTACTCATGGTGCTTGATTGCCAGGTTTTCACCATGGTACTTGCCCAAAGCGCTTGTTTGCCAGGTTTTCACTAGAGGGCGAAGCTTTTTTCTTTACTCTTTTGCTCTTTTTTCACTTTTTTTTGTATATTTTTTTACTTTTTTTTTTTTTTGTATTTTTTTCAGGATCATACTTGAAGAAGTGCTGATAGAAAATTATGCCCAGTACTTGTGAAGATGCATGCTGTTTACAGGATCAGACAAAGGTTCACCTTCTGGAGTGGCAAGCTAATATGCCCCCAAGCCATAGGCTGCAGTCACTATGAAAGGCCCAACCCAATTAGGTTCAAACTTGCCTTTGATGATGTCAGTAGACTGTGCATTCTTGGGATTTGCCTTTAAAACCAGATCTCCCACTTCGAAGTGTCACCGTTTGACTTTCTTATTATAAGAGCGGCAGAGACGGTTTTGATATGCTTGCAAATGTGTCAGGGCTGTCTGACGTTTCTCATCTAACATCTCAAGCTGATGCAACTGAGAGACTCTGTGCATCTCAACATTAATCAGGTGTTGCAAGGAAACACACAAGGAAGGAATCTACACTTCCAAAGGTAAAATGGCTTCCGCACCATACACCAAGGAATAAGGTGTTGTGCCAGTGGGTGTGTGGATAGAAGTGTGATAAGCCCATAGTGCTGGATTCAACTGAACATGCCAATCTCAACCAGCGTCATTGACAACCATTTTCAGGATCTTGATAATGGTTTTATTTGATGCTTCAGCTTGACCATTCCCCTGTGGATAGTATAGACTGGAGAAATGGTATTGGATATGAAATTTTTCACAGAGTTCCTTGACATCTTTATTCTTGAAGGGGCGACCATTATCAGTGACTATGGAAAGAGGAACCCCATACCGACATATGATATAATTCAATAGGAATTTTGAAATTTGCACACTAGTGATATAGGTCATGGGGATAGCCTCGATCCATTTTGTAAAATACTCTAAGGCTGTAATGATAAACTTGTGTCCATTTGTAGATGTCGGGTGAATCTTGCCAATAAGATCCAATCCCCATTGAGAAAAGGGCCACGGAGATATGACAGAATGAAGCTCTTGGGTTGGTGCATGAATGTAGTTTCCATGAATCTGGCATTTGTAGCACTTCTTAACAAAATCATGGACATCCTTTTCCAGAGTGGGCCAATAATACCCAGCATGAATCAACTTTTTAGCCAAGCTCAGACCATTGAAATGGCCTCTACATATACCATCGCGAACCTCGTGTAAAGCTATTTGTGCTTCATTAGAATCCAAACACCTGAGGAGGGTATGGTCAAAGGAACGACGGTAAAGGGTGTCGGCAATGATGACATATTTGGCCGTCTGTCAGATGAAGGCTCGACATTGGTTAGCGGAAAGGTTAGGTGGTAAGATTTGGGATTTCAAATATTGATATATATCATTGTACCACGGGGAGTTGGGACCAACAAGAACACACATCACATCCACTGTCGGAATGTCAAAAGAAGGAACCAGCAATTGTTAGACTAAAAATTCACATTTGTCCATATTGTGGGGCATATTCAACATGGAAGCAATCGTAGCCATCACATCTGCCGACTTGTTTTGCATTCTTGGAACTTGATTGAAATGGATAGCCGTGAATTTTGTCTTGAAGAAATCTACCATATGCTTATAGGGAATAAGCTTTTCATCTTTTGTTTCGTAGTCATCATTCACTTGTTAGATGACTAATTGAGAATCTCCATAGACTTGCAAATGCGTGATGTTCCAGTGGACCGCTACTCGGAGTCTTGTGACCAGTGCTTCATACTCTGCAATGTTATTGGTACAATGAAAAATTATTCTATAGGACTTGGGAATAGCATCACCTTGAGGTGTGACAAACAAGATGCCTGCTCTGGATCCGAACTTGGTATGGGACCCATCAAAGTATAACTTCCATTCATTAGAAGATGTGAGAGTAAAGACTGATTCATCTGGAAAATCTATCAACATGGGATGATCATCATAAATAGGAGCCTCTACAAGTTGATCTACTATGACTTGTCCTTTTATCACCTTTCGCTCCATATACTCAATATCAAATTCACTGAGAATCATAACCCACTTTGCTAGGCGACCCGTCAAAGCTGCTCTACTAAGCAAGTATTTTAGGGGATCAATTTTTGCAACCAACAATGTTTGGTGATTTAACATATAATGTCAAAGCTTTTGTGTTGCAAATACCACTGCTAAGCATGCCCTTTCAATAGTTGAGTAATTCAGCTCATAGCCTACTAGTGTCCGACTGATATAATAAATAGCTCGCTCTTTGCTGTTCTCATCTTGTTGGGCCAAGAGAACTCCTAGTGCCGTTTCACTTGCAGAAATATACAATAAAAATGGCTTTCCTTCTATAGGAGGCATTAGGATAGGCAGCGACAACAAATAGTCTTTGAGAGCTTGAAAGGTTGATTGAAATTGCTCAGTCCATTTAAAAGTGACACCTTTATGCAATAGATGCTGGAATGGATGACATTTATCGGCCAACTGAGCTATGAAGCGGCGGATGGACTGGAGCTTTCCTTGCATACTGCGTAGTTGATGGAGATTAGAAGGAGGAGGCATATCCATTATTGCTTTAACCTTGGTAGGGTCAACTTCAATGCCTCTGTGAGAAATAATGTACCCTGGTAATTTGTCAGCTGTGACACCAAAGACACACTTCTTTGGATTGAGTCTGAGCTTGTAAGTCTCCATTCAGTCAAAGATTGGGCCCAGGATGGCTAAATGACTATCTCTTGTGACAGATTTGCATAATAAGTCATCAACATAGTCCTCCATCAAAGTATGCATGAAATCATGAAAAATTGTCGTCATTGCTCTTTGATATGTTGTGCCTGCATTTTTAAGACCGAAGGGCATCACGTTCCAATAGTAGGTACCCCAAGCACATGTGAATGCAGTCTTATGCTTATCTTCAGGAGCAATGCGAATTTGGTTATAGCCAGAGAAACCATCCATCAATGAAAGCATCTCATATCCAATAGTCATGTCAACTATGATGTCGATATTTGGCAATGGAAAATCATCTTTAGGGCATGCTTTATTGAGATCCCTAAAATCTGTACAGATTCTCATGCCCCCAGTTACCTTGCTAACTGGTACTAAATTTGAAATCTAGTCTGCATAATCAATGGGTCTAATGAAGCCCACATCTAATAATTTTTTCAATTCCACCTTGACCAAAAGAGCCACCTGGGGATGCATCTTTCTAAGTTTCTGTTTGACAGGCTTGGCATCTGCTTTAAATGGCAAGTGATGAAGGACTAATTATGGATCGAGGCCAGGCATGTCTGCATAGGACCATGCAAAGTTGATCTTCTTCTCAAGAAAGAAATTGACAAAATCTATCTTTTCTTGTTGTGATAAAGAAGCAGCAAAATGAATGACCTTAGGGTTGTTAGGTGTACCCAAATTGATTTCCTCGGTCATTTCCACAAGTAATGTTGATTTGTCCTGACTTGATAGGGGTATGTCCACTCTTCCACCTTTGGGCGCCTCAGAGAGGTTTTCACCCGCAGGTACGTCCTTTATTTTTACTTTTTCATGGTCAGAGAGTGCCTTGCGGTTTTCACTCAAAGACCTATTTTTTTTATTTTTAACTTTTTCTTTTCTTTTTTCATTTTGATGACTGGAAGAGGGAGTTAACTCCCCAAAATATGATGTGGAATCCAAATCAATAGCAAATCTTGCCTTATGATCACCTTGTGGCATGCCTTCCTGTAGTCCAAGGAATTCTGCAATTGCTTCGTCATTTTGAAAACAGTCCAATGTGAGTGGTTCTTGTTGGTCATGTTGGATAAACTGGGGATAGATGAGCGGCATGTCATCATCGGTTGTAAGGAGAGAAAGGGCTGATATGGTAAAGATGTAACATCTATGGTGTCACTATCTGAACTGCTTGTATCTGATTCAGAGCTTGGATCCCAGAATGACTCTATACAAGCATTAGGACATGTTTTAGGGAGAGGAGTTATTTCATGTTTGTCTTCCATAGGCAAATTATCAGGGTCAAGGAAAATATTGTCAAGGGCATAGGAGCTACAAGAAAAAGAACTCCACTCCCATTCATTGGAATCTGTTTCAGGTCGGGTATCCTTAGGTGTTATTTCATCATTAGAGTCATGCCCTTTTCTACACGTGGGCACTTTGGAAGATGAGGGTCCAATTCACAATGGTACAAAACCTAACCCTAAAGTTGGAGGTTGCATCTTGGGTATAACAGGTTCTAGCCTTCCATTGTTGTTCAGGCCTAAGCCACTATAGCCGTCATATCCTTTCTTTTGCAGCATAGTAAATCCTTTGCCGTATCGTTCCACTGGTAGCCTGACAGGTGGGGTCTCAGTTGGATCTTTGTAAAGCCAATCTATGACATCATCATCTAAAGTTTCTTTGTCAAGTTCACCCCATCTTGTAAATGTAGTGGGAGGCTGATATTGAATAACGACCTTAGGTTCCTTTTGCAATAAATGCGGTTTGCCATATGATTTTGGAGATATTGGTAAATTCTCGATGAGGAATGTTTGATCCATTGAATATTCTCTGCATCCTTGGTCCTGTATCTTCAATTTTCCTTTGATAGCATCTAACAATTCATTAGGATCCACATAACTATGTGATTTGGCCTCTCTATTGACTGGGACTTGCTGCTGAGGGGTATCCTTTAGAGTAGCACAAAATTGAAATGGATTAGGATCTCCTGGAATTGTTATCTCAGTTCCATTGTAAGGATATTTTAAACATTGATGATAAGTGGATGGAACTGCTTTCATTGCGTGGATCCATGGACAGCCAAGGATCATATTATAAGGAAGATCAAGGTCTAGGACCTGCAGGAAAGTGTTTTCTATCACTGGACTGACTCTGATAGGCAATGTAATTATCCCTTTGGATGGGCGCTCAGCATCTTCATATGCTTTTATTGTTATTCTTCTGGAAGCATCAATGTCATTTTCTGTATATCCAAGGCCAATGACCACTCTCAAGGTACAAATATTAAGACCTGCTTTGCCATCTATCAAGACTCGTTAGATTTTGCAATTATGGACAAAGACTTCAAGGTGTAAAGGATCATTATGAGGGAGCTTATCAGGTGAGATATCATTATCAGAAATTGTGCCATTTTGGGAAATAGCTAGATGTCCAATCCGGGCTTGAAACTAGTCAACATCAATGTCTATCGGGATAGTGGACTCAATTAAAGCTTTATCCAGGACTGCACGATGCATGGGAGACATTTTCAACAACTCAAGGATTGATATTTGTGCAGGTGTCTTTCCTAGATGATCCAAGAGATTATACTGACTTGCAAGAGTTGGTTTGGAAGGAGCTGTAGGAGCTCCTTTCAGGACTATTTTAGATCGATGAGTGGTAACTGCGCAAGAGTCATCTTGTCCCTTTATTCTTAGGGTGGAAACATTCTCATTTGATGCGCGAAAACAATTGATGACATTGTTATAACCATTATTTGCATAATTTGCTATTTGGGTAGAGTTTGAAGAAGACGCTTTACCCTTGTCATGATCAAGCAAAGGAGTTTTGAAAATAGTATGATCAGTGTTAGAGGTCGCATGGGGTGGATCTACCTCAATTACTCCTTGCTCTAACAAATCTTGAATCATATGTTTCAATTGAAAACATGATGCGGTTTTATGTCCTTTGGACCGATGATACTCACAGTATGCATTATCATTCCACCAATGTGGTTTTACCACTGGTTCTGCCTTGATATCTGGTAGCTTAATAAATTTTGCTTGTATTAATTGCTTCATTACTGACTCAATAGGCTCTCCCAATGGTGTAAATTGTCGAGGAGGCCCATCCCTTGATCAGAAAGGTTTGCACTGCTAGCTTTGGAGCTGGCCTTCTTGTTGATTATATTGTTGAAGATGCTATTGGTATTGCGGTTGTTGAGTAACATTGCTTGTTGGTGTTCGATTTTGTTCCATAGCTGACATATTAGGAATACTCAATTTCCTGATCGTGAATGGGGGTTGATTTGTATTCACCGCTCTTGCATCAACAACTCCATCATTAGTGACATTCTTGTTCTTATACCAAAATCTATTTCTGTCCCCTGAATTGTTCATGTTGTCACTGTCTTTGTTAAGCTTAATGATTCCCTTAGCTACAAGAGCAGTTTCAATATTCATCCCTTTCTTAATGAGTTTCTCAATAGTACTGGGACTTTTCAATTTCAGTTCATACATCATTTCTGGGACCAAATTTTGGATAAACAGATTCACTTGTTGTTCTTCAGGTATCTCTAGGGAAGAACGACTATACAAGCTTCACCATCGTTGCAATAAAGTCACTAATGGTTCACCTTGCTTTTCCTTGGTGTTGCATAAATCTGACATGGTCACGTCACTGTCGATGTTAAATGCAAAGTGAGATATAAACTTTTGAGCTAATTCAGACCAAGTCTTTATATTTCCTAGCAAATGCGAATACCAATCCATGGCTTGTCCCGTGAGACTTCGTGCAAATAATCGCATTAAATATGTCTCCTCATAGCTCACTTCAGTACATGCCACAAAAAATGCTCGAATGTGATCTTTTGGATTGCCATTCCCTTTATATTTCTCAAAATTAGGTGCCTCAAAATGTTTAGGGAATGGAGGCATGTATAAGCTCTTATCAAATGGATTAGGACACAAATCCTGATCTATTTACAACTTCTTTGTTCCTTTAGTTTCTAATGCGTCAACTTGTCGTTGCAATTTCTCAAGTTGTTGCGCAATTGTATCAGATTTTGGAGGTCCATCATTAATCTCGGTGGGTACTCTTTGTCGATACATCGTATTTCTGATCGGTTGTTGATTTTCTGAAATGGCCGTTTTTGGTGTCTCCAGCATATAATGTTCTTGGTACATCTCTTGTTTTTGTGGTTGTGCCATGCCTTGATATCGACCTTGTTGTTGTGCTTCTTGTAGCCTAGGTTGATATTGCAATTGAGTATGTTGTTGATATTGCACAGGCACCAATTGCGGTTGTGAAGTATGATAGCTTATTTGCCTTGGCACATATTGAGGCACATGTTGTTGATGCTGACGAATCATAATTTTTTGACTTTGAGCCAATTGTTGTCGCAGTGTATATCCCATCATTTGCAAAAAACTTTGTTTAGGTGGTTTTTGTTGTTTCTCCTTAAGATGGGGTATAACACTTGCATTAACTTGCTGTGTTGTTTGTCCAATCCATTGTGATGGTTGCAAGTTTGCATTAACTTGTAATGGTGCTGAAGGCGCTGCAATTTGTTGTCGAATGCGAAATTGTTGTTGTTGTACATTGCTTGTTTGCACATTCGATTGTACCTTTTGTGTATTACTCAATTGTTGCAACAATTTTTGTTGGTGCAAAACACTATCCGTAGTTCTTTGTGTCGCCATTATCGAAGGATCTGTCGCAATAGTGTTTGGCAAATATATTGAGCTTAACGGGACATAAGAACTTTGTTGCATCATGGAATTGTTTTGGACATTGGTGATAGCAGGCATTCCAGTCGTGAAGCTTTCTTGCATCCTAGATGTTGATCCAATTTTATGCATGTAAGGAACCACTTCTTGTTGAGGGATAGTTGTCAATATTTGCGCGGTCTTCATTTGATCTTGTTGCACAGGTGTTGTGTTGAACAATGGATTATTTATTGTCTCAAATGGTGACTTTTGAGGAATAGTCACTGTCAATGCCTTTGAAGCACGTTTACTCATCAAGGTAGGTTGAACTTCCTGTTGCACATTTTCTTCATTTGGATGCGAGGAGAAACTTAATAGCTCACTGCCTTGCTGTTTTTGCACATTAATTTGCTCGTTTGAGAAGGTCACATTACATTTCATGTTAAGATATTTTTGTGGGAACATTTTAAAGACCTTGTTCAAGAACTTATCCATCTTTTTTGTCATCTTAGGATCTTGAAGAAACATGTCAACATCATCAGAAGCGTCAGAATCTGATGAAGGATCTGGTTGGACATTTGGATTCATTTCTTGTTGAATGCCTTGATCTGAACCAAATCCTTGCGAAAGAGTTTGTTCTTCATGCAATGTTTGAGTTTGAATGTCATGTTGCAGGTTTGGTTGATTCCAATTGAAAGGTGCACTTCCTCTTGGAGTTGGTGGAACACTCCCATGTCCTGGTTTCATGGGTACAAATACTGGTTCATATAATGGAGGTGGTCCAAGTTGAACCATTCCATATGGTGGTAATGATGTGTTTGATGAACCTTCAATTTGCATTGTTTGACTAGTTTGAAACTACAAATTTTCTATATTGTCAATGGGTTGATACATTGGTTCACCCATCTTTTTAGATTTTGACCTTGTTTCAACAGGCATGTCACTATGCAAATGCAATATTTTGGAAAATTTCAAGGATAATTTATGATATACAACTAAATGCAAACTAAATAGATGAAAATGCAATCTATGGCAAGAATGCAATCTATGTTTTTGGTTGTTTTGAAGATTTTGACAAACTTTTTGGAATGCAAATCTAAAAGAGAGACCCTTAGGAAATTGGAATGATGTCTAGACCTCAAAGGACAAAAGGACCAAGTGACAAAAGGACAAAATGACAATGTCTCCCCTATATGCTTGGATACTAAGCTAGGTTTGACGAAATGACATTGATGACAAAAGGACAAAAGGTTTGATAAGGTCTAGACTTCCTAACAATAACTTAAGGTTTATCAAAGATTTGGATTACTCAAGTATGACAAAACCTAGTTTTGACACTATATGCAAAGGGACAATTACTATGCAAGTGATCCTAATATGATATGATAATGACTTAAGCTTAATGAAGGGACCTAGGGTATGCACATGCAAATGTATGACAATGGTATTACTCTAATGCAAGAGGACACATGCAAATGAATGACTCTTATTGATATGCAAATGAGTATGACCTAGGTGGAACCTTGTTAGGGTTTCAAGCAGATCCGAAGCAAATATGAACTAACAATTATATGCAGATTTAAATACTAAAGATAAAGAAATAAAATAGGACACAAATAACACAGAGATTTAACGTGGTTCACCCAGAATGGGTTACGTCCACCATACATAGCCGTCCAATCTTTCTTATTATCCAGCAAAAACAGTACATCAACCTTACAATGCCTTAAGCATCCCAGCCGCTTATAACATGCGTTTTTAGGGCAACAAAACAAAGTCGGCCTTTTTTAGGGTTTTATTACAATGTCGGTTTTCATCAACAAAAATGGCGAGGATATGTGCTGAGTGTACAGTACTTTGCTGATCAGTCACCACATTTCAACAATCTCCCACTTGGATACTGATCAGGCTCCACACCAAACAATCTCCCACTTGGAGACTGATACTACACAACACCACTGTACATGCAACATCCGCTGGATAAAACACTAGGACTTGATTGGTATAAATTCCACAATTATCAATCAAGAAGACCAACAGAAACTGATGAAGAAATCAGCTTCTCCTATGGAACTGCCTTTGTGAACATATCAGCAGGATTCTCACTTGTGTGAATCTTCTCAAGCCATAACTAACCCTCCTCCAAAATAGTCTGGATGAAGTGGTACCTGAGCTGAATGTGCTTTGTCCTTGAATGAAAAGCAGAGTTCTTCGCAAGATGAATGGCACTCTGGCTATCAGTATACAATGGGCTATCCTCTTGTGTCTGACCCAATTCCTTCAGAAAACATTGCAACCAAATCATCTCTTTGCTGGCTTCTGTAGCAGCAACATACTCAGCTTCAGTGGTTGAAAGTGCAACAACCTTTTGCAGCCTAGAAATCCAACTAACTGCAGTTCCCCCTATAGTAAAAACATACCCTGTAGTACTCCTCCGTGAATCAATATCACCCGCCAGATTAGAGTCAACAAATCCACTTAGAGAAGCATTAGATCCTTTGAAACATAATGCCTTCATAGTAGTTCCTTTCAAATACTGAAGAATTCATTTCACAGCATTCCAATGTTCCATACCCGGATTACTCATAAACCTGCTCACAACTCCCACTGCATGTGCAATATCTGGCCTTGTGCATACGATTGCATACATCAGACTGCCAACAGTTGATGAATACGGGATGTTAGACATTTTATTAACCTCTTCCTGTGCCCTTGGGCACATCTCCTTAGTCAATTTGAAATGACTAGCCAAAGGTGTACTAACTGCTTTTGCATCTTGCATGTTAAATCTTTTCAACACCTTCTTTATATACTCACTTTGGGACAAATTCAAGGTTCTATTTTTCCTGTCCCATGTAATCCTCATACCGAGAATTTGCTTAGCTGCACCCAAATCCTTCATAGCAAATGACCTGGCTAATTTTTGTTTAAGATCATTTATATGTTGCATGTTAGACCCAGCAACAAGCATGTCATCAACATAAAGCAACAGGATAATATAACTGCCATTATCAAATCTCTTAAAATATACACAATGATCAGAATGACATCTATGATAACCGTGTTCAGCCATGAAACTATCAAATTTTAAATACCATTGTCGGGGTGCTTGCTTTAGGCCATACAGACTTTTCTTCAACCTGCACACCAAGTTCTCCTTACCTTTGACCTCATATCCCTGTGGTTGCAACATGTAAATTTCCTCCTCCAAATCTCCATGGAGAAAAGCTATTTTGACATCTAATTGTTCAAGATGTAAATCATCTGCAGCCACAAGACTAAGTACAGTTCTAATTGAAGTCATTTTTACAACTGGAGAAAATATTTCATCATAATCTATACCCTTTTTCTGTGCAAAACCTTTTACCACAAGTCTGGCCTTATATCTTTTCTGACCTCGTTCCTCCTCCTTCAGTCGATAAACCCATTTGTTAGGCAAGGCTCTTTTTTCTGCAGGTAAAGGAACTAAGTCCCAAGTCTTATTTTTCATCAGGGAGTCCATCTCCTCTTTCATGCCTAGCTGCCACTGTTGTTTGGCATCCACCTGCATTGCTTCTTCATATTCTTCTGGTTCACCAGAATCTGTTAATAAAATAGAATACAAAGAAGGAGAAAATATTTCAGGGGGTCTACTTGTCCTCGTAGAACGTCTAACACTTGCAGGAGTTTGTGGGACAATCTGTTGTTGCTGAGCATCAGGTACCTGTGGCATTTCATTTTCAGGAATCTCATCCAACACCACATACTCTTGTTTGTCCTGTTCATGCTTCTTTTCCTACATCTGTTCTTTATACATAACCTTCTCATTGAATATAACATCTCTAATTCTAATTATTTTCTTATTTTCAAAATCCCATAACCGATAGCCATATTCATCTATCCCATATCCAATGAAGGTACATTTCTGAGATTTAGCATCAAGCTTGGTTCTGTTTTCTTTATCAACATGGACAAAAGCTTCGCAACCAAAAGGTTTTAGAAAAGAATAATTTACCTTTTTACCAGTCCATGCCTCCTCTGGAATACCACCATCCAAAGGGGTTGAAGGTCCTCTATTTATCAAATAGACAACAGTATGTACAGCATCTGCCCAAAAATGTAAGGGCAATCCAGCATGCAATCTCATGCTCCTCGCACGTTCCATGATGGTCCTATTCATTCTCTCTGACACACCATTTTCCTATGGAGTTCTTGGAACTGTCTTCTGCTTTCGAATCCCATTTAAGGAACAGTAATCTTCAAATGCTTTGCTGCAATACTCACCTCCATTATCCGATCTGAGATACTTCAACTTTTTTCCTATCTCATTCTCAACCAAAGCTTTCCATTTCTTAAAAGTTTCAAAAACATCTGATTTTTGTTTTAGGAAATATACCCATTTTTTTCTGGTTGAGTCATCAATAAAAATAACATAATAACAAGAGCCGCCAAGAGATGATACTTGAGCCGGTCCCCATACATCTGAATGTACAAGCTCTAACTTCTCACTCTTCTTCTCTTTCCCAACCTTGAGAAATCTAACTCTTTTCTGTTTACCATAAACACAGTTTTCACAGAACTCTAAATCAATCTTCTTTAGTCCTGGCAATAGATTTTTGGAGTGAAGGATTTTCATCCCTTTCTCACTCATGTGCCCAAGCCTATGGTGCCACATTATCGAATCTGTTCTTGCAACATTTATTGTTGTTGTCCCTGCAGTAACTTTATCTGTAGCAGCTAAGGTAGAGTAAGTATTACCAGTACACAGATATAATGTGCCTACCTTCGCACCTTTAGCTACTACTAATGATCCTTTAGTGACCTTCCACATACTGTCTGAGAAGGTAACTATGCAACCTTCACTACCTAGTTGCCCTGCAGAAATTAAATTTCTTCTTAAATTAGGAACATGTCTTACCTCCTGCAGAAACCAGTCATTACCATTCTGCAACTTGATCTTTATCTTTCTTTTTCCAACAATTTGATAGGGTTCATCATCACCCAATTATACTTGTCCAAAATCACCTTGAACATAATCTAGAAAATATTTTCTATGGGGTGTAGCATGAAATGAAGCCCCAAAATCTATTACCCAGGAATCATTAACATTATCCAAACATAAGATTAAAGCATCTTGTAAAGTATTACTTGCAATATTAGCTTCCTTACTGTCGTTTTCATTTTTGTCTCCTTCTTTGTTTTTCTGAGACCAACAATCTTTCTTTAGATGACCAGGCTTTCCGTAGTACCAACAATCTTTCTTTCCTCTAGATTGAGAGCGTCCTTTCTTTGACTTCCCTCGTGACTTCTCATTCCCAGGGCCTTTTCCTCTTTCCTTTTATCTTCCTCTGTTCTCCACATTCAAAACAGTACCCGATGATGTTGGAGTCTCACCTGTGCTTTTCCTTCGCATTTCCAACACCAACAATATCATCAAATACCAAAGTATTTTTACCAGAGACAAAGTTACTTACAGCCATAACCAAGCTATTCCAGCTTTCTGGCAAAGAACATAAAATCAAGAGAGCCCTAACCTCTTCTGCAAAGGTAATTTTTACTGAAGACAATTGACTGGTAATTGTATTAAATTCATTTAAGTGCTCTGGTACAGATCCTCCCTCACTCATTTTCAAATTAAACAAACGCTTCATAAGAAATACCTTATTCGAAGCCGAGGGTTTCTCATACAACTTAGCCAATGTTGCCATCAAATCTACAGTCATTTTTGCTTCTGTTATATTGAATGCTACAGACGCCGCAAGGCACAATCAAATGGATCCCAGTGCCTTTCTATCTAAAATGTCCCACTCTTCATCTGATATTGTGGTCGGTTTCTTTGCCTTTCCTTCCAATGGCCGCCACAAATCCTTTTGATACAGGTAATCCTCCATCTGCAATAGCTGGTTATTGTGCATAAGATGTGCATAGGTATTACTCTAATGCAAGAGGACACATGCAAATGAATGACTCTTATTGATATGCAAAGGAGTATGACCTAGGTGGAACCTAACCTTGGTACTTGACAAATGACTTTACAAAATGCAAACCTAAGATGAACCTAAATCTAAGTGACATGAATGTTGAGACAAGATTTTGAACAATGTTTGACAACCATGTTTGAAGATGTTTTGAACCTTGTTGGATGAAATGTTCTTATGTTTAACCTTGTTTTGAATCAATTTGTCTTGTTTTTGAAATGAGATGCAATTCAACTTTTGACAAACAAAGAAAACAAGATATTTCAACTTAGACTCAATACAATCATGCTCATTCACACATTTCTTATGGTAGGCAAGGACATTAGGTACTTGAGAGGTAGACTCGTTATGAGATTCAAGGAGAATACATAGATGCTTGACCCCACGGGCTCCCCTCCACAACATTCACTTCTCAGGGTAGCCAAGCATCAGTCCCCATGGAAATCCCCCCATGGCGAACTTAGTATCTCTTCCAAGTATCCGAACTTGTCCTTCTCAAGCAACTAGAAGGATTTTTGGCCTCTAAATACAAGGTGTTTAGTCAGGATTTCTGTTAAGCGTTACTCCTTGATGTCACGCAAGCATGATTGAGACATTAAGCCCACCAAGATACCAAACAAATGTAGTCATGCAAGCACGATTTAGACCATGAGGCCCTACTTAGATGTTGATATGAGAAAGAGTTCAAGGGTCATCACTTCCCAAGTAACTACAATTCCCACGTAACCCTTCCTTCAAAGCTTTCGCTCATCAGGTATTTTTTTATAGTGAGTTAGAATGCCAAGGTATTCTAGCCGTACTCACTTTGGGTCGTTCCCTTCTCACGATTATCACTTGTTTGCAAAAGCAAATGGTCAGGAAGGCAGGCCCTCTAAAGGTGACAAACAATCAAAGACATGAGCATGGTATTGAAGATCTGGATTTCTGATCACCCTAAGAAGGATGAGAGCATACTCTCCTACACCAATGTCAAAATCAACAATCAAATCAAGCATAGATTCATTCCATCCTATTTAGAAATCACTAGGTGCCTAAATATTAATTGCAAACACAAAGTTTAGTTGTAGTCCAAGGCAACCTGCAAAACCCAAGTCAGAAGTTTGATATGTTTAGTCTTTGACTATCGAATCTACATAAAATGTGTTAGTAGTTTCATTCGTTGTCTTTGTCATGCGTATGCCAAGGTTCTGCACAGAGAATCAGTACCAACAAAACCAAAAAAGTAGAAATAGAATGCAAAAGAAAACAACTTGCAAGTGAAAAAAATTGTCTTTTACCTCTGTTTCTGGCCCTACACAACTGCAGAATGTCTGACACAAGCGCAGAATGTCTAACACAAGTGCAGAATGTCCTTGACACAGGCACAAAATGCTTGACACAGGCGCAGAAGTTCCCAGAAAACCCTGCACTACCCTGTTTCTTGGGTTTGTGACCTGCAAATCATCTCAAAAGCACTCAAAAGCATGGTTAGGGGGTTAGTTCACGTCGGGTTCACCAATTAATGTAGCTAGGAAATCGGAAATCATCAAAGCAAATATCAATTTTAGTCATAGCTCAATCACAAAAGCTCAAATGCAATGATCAATCCTAAACACACTCAATAAAGACATGAAAGCAAAACATTCAAGATTAAAAGCTAAGCAAACCAAATGCAGATCTGAATATCTCCTTCATGTGGCTCCATTGTCCTTCTTTCTTCTCCAAATAGCCTTTGTTTGTGAATCTCACCTTCAAGTTCATAAACCTAATGTGAAAGCAAGATTGACATTGGCACAAGAATACTCAAAGCGTGATTGATTTGACGAAGTGATTATTCGATAATATGATTATTAGATTGAGATTGAAGAAATTCATCCAATTTATAGATAAATTGGAGAAATGATCAAATTAGCATGATTCAATTCAAATGGAAATTGTAAATCAAAAATGTCAATTATGACAAATTTATGACAAATTATGCACTTTCTATGCAAAATTGATTGATTGTCAATTTATGACAAATTATGACAAATTTCTATGTCAAAATTGATTGATTGTCAATTATGACAAATTATGACAAATTGAAATGTCATTCCCATGAAATTAGGAGAAAAATAGGAGGAAATTGAAATTAGGAATTAGAAAATTAGAAAATTAGAAAAAGAGGAAAATTAGGAAATTAGTGAATTAATTAATAATTTTTCATTTATTAATTAATTCACAAAGAGGGAATTTAGAAATTGATGAAAAATTAGGAAATTAGGAATTAGGAGAAATTAGGTAAATCAATTAATAATTTGTCAATTATTAATTAATTCACCAAAAAGAGGAATACTTAGTTAGCAAATTAAATTAAACATTTAATTGTGACACGAAGACCTAGGATAAATAAATAAATTACTTAACCTAGAGGGATAAATGACAAACAGGGTTAAATGAATAAAATCATGAAACCCTAAAAGATGAATTAGCAATGCAAGGATGACAATTAGGTCTGGACAAAGGATAATTGATATCGATTTGATCATGATTTACAAAGGACCAATGTGATAAATGATTTGATTGATAAATGTGCCAATTGACGAGGAACAATGACTAATTGATCCAAATTGACATAATTGAGACAGACAATGATCGATGGCAGATTGATTGCAAAATGACAAAATTGACAAGATGATAAAATAGATTGCAAGACGACAAGATTGAAAATGACCACGATCAATGACAAATCGATCGCAAAATGACAAGATCAAACATGACAACGATCGATGACAAATCAATCGCAAAATGACAAGATTGAAAATGATAAGGATTGATGACAAATCAATCGCCAAATGATAAGATTGATAAGAGGACAAAACCCTAATTAGGATTGACGATGTCCAAAATGATGACAAATGAGCACGCACATTGATGCGATAGGATAAGATCGTTCAAAATCATGACTGGAGAGTGTTGTCGACAAGACCAAATTTGAGAGTGAGGCGAATGAAGAATATAGAAGAATGACTCGATGCTCACAAATGATAAAAACCAAGTGTGTGACATAGGAGAAATGTTAATGCGACACAAAAACCCTAAAATAAGGCAATGCGCAAATGTTAAAATACGACTCCGCAAGCATTGACCATTTTTAGGTGTCTACAGACACATGTGTAGATATTTTAATGTGGTTCTATATTTTCCTTGGGTAGAGAATCTTTGGGGTAGTCAACTTAGGTTTGAACCGAAAATTAACTTCAGATGGGTTTAAAAGGGGTTAAATGGACTCATAGGGGTAGTTTAAAGGTGTTTCCTAAAGTCCATAAGGTATACCTATGGGTTAGGAGTAATTTTAGGCATGTGACAACTCCCATGTGGCTGTTTAGTCACCCTAAAAAGTGAGTTTTCTAAGATGTGTGAAAATTGAATTTAGAAGGCATCATCTAGGTTAGTTAACTTTCCTTTTTGATGAGAGATCCCTTTTTATCTTTTTCTGACTTCTCCTTTTTCAATTTTAGAAACCTGTGAGAACTTTCATTGAGGTCTTCTTAGGCAAGAATGAGAGATTTTGCGGGTAATCACCCACTCTCCATTTTTGGAGACAAGGAAATTTTGAAAGAAAAAGATTTGGTATAGGAATTTGGCAAAGTGTAGAGAAACAAGGATTGTGGAATTGGGCTTTTCATCCTCAACTAGATCTAGCATACCTTTGCGCAGTTTGAAGGTTGGTTTAACTTCTTCTTGTTTTCTTTCATGTTGCATGTTATTTTGGAAAGATTATTTGTGTGGAAAACGTTGTTCTCTTGCATTTTATTTTGTGAAAATTATTACGTGTTATGTCTTTGATTTCTTGTATGCATTGTGTGTTTTGGGAGTAACCAAGGCCTCCTACTCTTGGGAGAGAGGATGGTCTTGTGGGTGGTAGAAGTTTGATAGCCCACGACTGAGAGACTCTCATTATGAGAGTGATCTCAAGGGATATTTATGTGACCCTTGCTGCATGGCTTGTTTATGCATTTGGGGGTCATAAGGAGGGAAATAAGGCATGAATGCCTTGGGGGACATAAGGATGTGGGGTTATTATAATTATGATATATCTTTGTTTTCCATGAGGTGGCTTTGTGTTTTACCATACTTGCAGTCTCCTCAGGGTATTTGGTCCACTACCACCGGTGTAAAATCATCACATTATGTGGTGCAGTGTAGCCTTGGTTGGGATTATGTTGTTGTCTTTGTTTTCCCCTGCTTGTTGTGTTTGCATGTGTGTAACCTGTCTAGGGTTTGGTTCTCCAAGCTTGGGGGTGGCTTCTAGTAAGCCTAGGCTGGGAGGTGAGCACTCCATGGTCATAGGCATTTTGATTTATTTGCAGGTTGTTGAAAGGAAAAAAAAAGGGACAAGTAGAAGATTGCTGGATTTATTGGTTGCAGAAAAAGATTTGGGAATGAAATATTTTATAATTTAAAGTTCAGCAATGTGAAAGGGAAACTATATGTTGTAATTACTTTGAAAAGAAAATGTATTTATTTTAATAGAAGTCCTCATTTAATAGAAATGAGGGACTAGTTTGGGTATTTTCTCCCTCTTGTAATAATGTCTATATTGTATTCTAAAAATGCCTTAAATAAATGCATTATTTCTGTTAATCTACTATTGCATAAATGAAATGATTATGTTGGGTTATAGCTTGTATTGTTCTTAAAAAGTTTAATGAATGCATGCATGTTACTTTGAAAATAAATATTCAGTTTATTTCCTATTTGCATATCTCTAAGGATAGATTCAAAAGACTCTAGATAAATAAAAGTGCAGAAATTAAAATCACATATTTATTTGCAGAAATTAAAATCTAGAATTAAATGGTCTATCTAATTTAAATAATCACATATTTATTAGGTTGCTGTTTAATTTTATTTAATTATGTCGTTTATATAGTTGCTATTAAAATTATTAAACTTTGTTATTTACTTATTGCAGAATATAAAATCTAAAGTTAAATAGCCTAGCTAATTTAATTAATATCTTTTTTATTTAGATGCTGTTTAAATTCTGATTTCTGTCATTAATCTAAGGTTAAATAAATTATTTCAGATTATAGCAACTTGGGATTTAATCAAAAATAATAATAATATATGGTTGCTTAAAAGAAAATTTAGCCCTAAATCTAATGAGTATCCCGAATATATATATATATATATATATATATATATATATTTATTTATTTTTATATTCAAAATATATGTATATAAATAAATAAATATATATATTAAAATATATTTCTATATATAATATAATTATATATATATATATAATTATATTTTTTATAAAAAAAATAATTAAAAAAAATAAAAAATAAAAAATATATATATATATTTTTTAGGACCTTGGGAAGGGGACTCGGCACCTGTGGATGTCCTCGCAAGGTGCCCCCCCCGCATAGTGGGTGGCGTACCCCCAGCGGCGGCCGCAGCCGCCACTATGGGCCGCAACCCACAATGGGAGGCTTCGGCCCCCTCTGTGGGTGGCGCCCCACAGCGGCGGTGCTGCCGGGCTATGGGTCGTGTCCCATAGCGGCGGCCTAGGCCGCCTCTATGGGCCGTGACCTGCAGGCTCGGCAGTGGTCGACCCTGCGGGGAGCACCCCCCATGGCCTTCGCCTCCCTCTCAATAAAAGAAAGCTCGGCTGCCTCCACCTCCACCACTGTCATTCGCTTGGCCCCCTGCATGAAAAGAAAATTCGAAACCCTAACCTAGTTTGGGTTAGGGTATTCGAAAGGTAAAGGAAGAAATAAAGAATGAAAGAAATAAGGACTTTATTTTTACAATAATAAAGTTAGGGTTTGCATGGATAACTTATAATAAAGTGAAAACACACACACACACACACACACACACACACACACACACACACACACACACACACACATATATATGGTTAAGAATATGAATTGGACGAATTGTAGAATTATTTATTGAACTAGGTGTTTACATTTTATACATGTTTTTATAAACATATGGGTAAATATATGTTTTTGATAAACATAAGGGTATATTTTAAAATGATGTTTAAATTTTTATTATTATTTTTGGAGTTAATTTGATATAGGTTTTGGAGATTAAACTTTATAGGACATATGTCATTATGAATTTAATCGACCCTTTAGTCAATTTAATTTAAGCACATTTTAATTATTGATTAAAATGAATTTTAGACATTATAAAGTAAGCACTAGGACTAATTTAATTAGTTCCTAGAAACAATTAATGGTTATTGGAGATTAATTTTATCTACATCAATTAATTGACTAAATTAATTTAAGTTATTGATTAAAATTGAGGAAATAAAAAATAATCATTTTAGTATTCCGCATTTAAGTCAAATATTATTTTCTCTTACTTGAGTTAGAGGTTAAAGATTAACTCAAACATAGTTAAAGACCAAACTTGATAGTGTGTCTCGTATTAGCAACGTTTAATGTTATTAAGTTGGGATTTAAAAATAATAATTTCCCCATTCGTGCCCAAAAGTTTGGGCATGACAGACAAGATGTTGAAGAAGAAAAAACATTCCAAGGATACTGAAGGATTAGGATGTGGTGTTGGTGAATGCTCCACTAGCAAGATTGTCTCTCACAAGGACATTTAGTTTGTCTCCTCTAATGGAGAAAACAAAGGACATACCTTCACTGTCCAAAATACTCCTAGGAAGAAGGTTGATCTAATCACAACCAGTGAAGATTTGAGGAAGAAAACCGATGTTGCAAGAAGGAGGAACAATGCTAATCCAAAAGGAAAAGGAAAGATTGTTGGCTATCTGGAGGAATTGATATGTCATTGATGTCAACACTAGCTATTTTGGATGCTTTAGTGACACCCTTGTGATCTTGGTAGGTTGTGTGGTTTCTAGTTGGTTGAGATCTGACATGATCCGGTAATCTCTGGCATGATCTGGTTATGGAATTGTCTTGCTCATGTTTATATTGAGTCAATTGGTTTTGATCTGGTGATCAGATGCTATCTTGTTTTCTTGGAAGTTTGGTTTGTGGTTCTGGCAAGGGTTTCAGCAGAAGAGCTTTGATGATATGCATAAGTGGTGTTGGTGCAACATCTGGTGGAGATTCAAGAAGTTGATAGTGATCATGTTCAAGACCTGGTGGATTGGGATTATTGCTTTGGCATGTATGGACCTATATTGGGTTCTAGTGTATCTAGGTTATGAACCGACTTAATGTAACATGTGGACTGGACCTATCGATGTGTTTCCAGGATGTCTTATGGGTTGGATATTATTTGTTTGGTCTAAGGATGACATATTTTGTAATTATGTAATTGGTTTATTGTTTGGTGATTGACCTGATTGTTTATGGTTGAGGGTTTGTATATATATGATTTAAATTCTCATTGTAGATGATATCAGGATATAGGAAAGGCATATGGATATGTAAGGAGTGAATAATGTAATATCATTCAGGAAGAGGATTTGGGCGATCATTGGAGATCGAGTTGGGTTTATGTAAGAGGATTTAGTCCTCCGGTATTGAGCTTAACTGGAACTGTACTTAGGCATAGGAGATGCTATCTTTGTAGTTCATTCATTTCTTCGGATTGTAGTCTAGATTTCTATGTATTCAGTGAGACTCCTTTTGTTATGAGAAGTGCACCCTAGGTTGTTGGCCTTCCTACAAGTGCAGACCCCTCAATTTTAATTCACATGCTTACTGCAGAAGTATGTTAGATACAATGACATTGCCAAAGACACTGAGAGGGGGGCTGAATCAGTGTCTTACCGATTTGTGATATATTTGAACTTATTTATAACTTTGTAACCCAAATCAATGTACCGATAAGCAAGTAATAATGCAGTAAACAAAAATAACAAAGATATCATAAATGCACACCATAACACAAGATATTTTAATGAGGAAACCCGATGTGGGAAAAACCTCAGTGGGATTTGTGACCCACAATATTTACTCACTCGCCAATATGAATAAATATTACTTACAATATGGGCCTGCACATGCAGGAAGGCCAACAACCTAGAGCTCACTGCTCAATAGAAGAGTCTCACTAACTACAAAATGGATAATTAAATCCAATACAATGTACTGCTCAAAATAGCATCTCTAATACCTAGTTTAGTTCTGGTTTAAGCTTAGTCATATACCTTAACCAAAACCTTTTGCCATCCACTATATTACCTCATACAATAATCTCCTTCAATACAAAATGACCTATGAGATCTCATACATATATGAGTCTTTACAATATGCCAGGTCGGCTTACAAATAATTAATTATATTTGCAAAAAAATTCACATAAACAAAACTTGTCTCATGTTGGTCTGAGTGTCGGTATACTTCATTTCTGGTGTAATCTGGATGCCGATGAATATGCCTGACGGTGTCTGTAGATGGTATCAGTGTGGACCCTCTTACCAGTGTATGTGTAGAGACCTAATACCGGTTGGTTGCCATCAATGACAACATCAACCATTCTCATATGAGTGTAGAATTCCAACAATCTCCCCCTTTGGCATTGATGGAAACACTCATGAGAAAAATCCAAAACTTTATCCCAAAACTGAAATCCAAAAAGAAGTGTGCTCCCCCTGAGCAACTGATCTCCTCTGTGGATATATTTTTTATCTTCACTACTCCCCCTTTGACATCAATGACAAAGGATGTCAGAAAGAGTACAAAATTTCTACCTCAAGGTTTGTAACTGTAGCGTCGTAAATTGTATGCACTTGCTAGGGTGGTACAATTTCACACCTAGTTTAGCACTCGCCTTGGTGCATTTTCCATTTTGCATTGCATTTCCCCTTTAGCACTTAATTAATTAAATTAATTAGGTCTAAGGTTCTATTTTATCATCTCCCATATCATAAAGTTGGGCCCTTTCATTAAAGTGTGCCCTTTTCATTTTATTCCTCCTATACATCATTTAATCAAAAACCCTAATTAGGTCCTATTTTGAACTTGGGGGCTTGATTTCGGGGGTCAAAACATCTCGAAATCACCTGTAACTTCGGGATTCTCTCTAAAATCATCATATCCGACGACCCTGAAAATTTGGTGAAAAGTTGTCGGGACCATGGCGCCCGGAGTGCAACATGGTCCCGGACATTTTTCCCGAAATTTTAGGAGCGCGATCCAATCATAAAATAAAGCTTAACCCCAAGAAATTGGTGGGATATTCAATCTCTAGGTCGGCTAAAAGTCGAAATTACGACCTAGGGTTTCATATATAAGAGCTCTCTTTCTTCATTAGAAAGGATCCGATTTTTGGCTTTAAGGGACCTTCTATGCAGCGAAAGAGCAGATCTTTGAAGACTTCAACAACATTCAACATCCATCCATCAAGCATTCATCAATTTCATTCATGTATTTAGGGCTTTGAAGACATTGAAGAGCAATAGGAAATTACCGACTGAAGATTGGCTTGTACTCCTCCCTTGAGGGTTGGGTATGATTTCATGTTGTTTTCATGTCTTTGCATAAGCTTCAATATATCCTTTATTCATGCTTTAGATCACTTTGCATCTTGATTTAGGGCATTTACATTATCATTTACAAGCAATTAGGGTTTACTTTCTAGGTTGCTCTAGTTTGCTTTCTTGCATTTAAGGACCTTGCACACACACTAGGTCTGCACACACAATACATTTTACAATACAACTTGGCTATTCTTGGAGGTGGAAATCACCGAAGCGGGGGTTTGACTAAGGCAAAACCCTATATAGCCGCCCAAACACCTTTTCAGATATAAGTGCAGGTTTCGGGACTCGGACGACGCCGCAGGTTGCAGATCCGAGAGAAGCAGACTGAGACCGACCTTCCCACCAAATCTCAGAGCAAAAGACCAGGATAGGGGCGTGGGGCGCCCTGGTCCTACCAGGATAGGGGCGCTGGGCGCCCTGGTCCCTGGGACAGGGGCGCTGGGCACCCTGGTCCTCCTGACAGACAACATTTTCAGCATTTTTGACAGCTTTTCCAAAGTGCAAAACAGCAGTTTCCAGAGCAGTTTCAGGGGCAGAATCAGGACAGTGGCACCCGCGCCCCTGTCCTGAACATTTTCAGTCAGATTTCAACTCCGGGTATGCATTTGCATTCTTGTCTTGTCCTTGTGTTTATAGCTTTCCATTGTTTAAGTTCAATTCTGCAATCTAGTTATTAGTTCATACTTGCACTTTGGGGTTAGGGATTGAACTTGCATCATTTCATCTTTCAATTACAACAAAGGAATAGAAATCCTAATAGGTAGCCCGTGGCTCTCTCTTCCACAAAAAGAAGTAGCCAATTGTGTGATACCTCTAGGCTCTTTTGTATTCCACAAGTGTGTGGTTGAAAGTGGGATTAGGGCATGTTTGCTTAGTGTCACTTTTTCTCCCACACATTTTGGTGAACCCGACGTGAACTCCAATCTTCTCTAATTCTGATTTATGTTTTAAAATTTGAGTGTTTATGCTATTTCAAATTCAAATTTGTATTTACAAGTTTTAATTTCTTGCAAGATTCAAAAAATTTAGAGGAAATTTTTGCTAAAACCCTAATTTTTCAATTCAAAGTTGAACTTGTGGATAGCTTATTTGGGATCAATAATTTCAAATCTGATTTAGGAACTCATTTGAATCATAAATTTCATTTTCTAAATCTACATTCTAAGTACTTGCATTGGTTAAAATTAAACATTTCCTTCTATTTTGCATGTGTTATCATTTGAAAGAGGAAAATTGTTGTCATGATGCATTCATTTCATAGATGTGATAATGGGCTAGCTTCCCTTGTTTCAATTTTTCCTTCTCCTAAAGAACCTCCCCCCATCTATAACAACATTTTAGTGCCTAAAAGAGTTTCTACCAATCCCTTTGAGACTCTCCCATGCTCTACGGATGAGGACTTTAAGAGTGATCTTGACAATTCTCCTAAAATGTGCCCTTCCTATGTAGCTATCCTAGAGGAAGAGAATAATAACATAAACACCTTTCTTAATGTTACTTTACCTTCCCTACATGATGTCTCTCTAAGTGAAAAGGTATTGATGGACATTGACTTATTTTCTCCTAAAGTTGGTCCTTCCAATGGGGGCATGTTAGTGCAACAAGAGGTTATGAACACTTCTTTCAAAGATCTCCTTCCTAAGCATGAATCTTTGGAGAAATATGTTCATGTTCCTCCTAAAAAAAACTCCCTTCATGAGGATCCTTTTGTGCAAGAAGATGACATTATCCCTACATTTCCTAGTGATGGCATTTTCTTTTCCAACAAAATTCCCACTAGAGATGATGAATTAATGATAAATGCTTACCCTTCTCCTAAAGTTTGTCTTACCCATAAGCATCCCTTAGAGGAAGAAGATGAAATAATAAGCAATTTCCTTAATTCTCTCTCCCCTAAAGATCATATTGAACATATTTTGAGGAAAGAGGATGAGTTTAACACATCTATTGATGCTCTCCCTCCTAAGGATGAGGAATTAATAGACAATGTTATCTCCTCTCCCGAAATTAACAATACTTCAAACATTCCTTTCAACAACTTCACTATTTGGGATGAACCATTAGAAGAAGGTGTAGATTATTCTCTCTCCCTTGATAATTTCTCACCTTCCTTGAATCTCAATTATTCTCCCTCTAAAAATAAAGCGTCTCCCTCTCCTCAACTTGGTTCTACTCATAAGCATACCCTAGTTCAAAGCAAGATGGTTAACATTTCTTTCAAAGATCTCCCTCTCAAAAGTGAGACTTTAGAGAGTAGTGTTGATCCTTCTCCTAGAGAGTTTATTCCCCATGTAGATCCTATGATGATAAAGGATGATATGACCTTTCCTAGTGTTACTCTTCCTACTAGAACATCAATGCCTATCCCTTGTCTCCCTCCTAAAATTGATTTGATCCGTGATAAGATTTTAGTGCAAGAGAAGACTATCAATAATTCTTTCAACACTTTTGTTCATTCCTCTAAACCATCCTCAATCAATTTGATACATGTGAATGAGACACCTAACAAACCTCTCTTCACTGTCCAAGGTGCTTGTCCTTCTCAAAATTCTCAACCTTTAAATAAGCCTATCTTAGTGGTTCAAGGTGGTTATGTTAATGATTCTTTTTGCACTCCTAAGAAACCTATTATTACTGTGCAAGGAGGTTATTCTTCTAAGAGCCCTTATGAGTATGCTAAACAACTGACTAGAGAGAGTTATCATGCGGTTGCCCATACCTATAACACAAGAAACAATACGCAACCTAATCCTCCTCCAGTTATCCCCACTTCGCTTCCTCCTTCCCAACCTATTCTTCCTCAAGCTCCACGTATTTCACAAGTTCTTGGTAAGGAATATGATCTCATAGAACAACTTAAAGCTACCCCTGCTAAGCTATCCCTTTGGGATTTGATCCAAACTTCTTCTGTTCATCATGGAATGTTACAAGATGCCTTGAAAGATTTGAATGTTCCTCCACCTAATACATCTATTAATATAGTGTCTTTGGTTAACTCTGTGATGAATCCTAAAGCTCAAATTGTGTTTACTCAAGATGAGTTACCTACTAGTGAAATTCAACATCAATATGATCCCTTGATGATTGTGGTTATCATAAATGACACGGCTATAAGACGAACACTGGTACATAATGGCTCTGGCCTTAATGTGTGTAGCATTAATCTATTGCATAAGATGAATGTAGATACATCCCTTATTGAGCCTGACTCTCGTCCCATTCGAGGCTTTGATAATGTGGCTAAGTCTTCATTAGGTATTATCACCCTACCCATCACAGTGGGACCTGTTACTTTGCCTACTCCTATCCATGTTATGTCGGGAAATCTAACATACAACTTGTTATTAGGGAGACCTTGGATTCACAGTATGCAAGTTGTCCCCTCTACATTGCATAGACAAGTTAAATTTATTTATAACAATAAGACATATACCTTGATAGGTGATACTAATCTTCAAGCTTGTTTGCAAACATCTACTTCCAAAGGGAGTTTTTCTAAATCTTCCTCTTCTAATGACGACTCTTTAAACAAGATACCTATGGATGAATCATCACCCTCTAATAATCAAAATTCTTTGGATGAGTCTGAAGCTCCTGAAGAAGATCCTTCTCGACTTGAGCCTACACATGAAAAGGATTTTGATCCTGAGAAGGTTCTCGTGGAAGACGAGTGGGGATCTCTTGATTTTAATCCCACCTTTGTAGGTGAGTATAGGGTTCCTCCTAGAGTGCTTAAAGTTAAAGAGAAGGAAGAAACTAAAAATAAATCAATCTTACCTGAACCTATGAGCAATAATTTTGTGGCTGCTTCTCAAACTTCTTCTCCTCACACCTCTAATTATGAAGAGTTTGATTCTTTGTCTTATGAAAAACCACCTTCTCTTCCTAAAATGGCTGATCGTTATGGTCGTGGTTTTCATATTTTTGCTAGGCATGGGTATCATGGAAATGGTTGTGGCGCTCATGAACAAGGGATAAAAGTTCCTCTAGAGACTAATTTTCACAATTATGCCTTTGGACTCGGCTATAATCCCTGCAAACGTACCAAAGCATCTAAAAGACCATCTCTCAATGTGAATGCTATATTTAGTAGTGATGATGATCTCACTTCAACTAAATCATCTTCTACTTCTATCAACTCTCATTCCCCTCATAAGGAAATCTTGGCAATGAACAAATCTCTTTATGAATCCCCTCAAATTTCTAAATCCACTTATGAATCTTTATCTCCTATTCATCATAAAGTCCTTTCCTCTAGGGATAAGGCTCTAATAAATTACACTCATCCCTCTTCTAAGATTTCATGTGACTTTTCTTCTTCAATTTTTATCATTTTATACATGTTTTTGATCTCACTTATAGTTGAGCATTTAACATGTCATATTCAAATACCTCATTTAGTCTATCATGTCTTTAAATAACATTAATGGCTATTATGTTGCTCATCATTATGTGACATTGGTAGCTCATTTACAGGGGGCTCATTGTCATTCATGATGGTACAATTTCAAGTGCAATCATATTTTTTGAAGCAACATAATAGCCTAATTTTCTTGTTCCTATGGGGACAAGAGTGATTTCATACATCTCTTCTTTTGCTTATGTCCAAATCTCTCCCTAGAAGATTGTGTAAGTCCTTCTCATTGTCCTTATCCTTGGGAGGCAATGATCTTTCCTTATTTTTATCTAAGGATCCACTTTTTCCTATTTCGTGGATGGTGAGAACTTTATTACTTGATGTTATTCCTTGTATGCATTTGTTGTTGTTTGTTCAAGGATTCTCTCTTACAAGAGGTGTAAGTCCTTGACTACAACCTCTTTGTGCACTTGGTAAAATACATCCATAATGAATTCACTCTCCCAATTGGGTTAAAAAGAGCGTCATCCTTCATTAAGAATCACTTTCACCTCGCAAAAGAAGGAAGTATTGCATTCTTATTCTCTTCTTTGTCTTATTCTAGAAGATGTTATATTTGTCTAAGACAATTCCTCTCGGGGATAGGTGTCTTTTGTACAAAGATCTCTTCTCCTCTAAGGATCTCCTTTACACATACTACAAGATATCCCTTTTCAACTATCTTATCCTTGCTTAAGGAGTGCAGAACTCTCTTGCTTGGATCTATGACATTGTTGCATTTTTGGGGTATCTTCTTGTGTGATGAAGGTAGGTATCCTTGTTCTACTTTTCTTATGACATAAAACTTACACTTTTTGAGCAATGGGTCATTCTCGGAACCAGAGCACAGACTCTTAGAGTGAGATGTCTCCATTTTTCTTTTATGCAAGGTGATTATTCTCGGAACCAGAGCACAGACTCTTAGAGCGAGATGTCACACTTTTGTACTATACATATACAGGTTGTAGCATACTCGGGCATAGACTCCTATGAGATGCTTCTAACCTCACTTACACACACATGCACGAGGTTGAGTGGAACTAGCGGCATAAGGCTAGACTTTCTCACTCTCCTCCCTTACATGGATCACCTAGATAGACTCTAGGGGCTAGTTTTCCATGTCCTTTTTTCCATGGATCACCTAGACAAGATCTAGGGGTGAGAAGTCCATGTTTTCTCTCTCACTATTCTTCTCATGGATCACCAATTTGTGTATTCATGCTTTCTTTTCTTCTCTTTGCATTTTGTTTCCATTTACATACTTCATCTTGTGTTAGAGAACTCTCGAATCCTCACACTCTTTGTTGTGTTGGAATTGAGGTTTAGTCCTCTTTCTTACCAAATGATTCTCCATTAGTTTTTGATCTCATATCAAACCTTCTTGTGAGCATTTGTCATCAATCTTCTTTAACAATTCGAAGTGGTAAACATGATACCCTGTTTCAACTCACTAAAATTAGCAAGCCGAAACAGGGGGGGGGCATATAGCTACCCTCAAATTTTCATCACCTTCCTTAGTAAGCATTAGGTGATTTTGTGATCTAACGTGTGTTCTGTAGGGTGCAGTTCCTAACTGTGTACTGCAGATACCGCTGGGGGCTTCGTTCGACAGACTTATGGATATATCCTTTTTCAAATAATCTTTACTTTTCTATACTTTAGCTTGCATATGCACGTAGTGTTCATATGACCGCTAAAGTGGGGGCTAAATTTAGCATCGTAAATTGTACGCACTTGCTAGGGTGGTACAATTTCACACCTAGTTTAGCACCCGCCTTGGCGCATTTTGCATTTTGCATTGCATTTCCCCTTTAGCACTTAATTAATTAAATTAATTAGGTCTAAGGTTCTATTTTATCATCTCCCATATCATAAAGTTGGGCCCTTTCATTAAAGTGTGCCCTTTTCATTTTATTCCTCCTATACATCATTTAATCAAAAACCCTAATTAGGTCCTATTTTGAACTTGGGGGCTTGATTTCGGGGGTCAAAACATCTTGAAATCACCTGTAACTTCGGGATTCTCTCTAAAATTATCATATCCGACGGCCCTGAAAATTTGGTGAAAAGTTGTCGGGACCATGGCGCCCGGAGTGCAACATGGTCCCGGACATTTTTCCCGAAATTTTAGGAGCGCGATCCAATCATAAAATAAAGCTTAACCCCAAGAAATTGGTGGGATATTCAATCTCTAGGTCGGCTAAAAGTCGAAATTACGACCTAGGGTTTCATATATAAGAGCTCTCTTTCTTCATTAGAAAGGATCCGATTTTTGGCTTTAAGGGACCTTCTATGCAGCGAAAGAGCAGATCTTTGAAGACTTCAACAACATTCAACATCCATCCATCAAGCATTCATCAATTTCATTCATGCATTTGGGGCTTTGAAGACATTGAAGAGCAATAGGAAATTACCGACTGAAGATTGGCTTGTACTCCTCCCTTGAGGGTTGGGTATGATTTCATGTTGTTTTCATGTCTTTGCATAAGCTTCAATATATCCTTTATTCATGCTTTAGATCACTTTGCATCTTGATTTAGGGCATTTACATTATCATTTACAAGCAATTAGGGTTTAATTTATAGGTTGCTCTAGTTTGCTTTCTTGCATTTAAGGACCTTGCACACACACTAGGTCTGCACACACAATACATTTTACAATACAACTTGGCTATTCGTGGAGGTGGAAATCACCGAAGCGGAGGTTTGACTAAGGCAAAACCCTATATAGCCGCCCAAACACCTTTTCAGATATAAGTGCAGGTTTCGGGACTCGGACGACGCCGCAGGTTGCAGATCCGGGAGAAGCAGATTGAGACCAACCTTCCCACCAAATCTCAGAGCAAAAGACCAGGACAGGGGCATGGGGCACCCTGGTCCTGCCAGGACAGGGCCGCTGGGCACCCTGGTCCCTGGGACAGGGGCGCTGGGCGCCCTGGTCCTCCTGATAGACAGCATTTTCAGCATTTTTGACAGCTTTTCCAGAGTGCAAAACAGCAGTTTCCGGAGCAGTTTCAGGGGCAGAATCAGGATAGTGGTGCCCGCGCCCCCGTCCCGAACATTTTCAGTCAGATTTCAACTCCAGGTACGCATTTGCATTCTTGTCTTGTCCTTGTGTTTACAACTTTCCATTGTTTAAGTTCAATTCTGCAATCTAGTTATTAGTTCATACTTGCACTTTGGGGTTAGGGATTGAACTTGCATCATTTCATCTTTCAATTACAACAAAGGAATAGAAATCCTAATAGGTAGCCCATGGCTCTCTCTTCCACAAAAAGAAGTAGCCAATTGTGTGATACCTCTAGGCTCTTTCGTATTCCACAAGTGTGTGGTTGAAAGTGGGATTAGGGCATGTTTGCTTAGTGTCACTTTTTCTCCCACACAGTAACCAGTTGGTTACAATCTGAAAGATATCCACCAAAACTAAGTTCAAACTCTACATAAACTTGTTACTATCAGAAATAATTTTCTCAGTTTTCTAGATCATACCGGTGAGATAGAGCATCTACTGCTCCAGTGATCTTTCTCTAGGGATTGTTGCCTTAGTTAATTCAACCTGTAGAGTGATAAGACTGTCCAATCTTGGACCAAGTTTTTTCTTCAGCTCCTGGGCCTTCAGTCTTATTCTTGCCTTTTCTTTCTTCAAGTTCTCCAATTTTTCTTCAAACACTGCCATTTTCTGTTCAAAAATAGATGTAAGTTCTGAAGAACCTATCATATTGTCTGCTAAGTCATCAATATCTTTTTGTGTCTTTTTAATCTTCTCATCAATGTCCTCTATCAAATAGTGAGGCTTACAGGCTTCTCTATACAACACCTTATACTCCAAAATTGTAGAATTGAGTACCGGTAATAGTGTATCTAAGTGCTCAATACAATATCTAATAGTGCTCACAAAGAATTCACTCTTCTCTTTATCAACTCTCTCCTTAATTGTTTCTTCATTCACCTTATCAATAAGAACATTTTCAGCAATAAATTTGGACAATGTGTCCAATCTACCTAATGAATCCTTAATGTGATCTATCTTACATGTTGGTGCAATCATCTTCAAGATATGTATTGAGTCATCAATAGCCTTAAATGATAAGGCATTGCAGTCTGTTATCCTTTTGATAGAATCCAAAAGAACATTTGTCACATTAGTAGGTCTAAATTCACCTGTAGATGTGCTCGGTTCAGCAATAGCTTTCCTCTCAATAGATACTTCTCCAATAACCTTCACTATTTCCTCCTTATTTCCATCAGTTGCTTCCTCTTTATTTACATTCTCTGTTGGTTTCTCTATCTCAACATGAACCTCTGCCTCAGATTGTTTCTCAGTATTAGTTCCTTTATCTTCTGTTGGTGTCTCAGTATTCTGAGAGTCAGCAGTATTTGTAGGTGTCTCAGAGATCTTACTATCCTTAATATCATCTGCCTTAACTTCTGCAGCCTCCTTGTTGACAACAATGTTAATATTCTATTATCAAGAGTAACATCTTCAGTTCCCATATCCGGTGAACTGACTGTATGTACCGGTGGGATATCCTCATCTGGAGGTGGAAGATTATCTGTAATCTTTATTATAGGAACACCACCAACTTTTCCTTTACCCTTATCCTTATTCTTCTGATATACCTTAAAGGTTTTGTCCATTTTTGGTCTGCTCCTTTCTTCTTTCTTTTGCTTTTCCACAAAAAGCATATCCCATTTGTCTGTAGTGTCATCAACAATCTCCTTAACTCTCCCAACCATTAGGCTCACTTGCCGGTGTCCACTAACAAAGACTGACTGGTTTGCCTTAGAAATTAATTCATCAATTTCTTCTTTTGAATTTATAGGATGTACTGCGAATAGTTCATCAACTTTCAACTTCTTATCAAGTTCCATTACTGATAATCTTTTTGCTTCTAATCTCAAATACAGATCATTTGGCAAATCATCTACAAATTCAATCAAGATTTTCTTATAGATATCTAAATGCAAAATAATGCTCTCTTGTAATGTTTCCCTGTCAGAATCCTTAAGAGAGTTATACAATTTGTTTATATTAATCAGATTTCCTTCCTGTGTTATCTCATTCAATAGTTCTTCCAGAGTAGGGGTATCCGATGTTTGTTTCTTCTTCGATGTGAGCTTCTTCTTAGGTTCCCTAACTTTCTGTCACTTCTTCCTTAGTGTTCTGGTTCTCTTAGGAGAAGGAGAAGGTATCGGTGAGGGTTTTCTCTTCCTCCTTTCCACTATCGGTATCAGAAGAAGTGACAACCGGTGAAACATGAGCTTCTGACTTCAATCCTTCCAATTCACTGGCATGTATACCACTTATGTTCATTACATTTTCTTTGACCTCCTTGGCCATATTGGATGCATCTCTGATAAATTTCTCTCTTCTTTTTCTTTGCTTTTGCATAGAAACAACAGTCTCAATGGTTTTAGCATTTCCAAAAATTTCTTCAGATGGTTCTCTAGGTGCCTCAAGTAGTGTTTTAGCATATGTTTCAAGAATGTTTAGATCAACTTCATAACCCATTTCAATAACCCAAATAGTTCTAGGGATAACTGCTTTCATCCATGTCTCATCACGTTTAATAACAAAGCAAATTTGTTTGTCATACTTGTCAACTATACTCTGCAGTAACCTCTCTCTTGCCTTCATTTTGGTTGAAAAAGTTTCAAAATAATCTGTGATGATCTTGTCACAGTCAGTGCTCATACTGATGAAAGCTTCCAGAATCTGTTTTCCTACCAGGATGTCATATCCAAAATCCTTATGACCAATTTCGGGTATCTCTTTCATGAATTAAAGCATCAGACAGACAAGTAGATTACCTTTTCTTTTCCCTTCTCATTAGATCCTTTATTGTTCATCGGTATAGTCTTACTTCTACAAAATTTTGCAATATGCCCAATCTTGTTACATGCATAACAAGTTACATTATTCCTCTGAATATCTTTTCCATATCCTTGACCAATTTGTGATTTGCATTTATTAGATAAATGTCCAAATCTACCACAAACATAGCATTTCACATTCATTTTGCAATTTTCTGATTTGTGACCAACTTTGTTGCATTTGGAACATTGACTGGTGGGTAAGTTTGTATTTTGATTATTTATAAGTCTGCACTAATTTTCTCTATAACCAAACATGTTGCAATTAAAACATTTCCCATTAAATTTATAAGCATTAGGTTGTCTTACCGGTTTACTATGATCTTGATTATTTGCAGTCCCGAAACTTTCTCCATGTTCAAATCCAAGTCCAATTGTATCGCCATCAAGTTTTTGTCTTTTCAGCATGTCATCAAGTCTTTCTGAACTTTTCTTGAATTTGTCTTTGTGGTCATTTGTAGTGATCAACTCATTTTCCAAAATGCCAATTTGTCTCATAAGCTCCTCTTTATTATGTTGCATGTGAATCAGATCTATCTTTAACATATCATTCTCATGACAAAGTCTCAAATTTTCATTTGCTCCATCATTAAGTCTCCTAGTCAAGTCTTATTCATTTTTCTTTCTGTCTTCAAGATCCTTACATAGCCTCATGGTTAAATCTTGCATTTCATTCCTCATGTTAGTGTTCTCTTATCTCAACTTATCTGCAATATCACTAAGAGTTTCCTTTTCATCATCATGTTTCTGCATTTGCTCATGAAGTTCTTTTCTATTATTTTGTGCTATAACTAGGTTCTCTTGAAGTCCTTTAATGAATTCCTTATCAGTCCTTAGATCATCTTCAAGTTTGATATTCTTCAATTTTTTTGCATCAAAATCTTCAAGAGCTCCTTCCAACTATTTTCTCAAACTCTCCATCTATACTGGTTTCAGAATCTTCCTCAAGCTATTAGGCTTTTGAAAATAGAGGACCAGGCTCTGATGCTAATTCTTAGATACAATGATAGTCCCAAAGACACCAAAGGGGGGGGGGGTGAATCAGTGTCTTACCAGTTTGTGTTACATTTGAACTTATTGATAACTTTTCAACCCAAATCAATGTACCGATAAGCAAGAAATAATACAGTAAATAGAAATAATAGAGACAACATAAATGCATACCATAACACAAGATATTTTAACGAGGAAACCCGGTGTGAGAAAAACCTCAGTGGGATTTGTGACCCACAATATTTACTCACTAGCCAATATGAATAAATATTACTTACAATATGGGCTTGCACATGCAAGAAGGTCAACAGCCTAGAGCTCACTGCTCAATAGAAGAGTCTCACTGACTACAAAATGGATAATTAAATCCAATATAATGTACTGCTCAAAATAGCATCTCTAATGCCTAGTTCAATACCGGTTTAAGGTCAGTCATATACCTTAACCAAAACCTTTCACTGTTCACTATATCACCTCATACAATAATCTCCTTCAATACAAAATGACCTATGAGATCTCATACATATATGAGTCTTTACAATATACCAGGTCGGCTTACAAATAATTAATTACATTTACAAAATAATTCACATAAAAAAAACATGTCTCATGTTGTCCTGAGTGCCGATATACATTGCCAGTGTAATCTGGATGCCAGTGAATATGCCTACTAGTGTCGGTAGATGGTATAGGTGTGGACCCTGTTGCCGATGTATGTGTAGATACCTAATACCGGTTGGTTGCCATCAATGAAAACATCAATGATTCTCATATGAGTGTAGAATACCAACAGTATTATTTGACTATGGGTAGGCTTCCCACCATGGTTTTTTCCCTTTGCCGGGTTTTCCACGTATAAATCTTGGTGTCATTTAGAAGGTATTTTTTCTCTAATTATTATTTATGCTCAATTGGTTTATCTATTATTTCGGTATTTGGTTTAAGCATTCTGGTATTAATAATTTGGGTTTCGGTAGTCTGTGACAAGTGATTCACTCCCCTCTCTCAGTTGTCTTTCGATTATTTGAATTGTCTAACAATTGGTATCAGAGCTCTAGTCCTCTTTGTAGAAAGCTCAGCCACTTGATGAAGATCCTATGGTGACTAATAGTTCAATTTCATCTAGTTCATCTAGAGATATCTTTTGGAGAGATATTCCTAGGCTTGATGGAACAAATTACACAGTATGGAAGATTTGGATGGAGACTCATTTGAGATGTCTCGATAAGGAGATTTTGGAGATCACATAGAATGGTGTTACACGTTATAATCCAACATCTGGCAACCCTCCTCCGACAAACTTGGATAAGGAGCTTACGAATTATTGTAGAGAAACAGAATCCCTCTTATGTGCACTTTCTGATAAGCAAATAATGGGATTAATTGACAAATCATTTGGAAAGGCTATATGGGATAAGTTGGAGACTCTTAATGAAGGTGACCCTATTGTGAAGATTACTAAACCTGATGGTTATCAGGTTAGATATGAAAACTTGAAGATGGAAGAAGATGAAAGGATTATTGCATTCATGGAAAGGGTAAATGAGATTGTTATGGGAATTAAATGTTGAGGTGGAACTCTAAGTGAAGATGAAATTGTTTCTAAAGTTCTGAGAGCCCTACCGTAGGCTTACAAGATGAAGGTTACTGCAATTAATGAATTGAGAACAATGGCTAATACTTCTGTCAACAAAGATACCTTGATTGGGAAATTATCTTCTTTTGAGCTCGAAGAATTTGGACCTTCTGGAGCTGTGAATTCTGAACCTACTTTTCATGCATCTGCATCATCAACTGGTAAGAAAGATTGGAAAGCTTTACATGCAAAAGAATCAAATGATATGAAGAGAGAAGATGATGATTTTGAGAAACTTGAAGCACTACTTGCTAGAAGAGTACCTAAAATACAGGTAGGAAGTAAGTATGAAGAAAAAACACTTTTTAAATGTTTTGCATGTAATAAGATTGGTCATTTTGCATCTAGATATCCTGAAAGGAATTCAAGATTTGAAGAGAGAGTTAGAAGATCTTTTAAGCCTAACCTTGGATATCAAAACAAGTATAAGTACAGGAAAAACAAAGATAAATCATGCTACATAGCGGATGAGGAAGGTGTGACTGATTCTGATGATGAACCGACATAAGAATTTGCTAGTGGTTCCGACAATGGGAAGGAATGGGTGTTCCTAGCTATCAAGGAAGATCTTCCTAAACTAGAAGAGACTGTACCTGAAGAGAAGGCACTTGCTGATAAAATTGAAGACAAAGATGAATGGGTAATTGACAGTGGTTGTTCACATCATATGATTGGAGATAAAATGAAATTTCTATCTCTGCAAGAATTTGATGGTGGTCTGGTTAGATTTGGAGATGACAAAGCATGTATGATCAAAGGAAAAGGAACTATATCATTGGATGGTAAGAACAATACTAATAATGTTTATTTTGTTGAAAGTTTGAAGAATAATCTTTTGAGTGTAGGACAATTAGTGGATAAGGGATTTCAATTACAGTTCAAGGATGGAAAATGCAAGATCTTTAATAGATCTACTTTGGAGATTGCAACCTGTACACATACAAAAGGTAATATATTTCATTTGAATTTCAGTGAGAAGACATGTTTGATTGCACAAATTGATGAGTGTTCGCTATGGCATAAGAGGCTGTGCCAGGTGAATTTTTATTGCATTATAAAGATCAGTTCAACTAAGGCTCTTAGAGATGTACCTATTATTGGGAAGCCCTATAATCCGGTATGTAAAGATTGTCAAATGGGAAAATAGGTCAGAACCTCTTTTAAGAGTATACAAGATAAATCTAATGATGTTCTTGATGCTATTGATACTGATTTGTGTGGCCCTGCTAGAGTTAAAAGTTTTCAAGGTGATAGATATTTTATGCCAATCATTGATAATTATTCTGGAATGATGTGGGTTACTTTTCTAAGGGAGAAATATGAGGCTTTTAAAAAGTTTAAAATCTTTAAGGATAAAGTGGAAATTGAGACATGATTGAAGATTAAATGTTTGAGGTCAGATCACGGTGGATAATTCACATATAATGAGTTTAATAACTTTGTGAGAAGCATGGTATAAGAAGACAATTTTCTACTCCCCAGAAACCTCAGCAAAATGGAGTTGTGGAAAGGAAGAACAAAACTATCTTGGACACTGCTAGAACAATGATGATGGAAGCTAGTCTACCTCATATCTAGTGGAGAGAAGTAGTTAGCACAATAGTCTATATAATCAAGAGAGTACATATCAAAGGAGAAACCGAGAAGACACCTTATGAAATATGGTTTGGCAATACACCTAGAGTTAAATATTTCTGAATCTTTGGTAGTAAATGTTATATCATGGGAGATGATATCATTGGCAAATTTGATCCTAGATGTGATGAAGGCATATTTATTGGTTATTGTAATGATAGACAAGCATATAGATGTTATAACAAGAGATTTGAGAGAATTGTGGAGAATGCTAATGTCAAGGTGGATGAACTTAATAGAGGTCAAATCAAACTTTATGAGCAAGAACCGAAAGTGGAAATGATTATATCTAAATTGGTAGCACCTTTACTAGAACAAAATGTTGAACGAGTTACTCTGGTAGTGATACGAACAATGGAGTGATGACAAGAAGAAGACTGGCAACTAATGAGGCATGCTTAACTTCTCAAGTTGAATTGGTATCAGTAATTGAAACATGTAAACATGAATGTTGCTTGAAAGCTATGAAAGAAAAATTAGATCAAATTGATAAGAATAACACATGAACTTTAGTTCCCCGACCTAAAAATAAGAATGTTATTGGAGCTAAATGGGTTTTTAGGAATAAATTGAATGAGGATGGTCAAGTTGTAAGGAATAAGGCTTGATTGGTTTGTAAAGGATATTCTCAAAAGGAAGGAATTGATTATGGTGAGACTTTTGCACCTGTAGCTAGGATTGAAGCTATAAGATTATTTCTTGCCTATGCTACCCATTAAAACTACAAGGTTTATCAGATAGACATTAAGTGTGCATTCTTGAATGGGGATCTTGATGAGGAAGTTTATATTGAGCAACCTAATGGTTTTTCACTTTTAGATGATACAAACATGGTTTGCGGGTTAAGGAAAGATTTATATGGATTGAAACAAGCACCTAGAGCTTGGTATGCAAGGTTGGATAAATATCTTTTGAAGATTGGTTTTACTAAGGGTAATGCTAACAGTAATTTATATTATAAGGTCACTGATGATGATATATTGATTATTGAAGTATTTGTTGATGACATCATTTTTGGAGGTGAAGATAAGTTGTGCATAGAATTTTCTAAGAATATGGAGAAAGAATTTGAAATATCTATGATTGGGGAAATAAAAAATTTCTTAGGTTTGCAAATTACTTAGGCTGACAAAAGTATTTTCATCTATCAAACTAAGTATGCTAGGGAATTGTTGAAGAAATTTGGTATGGGAGATTCTAAACCGGTAAGTACTCCTATGGTTACAAGTGAGAAATTGACAAGAAAAGATGTTTATGCACCAGTAAATCCTACATGATACAAATCTATGATTGGAGGTTTGCTTTATTTGACTCAGACTAGGCCTAACATAATGAATGTTGTTTGTATTGCATCTAGATTTCAGAGTGATCCTAGAGAAAAGAATGAGAGTGCGGTGAAAAGGATTTTTAGATACTTGCAAGGTACATTTGAATATGGTTTGTGATACCCTAAGGATGATGACTTTTCTTTATGTGCATATACATATGCTGATTGGGCTAGAGATGTTGATGAATAGAAAAGTACTTCTGGTGGAGCTTTCTTTCTTGGAGAGAAGTTAGTTTCATGGATCAGCAAGAAACAATCATGTACTTCTTTATCTACTATTGAAGTTGGGTATGTTGTTGTTGCTACTAACTGTACATAGGTTTTATGGATGAAGAAAATGTTGAAGGTGCAATGGACTGGTAGTTATTCACTGTGATAACTCTGTTGCTATTAACATATCAAAGAATCCAATATTTCACTCTAAGAGAAAGCACATATCTATCAAGTGTATTTTGAAGGAGAAGGTGGAAGAAAATGAAGTTAGACTGGTTGACATGAACACTAAAGAGCAAATTGCAGATATTTTCACTAAACCTTTGCCTAAAGAATCATTTGAGTACCTAAGAGACAACTTAGGGGTTTCCGCCTCTCTGACAAAGAACTGATTGATGCTTTTTGGCATCAATCCAGTATGTATTATCAGAGATATTATTTATTTTGGCACTGATGTGGGGATGCTACTACTTAGGGGGAGTAGTTAGCCTTGTGTTTCAGTGATTTTTATTTTTGCTTTGATGTTTTTGTCAAATTTATGGCATTGATGTTAAATGGGGAGAGATATTGATGTGAAAATCTTAAGGATTTGTATACATTAGGAGGAGAGATGTATGTCAAAAATAGAGCTTTACAAAGATATCATTCATAGGGGGAGTTTGGTCTTTGTTTTAGAACTTCATTGCTATATCTTTCTGTGGGAGATTGTTGGTTCTCTTCCATTGGGGGAGACTTGTTTGGCATTTCTTGGTACTTAGATGTTTTTCACATCTAGTTTTGCCATCAATGCCAAAGTGGGAGATTGTTGGCCATTTGGAGGAATTGATTATGTGTTTAATTGATGTCAACACTAGTTGTTTTGGATGCTTTACCAACACCCTTCTAGTCCTAGTAGATTGTGTGGTTTCTGGTTGGTTTGGATCTGGCATGAACCGGTATGCTCCGATATGATTTGGTTATGGAATTGGATTACTCATATTCATATGCAATCAGTTGCTTTTGATCTGGTGATCAGATGCAATCCTATTTGCTTGGAAGCTTGGTTTATGGTTCTAGCGAGGGTTTCACCAACAAAGCTTTGATGAAGATCTTTGATGATATGCATAAGTGGTGTTTGTGCGGCTTTTGGTGGAGATTCGGGATGTTGACGGTGATCATGTTTGAGACTTGGAAGATTGGGATTATTGCTTTGGCATGTATTGACCTATATTGGGTCTCGGTATATCTAGGCTATGGACCAACTTAATGTAATGTGTGGATTGGACCTCTCGATGTGTTTCCGGGATGTCTTATGGGTTGGATATTATTTGTTTGGTCTAAGGCCGATAGGTTTTGTAATTATGTAATTGGTTTATTGTCTGGTGGTAGGCCTGATTATTTATGGTCAAGGGTTTGTATATATATGATGTAAGATCTCATTGTAGATGATATCAGGATATAGGAAAGGTATATGGATATGTAAGGAGGGAATAATGTAATATCAGTTAGGTAGAGGATTTTCTTGATCATTGGATATCGAGTTGGGTTTATGTAAGAAGATTTAGTCCTCTAGTTTTGAGCTTAACCAGAACTATACTCAGGCATAGGAGATCCTATCTTTGTAGTTCATTAATTTCTTCGGATTGTAGTATGGATTTCTATGTAGTCAGTGAGACTCCTTTTGTGACGAGCAGTGTGCTCTAGGCTATTGGCCTTCTTGCAAGTGTAAGCCCCTCAATTGTAATTCACATACTTACTACAAAAGTATTATTTGACTGTGGGTAGGCTTCCAGCCATGGTTTTTCCCTTTACTAGGTTTTCCACATATAAATCTTAGTGTCACGTGAATGGTATTTATTCTCTGATTATTGTTTATGTTTAATTGATTTATCTGTTATTTCAATATTTGGTTTAAGCATTCCGATATTAATAATTTGCATTCGGGTATTAAATTTTTAATTTCTTAAGGTTTCGATAATCTATGACAACTGATTCACCCCCCCTCTCAGTTGTCTTCCAGTTATTTGAACGATCTAACAATGATGAGATAAGTTAGCTTCCCCAGAAGAAAGAACTTGAGAAGAAGACAACATAGAAGACCTCCTATTGGAAGAAGACAAAGAGATACTATTGTCCACTATTGGAGTTGAGAAAATACAACACCACAGGAGCCCAAATGATCTCTGCAAGCTGAAAAACCCGTTACAAGGAGAAGCAAGGAAGCAAATAATAGAAGAAAGAAATACACAGAAAATATGCTCAAAAAGAGAGAGCTTAATATTCACAAAATGTGTAATGTGAAAAACCTTCTTCTTACAATGAAAAGAATGAACTCAACCTTTAATAGGTCAAGAAACCCTAAAAGGGAAAACCCAGGTTTGCACATAATAATTAATAAAAGAATTAATTATTATGCACCTAAAGTTAGCTTAAGTGTAAAAGAGATAAAGGGAACTTAAATAATTAAACAAATATTATTTAATTAATCAAGTAAATACCCGAATACTCTAACACCCCCCCTTAAGCTAGACTTAGGGAGAAGCTAAAACCTAGAATAGCTACTGAAAGCAATAAAGATGGGTACCGACAACAAGGCCTGATCAGGTACCCAAATACAATGAAATCTCTATGAACTAGAGAAATAGAGAAAACTGATAACTCAATGATGAGCGAATAGTACCAAACTGGTATTAAGAGAGGGGGGTGAATCAGTACAGGCAAAAATACAGTCCAAAACTGGTTTGACAGTAAACACTTCAAATGACTGGCAAACAGTGATACCGGTTTGAAACACAATGCAACCGGTAAAGCTAAGAATGATTGAGTCAAGCATTAATTGATTACTCACTTAGCTTTTCACTCAACTCGAGACTAAACTACCATTTCACCCTTATGCATAAATAGGTAATCTATCATCAAACCACAATAATAGCTAGTTCAACATGTTTTATTGACAAGCATAAAACATAGAACCATCATATGCTTGACAGACAATAGCAAAGCGTCACAAGATAAAAGCATCACACATGACACACATAATTTTCACATGGAAACCCAACTGGGAAAAACCACGGTGGGGATGAATACCCACAAGCTATTTTTGAACTCTTTAGAAGTCCACTCTGTTAGAAGCCCTGTCCAGTTAGAGACATTACAATAGGTTTTGCTAAGAACCGATCCTGTTAGGGATCACCCGGTTAAGGGATGGCTACAATACCTGGTTAAGGGTTAAACCCCTTTAAAGGTTACCTTATTAGAGGATTTCAAGAACTCAATAGCTAAAGGATTCCAAACTTAGTAGCTTTGAATTACCCTGTTAAAGGATTTTCAGCAAGCCGGTTAAGGCTACCCTGTTAAGGGATTTTCCAACTGTTGAGGTGGTTAGAGATCAACAGGTATTACAATGATCTAGTAACAACAATCAATGCCAATGCAGATCCGCTTAAGCTCCTCTTCACCTTCTGTACTTATACTCTACAAGTATCACTTCTCTCCTTTTGGTCTGGCAAGAATCACATATCCCTTCTCTTGGATACACACACAACTTTTGCCAACAACCTCAGAAAGAGACACAACATCGACCTTATAGGAAAACAGATAGGTCAGTAACATAAACCCTAAAACCTAAACTTGTTAGGTTAAGGAATTCAAACGGTTCAATCTTGACCATTGAGCACATTGCATTAAATGCAACAGATCTTGATCCAAATTCAAGACATTCTCCATCATCCATTTCCATCGATTTTATGGCGGCTGATAACCCATCACATGTTATCATCATTTTATAGACTTTGCACATTATCGAGGTAGATAGGAACAATCTCCCTCATGCAAGATCCTTCACGCACACAGGCTTACGTGGCAACACAATCTATTCTTCTTTACAATGCTAACTCATCACACAATATCATCGGTTGAGCCACACAGGCTTGAAGCACATCAACCAGAAACCCTAAAGTTGAGACTACCAATCGATAGTCATACAATACTTCCATATGCCGGTTCCCATAACTATATGTCGGTTCATCGTGAACAAGCACACTGCTTCACTTTGGCACATAACTATACAATGTCATTATGTCCTCATACCTGTTCACATAATGCCAACAAAAACCATGTGGGAAAAAATTCTACTCCAAAAAGAGATGGAAAAGAACACCACTGAAGCATGAAGAACCTACAAACTCTATTGAAGAATAACTGTTGAGTTGAAGAACCTCCACTGAAATAGAACATGACCAGGTAGAGAAGACTATAATTTGTATGAGTGCCCTCAAATGACACTACTCGAATCAGAAGGCAAACAAGGCAAACAACTGAAATCGAAGATATAAATGGCATGAAAAATACCAAAGCCTGAAGAGCTGATCAATTGAACCATGGAAGCATTAGATCCAATAGGACAAACCTCCCCATAATGCTGAAGAGGGAGAGGGAGAGGTACACTGAAAAGAACGGCCAACAAGAACTGCATGACGAAGAACCAAAAACAACAAAGGTGCTGAGAAAAGTACATGGTGTCATGGAAGGAACACACACTTGACAAAGGAAGATGGAAAACAAGGCAAACATCAACCCCCTCATGGTACTTTATAAATAGTGCATGTACAACAAGGCATAAGATGTGTAAGATCCCAAGTAAACAATGCATGATGGCACTTTATCTCAGTGCATTTGCATAATTACAATGCTACAATGATATGAAGATTGGAAATAGAAAGGAGAACAAAAAATAGAGACACCCTACTCAGAGAAGAGATCCCAGGACCTAAAACAACCAAGATATCCACCAGAGTGCTAAAAAGTAAAAAAATGAATAAAATATGCATGGTGTAGAATCTAGAAATAAAACTCATATGGCTGGAAAGTACACAACACACGCTTTCCAAAAATATAATCTTTTCAAAAAATGGAGTTCGGATGCTCATTCTATGTCCCCTGGAGTGCAAAAAAGATACCCCACTTTGACTGGAAACCAACACAGTCAAACAAAAAAATTGGAAAAAATTACCAACACCATGACGTCCGGCTTGGAACCATCTTTCCGATGCCTATTTGTTTTCGAAAAAATGACTCTGCATGCCCAAGATATGACCAAAAAACCAAACCCCCCTACAAAACAAGAGGAAGGGGTAGTTTGGTGGCTCTGGCGAGCAGAGGTGGCTAGTGGGTGGTGCTTCGGTGGCGGCCGGGTGGAGCTTCGGTGGCTGGGCGGCTGGGCAACGGAGGCTGGGGGCGTTTCCAGCAACAAGAGTCGGGCGACGGGGAGCAGGGTCTAGCGAGAGCGGTGGGGCCGCTACGGGCTACTGGCAGAGTCGCTAGCCAAGGCGGGGGGACCAGGAGGGCGGTTCGTCGGGAAGCTGCTGGGAGGCCAGCGGGGGCCGGAGCTGGAGGGTGGCACGGGGGCTGGAGCTGGAGGGCAGCGCAGGTGCCAAAAGCTGAGGACGGCCAGAGTTGGAGGGCGGCACGGTTGCTAGAAGCTGAGGATGGCAAGGGCCGGAAGTCAAGGACGACGGGGCCCGAGGCCTGACAGATTTGCAGCAGCGACAGGGGGCCCCACGGTACCCTACCTTTTTCACCAATTTTTTTGATTTTTTAATTTTTTAATTTTTTTTTCAAAAAATCAAAATACGGCCTATATGCTGTAAAAAGGGAAAAAAAAAATTTTGAAATTTTTTTCTCAAACTGCGTGCCAGGGCCGTATGCCCTGGATCTGGAGAAAAAAATACTCCCAGAGGCTCAGGAACCAAAATAGGTCAAATTTTATATGACCATAGGGGTTTTTGGGCCTTCTGAGCATGATGGTGAGGTTCGTTTAGGCCCAAAGTGCTAAAAAAACTATCACTAGGTACATAAAAAAAATTTCTGAAACCCCAGATCTACTTCCAATGCAAAAATTCTCAAAACAAGAATAGATAGCTGCAGATCTGAAGCTTTGATACCATGTTGGAGTTGAGAAAATACAACACCACAGGAGCCCAAATGATCTCTGCAAGCTGAAAAACCTATTATAAGGAGAAGCAAGGAAGCAAATAACAGAAGAAAGAAATACACAGAAAATATGCTCAAAAAGAGAGAGCTCAATATTCACAAAATGTGTAATGTGAAAAACCTTCTTCTTACAATGAAAAGAATGAACTGAACCTTTAATAGGTCAAGAAACCCTAAAAGGGAAAACCTAGGTTTGCACATAATAATTAATAAAAGAATTAATTATTATGCACCTAAAGTTAGCTTAAGTGTAAAAGAGATAAAGGGAATTTAAATAATTAAACAAATATTGTTTAATTAATCAAGTAAATACCCAAATTCTCTAACATCCACAAGTCAAGACAAGTGTGGAAGAAGATGGGATTAGATGGAAGAACTGTAGAGGGTAGACAATCCAATATCCATCCCCGGAGAAGCATAATGGAGTAGCCAAACCGGTAAGATCTCCTCATGCGTGGAAGAATAAATTGTAAGTTATGAGCCCCCTTTCTCTGTTTACTACTTTGCATGCAAAGATTATGGTCATAGGGAAAATGAATGCAAAAAGAAGTCTAGGAATAGACAAAATGTGTTTCCTAGAAATAACAATGTTGTCTGTCAAAGATGTAATTACTTTGGCCATAGAAGTCATGATTGCAGAAGGAAGAGCTTGTAGTCATGTGGCAGTCGATACAACAACTATGCTCAATATGAAAATGGTTATAGAGAATATGGACATCAAAGAACTGCATGGAAGCAAATGAGAAATGCCCCTGCAGGATCAAGTGATTCACTAGTTACGGTTGCTGGCTACAATAGTATGACCCAGGGAAGATGGTTAAACCAGTTTGTCAGAAGGTCCTCAAGACAATTGCTTGGTATGAACACAATTTCCTTCTACAACAATACTTCTGGTCATGCTGCAGAACCTGGTAGAGAAAGGAAAAATCAGCAGAAGAAGGTAAGACCTGCTCCCATGATTGCAAATGGGAAGAGTAATGAGATCAAGAAGGAACAGAATAGGACCATGGACTGACACTGTGCATTCAATGCACAAGTGATATATCCTAAGGTTTAAAGGAGATGCAAGACTCAGGGGAGAGTAACACATTGACCATATTTTTTACTCCCTTAGTGGAAATGGCCGAATGGAAGGATAATTTGTTGCGGGTATAAAGGAAGAAGATGAGATAGCAGTGTGTGTAGTTGTTGCTTTGGCTACACATCCACATATGAGAGTTGTAAAACTATCATGTGTGTCAGTAGATAGTTCAAATTGCCATAGGAATCAGAGGCACCTGACGCAAGAAGACAGAGGCTGATGGAAAAAGTGCTCCGGTGTGGATATAGGAAACCGATATGTATAGTATGTTACTGGTATGAATATTGACCGGTATTATAGGTTATGTAAGTCAATGAGGTCTGACATCATTGCAGTACCTCTGGTAGCGTGGTTTGAGGAAGTTATGTCTCAGGTGATATTGGGAAAGACTTGAATGACATATGTTGGCCCTATAGTAGATCATATATGCATATATTTTTATGGGCTAACTAGTTTGATATTTGGCATGATTGTGGTGTGGTATGGCATTGTGTTCTACAATTGTTTCTACAATTGGATGTCATAAGATCATGTGATAAGTTGTGATGGATGTCATGGAGCTGAAATATCATTAGTTGATTAAATATACACAACTCAACTGGTATATTGTGTAGATTGGAGATCCGATTTAGAACCTAATAGGAAATGAAGAGCTAAGATCTATGGCTCAGGGGGAGTTGATGGCCAAATCTTCTGGTTGTTATCAGACATGTTGGACACAGGGGCGAGTGCAAGTGTCTATGACTGTACCGGTATGATCGAGTCTTTGGATGTGCTCATTGGACCGGGGTTGTGAGGTATTTCAATGTCTATCCAACTTGTGTTGGCCATTTGGTAGACTTGATTATGTGTTGCATTGATGTTTTGTCATTGATGTCAACACTAGCTGATTGGATGCTTTACTGACACCCTTCTGGTCCCAGTTGGTTGAGTGGTTTTTGGTTAACTTGGATCCGGCATGATTCAGTTGACTCTAGTATAATCTAGAGATGGAATTGGTTTGTTCATGATACTTATACTCATATTTGGTCAGTTGGTTTTGGTCTGGTGATTGGATGGCATCCTACTTAATTAGAAGATTGGTTTCTAGTTCTGGTGAAGGTTTCACCGACAGAGCTTTTTGTGGAGATATTTGATGCATTCTAATTGGTGTTGGTGCAAATTCTAATGGAGTTTCAAGATGCTATTGGTGATCATGTTCAAAACTTGGAATTGGGAGATCATTGCTGAAGCATGTGGACCTATACTTGGTCCCGGTTGATCTAGGTTATGAACTGACATTGATGTACCATATGGATTGGACCTATTGTTGTATTTACGAGATGTCTTATGTGTTGGATATTATTTATTTTGGTCTAAGACTTATATGGTTTGTAATTATGTAATTGGTTAATTCTCTAGTAGCTGACCTGATTGTTTATGGTCGAGGGTTTGTATAAATAAGATGTAAGATCTCATTGTAGATCATCATGGTTATTGTAAGAGGTCATGGTCAAAGAATTTAATGTGCGAATAATGTAATATCACTCTGGCAGAGGAGTTGGTCGATCATTGGAGATCGAATTGGGTTTATGTAAGAGGATTTACTCCTCCAGTATTGAGCTTAATCGAAACTATACTCAGGCATAGGAGATGCTATCTTTTGCAGTTTAACACTTCTTTGGATTGTAGTCTAGATTTGTATGTAATCAATGAGGCTCCTTTTGTGATGAGCAGTGTTCTCTAGGATGTTGGCCTTCTTTCAAGTGTAGGTCCCTTCATTATAAATTCACATACTTACTGTATAAATATTATTTGACTATGGGTAGGCTTCCCACCATGGTTTTTCCCTTTATCGGGTTTTCCACGTACAAATCTTGGTGTTGTATGGATGGTATTTATTTTGTGTTTATTGTTTATACTTAATTGGATTAACTGCTATTCTGGCATTAAATAAATTATACAATATGGAAGTTTTGGATGGAGACTCATCTAAGATGTATTGGCAAGGAGATTTGGGAGATCACACAGAATGGTGTCACACCCTATAATCGGGGATCTGGCAATCCTCCTCAAAACAAACCTTGATAAGGAGCTTGAGAATGATTGTAGAGAAATATAATCCCTCTTGTGTGCACTTTCTGATCAGCAAATAATGGGTTTAATAGACAAATCATATGGAAAGGCTATATGGGATAAGTTGCAAACTCTTAATGGAGGTGACCCTACAGTGAAGATTGCTAAACTTGATGGCTACTGGGTGAGATATGAAAACCTACATTCATGGAAAGGGTAAATGAGATTGTTATGGGAATTCAATGTTGTGGTGGAACTCTGAGAAAAGATGAGATTGTTTCTAAAGTTTTGAGAGCCCTACCACCTACTTACAAAATGAAGGCTACTGCTATTAATGAGTTGAGAACTATGGCTAATACACCTATTAATAGAGATACTTTGGTTGGGAAACTATCTGCTTTTGAGCTTGAGTAATTTGGATCTTCTAGAGCTGTGAAGATTGAACCTTCTTTTCATGCGTCTACATCTACAACTGGTAAGCAAGACTGAAAAGCTTTATATGAAAAAGAATTAGAAGATATGGAAAGAGAAGATGATGAGTTTGAGAAACTTGAAACACTATTTTCTAGAAGAGTACCGAAAGGACCAGTAGGAAGTAAGTATGAAGGAAAAGCACCTTTTAAATGTTTTGCAAATAATAAGATTGGTCATTTTGCATCTAGATGTCCTAAAAGGAATTCAAGATTTGAAGAAAGAGTCAAAAGATCATTTAAACCTAACCCTGGATATTAGTATAAGTATAGATTTAAGAAAAACAGAGATAAATCATGCTACATAGCGGATGAAGAAGGCATTACTAATTCAGACGATGAATCGACAGAAGACTCTGCTAGTGGATTTGACAATGGGAAGGAATGTGTATTCCTGGCTATCAAGGAAGATGATCCGACACTGGAAAATAATGTACCTGAGGAGAAGGCACTTACTGCTAAAATTGAGGATATGGATGAATGGGTAATTGATAGTGGTTGTTCACATCATATGACTAGAGATAAAGGGAAGTTTTTATCTTTACAAGAATTTGATGGTGGACTAGTTAGATTTGGAGATGACAAGGCATGTATGATTAAAGGAAAAGGAACTATATCATTGGATGGTAAGAACAATACTGACAATGCTTATTATGTTGAAGGTTTGAAGCATAATCTTTTGAGTGTAGGACATTTGGTAGATAAGGGATTCCAATTATAGTTCAAGGATCGAAAATGCAAACTCATTAACAGATTTGGCTTGGAGATTGCAACCGATACATAGACAAAAGGTAACATATTTCATTTGAACTTTGGTGAGAAGACATGTTTGATTACAAAGATTGATGAGAGTTGGTTATGGCATAAAAGGTTGTGTCATGCGAATTTTGATTGCATTGTGAAGATCAGTTCAACTAAGGCTGTTAGAGATATACCTAAGATTATGAAACCCTATAATCTGGTATGTAAAGAATGTCAAATGGGTAAACAGGTCAAAACCTATTTTAGGAGTATACAAGATAAATCAAATAATGTTCTTGATTTTATTCATACTGATTTGTGTGGCCCTGCTAGAGTTAAAATTTTCATGGTGATAGATATTTCATCCTAATCATTGATGATTATTCTAGGATGATGTGGGTTACTTTTTTGAGAGAAAAATATGAAGCATTTGAAAAGTTTAAAATATTTAAGGCTAAAGTGGAAACTGAGACACGATGGAAGATTAAATGTTTGAGATCAGATCATGGTGGATAATTCACATTCGGTGAGTTTAATAACTTTTGTGACAAGCATGGTATAAGAAGACAATTTTGTGCTCCTCGGACACCTCAGCAGAATGGAGTTGTGGAAAGGAAAAGCAGAACTATCTTGGATGCTGCTAGAACAATGATGATGGAAGAAAGTCCACCTCATATCTACTGGAGAGAAAAAGTGAGTACAACGCTTTACACATTCAATAGAGTACATATCAAAGGAGAAACCAATAAGATGCCTTATGAATTATGGTTTGGCAATACACCTCCAATTAAGTATTTTAGAATTTTTGGTAGTAAATATTATTGGCAAAGGCACACTCCAATGAGAAATTGTAGGTGATTGAAGGTATTTTCATTGATGGCAACCTTGCAATCATGTGATACTAGCAGGTAGACATAGGCACCGACACCGGTAGACTTTACACTGGCACATAGAACACCGGCAGCAAAAAGGAAGAATACCGGCACCCTGGCCGATAGGAATTTTATGTACTTATACTTTGTAATTAATTGTAAAATGTTTTGTAAGTCGGCATGGCGGATTGTAATATGAATCATATATGTATGAGATCATTATAGATCATTTTAGAGACATGAGATAGGATGGGAAATATACAGACCTAATATGTGAATTATTGGTTAACGGTTTATGTTGTAGCAGAGCTTAAACGGTACTGAATTTGGCATAACAGATGTTGATCTGAAGTAGTACAAGACATTGGATTAGGATAATCCAATTTTGTAAGTCAGTGAGACTTCTTTTGTAATTGAGCAGTAAGCACTAGGCACTTGGCCTTCCTGCATGTGCAGGCCCCTATTGTAAGAGTAATATTCCCTTATTGCCAGTAAGTAAATATTGTGGGTCACAAATCCCACTGAGGTTTTTCCCACACTGGGTTTCCTCATTAAAATACTGTGTTATTGTGTGCTTCTCATGTTGTTGTTATTGTTCTTATTTACTGCATTATTTCTAGTTTACTGGTACTTAGTTTTAATATACTTTTCATGTTTTAAATCAAGTAATTTGATATACCGGTTAGATACTGATTCACCCCCCCCCCCCCCTCTCAGTATCTTTGGGAATCCTAACAATTGGTATCAGAGCTTGGTCCTCTATTTTCAAAAGCCTAACAGCTTGAGGAAGATCTTGTCACCGGTAGAGATGGAAAACTTGAGAAAGCAATTGGAAACAACTCTTACAAACTATGATGCAAAAAAAGTGAAGAATATCAAACTTGAGGATGATCTGAAGGCTGCTCAGGATATTATTCAAGAACTTCAAGAGAATTTTACTATTGCAAGGAACAAGAGGAGAGAACTTTGTGAAAAGATGCAGAATGAGGAAAATGAAAAGGAAACTCTTAATGATTTGGTAAACAACCTAAGACAAGAAATCAGTACAACAAAGAATGAGATGCAAGATATGACTATGAGATTTTGTAAAGAAATTGAAGACAGAAAGAAGAATGAAGAAGACTTGGTTAGAAGACTAAATGATGCTGGAAATGAAAACACAAGACTCGGTCATGAAAATGATATGTTGAAGACAGATCTTATGCACACACAAAATGACCGAACTGAACTCATGAGACAGAAAGGAATCTTGCAGAATGAACTGACTGCTGCAAATCAGCACAAGGAGAAATTCAAGAAAAGTTCAGAAGAACTTGGTGACATGTTGAAAAATCAGAAACCTAATGGTGATACAAATTGCCTTGGCTTTGAAGTTGGTGAAAGCTCCGGTACTGCAAACAATCATGATGATAGAAAACCAGTAAGTCAACCTACTGCCTACAAATTTAATGTTAAATTCTTTAACTGTAACAAGTATGGTCATAGAGAAAATCAGTGTAGATCTAGAAATCATCGGAATACTAATACACCCACCGGTCAATGTTCTAAATGCAACAAAGTTGGTCATAATTCAAAGAATTGTAGAATGAATGTAAGATGTTATATTTGTGGAAGGTTTGGACACTTATCTAATCAATGCAGAACACATACCGACATAGGATATGGGAAAGCTATTCAAAAGAACAATGTGACTTGTTATGCATGTAACAAAATTGGACATATTGCAAAATTTGTAGAAGTAAGGCATCACCAACATATACCAAAGGTCCTAGTTTGAAAGGTAAAGAAAAGGTTGAAGAGGTAAAGCAAGAATTATCAAAACAATGGATCAAAAAGTCAGTTCAGAATGTTGATGGGAATACTCCTCCACCGGTAGAACAGAGTAACACTCCACCAACAGGAGACTCTTTATCTAACTAAAGGAAAATCGTTTGGGGGTTTAGCAACAAAATGAAAAACATGCTATTATTCCCTCGGTTGATGGTGAGAAGTTGAAATTACTTCTATACCGGCAGATAAGTTAATTTGTGACTTAACCGACTAGCATTAAATGTGGTAGTTGGAGAAAATAACATTATAAAGAAAATGTTTTGGGTCCTTTTTTCATTCACCGAGCATTCAAATCTTCGAGAGCGTGAAAATTTCCTAGTGAAGGCATTCTAAGCGAAGAAGTGAAGCAATCCATCAAAGTATTCATCCCTAAGGCAAATTGAGGTATTTATAGCTATGGCATCTTCATCCACTCCTGAATTTATTGCAAACCCTACTATTGTTGAGGTTATTAAGCACCCTAGACCCATTTTCAAACTGGTTCCCAAAATTGCAAAGAAAGATGATAGCATAGGTGCATTTTCTCAAATTCCTAAGGGAGTAGTATGTGTTGAAGACCCTAGGATGTATATACATTGTCATATTGAGGAACTAGGTGATGATGAGATTAAGAATATGTATAAGTCTATGATTTGTGATGAGTCTAGAAATGGAAAGCTAGAACAAAAAAATAGTGAAAACCCTAGGTTTTACTAAAATTCTTAGTATCCCAGATTTTCCCAAGGATATCATAAGGATTGTGTTAAGCAGAGTACATGGTGAATTTTTCTGGTTGGATTCAATCCATAAAATCACAAAAGAAGCAGTAAAAGTTGTAACAGGGTTACCTTCCACTGGTAACATACCTGTCAAAACAAAGAAGGTCTTAAATGACACAGTGATAAACCTAACCAGTGCAACATTTGATAAAAGGTCTTTAAGGGTAAACGATGTAAAAGACATAAATCTCAGATTTATCAGTATGATCTTAGGTTATAAGGCTACTCATGCAAATAGGTTGAACTCAGTTTCTAGCCTATGTATCAAAAGTGCCTATGATATGATTAATGATAATGCGAGGATAGATGTATGTGAATGGCTCAAAGATGAATTGATAGACAATCTAGGAAAGATTAAAAGAGATAAGAAAGGAACATTCGGATTTGGAAATTTGCTTATTTGTCTAATGCTGTACATAACAAAACAAGTACCTGGTATTGGTGCAAGAGATTTTGGTTTTGACAATCCGGTAGGAAAACAACTGTTGGATCTATAAAACAATATGGGAGAAAACCGAGAGAAAAACCTAAATGAACATTTTCAAGCATTGAAGACTTGAATGAAAACTAGAGTAAGACTGACACAAGCTATTGTGGATAAATATCAGAAGGAAATTTATTTTGTGATCAAGAAAGATGAAATCTAGATGGAGGCAGTTGTCCCTAGAACTATCTAGGTAACTGAAATGGGTTATGAAAAAGATGACAATATCATTGAAACTTATGCAAAAGTCCTCCTTGAAGCACCCAATGAACCTACTGAGGAAGTTTTTGGAAATGTTGAAACAATGGAAAGTGGAATTCAATCAAGGAAAAGGGTTAAGAAGGTTGAAGTGACCGTAAGAAAAGGAACCTGACAGGCTAAAGAAATCAAGCAAGATGTTTTGAGACAAACTGATATAAATGAAAGTGAGTTGGAAGCACCTCAACCGGAAACTCATCTTTCACCGGTTGGAACTTCTTCTGAGAGTGATATACCGGTAGTATTCAAAAGGGTAGAAAGGAAAAGAAAACCCACACTGGCACCCTCTCCTACACCAAAAAAAACCAGACAAAAACAATAGGCAGTAAGGCCTCCAGCAAAGAAAATGACTCCTAGGAAAAAGAAGGTAAAACAAGATATCGCTCCAATAGACAAACTTCTTAGTGAAATTACAGAGGATGGTAAGCTGAAGAACATCAAAAAAATATATAATACATTATCAGCTGATGATAAGGAAAGCATAGAGAACAATGTAATTTTACACTTAGATATATACAAGAAATTTTTGATGCAAATTGTTGATGAAATTCCAAATGATCTGTATAGGAGACTTGAAGCTAGAAAGTTGGCCATCATTGAACTAGACAAGAAAATTAAGATTGAAAAACTACTTGTAGTACATCTAGTCAACTCAACTGATGAAATTGATAAACTTACCAGTGAAGCAAACCGGACAGTATTCTCTACTGCTCACTGACATGTAGCACTAATGGCAGGTAGAGTAAAGGAAGTCTCCGAGGAAACAACAAATGCATGGGATATATTCTTTGTGGAAAAAGAAAAATAGTAGAATTACTCAGACCAAAAACTATTAAAGTATATCAAAAGGACAGAGATAAGGGGAAAGGTAAGGTAGGTGGACCTCCAAACCTCAAAATAACTGACAATGTGCCCTCACCTCTTTTAGATACTCCACCGGTAGCTACTACTGACAGTCAACCGGCCATAGAGAGTATGAAGACTCCACTAGAGGATACAAATCCCGAGTCTGAAATTTTGTATACTGTGAATGTAGACACCCAAGAAGTAAATGTTATGGTTGACAAAGAAACCACTGAAGATAAGGAAAAGGATGTGACTACTGAGTCACCGGATGCAAAAGTTGAGATAAGCATAGAAAAACCTACACAAGTAGAGCAACCGGCTGAGGATACCACAGAGAAACCGGTAGAAACAATTGAAAAACCATCTGAAGAACCAAAAAAAGAGAGTTCAGAGGTACAAACTGAGACTGCATCTAAGAAACTAGTAGTTAAAAGCTCAGAGAAACCCTCTGAGACACAGATAGACAAACCAAAACAGGTACAAGTTGAAGCATAGGTTCAGACAGAGATAGTGCCACCAGCCCAAACTGAAAAGCAAAAACCTTTGTTTGTGGAAATGCAAACACAGATTGACCTACCAGAGGTTGAATCAAGTAAGGTAATTACCACAACGGGTAGCATGGCTATTGTGAAGATTGTTGGGAAAACATCTAGTACATCTATGGTAGAATTCAGACTTACAAGTATAACAAAGGTCTTGTTGGATTCAATAAAGAAGATCATAGAATGTAATGCACAAGCCTATAAGGCTATTGATGATACAATTCCAATTCTTAAATTGATAGCACCAAAGTGTATTGTTAATAATAAGGATTCTTTAGGTCAACTAGACACATTGTCTAAGTTCATCACCAACAATGTATTGACTATTGATCAAATAAATGAGGATACATTTAAGGAAAGAATGATTAAAGGAAAAGAGAAATTCTTTGAAGAAATTGTGAAGAAGAACAAGGAGAAAATGGATACCCTATTACTGGAACTTGGAGAAATAATTCTTGACTTCAAGAAACTGTACAGGGACACTTGTAAAACAAATGTCTTAACAGAAGACCTTGACAAGGAAATCAACAAAGCACAAGACAAGATTAACAATATTGCTGACAATCTGATAGGATCATCGGATTCATTTTTAGAGATAGAAAAGAAGATTGCAGAGAAAGAAGAGAAAATCAAGAAGTTAGAGAATGACAAACAGAGAATAAAGGGTAGAGCAAAGAACTTGAAATGCATACTTGGTCCAAGACTAGAATACCTCATTTCTTTAAGAAAAGAAATATTTGAGGCTCTGGTTCCTAGACTGAAGACACCAGAAGAGAAAATGCACATAATCACCGGTATAGTGCAAAGAACACAAGAGGCAATAAAAGACAGCAAAATATTTAGTAATGGTATAAATTTGATTTTGACAGATATCTTTCAGATTGTAACCCACCGGTTACAAGAATCCAGGCAGGACTCCACTGACAACGAATGACAACCTTTGTCATTGATGTCAAAGGGGGAGTAGTACAATGAGAAAAATGGTCAGAAGTGTAATGCCCATACCCTAGTCGGACTTTTAAAACCCGTTTAACCTTGATTGACTTCCTATGTGGCATTCTTGAATGGTAGATTAACCGATATGCAATGTGTAGTTTAGATAATATAAATAAATTGTGCATACTTATTATTGTGCTTTTGCATCGATTCTCGTGTAAATGTAATTGTTCCTAACCCTTGAGATAAATCTTGAGCTAACACCTTCATTGAATATGTATATGTATATGCGTGCTTGTATGAATTCATGGGTGCAGGAGATTGCAGGTACAACACTGCTTAGGGCAAGGTTCATCTCCTTTGGAATGTGCAAGGTTGAGTATGCTTCTTCATCTTTTGAATTCGGATTTAGTGGTCATATAACTCTCGTCTTGCCTTAGCCATGGTTAGGTGAGCATCGTGCGTGGATTCGTGGGGCTTTCTTTTCATTGGGATGCATGTCGAGAGACTTGGAGGACTTCCTCGATTTGCGTGTCCTGCGCGAGGTAAGTGAGGTTTGTTATCCTAAGTATTAAATTCAAATTTATGAGTAGACGTGCACATTAGTGATATGGAAATTTAAATAGGTAGTTTCTTTATATGATTAATCATTAATTTAAAGAGATTGTTTTAAATTGTTATTGTAGCAAGCTTAAGGTATTTAACTGGGGTTAGTGTGCTCATTTATGCATTTGTAACATTTATGCATTTATAGTTGAGAAATTAGAAGAAACAAGACTCTTGCATTAGATTAGTCATTTATTTAAAAATGTCGCTTTATTATGTTATAGCGAGTTAATTTAATAGCTAATTTTAAAATAACGAATTTATTGAGTTATGCATTTTAGAAAGGAAAAATTTTAAAGTCATTGGAGAGATAGAATTAAATTACTCATTTTCGCATTTTGGAAGAAAAAGGGGTAAATTATTATTATTTAAATGAAATTATTTGCTCTTTACTTGTAAAGTCGATATAATATAAAAGTTTGATTTTTAGAAAATTAAGTTAATCAAAACGCCTTATCCGGTCAATAGTTCCAAAATATAATTGTAGAACTAGATCGATATTGAGAAATTAAAAATTTAAAAAGAAATAGAAGCATTATAATTTTAATAAGGAAAACAAATGAGATGTATTAAATAAGGTAAATGAATGACTTCCATTTCATTTTTCATTCATTTTATTTCAAAAATAAATTCCTAATTTCGAAATTGAAAATTAGGGCAAAATTATGGTTTCACTTTTTAACCTAGTTTTGGAGACATTTTTGGGGGTTCTTTGGCTTGGGGAGCGTTTTCGAAAAAAAAAGAATGGGAGATTTGCATGGGAGTTGCAGGTGGAGCTCTTTGTCAAAGAAATCTCTTCCCGAAGAGCATTTGGAGGTAGGATTCTATCTACCCGTTTGTTTATTGTTTTGATCTCCATGAAATGTTGAGAAAAGAAAAGAAAGAAATGTTTTTTTAAAAAAACCATGAAGGCTCTTGAAGTTTAGTTTAGATTCAGTTTTGGGAGCTTGTTGTTCTTGGATTCAAGTTTTGACATGGCTACTTGGACATTTAGAAGGGAGAAAATCTTCCCCAATCCTTGCTTATACATTCTGGAAATATAAAAAAAAAAGAGATAATAGAAAAACAAGGAATGGTTGTTACTGTGTGTATTTTTTTTCAGTATTCATTCAAAAGAAAACGTTTTGGTGTCCAGCTGTGAATTTTCTTTTTCAAAAAAAAATATATTAAAAAGAAAACAGTAAAAAAGGGAATATTAAAAAAAAGGGACAAAAGAAAAAGAGAGAATTTTATTTATTTATTTACGGGCTAGGGTTTGGCGGGCGGAGGAGCCGAAGCTCGGCTCCCGCCGCCGCCGCCGCCCCCTCCCCCCATCTCTTCTTGCCCAGCTCCCGTGGCTCGCAGGGGGTTTTCCCTACGACCACGGTGGGCCGCAGGGGACCCCTGCGTCCACCGTGGGCCGCAGGGTAAAACCTGCGTCCCCACGGTGTCCGCAGGGAACCCTGCGTCCACCGTGACTCGCAGGGAAGCCCTGCGGGTACCGTAGGGCAACGCCTTCAGTTTGAAATTAATATTTTAAGTTTGTTTTTATGTATTATTTTATTTTAAAGTTTTAAAAATTGTTTTTTTATTTGTTTTGTTGAATGGAAGTATTAAATTAGTTTTTTTTGTAAGTTTTTTTTTTTTAAAAAAAAAAAACGTTTTTGTTAATTAAAAGTCAATTTTTAAGATGTGTTCTTTGTTATGTATTTCTTTTAGTATCAAAACAAAGAAGCATATAATATTTAATATTGTATTTAATGTAAGTTATTTTAACGTTTAGCAATATTGTATTTTTTTAAAAAGAAAAGAAAGTGTTGAGGATTTATTTCAGTGAATAATGTCAAAAAGAAAAAAGAGGGATATAAGCGTGTGATATATAATAATAAAAAAAAATAATAATATAAAATAAGGAAGAATTCAGATTAACAAATGAATTTAAAAGTTTGTATAAGGGATTTTAAAATCCAATCTCCTTGATATTATCTAATTTTGAATTCAGATCTTATCCTATTTAATTTCAAATTAGTAAATAACATAGTTGGATTTCTTAGAGAACCAACATATAGAAAATCCATACTCCAATACCCGTTTTAAAATTTCATAATGACTACATCATACTCGAGTTAATGCCAATTATTATCACGGACGAGATAGTTATGGTGGACCAATGCGAAATTTTTAATAAAAGTCAAATTATCAAATCCGTAAACTTGATCGACATTAATGGTTAGACAGATATGGTAAACAATCCTCTCTACCGGATAATTGCCTATATAGGTTTAAATTTCTATAATAGAATTTGGTTATGAAATGGCAAGACTTACTGTGACAGTGGTTGGTTATAAGTCGATCAAGCCACTAGTTAGGCTACCGTCAAGCAAGAGAATCTAGGTTTGTTTGTTCTTTTGTTATGATTCAATTTGACCCGCTTTTAAAAGGGATCACTATGTAATAATCTAACGAGGTAGATGTTGAAAAGTGTATGTGTTCGCCTAAAAGGAAAGAATGTAAAGACTTATAAATTATGTAATTCCTAACGATATAATACCATAGGGGTCTTGCAGTTGAGCAGACCCGGAGATGTAGCCCATCCGGGGTGAACTCCGAGATCATATCTGTGTTATGCGATGTTTATAGCGTGCTTTGTTTTATGTTTTAAATTATCATGAATGATTGTATTCTTGCATAAGTGTATGGTGAAAATTTAATGAATTCAAAAATTAAGTGCAAAACATTATTCATATAGATAAATGTAGTTATTTAAGTTCATAAAACGTTGTAAATTATGAATATGGCAAAATATTTGAATATTGTAATTAAAGTTGTGGAAAAAGTAATTTGATAATGTTAAACGTAGTAATAATGGAAAGAACCTCGCTAGATTACTTCATTGGATTAATTTGTTAATAAGTATGTTAATGGATTGAATGTAAAAGGGAAAACCTAGTTAAAACTTAAGTCACAATTCCCAGATTGAGATTAAAAGGTTGAACATCATATAAACATCTATCTTTTTACCTTAGTGAATGAATTCACGCCATGATAATTATGCTTCATTGCATTGGATGGTTTGTTAAGTTATTTCACGCTTTAACCTTAACTATAATCCTCACCAGAGTAAATTGATAATCGTGTGGACTCAATTAGGTAATTCATGTTGTATATTGGATGAATAAACTTAGTAATTTATGTTGTAAATACAATCAATAACCCTCACTGGATTATTTCTATAACTGGATGAACTCAACTAGAAAACCCATATGTTAATCCTTATAAAAGGAATCCCTCATGTTTGCTAAAATTGAACTAGAATGGGAAATAATTGAATAGTTATTTATACGTTAAATCTTAGTAAAAGTATCTCCATCCTATTAATTCCATCAAACAAAAAAAAAAGGAGATACGCAATAAGATAATTGTATTATAACCCTAATAGAAGAACGTCACTATGATCTTACTACTCTAATTTTGAAATGAAGAATGTCACCTAGTTGACGATACTTTAATTTAAAGGTTGCTCTTGTTTGTCCTAATGCATATCCATGTTAATGAAGTTAGTCCGTTTATTTGTAATATTAAAACTTCAAATGAATTCTATGGCTTCTCACATTTTATCCTCCATAAAGCAACTGTAAATCTTTAGTCTGGTTATGCTCAAATCTTAATGAGGGAACCACACTCTATTAGTGGTAGTTAATCCTTAAGGAACAAGTTTTTCTTATTAACCATACCTTTTTAATATTTAAGAAAGGTATCAAATGTGAGTGAATCCTTTAAAATCAAATGATGGAACCCTCGCTTTACTAATCATAGTTTAACCTTGAATGAATGAATCTCATTAGGCATATTTTTAAACATTAAAGGATGAAATCAATTGTGAATGGATACCACAACCCAAGGAATGAAATTCATGAACCCCTTTGGGGGGGCCTCCTAATGTAATTATGAAATTAAGTGCATTGGATAAATAACTCCTCGATGGCCTCCTAACCTCTAAAGTAAATGAACGCCTCCTAAAAATTTAAGATGTCATATCCTTGAACTCATATGTAATTAAGAATCTAGGCATTATCCCGTAATTAAAATATCTGGATTAATGGATCTGATGACGCAAGTTGAGTTAGGTGTGAGGTTATGTAATCGCGTTAGGAAACTCCTTAGGATTGTTTGAGCCTTCCACTGTGATATCTAAGTTGACATATAACTCCAATGTATTTTAATGTCGTGCCTAATTATGAATTGAGTTAACTTCAACTATCTTAATGTTGTAACTTTGTATTAACGCTCTTAATTATGATTTAAAAATAAAAATAAAAAATTTTGCACTCTAATTGAGTGTTTTTAACTTAAACCCTTAGAGGTTTCCTGGCGGGGCATTACACTTGGTATCAGAGCCAAGTTGCAACACTGGGATCTCTGGTTTCACTTGTGCTCTTAGTTGTTGTGTGTGTGTCAACCTTATGTTGTATGCTTGCCCACCTTGTTGCGAGGGTGTGATTTGACAAACCCTACTTGTGTGTAACGTGTGCGTTCACACCTTGTTTTCACCTTAATGATTTGAGTGTTTTAGAAGAAATTATGGGTGTTTTGTCTGCTTGTTGAGGTCTTGGTCTATGACTTCTCTTACCTTGAAAGGGATTCGTATGTACCTTTGTTCTTGCCTTGTTTTACTCTTTGACTAATCCATCTAAGTTGGTTGTTAATATCTTGAACCTAAAAGTACGAAATGTGTTTGTTTGTGGTTTTGGCTCTATTTTAATGATTGCCCACTTTAAGGACTAGTATGGCCAATGTTAATGCTTATCATGTAGTACATTGAGTGATTATGACTCATCTTCTTTTCTCTTTCTCTAAGTAAATTAAAATGAATTGATGTGTGTAGTTACCTCTTAGTTAAGTTTTCTAATTGCAAGAGAAAGGATGGTATTTCTTGAGCCTTGTGTGAGTTTCATAACGTTTTTGTGCTTTAGATTGTGAAAAGGATTGATTTAGGAGTTAATTTTTGGTTAATGATAGAAAATTGTATGGTTGCATTAAAGGGTGCTCCATGTGCTTGGTAGGAGTAATATAATCAAATTTCATCTTAAGTAAGGTGCTTCAAATGCGTATAGTTGATTTTGTGCAAATTGTTTGATGTGAAAGGAAAACCAAAAGAGGACATACTGTAGTCGCTTCAAGAGTAAATTGATGTGCTTCTCAAAGGATTGTTTTATGTGCTTATTCAATTAGTGTGATTAGGACCTATTAAATGACGCACCATTTAACTTGTTTTGGAATTAGATAATTGCCTTATTATGTTCGAAAGGAGTAAATAAAAGACTTGTGGAATTGTATGCACTAAATGTGTAAAATCTAGTAGATAGCTCTTTATTTACCTCCTTATCATGTTATGAAGTTTCAATGTTAAATTTGAGGTATTATTGTATTGTAACGTATTACAAATAGTGATTGTGCTTTAGAAGACTTGTATTACAAAAAGAAAATTTGGCCATTTTGAATTCTTGTTCAGAAAACTAGAACATTATAGTGCAGCAATAATGATTAGAAATGTCATGTTAGGATGTTTTGGAACCTTCCTAAAAGACAGAAAAATGAAAAAACCGTGCAACTCAAATGATAAACTTATATCCGAGCATATGGTGTGATTTTGAAATCCTTGTGTATTCGTAGGAAATGGTTGATTTTCCAACTCTTTCCTCCTCTTGTCTAAAATATAGGAATCATTGTTTTTGAAACATTATTTAGAATGCAGTGATTTAAAGAAATTCTTATAATGCATATGAAATTTTATGTTGCTTTGGGCTTCTAATTGAAAGGGGAACATTTTTGCATCTTGAAAAAGGGAAATTGCATAGTTAGTAATGTGAGTGAAAATGCTTAGGGAAGATTGAGAAAGATATCAGAATGATGTTATTTCTTTGTGTAAATTTGAATTGTTGAAAATTTCAGTACGTGGATCTAGAGTAAACTTTGTTGGTGATTCATGTGTAAAGCATAATTAAAACTTCCCTTAAGTATATGTTAGCATAATGTAAAGTACTCCCCGTAAATGTGACTAAACCAGTAATGGTGCTATTCTGTGTGTGTTGTGAGAAAACCCGTACATGCTTTGTGTGCCCATGGGATGGTGAAGTAATCAACCATGGGGAATATGTTTGTTTATGAGTATGGGAAACCATACCTATCTATGTGATGTTGCTTATTTGTTTCCTTACTGAGTGCCAACCCACGGGTTGTTGATAAGTCAGTATGTGAAGGGGTAGAAGTAGAAGTCACCATTCCTCGAATAGTATGAACAGCGTACGAGTAATGTCGACGCGAAGCGACTTTAGCTTCCCTAATTTGAGGAAAAGTATGGTTTTGTAACGAAACTATAACATAGGTGTACTCAATACTTCCCCTTGTGATGAACCAATTTATGAGGTTCATGTGTGCCAGCCTTATTCCTATCCTTTATCTTGAGCATATAGATGACAGATTTTGAGCATATTGTTGGATTCCATTGGAGCATTTGTTGCCTTGTCTTCATGAGAGGCATGTTATTTTCTTACATAAGTTGCCAACTGGCTAGTGTTGGTAGACTTATGGGTAGACCTTAGCCATGTATACCTCTGGCTTACGGCGAGTATCCTAAGAGGAACATCGCTATGCGGAGTGTGACCAGCGCGTGCCTTATCCGTGGGGTACACTGCCATGCGGGATATGTCCATTGCGTGCTTTGTCCGCTTGGAGTATTGCCATGCCGTGCTGAGACACGATGCGGGATGTAGTAGACATTTCCATGCGGTCTACCACTATGTATTGGGTAGAGCCATGCCACGTGACGACGTGATGCGGGGTGATGCCGAGGTGCACACTGCCATGCCATGTGGATGTGTGACTTGGTCACACCACATGATGAGCTACTAGGATAGCTAGACGATTGTTCCTTCCTTCCTCGTTGGTGGCTAGCTACTAGTCACATGGTGATGTAATGTGCACTTATGAATTTCTTTTATTTATTTATTTATTTATTATCTTGTGGGCCAGCAATTTATTTTACTTTGACCTTGACAGTTTAGCCACGAACTTGTGATCTTGATTTTACTCGATTTGATGTTGCAAATCCGGAAATTATTTTCTTGTTTTATTGTTGGAATTGACAATTATTATCTTTAATATTTTGTACTTTAGTGGCTAAACCGGTTTATCCTTGTTGTTTTCGTATGCTGGTCTTGTGTTGTAATGTGAATTCCTCTCCAAGAACGTAGGAGACGGGCTTGGATGAGTGTATACGAGGAAGTAGACGCAAGGAACCTTGAGGATGGAGGTATGTGAAGCTGTGAAAACAGCTAGGATCCACTACCTACCTATGAGTGGTGACTATCTCTTGGAGGCTAAACACCTTACACAACAAGGGATATTCACGAGGGACTTGTATGGAAGGTAAGCACCGCTATGGTGTACCCTAGCACCATCAAGCCCTCGAGTGAGATGTTGGATATTTGTTGATCATGTGTTTATTCTGAGAGCAGGCATTGAGATGTGGATCATATATGTTACCCTTGACCGAGCATTAGACATGCTCACATGTGGCCTAATGTGTTGTGCAAACCAGTTTTGTGGATGGATATTATGTGTAATCATGGATTAAATGGTATTAACTTGTTACTATGTTATGGGGCATAGTCATTGGAAAGGATCTTGTATGTCTGAGAAAGGTAAACAATTGAGTTCTTACGTTGTTCTTATTTGTTGAGAAGTTAACTTGGTCGTAGAAAATGTTTTATTGAGGCTAGTTTTATGTGATAAAATTTTGTGAAAGAGATGAATTGGTGAAAGAAATTAACCTTGAGAGCACATTTCCTTGTCATGTTTGATAAATGAGTATGATAACTGTGCTTATATATTTTAATTGCTTTAAATTTGGTGAAATAAAAAGGGAAAAGTCTCGTATCCTTGCTATGATTGAGTGTAGATTATAGAAGGCTCGAAGGTGTGAATGATGTTAGATGCATTTTTATTGGTAAATAATGTTTTAAATTGTTGACAAAATAGTTGCTTGTGCAAATTGATAATTGTTAATTGAGTTTAAGGACTAATAAGTGTTGCAGGACTTCCGTTTAACTTTGCGACTTCCAGGAGTAAGTCGGAACCTAGGGGGGGAGAATGTAATGCCCATACCCTAGTCGGACTTTTAAAACCCGTTTAACCTTGATTGACTTCCTATGTGGCATTCTTGAATGGTAGATTAACCGATATGCAATGTGTAGTTTAGATAATATAAATAAATTGTGCATACTTATTATTGTGCTTTTGCATCGATTCTCGTGTAAATGTAATTGTTCCTAACCCTTGAGATAAATCTTGAGCTAACGCCTTCATTGAATATGTATATGTATATGCGTGCTTGTATGAATTCATGGGTGCAGGAGATTGCAGGTACAACACCGCTTAGGGCAAGGTTCATCTCCTTTGGAATGTGCAAGGTTGAGTATGCTTCTTCATCTTTTGAATTCGGATTTAGTGGTCATATAACTCTCATCTTGCCTTAGCCATGGTTAGGTGAGCATCGTGCATGGATTCATGGGGCTTGCTTTTCATTGGGATGCATGTCGAGAGACTTGGAGGACTTCCTCGATTTGCGTGTCTTGCGCGAGGTAAGTGAGGTTTGTTATCCTAAGTATTAAATTCAAATTTATGAGTAGACGTGCACATTAGTGATATGGAAATTTAAATAGGTAGTTTCTTTATATGATTAATCATTAATTTAAAGAGATTGTTTTAAATTGTTATTGTAGCAAGCTTAAGGTATTTAACTGGGGTTAGTGTGCTCATTTATGCATTTGTAACATTTATGCATTTATAGTTGAGAAATTAGAAGAAACAAGACTCTTGCATTAGATTAGTCATTTGTTTAAAAATGTCGCTTTATTATGTTATAGCGAGTTAATTTAATAGCTAATTTTAAAATAACGAATTTATTGAGTTATGCATTTTAGAAAGGAAAAATTTTAAAGTCATTGGAGAGATAGAATTAAATTACTCATTTTCGCATTTTGGAAGAAAAAGGGGTAAATTATTATTATTTAAATGAAATTATTTGCTCTTTACTTGTAAAGTCGATATAATATAAAAGTTTGATTTTTAGAAAATTAAGTTAATCAAAACGCCTTATCCGGTCAATAGTTCCAAAATATAATTGTAGAACTAGATCGATATTGAGAAATTAAAATTTTAAAAAGAAATAGAAGCATTATAATTTTAATAAGGAAAACAAATGAGATGTATTAAATAAGGTAAATGAATGACTTCCATTTCATTTTTCATTCATTTTATTTCAAAAATAAATGCCTAATTTCGAAATTGAAAATTAGGGCAAAATTAGGGTTTCACTTTTTAACCTAGTTTTGGAGACATTTTTGGGGGTTCTTTGGCTTGGGGAGCTTTTTGGAAAAAAAAGAATGGGAGATTTGCATGGGAGTTGCAGGTGGAGCTCTTTGTCAAAGAAATCTCTTCCCGGAATGCATTTGGAGGTAGGATTCTATCTACCCGTTTGTTTATTGTTTTGATCTCCATGAAATGTTGAGAAAAGAAAAGAAAGAAATGTTTTTTTAAAAAAACCATGAAGGCTCTTGAAGTTTAGTTTAGATTCAGTTTTGGGAGCTTGTTGTTCTTGGATTCAAGTTTTGACATGGCTACTTGGACATTTAGAAGGGAGAAAATCTTCCCCAATCCTTGCTTATACATTCTGGAAATATAAAAAAAAAACAGATAATAGAAAAACAAGGAATGGTTGTGACTATGTGTATTTTTTTTCAGTATTCATTCAAAAGAAAACGTTTTGGTGTCCAGCTGTGAATTTTCTTTTTCAAAAAAAATATATTAAAAAGAAAACACAAAAAAAGGGAATATTAAAAAAAAGGGACAAAAGAAAAAGAGAGAATTTTATTTATTTATTTACGGGCTAGGGTTTGGCGGGCGGAGGAGCCGAAGCTCGGCTCCCGCCGCCGCCGCCGCCGCCGCCCCCTCCCCCCATCTCTTCTTGCCCAGCTCCCGTGGCTCGCAGGGGGTTTTCCCTACGACCACGGTGGGCTGCAGGGGACCCCTGCATCCACCGTGGGCCGCAGGGTAAAACCTGCGTCCCCACGGTGTCCGCAGGGAACCCTGCGTCCACCGTGACTCGCAAGGAAGCCCTGCGGGTACCGTAGGGAAACGCCTTCAGTTTGAAATTAATATTTTAAGTTTGTTTTTATGTATTATTTTATTTTAAAGTTTTAAATTTTTTTTTTTTATTTGTTTTGTTGAATGGAAGTATTAAATTAGTTTTTTTTGTAAGTTTTTTTTTTAAAAAAAAAAAAAAATGTTTTTGTTAATTAAAAGTCAGTTTTTAAGATGTGTTCTTTGTTATGTATTTCTTTTAGTATCAAAACAAAGAAGCATATAATATTTAATATTGTATTTAATGTAAGTTATTTTAACGTTTAGCAATATTGTATTTTTTTTAAAAGAAAAGAAAGTGTTGAGGATTTATTTCAGTGAATAATGTCAAAAAAAAAAAAGAGGGATATAGGCGTGTGATATATAATAATAAAAAAAAAAAAAATATAAAATAAGGAAGAATTCAGATTAACAAATGAATTTAAAAGTTTGTATAAGGGATTTTAAAATCCAATCTCCTTGATATTATCTAATTTTGAATTCAGATCTTATCCTATTTAATTTCAAATTAGTAAATAACATAGTTGGATTTCTTAGAGAACCAACATATAGAAAATCCATACTCCAATACCCGTTTTAAAATTTCATAATGACTACATCATACTCGAGTTAATGCCAATTATTATCACGGACGAGATAGTTATGGTGGACCAATGCGAAATTTTTAATAAAAGTCAAATTATCAAATCCGTAAACTTGATCGACATTAATGGTTAGACAGATATGGTAAACAATCCTCTCTACCAGATAATTGCCTATATAGGTTTAAATTTCTATAATAGAATTTGGTTATGAAATGGCAAGACTTACTGTGACAGTGGTTGGTTATAAGTCAGTCAAGCCACTAGTTAGGCTACCGTCAAGCAAGAGAATCTAGGTTTGTTTGTTCTTTTGTTATGATTCAATTTGACCCGCTTTTAAAAGGGATCACTATGTAATAATCTAACGAGGTAGATGTTGAAAAGTGTATGTGTTCGCCTAAAAGGCAAGAATGTAAAGACTTATAAATTATGTAATTCCTAACGATATAATACCATAGGGGTCTTGCAGTTGAGCAGACCCGGAGATGTAGCCCATCCGGGGTGAACTCCGAGATCATATCTGTGTTATGCGATGTTTATAGTGTGCTTTGTTTTATGTTTTAAATTATCATGAATGATTGTATTCTTGCATAAGTGTATGGTGAAAATTTAATGAATTCAAAAATTAAGTGCAAAACATTATTCATATAGATAAATGTAGTTATTTAAGTTCATAAAACGTTGTAAATTATGAATATGGCAAAATATTTGAATATTGTAATTAAAGTTGTGGAAAAAGTAATTTGATAATGTTAAACGTAGTAATAATGGAAAGAACCTCGCTAGATTACTTCATTGGATTAATTTGTTAATAAGTATGTTAATGGATTGAATGTAAAAGGGAAAACCTAGTTAAAACTTAAGTCACAATTCCCAGATTGAGATTAAAAGGTTGAACATCATATAAACATCTATCTTTTTACCTTAGTGAATGAATTCACGCCATGATAATTATGCTTCATTGCATTGGATGGTTTGTTAAGTTATTTCACGCTTTAACCTTAACTATAATCCTCACCAGAGTAAATTGATAATCGTGTGGACTCAATTAGGTAATTCATGTTGTATATTGGATGAATAAACTTAGTAATTTATGTTGTAATTACAATCAATAACCCTCACTGGATTATTTCTATAACTGGATGAACTCAACTAGAAAACCCATATGTTAATCCTTATAAAAGGAATCCCTCATGTTTGCTAAAATTGAACTAGAATGGGAAATAATTGAATAGTTATTTATACGTTAAATCTTAGTAAAAGTATCTCCATCCTATTAATTCCATCAAACAAAAAAAAAGGAGATACGCAATAAGATAATTGTATTATAACCCTAATAGAAGAACGTCACTATGATCTTACTACTCTAATTTTGCAATGAAGAATGTCACCTAGTTGACGATACTTTAATTTAAAGGTTGCTCTTGTTTGTCCTAATGCATATCCATCTTAATGAAGTTAGTCTATTTATTTGTAATATTAAAACTTCAAATGAATTCTATGGCTTCTCACATTTTATCCTCCATAAAGCAACTGTAAATCTTTAGTCTGGTTATGCTCAAATCTTAATGAGGGAACCACACTCTATTAGTGGTAGTTAATCCTTAAGGAACAAGTTCTTCTTATTAACCATACCTTTTTAATATTTAAGAAAGGTATCAAATGTGAGTGAATCCTTTAAAATCAAATGATGGAACCCTCGCTTTACTAATCATAGTTTAACCTTGAATGAATGAATCTCATTAGGCATATTTTTAAACATTAAAGGATGAAATCAATTGTGAATGGATACCACAACCCAAGGAATGAAATTCATGAACCCCTTTGGGGGGGCCTCCTAATGTAATTATGAAATTAAGTGCATTGGATAAATAACTCCTCGATGGCCTCCTAACCTCTAAAGTAAATGAACGCCTCCTAAAAATTTAAGATGTCATATCCTTGAACTCATATGTAATTAAGAATCTAGGCATTATCCCGTAATTAAAATATCCGGATTAATGGATCTGATGACGCAAGTTGAGTTAGGTGTGAGGTTATGTAATCACGTTAGGAAACTCCTTAGGATTGTTTGAGCCTTCCGCTGTGATATCTAAGTTGACAGATAACTCCAATGTATTTTAATGTCGTGCCTAATTATGAATTGAGTTAACTTCAACTATCTTAATGTTGTAACTTTGTATTAACGCTCTTAATTATGATTTAAAAATAAAAATAAAAAATTTTGCACTCTAATTGAGTGTTTTTAACTTAAACCCTTAGGGGTTTCCTGGCGGGGCATTACAAGAAGGAAGTAGAGATTATCTACTCAGGGGGAGCATATATTTTTTGACATACATTTTTGGTAATTTTTTTTGGACTTCAGTTTTTAGATGCACTCTTAATTTTTTCTCATGAGTGTTGCCATCAATGCCAAAGGGGGAGATTGTTGGAAAATGCACACTCCAATGAGAAATTGTAGGTGATTGAAGGTATTGTCATTGATGGCAACCTTGCAATCATGTGATACCATTAGGCAGACACAGGCACCGACACCGGCAGACTCTACACTACCACACAGAAAACCGGCAGCGAAAAGGAAGAATACCGGCACCCTGGCCAACAAGAATTGTATGTATTTATGCTTTGTAATTAATTGTAAAATATTTTGTAAGCTGACATGGTGGATTGTAATATGACTCATATATGTATGAGATCATTATAGATCATTTTAGAGATATGAGATAGGATGCGAAATATATAGACCTAATATGTGAATTATTGGTTAAGGGTTTATGTTGTAGCAGAGCTTAAACCGGTATTGAATCTAGCATAGCAGATGGTGATCTAAAGTAGTACAAGGCATTGGATTAGTATAATCCAATTTTTTAAGTCAGTGAGACTTCTTTTGTAATTGAGCAGTGAGCTCTAGGCACTTGGCCTTCCTGCATGTGCAGGCCCCTATTGTTGGCATATGGACACTCCAATGAGACATTGCATGTGATTGAAGGTTTTGTCATTGATGGCAACTTTGCAATCCTATGGCACCGGCAAGACATCATACCGGCAAAGCATTACACAGGCAAGACAGTGCACCGACATCAACAGATCACTCTACACCGGCACCGACACCGACACAGAAGAAAACATGTATACCGGCATAGAGGCCGACAGGATTTTTGTTATGTAATATTTTGTTTATTATTGTAAGCCAACTTGGTAAATTGTAAAATGACTCTTGTATATAAAGGAGATCATTGTAGACATTTGAGGAAGTAATGTAAGAAGCAAAAAGAAAATTATTAGGTAGACCTAATGTGTGAATTATAGGTCAAGGGTATATGTAAAGAACAAAGAAAGAATGATGCAAAGCATCATGATGAACCAACCAAGAACCTCAAATCATTCATGAAGGTCAATCATCAACACAAATCCTCCAACATGTTAGAGGCATTGTCATATATTTCCCAACAAAATCATCAAACAAATAACCATTATCAAATCTTCTCCATATATCAATCCATAATGATTTTAGATCCATATATCATTCATTAAAGCTGAATCATTTAAACCCTTCATCTATTCATTTCTTGCAAATGAAAACCAAGAATTTGTCCAAACTATGAAATTTACTCTATTCTGGTCATGATATTATAGTCATGAACATTCATTAATAAATCTTAAAATATTAATCAACCAAAAAATCTCTCTATTCAGAGTCTATAAATGCTAGTTATAAAACTTTTCTCCAAATTATAGAAAGATCCAATGGTTAAATCCAAAGTTATGATGGTTTTTCTAAAACTAGTCGCAGTGAATCAGGGTTTTGGGTAGTTCCAAACGGTTTTCACCAAAACTCCCAAAACTTTCTCAAAAATGCACAAAATCAACTCAAACCAAAAGAAATGGAAATATTATTCATTATACTACACTATCATGATATAAATACACTTGTTTCCAGGCTGTACATGGCCGCACAAGGCCTAGAAACAAGAGGAAAAACTTTCAAGACCACAAAACAAGAGATTGAAACAATGAAAGTATGATACCAAAATGTTTCCAATGCTTTCCAATTCCTTCTCCAACTTTTACATCCTCTTATGAATGACCATTACATAGGTTTTATATCCTTTTCATCTTCACATGGAAGTTACAACTACCTAACTTCCTCTTATAACCATACAACTTCCCATTTTGGTCTTTTTACAACTTTTGAAAAGTTGAATTTTAACAACTTTTACAACTTTTGACTCAAATGACTTTAAACCTTCAAAAGAACCTTAAAAACATATTAGGATGGAATAATGATGTATTTTTGTCACCATTTTACCCCTCCAAGGTTATTTTATACAAATATTACCAAATGACTAATTCAAGACCTTATTGGGACAATTTGGACAACTCATTACAATGGGCTCTTTTAGCCTTACATATTGATTCATATTGACTCAAAATGACATTACAAATGAAAATGTAATTGAATATACTTATGAATTGATTTTTTTATCCTCTTATATACTCCTTTTGTGCCTTTGTGTTAGGTGCTCCTGCACCAAAGAACCGGTACCGAATCTGGCATAGAAGATGCTATTGTAAAGCAGTACAAGTCATTGGATTAATATAATCCTTATTTTAAGTCAGTGTGACTTCCCATTGAGCAGTGAGCTCTAGGCAGTTGGCCTTCTTGCATGTGCAGGCCCCTATTGTAAGTAATATTCTCTTATTGGCTAGTGAGTGAATATTGTGGGTCACAAATCCCATCGAGGTTTTTCTCACACCAGGTTTCCTCGTTAAACATCTTGTGTTATGGTGTACTTTTCATGTGGATGTTCTTGATTCTATTTATTGCATTATTTCTTGCATACCGGTAAACTGTTATATTATGTTTTGTATGTTTCAACTTAAGAAATTCTTATTACCGGTCAGATATTGATTCACCCCCCCTCTAAGTATCTGTGGGAACCCTAACAATTGGTATCAAAACCTGGTCCTCTATTTTCAGAAGCCTAACAGCTTGAGGAAGATCTTGACACTGGTAAAGATGGAAAATCTGATGAAGCAACTTGAAGGAGCTCTTACAGACTATGATGCAGAGAAATTGAAAAATATCAAATTAGAAGATGATTTAAGAGCAGCTCAGGATATCATTTAGGCACTTCAAGAAAATTTTACTATTGCAAGAAATAAGAGAAGAGAACTTTGTGAAAAACTACAAAATGAGAATGATGAAAAGGAATCACTTAATGATATGATAAGCAAGTTGAAACAAGAGATCATGACAACAAAAAATGAAATGAAGGATATGACTATGAGATTTTGCAAAGAGATTGAGGACAGGAAGAAGAATGAAGAAGAATTGACCAGAAGACTAAGTGATGCAGCAAATGAGAATACAAGACTTAGCTATGAAAATGACATGTTGAAGACAGATCTGATGCATACTCAGAATGACTCAAATGAACTAATGAGACAAAAGGAAATCTTGGAAAGAGAACTGGAAACTGCAAATCAACACAAAGAAAAATTCAAGAAAAGCTCAGAGGAACTTGGTACCTTTTTGAAGAATCAAAAACCTAAAGGTGACACTTCTGGAATTGGCTTTGAAGTTGGTGAAAGCTCCGGTACTGCAAATACTCAGGATCACAGCAAACCAGTAAGACAACCTAATGCTTATAAATTCAATGGAAAATGCTTTAACTATAATAAGTATGGTCATAGAGAAAATGAATGTAGATCTAGGAATTATCAGAATATCAATACACCCATTGTTTAATGTTCAAAATGGAACAAAGTTGGTCATAACTCTGAAAACTGCAGAATGAATGTGAGATGTTATGTTTATGGAAGATTTGGACATTTATCAAATCAATGCAGAACACAAACTGGCATAGGCTATGGGAAAGCTTTTCAAAAGAATAATGTAACTTGTTATGCACGTAACAAGATTGTGCATATTGCTAAATTTTGTAGAAGTAAATGTACACCGGTAGACAACAAAAGTGCTAGCTTGAAAGGTAAGGAAAAAGTTGAAGAGGTTAAGCAAGAATTCTCAAAGCAATGGATTAGAAAAGAAGATCTAAATATTGGGAATACTTCTCAACTGATAGAACCAAACAATGCTCCACCGGTAGGACAAAGTGATGCTTCACTGATAGGACAGAGCATTGCTCCACCGGCAGGAAGTTCTTCATCTAATTGAAGAAAATTTCCTTGAGGGTTTGGCAATCAAATGACACATATGCTAATTATTCCCTTGGTTAGAGATAAGAAGTTGAAAATTACTTATTACTGATAGACAATGTTAAGTGAATACTTAACCGACATGCAATTAATGTGGTAGATGGTGAAAAGACATTATAAAATAAGGTTTTGTCTCCATTTCATTTCACCATGATTTCAAATTTTCAGAGAGCGCGAAGATTCTGAGCTAAAGCATTTCGAGCAAGAAGCAAGCACACTCCAAGCAATCATCCATCCAAGGCAGAAAAAGGTATTTAATCATGGCATCCACCTCTGCAATTGAATACATAGCAAACCCTACTATTGTTGAAGTAATCAAAAGACCTAGGCCCATATTTCAGTTAGTCCCTGAGATAGCAAAGAAGGATGATACCTTAGGTGCATTTTCTCAAATCCCTAAAGGAGTTGTATATGCTGAAGACCCTAGAATGTACATCCACTGCAATATTGAAGAGTTAGGAGATGAGGAAATCAAAACCATGTATAAAACCATAATATGTGATGATACCGACAATGTTAAAGCTGAACACAAGGTTATTGAAACCCTAGGATTCACAAAAATCCTTAGCATTCCTGAATTCCCTAAGGATGTGATTAGGATAGTGTTAAACAGAGTTCATGGAGAATTTTTCTGGCTAGATGCAATCCATAAGATCACCAAGGAAGCTGTGAAAGCTGTCACAGGGTTATCGATCACTAGTAAGAGACCAGACAAAACCAAGAAGGTTCCAAATGACCTAGTTACAAAACTAACAGGTGCAACATTCGATAAGAGATCTCTAAGGGTTAATGATGTAAAAGATATCAATGTGAGATTCATAAGTATGATATTAGGTTACAAAGCCACTCATGCTAACAGACTTAACTCAGTTTCAAGTTTATGCATTAAGAGTGCTTATGATATGGTAACAGACAATGCAAAAATTGACATCTGTGAATGGTTAAAGGATGAATTAATAGACAACCTTGGAAAGATAAAGGACAAGAAAGGAACTTTCAGATTTGGAAATTTGTTAGTATGTCTAATACTACATATAACGAAACAGGTTCCCGGTATAGGTTATAAAGAACTTGGATATGACATACCGGTAGGAAATCAATTGACAAAACTATTCAATACCATGGGTGAAAACAAGGAGAACAATATTCATGACTTTTTCCAAGCATTGAAGACCAAAATGAAGCAAAGAATAAGGTTATCTCAGAAAATAGTAGACAAATACAAAGATGATATATGTTGTGTTATTAAGAAAGATGAAATATGGATGGAAGTGGTCATCCCAAGGACAATTTGGGTAACCGAGATGGGCTATGAGATAGATGATCACATAGTTGAAACTTATGCTAAAGCACTTCTGGAAGCTCCCAATGAACCCAAGGAAGAAGTATTTGGTAGTGTTGAGACTATAGAAAGCCAAATACAATCAAAGAAAAGAGTAAAAGAGGTTGAGGCATTTGTGAGGAAAGGATCCAGGCAAGCAAAGGCCATTAAGGAAGATGTACAAAAGAAAACCGGCATAACAGAAGATGAGTTGGCAGCTCCACAACCTGAAGCTCATCTATCACTGGTAGGTACTTCTTCGAAAGGTGACATGCCAACAACTTTTAAAAGAGTTGTTAGAAAAAGAGATCCCTCACCAGCAACCACTCCTTCACCTAGAAGGACAAGGAAAAAGCAACAAGCAGTGAGATCTCCGGTTAGAAAGGTCACACCCAAGAAGAAGCTAACACCAAAGAAAAAGAAAAGGACAAATAGTGACTTGGCACCTCTTGATATATTGTTAAATGAAATCACAAAGGAAGGAAAACTGAAAAACATAGAGAAAATTTATGACACTCTATCTGCTGATGAGAGAGGGCAAGTTGAGGAAAGTGTGATACTGCATATGGACATGTATAAGAAATTTTTGATGGAAGTAGCAAATGAAATTCCTGATGATTTGTACAAAAGACTTGAGGCCAGAAGACAAGCAGTGATAGAATTAGATAAGAAAATAAAAATAGAGAAACTACTTGCTGTATATCCAATAAAATCTCCCAAGGAAATTGATGATTTGATTGCTCAGGCAAACTGGTCAGTATTCTCTACTGCACACCAGCACATTTCACTGATGGTAGGAAGAGTTACTAAAGTAACAGAGGAAACAGAAGATGGTTGGGACATATTCCTGGTTGACAAAGAAAAACAAGAAGAATACAGGAACCCTAAGCCTATAAAGGTATATTAGAAGGACAGAGACAAGGGGAAAGGCAAAATTGGTGCACCACCAAACATAAAAGTTAAAGACAACCTACCCCCACTTGTGAAAATTACAACTACTAAAAATCAATCGGCAGCATAAAGTATGGATGCAGAGGATAGAAATCCTAATTCTGAAGTCTTGTATACTGTAAATGTTGATACCCAAAAGATCAACATAATAGTTGATAAAGATACTGACAAGTCAGATATGGCTAAAGAGCCTCTGGCAGTAGGGGAAACAGAGAAACTGGCACAAGATACAGAGAAAAAGGTAGAATCTGAAGCACAGACAAAGACAACACAACATACAGAGAAACCAATAGAGCTAAAGGCTCTGAAACAGGTTCATAAGGAAACAGTGCCACCGATAAGTAGTGAAGCAGGAAAACTAGTGCTAAAAGAAATGTAGACACAAACTGACCTGCTAGAGGTTAATACAAGCATGGTTACTTCCACCGACACTCAGATGGTTGGATCATCATCAACATTCAAGTCAACAAATGTGACTGAGGTATTATTAGATTCTATAAAGAAAATAACTGACTGCAGTTCACAGGCTTATAAAGCAATAGATGATTCTATACCAATTTTGAAGGCAATAGCTCCAAACTGTAACATAGATAATAAAGACTCTTTAGGACAATTGGACACATTGTGTAAATATATTTCTGAAAACATTGAGAAAATAAAGGAAGAATCAGTAAAGGACAAGGTAGAAAAGGAGAAACAAAAATTCTTTGATGAGGAAATAAAGAAGTGTAACAGAAATTTTGACACACTTCTACCAGAACTATGTAGTTTGTTGAAAGAATACAAAAATTTGTATACAGATACATGTAAAACAAGCTTTTTGACTATAGATATTGACAAGAAAATAAGCAAGACACAGGATGAGATAAATAAGCTTGCAAACAATTTTGTAAACTCGCCTGATTCATTATCGATTTTTTAAGAGAAGATAGCAAATTTTGAGGAAGAATTGCCCAAACTGGAAAGAGAAAAAGAAAGAATAATAAACAAGGCAAAACATCTGAGGTCTAAACTAAGTCCAAGATTGGACTATTTAGCATCTTTGTAGAAGGAAATTTCAGAGGCACTAATATAGGGAAGCAAAACACTAGCAGAGCATTTGCAGCATCTCACCAGTACAGTGAAGAGGACTGAAACAACAATAAAAGATAGTAAACAGTTTATGGATAGTATAAGCTTAATATTAGAAGATCTTTTTCAGATAATAACAACCCAACTACAGGGTTGAGGATATGGATAGATGTAGCTACAAACTCTACTGACATCTTGACAACCTTTGTCATTGATGCCAAAGGGGGAGTAGTGGGATGAGAAAGTTAAAAATATAGGAATCATATGCTCAGGGGGAGCCCTCATATTTTTGGTAAACATTTTTGGTAATATTTTTGGACTACACCTTTTTGGATACTTTTGAAATTTCTTATGAGTGTTTCCATCAATGCCAAAGGGGGAGATTGTTGGCATATGGACACTCCAATGAGACATTGTATGTGATTGAAGGTTTTATCATTGATGGCAACTTTGCAATCCTATGGCACCGGCAAGACATCATACCGGCAAAGCATTACACAGGCAAGACAGTGCACCGACATCAACAGATCACTCTACACCGACACCGACACCAGCACAGAAGAAAACATGTATACTGGCATAGAGGCCGATAGGATTTTTGTTATGTAATATTTTGTTTATTATTGTAAGCCGACTTGGAAAATTGTAAAATGACTCTTGTATATAAAGGAGATCATTGTAGACATTTGAGGAAGTAATGTAAGAAGCAAAAATAAAATTATTAGGAAGACCTAATGTGTGAATTATAGGTCAAGGGTATATGTAAAGAACAGAACAAGAACTGGTACTGAATCCAGCATAGAAGATGCTATTGTAAAGTAGTACAAGTCATTGGATTAATATAATCCTTATTGTAAGTTAGTGTGACTTCCCATTGAGCAGTGAGCTCTAGGCGGTTGGCCTTCCTGCATGTGCAGGCCCCTATTGTAAGTAATATTCTCTTATTGGCTAGTGAGTGAATATTGTGGGTCACAAATCCTATCGAGGTTTTTCCCACATCGGGTTTCCTCGTTAAACATCTTGTGTTATGGTGTACTTTTCATGTGGATGTTCTTGATTCTGTTTATTGCTTTATTTCTTGCATACCGATACACTGTTATATTATGTTCTGTATGTTTCAACTTAAGAAATTCTTATTACCGGTCAGATATTGATTCACCCCCCTCCCAGTATCTGTGGGAACCCTAACACCTATTGTAAGAGTAATATTCCCTTATTGGCCAGTAAGTGAATATTATGGGTCACAAATCCCACCGAGGTTTTTCCCACACCAGGTTTCCTCGTTAAAATACTATGTTATGATGTGCTTCTCATGTTGTTGTTATTGTTCTTATTTACTGCATTATTTATGGTTTACCGGTACTTAGTTTTAATATACTTTTTTAAATCAAGTAATTTGATATACCGGTTAGATACTGATTGACCCCCCCCCCTCTCAGTATCTTTGGGAATCCTAACAAATGTTATATCAGGAGAGATGATACTTTTGGGAAATTTGATCCTAGAAGTGATGAAGGCATATTTCTTGGTTATTCTCATGAAATCAAAGCATATAGATGTTATAACAAGAGATTGCAGAGAATAGTGGAGAGTGCTAATATCAAGGTAGATGAGCTGAGCAAAAGATAAATCAAAATTTATGAGAAGAAAGCTACAGTGGAAATGATTATATCTAAACTGCTAGGAACTTTACTAGAACAAAGAGTTGAACCAGTTACTCCAGAAACATCAGAGAATTATACAGTAACTGAAGAACATGGAAGAGGAACAAAGAGCTAGAAGACTCATAGGTATGTGAGATTGAATCATTCTAAAGATCAAATCATTGGGGATAAGAGCAATGGAGTGATGACAAGAAGAAGAATGACATCTAATGAGGTATGTTTAATTTCACAAGTTGAACTCGTCTTAGTAATTGAGGCATGTAAAGATGAATTTTGGTTAAAAGCTATGGAAAAAGAATTAGATCAGATTGAGAAAAATAACACATGGAATTTGGTTCCCCGGCCTAAAAATAAAAATGTTATTGGCGCTAAATGAGTTTTTAGGAATAAAGTAAATGAGGATGGTCAAGTTATAAGGAATAAGGCTAGATTGGTTTGTAAAGGATATTCTCAGAAGGAAGGAATTGATTATGGAGAAACTTTTGCACTGGTAGCTAGGATTGATGCTGTAAGATTATTTCTTGCCTATGCTACTTTTAAAAACTACAAGGTTTATCATATGGATGTTAAATGTTCATTCTTGAATGGGGATCTTGATGAGGAAGTTTATATTGAGCAACTTGATGGTTTTTCACTATCAGATGATACTGATATAGTTTGTAGGTTAAGGAAAGCTTTATATGGATTGAAACAAGCACCTAGAGCTTGGTATGCAAGGTTGGATAAATATCTTTTGAAGCTTGGTTTTACTAAGGGCAGTGCTGACAGTAATTTATATTATAAAATCAATGATGATGATATACTAATTTTTAAAGTATTTGTTGATGACATTATTTTTGGAGGTGAAGATAAATTGTGCATAGAATTTTCTAAGAATATAGAAAAAGAATTTGAGATGTCTATGATTGGTGAGATGAAATTTTTCTTAGGTTTGCGGATAACTCAGATTGACAAAGGTATTTTTATCTATCAAACTAAATATGCTAAGGAATTATTGAAGAAATTTGGTATTGAAGATTCTAAACTGGTAAGTACACCTATGGTTACAAGTGAGAAATTGACAAGGAAAGATGTTTCTGTACCAATAAATCCTACAAGACATAAATCTATTATTGGAGGTCTACTTTATTTGACTCAGACTAGGCTTGACATTATTAATGCTATTTGTATTGTTTCAAGATTTCAGAGTAATCCTAGAGAAAATCATGAGATGGTGGTGAAAAGGATTTTTAGATAGTTGCAAGGTACATCAAAATATGGTTTGTGGTACCCTAAGGATGATAAGTTTACTTTATCTGCATATACAAATGTTGATTAGGCTAGAGATATTGATGACCAGAAAAGTACTTCCGGTGGACCTTTCTTTCTTGGATAGAAGTTGGTTTCATGGATCAACAAGAAAAAATCATGTACTTCTTTATCTACTGATGAAGCTGAGTATGTTGTTGCGGCTACTAATTGTACACAAGTTTTATGGATGAAGCAAATGTTGAAGGATATAAAGTTGGATTGTGATGCATCAGTAGTTATTCATTGTGATAACTCTGCTGCTATTGATATATCAAAGAATCCCGTATTTCACTCTAAGACAAAACACATATCTATCAAGTATAACTTTTTAAAGGAGAAGGTGGAAGCAAATGAAGTTAAACTAGTTTATGTGAACACTAAAGAACAGATTGTAGATATTTTCACTAAACATTTATCCAAGGAATCATTTGAGTACCTGAGAGACAGATTGGGGTTTTTGCCCCTTCGACATAGACCTTATTGATGCAGTTTGGCATTAGTCCGACATGCATTATCAGAGATACTATTCATTCTGGCACTAATGAGGGATGATACTACTCAAGGAGAGTAGTCAACTTTGAGATTTAGAGGCTTATATTATTGATTTGATATTTTTGTCAGATTTTTGGCATTGATGTTAAAGGGGGAGAGATAGTGATGTGAAAAAGAAATTTAGAACTTTACATAGATATTATTCAAAGGGGGAGACTTGTTTGGAATTCCTTGGTATTTAGATGTTTTTCACATCTAGTGTTGCCATCAATGCCAAAGGGGGAGATTGTTGGCCATTTGGTGGAATTGATTATGTGTTGCATTGATGTCAACACTAGCTGATTGGATGGTTTACCGACACCCTTTTGGTCCTGATTCATTGAGTGGTTTTTGGTTAACTTGGATCTGGCATGATTTGCTTGACTTCGGTATAATCTGGTGATGGAATTGGTTTGTTCATGATACCTATACTCATATTTGGTCAGTTGGTCTTGGTCTGGTGATTGGATGCTATCCTGCTTACTTAGAAGATTGGATTTTGGTTCCGGCAAGGGTTTCACTGGCAAAGATTTTGGTAGAGATCTTTGATGCATTGCATAGTTGGTGTTGGTGCAGCTTCTAATAGAGTTTCAGGATGTTGTTGGTGATCATGTTCGAAACTTGTTGTTTGGAGATCATTGTTGAAGCATGTGGACTTATACTTGATCCCGGTTGATCTAGGTTATGGATCGACATTGATGTAACGTGTGGATGGGACCTATTGTTGTATTTTCAGGATGTCTTATGTGTTGGATATTATTTGTTTCGGTCTAAGGCCAACGTGGTTTTTAATTATGTAATTGGTTTATTGCCTGGTAGCCGACCTGATTGTTTATGGTCGAGGTTTTTTATAAATAATATGTAAGATCTGATTGTAGATCATCATGGTTATTGTAAGAGGTCATGGTCAAGGAATGTAATGTGTAAATAATGTAATATCACTCTGGAAGAGGAGTTGGTCGATTATTGGATATCGAATTGGGTTTATGTAAGAGGATTTAGTCCTCTAGTATTGAGCTTAACTGGAATTGTACTCAGGCATAGGAGATGTTATCTTTTGCAGTTCAATACTTCTCTGGATTGTAGTCTGGATGTGTATGTAGTTAGTGAGGCTCCTTTTGTGATGAGCAATGTGCTCTAGGTTGTTGTCCTTCCTGCAAGTGTAGGCCCCTTCATTGTAAATTCACATACTTACTGCAAAAGTATTATTTGACAGTGGGTAGGCTTCCCATCGTGGTTTTTCCCTTTACCGGGTTTTCCATGTACAAATCTTGGTGTTGTGTGGATGGTATTTATTTTGTGTTTATTGTTTATACTTAATTAGATTAACTATTATTCTAGTATTATTGTTTTAGGTTCCAGTATTAAAGTTTAAATTATTAATGCTTCCAGTAATCTATGACAACTAATTCACCTCCCCCCCTCTCAATTGTCTTCCGATTATCTGAATTGTCTAATGATTTGTACTTTATTAAAATCACAATTGGACCACTGGGAGAGTTGCTTGCAGTAAGGGAGAGTTACCTGCATGGGAGGAGAACATACATTTGGTATCGAAGAGGATGCTGGTGATATCAAATTGGTATCAGTGTCAGCTTCAACACTTGGTATTAGAAAATTTGGGTCAAAGTGACTGTCTCCATATCAAAAGGGGAAAATATGTAGTCTGACCGGCAAGTAAGAGGTATACACTTACACATGTTTCTACAATTGGTATCAGACTTGTATATGCAATTGGTATTCGGTTTGTATATACATTTGGTAGCTGAGCAATTGGTGTCAGTTGGTGTCTGAGCCCTCCATCAAAAGTGTTGTTGATTGAGAGGATGTGGAGTGAAATGGTCAAAGGAGGAGAAGAAACCGGTAGAGAAAAGGGAGAGAGACACTTTATCAGTGCACTTTGCCATTGTTGTCAAAGGGGGAGAGATAATTTGTAGTACACTGGATACTACACGTCTTGACAACAATGCCAAAAGGGGATATTGTTGGCATTGTGTTGTCATTGATGTCAACCAGTATAGCATGGCAACTAGTATGAGAGATTGTTGGTACAGTTGTCATTGATGTGAACCAATAATAGTGTCATTGATATCAACTAGTATAGTAGGTTACCAGTGTATCTTGTCACTAGTAAGGAAGAGGATGTCAACTAGCTTTGTGGTCATTGGAGTCACTAGTACAAAAGTTAGTGTTGACTTGTGTTGAAGACATAAGGACTCGAGACTGGTATGGCATAACAACTGATAAGTGATATGCTGGCAGTGTATGGTTGCCAACCAGCAAGCATGTGACCAGTTAGATTGCAGGGTAAGCTAATGCAGAAGTGTAGAGCCAGTATGCAATTGGATGTCAATCAATGAGACTCCCACTGGATGAAGATGATATCATGGGTTGATGATATGACTGATAGTGAGTGTGCCTAACCAGATCATATGTGCTTGATTTTAGATATATATGCTCAATGTCAGCTAAGGAATATCAGTGCAATGCCCGAAGAAGAATGAGATGACAAGGATCGACTCCCACTGGTAAAGTGGAGCTTATCCCCAAACATACATGGAATGCATTATAACTCTCCGGGATAAGTTTGTAAAGAAAATAAAGGAAGGAGTTTGAAGGCTTACACCAGATGAACCGATGAATCATAAGGATGCCTCAGGTACATGAAATCAGAGATATGCACTAGATCAACAAGTGTTGGCAAGTTGAGCCACCAGGACATAGAAGGAAGAGTAAAGAAGTGATGGGTTTGTCATCTTGACAAACCGGTTGAGATGATGTCCGAGCTGATGAAGATGTAGGCAAGATTGAGAAGCTGCAAATAGAGAGTGCAACTAGAATGTAGATGTAGACATAAGGAGATAGTTTAAGATTGATTACATGGTGTCATCAAGGTGCCTACCGGTAAGTATGTGAACTGGTAAGAGAGAAAAGAGACTAAGAGGTGTGCTCCTACTTGATGAAGATGAGCATGTGGTGGATTGATATGTTTGGTGATCGGCAAAGGTGTTCCACCAACAGAGGTGCCAAATGTAGGCTTGAAGGTAGACCGATTAGGGTATAACCAGTAGGGTTATAGAATTGGTAGATGAACTCGGTTGTGTGTTGATCGATGACAGAGTCTAGATGAGGTGCATGCCAATGGAGATGCCATGTGGAGTCCAAGTGTCAAACCAATAGACCATGCATTGTCAGTGAGGTAGGTGGTGACTGGTCAAAATTAATGTCGATAGCAAATATCATAAGTTGAGAGTAGAAGGATGTGGTTTGAGATTGATCAGAGGATATAGATCTAATTCGTGTCATCATGATCGATGTAGTGTCTCTAGGTGCTGATCAGGGTAGGTGAAGAAAAACCACGTGATTTCTTCATGGTGATTGACTAGTGTAGACTGAATAAGTTGTCGTGTTTGATAAATATAGAAAATGTGAATTTTTGAAGCAGTGTGCTTGGCAGAGCTGAGTGATCCCATGTAGGTGGTCGATGAAGGAACCCTAGCACACAATAAGTTTGAATGTCATTTTGGTAGGAATGCATAGTATAAATATGCAGATTGAAGACCAGATTGTTTGTTGCTGCATGAGAGAGTGATGCTAGTGAAGTGAGTCCAATCAGAGTGTTAACTAGTCATAGATTCTATTGTTCACCAAAACTAGTTAACCCAAGTTCACCTGCAATCTTTCTATGAAATGGCCAACTGCAATCTTTCTATGAAATGGCCAATTTCAATCTATGAAATGCATCAGGACTTGGACAACATAACATAGGACCCTAATGATCCTCCTACACTTTAGGTTCTGCTAGACCTAGGGGGGACACCCTTTGATGCATTAAATACAACCAGTTACAGACATATGGCAGCATCAAATAATAAGCCGATAGATCATTCCACAAGCTCAACAAGTTAGAAAAACACTACAAGTTGGCTGGATCTATATAAGCAATAGATGAATAAGAGCTTGGAATGAATAAAACACAACCCCTAAACATGAAGGGAAATAGATTTTCTTTAAATTTGTATGAATCTGAAAATATCCTCAAATTCTTCAAAGACCAGTGCCTTGTTCATTGGGCATGGAGTCACACACAGAACTGCAAATGAAAATCTTAGCTGCAAACTTGTTTTCCTTATAGAATATTCCTGCATCAATACCTTATACCAATGCATTACTTGATTCATTCACAAAATTATTAGATCTTGGATACATATTCCATTATTTATGACTAATTATAGAATTTAAAACCTTCACTAAAGGATACCTACAAACAATCACAACAATCTCCTAAAGATGACAAATTCTAGCCTCCTTGAGGGTTCAATTTGTAATAATGAAATACATGCCTAGAGATAATCTTGTGTGAAATATACTCATGCCTAACATAAGTAAAACCTACAACTAGAAAACAATCTACAATACTGAAATGCAGCTCTATACCCTGAACAAACGAAAGAGTTTTACAAACTTGGGTCAAGAAATTCAAAAATTGGAAACCATGAAATCTAGAGCCTTTTCACAAAAATTCTGGAAACCTTACAAACTAGAAGAAATGAGAATATGAAAGAGGGGAGAAAAGACCAGAATGCATCAGAAGTCACCATGTGTCCCTTTTTCCCTAACTGAAAAATATTTCCTTTTCTTCCCATGGAAAGTTCTCTCAAAATATTTGATTTTTGTTGAAACTAATTGCATGAATGGATTTAGTGTCTCAAGATATTTTCGACGATATATAATACTTCTATATTTGGGAAAACAATAACCCCTAGGTGAATTAATCACTCATGTTGGGTCCATCATTTAAATTTTCATTTTCCACTATAGCCAGGACTATGTATTTAATTTTAATTTTTCACCTGATTTTCACCTAACTCCCTGCCATGTGGCAGCCTATGATTTTCTTGTGCTCCACTGGGATGACACCTCATCACCACCTCAGTAGTCTTGCCACTTATCTGCCACCTCACCTGCCTTGCAGACCGCCACCTATCTACCCCTGGACTGCAAGCTCATTGGTCGCTATTCCACGAAGGGTAACGGTCGAGCACCTTCGCTTTATGAATTAGCGACAACCATCTGATCATCTCAAATTGCTCGCTCTTTAATCTTAGGAACCGCTTACCTGTCGGGCCCACCATCTACTTGCTATTTTGCAAAGGTTAACTGTCGAGTATTTTTGCATTGCGGACTAGTGACAATCATTGATCCACCTTCAACCTGCATGGTCATTAATTCTCCTTCTTCTATAAAATTTTGGTTGCATCAGGATGTGTGCACATGTGCAGGGTCCGCTGGGTCACCGAGCTAGCTCCCTATCAAAAGCACTTAAGCTTTGACATTATAGATGTGTTTTCTCTTGTAGTTAAATACATAAAATTTCCCATGCACAGCCAATGTGGGATATATGGCTTGGGCCTGGTATTCGCATTCTGAAACTTTTATGTGACATTCCACGCCATCTGCATTTGCTAAAAGGGTTTCAAATGTCTTTTGTTAACCATGCAAGGGGAGGAGCTGGAATTTTAACCTGCCAATTTGTATTTGGTTCAAAAATTGCTATGCCCTTCCAAAGCCATGCAGGGGACTGTTGGGCTAATTTTATACCTGCCAGTGCATTTGCTTGGGTTTCAATGCTTTCTCAACACCTTCTCCAGCTCACCCACCATGCAGGGAGGACTGGAAAAGTATGCGTTGAAATAATTCTTTACATCTGCTACTGGCATTTATTTGAAAATTTTATCAACCTTTTCATATAGTGCCATAGGGGATTGCTGGGCTCTAAGCTTGCAGATTGCATTTGTTAAAGTTTTAATGCCTAGCAGGGAGGGGATTGGTTTTAATGCCACTTGCATTTGTTTGACATTTCTTTAATGCCCTTTTCTAGCCATCATGCCACACTTTAAGGATTTGGCTTAATGCCTACCAATATGCATTTGCTGAAAACTTTCTAATGCCTTAGTCAAAACACCACACAGGGAGGACTGTGGGCATTAAGCTCACCAAATGCATTTGCTTTGGTTTTGAATGACCATGCTTTACACCTACCAATACACTTTTGGTGAAAACTTTCTTTAGCCCAGCCTGCCATGCAGGAGGGAGGAGGTCGTAAAGGTTATGGCATTTGGTTGAAAGATTTTATTTTAAAATGCCTTGGTCCCTCCTTACCCAACGTAGGGGCATAGGAAGTTTCAGAATTGCCCTCCTTAGCCACTACACAGGAAGGATGTTAACAAGCATCTATCAATGGAATTCTCTCAAAACTTCAATGGGCCTTATGCATCCACATCAATTTTCTCTGTTAAGTTGTTTGCTATGGTATATTGAGGATCAAGGTAGCCAAATGTGTCCTTCACATTCGATGAGACATGAGTTGCTTCACTAGACGTCCCCTCCCTTGAAAACCCAAAGTTTGCTACTTTCGCTTCCATTTTTCACTTAATAATATATTGGCCAATTTGATATCTCTATGAATTATTCAAGGTTTACAACCAGCATGGAAGTACTCCAATCCTTATCTTATCTTGTCTTGTACCAGGAAATTCAAATCTTCAACTTATAATGGCTCACACATTAGTACTTTATATATGTGTCCATCAATCCATATATGACAAATAAAATGAAGTCACCCCTCACTATCCCACTAACGAATTGCAATTGAGCTAGTATTGATATGCATTGTTATGAATTAAGACCATTTTTGCCATAAAATTAATGCACGTGCATGAGCCAAGTCAGGCCCCAAAGTGGGCTCGACAAAAAAAAAAAAAAAAAAATTCATTCCACTGACCCTTGAAAACTTTTAGGCATCTTGAACATGCCTCTGGAGTTGATTTGCACCATTAGCTGATCACTAAAATTCAACTTGCAACTTGTTGGCACTTGTGCCCAAAACATTGAAATGGCTTCAGAAACCGGCTTTGAAAACCGATTAAAACATCTTTCTGTATCCCGCCATCTGAAGGACAAGTAGTCTGATATATTGACTATCACCCTGCAAAACTATTTCTCATGATGAATCCCGAGTGATAAGATATTAATCAACGAAGTTGATTAAATGGCTCTGAAGCATTATGAACCTAATGAAATCAATGTGCAGGGACCACAAACTACCATTACTAAAAATATCAAATGGTCTCCATAGATCCCCAAATCTGAGGCATAGATACCTTGAAGTACATTAAATATTGTGGAATGCTCATTTTGATCAGGTACATGATAGGGTGCAAATAGTGAGCTCATGAAAATAGCAACTTTAACTAATGCAACAACGAAAATGCAGAAAACTGAATAAAGTGGCTCAAGAAACCATCTTGGAAAACTGATCAAACAGATTGACAGGGGCTTCAAATGGGAAGCATAGCTAGTCTTTTATACCAGCAGTACCTTGGAAGAAATATTCTGATATAACACTCAACTAGACATTTTTTACAGATCTACAAATTGGTGCTCTGACTAGCTGCTGAAATAGGGACTTGTGCAGACAACACAAACTGCAAACGGATTGAGCTTGCCAAACTGACGAAATGAACTCACAGAGACTTGAAACTTGGTGTATGGACTCACTTATATGCATACAACTCAATGCAATTTGAATCTAAACATGACAATCAACTGGGCAAAAGATGCAAGGCCTCAAAGTAGGTCATTTAATAAAATCTGCATTTGCACCTATGATGGACTTTCAGCTCACCCCTTGAAATGGGTACTTGATCAATTGATCCAAACTGAATTTTGAAAGTTGCAAAACACTTCATAGGACAAATGAAAAGTGTAGGACACTTTTCCCAAGCCTTACCCCTCGATAATCGACTGGCTCCATTTTACATGCCCTCAAAGTAGGTCTCTCAAGTTGACTCTCTAGGTATTCATTTGAAAGTGCAAAGCAAAATTTTGAAATGGGCCTTTCAAAATACTCAAATTTTATGATTCCCAATAGTGGCTCTGACTGGGGATGGTTGATTGCAAGATCAACAAAAGAATTCAAAATCTATGGTAGAGCAGACCACCCAAAAATGGATCACTTCTCTTCTCTTCTAAAAAAAAAAGGGTTCCTTATTCTACCCAAACAACAGGGCTCCTTATTGAAAACCACACAACTGAAAGCAAAGCGACTATACAATATGTACAAGCATACTTACAACTGATTATAAACTGCCCCAAAGAATCTCAACACTTACCTCTGTCAAAAATTTGATTCTCATCACCTGATGTCATGATCCAAACAAAGGCACCTTTCAACAACAACTGAGCATAATCCTTATAATCAACCCCTTTCACCTCATTACCACAACAGTTGGTGTGCACACCTTTTGCCTGATTTTGAACTATGTAGCCACACACTACTTCAACAAAAGTAAAAACATGAGACAAATCACTATAGAGGCCTTCCCACAAGCTACCATACATTTCACTATCCCAATCAACTCTATCCTTTGCAAGGGCATCATCATGCTGAATTTCAAAAATAAAACATTCATTTTCACCATTGTAGTTCTCATTAGCACATGCCTTATTAACATTTAGATTCATAGAATGCAAGACATTAATAACCGATTGATATAAACAAGGAACATAAACATTTTGGTCTAGATGTGATACTTCATTATGCTGATCACACTCTATATTATCCTTTTTCATCAAACTCAATACATCAGCATTCTCAATATCCCAATCACGAAAAAGAGTGCATACCTCTGGCTGAAGAAAATCATCAGCTAAGTTTTTCTCATTCAGACTTACATCCACCTGGAAAACTTCCATTTGTGGTATGAAATAATCATCCCACAGCCCATGCCTCTTATCTTCATCATGAAGTAATTTTTTACAACACATGCTACTGATGTTGGCAACTTCATGAGCATCCAAAATTTGTTCAACATAAGGGGAAACTTCAACATTTTCATCAATGACATCAACACTATGAACATTTATATCAAAGGCAAAGAACTCCATATCCAGTTCAAGCATACCATCAACATTCACATCCTTTTCATAGTATGTCAAACTTTGAAAACATTCAAATATAGGTTCATCTAAATTTGAAAATGAAACATTATCTGCACTTTCACATATGTTTTTATCTTCAAAAAGACTTTCATTTTCAGATTCATGACTGCGATATATAATTTGATCTCCTCTTATATCATCTTCACAAGATGAATAATAAGAATTCTCATAGGTATCCTCAGCTACATGACTGACATTCATTTGCTAATCATAAGAAAATGAATAACTTGTGTCAAGATCACTCTTATTCTGAAATTGATCTTCATTGTTCATTTGTACATCCCTAAAATGCTGAAAATTGAACTCACTGTTCTCATAATCAGCAGCACCACTCCATTCTGAAACACATTCATCACTTGGTATACTTATATTGGGAGCTTCACTAATATCAATCACAATTCCACTTTCAACTTTGTCAGACTTAATCAAATCCTGATTTACATCATATTGCACATCCTTTTGTGACAAAATCATGGGCTGATTAATAGCTTCTTTTTTTGCACATATTATGTCGTTATCATCCTTACTTGCATAATCAACAACACATGGTGATATTTCAGTATTTGGTACTTCAACATCAAATACATTAGCAGCAAGCAAAGACCGATGGTCATCACGATCATTATTTTCATTATCATTATCCTTGGGAGATGCATGATTAACTTCATAATTTGCAGCCACATAATCAGCATAACCGGCATACAAATCAAATGGTGCATATCTTTCATATATATCTATCTCTGTAACAGCATTGTCACAAAATTTCCCACTGATTATTCCATCACTACTGTAAGAGACAACCAACATTGATAGCAAAGATTCTTGGCAAAGAATGTTTTGCTCAGCTTCACATTGTGTTTCACCATTGAAGGTGTTTTGACAAGAAACAACAATAGACGAAAATCTCTTTGAGATCCCAAATTTTAAATTGTTTTCAATATCCCTAGCTGTTTTAAAAGATTCATGCAAAGTTTTGGGTTCCTTGTCTCTTAATAAAAAACCCATCTTCTTGTCAAAAGCACTCATATAAATCTCCAAGCATGCTCCATCATTAAACTTATATTTGCTGGAAATTTCATACAATGTTCGTGAAAACCTTATATTAAATGTCGGTACCAATTCATCTTCCCTGATTTGTATGTACATAAATTCTCTCAGCGTATCATAATCACTCACCTTTTCAGCAAATTGGGCTATAAAGTTAGCTGTTAATTCATCCCATGAGGAAATATAATTTGCTGGCAAAAAAGAGAACAAATCCCTTGCATCTTCTTTCAGTGACTGGACAAATAATTTCATGCACACATCTTCTTGACAAACTTCAAAATATCCCATCAAGTTTGAAAATCTTTTCAAATGTTGACATGGTCATTCTGATTTCTTCCCACTGAATATTGGCAAATGCTTTCTAATTTCTGTGGGCATAAGATTTGGGTAACCCAGAATACCTTTGAAGTTCAGAGCATCATAATACTTCATGCTGAAACTTTTCCTATTACATGGTTGTTCTAATTTACTAGACATGGTGTCGTGCCCAAACTTTTGGGCTAAAAACGGAACAATTTTTTTTTTTTGAAACACTTAAACTCTCAAAATAATCTACCTTTAAAGTGGAATCAAATAAGTCTTGACTTAACTTTGATGTAAATAGAATTGTTTTCTAAAGTTGGATTAATTAACAATCTCAAATAAGCGACATTAATTAATGGAGATTAATTAATCCCAAGAGGGTTGTCGCAATTTAGCTAGTTAATTTAATTATCTTAATTAAGTTGCCGCTAATTAAAGTCGAGGGATATTTAGATGCCTCAAATGCATTTAAAATTATGCCGAGCCAATTGAATGATGATGAGGATACCTTAAATTAAAAATTTAATTAATCAAGCACATACAAATTCATTATTTAAGTCTAACCGATAAGGGTTCAAATTTCACAATGTCATTTGCCAAATAAATCCAATTTTATGCTATAGTCAATTTTAATTTTCCCCTAAACCTTTAAATTTGACGATATAATTAATCTAGCCAACATTGGTCTCAAAGGCTAAAAATTCATAAAAATAATTAATAATTTTCAATTATAAATTTTTCCCAATTTAAAAATATAACTTAACGTCCATATTTAATTGAATATATCAAATAACTATATAGTTTCCCTAGTTGAATAAATTAAATCAACTATGCGATTAATATATCCATATAACATTAATTCTCCATTTTAAATTATATAAAATAACTATATTAAAATTAATCTTCTCCCAAATCGGATAAGGAGATTTAAATTATTAACACATATGGCCAAGATTATGTGGGGGGAGTAATTTTCTTCTCCCATATTCAATTTAAAATCAACTTAATAATTCCCCTCTTTTATTTTTATTTTTATATTATAAGTTAACCCTAATGCTATTTTTTTGTCTTTTATTTGTATGCAAACCCTAATCCGGATTTGGATTAGGGTTGCATATTTTTATACAATTAAAAATCTTAAACTTAATGTATTTCCCTTACTCTAACTTGAAATTGGGTTAGGGTTTATCTTTTTTTTTTGTTTGTGTGTGTGATGTGTGTTATGCAGGGCCAAACTAGGGCATGGTGGTGGCCAAAAGGAAGGACGGAGGCCGAAAGGGAGGGCAGAGGCCTAAGAGAAGTATGGGATTGCATAGTGCAGGCTCCCCCCCGGTCGCCACTATGTTTACACGCAGTGGCGGGCAGTGTCATCCACTGTGTGCACCCATAGTGGCGGTCGATGTCATCCACTATGTGTACACACAGTGGCAGTCGGTGCCGTCCATTGTGTGTAAGCACAGTGGCGGTCACGGGCCATTCACTATGTTTACATACAGTGGCGGCACCTTCTGCATCGTCCACTATGTGCAAACACAGTGGCTCGGCTTGTGAGCCGTCCACTGTGTTAACACATAGTGGTGCAGCTCAATGCCATCTAATTTGTTTATTTTCTCCTCCTTTTTTTATTTGCAGAGTTTAAAATGTGAACAAATATATACAAATATATATATATATATATACATACATATATATATACATACATATATATATATATATGTATATATATGTATGTATATATATATATGTATGTATGTATGTATGTATATATATGTATGTATATACATACATACATACATACATACACACACACACACACACATATATATATATATACATATATATATATATATATATACATATATATATATATATATATATATATATATATATATATATATATATATATATATATATATATATATATTCATTGCATAAATCTTTGTTGTATCTATGAGCATTTTTTTTTTAAGTATATATATATGGATGCATATCCAAACTCATAGGGTTAAGAATCTTTATTTATTTTTGAATGAATTTATACATTAGCATGCAGTTCTTTTTTTTTTTTAAAACAGCAATATATATATATATATATATATATTTGACAGTTATACTAACAGCAAGCTAAAGACTAAAAATAGGTCTTATTTTTATTTCTTTTGTTTATAGGTTAATTTTCTACTACGAATAAATAAAAGTAAAAATGACAGAAATAAAATAGGACTGTACGGGCATTTTTAACTTCAGTTAGATATCTTATAGGAAAAGTAGATTTACATGGTTTTTAAAGCTTTCTGTTTTCCCTTTTTTTTTCTAAGTAAAAATAAAATGACAGTGTACAATCAGCATGTAAATATTGTAGGAAAATACATAAATACACACTGCATTTCTTTTCTACATCTTTCATTTATTTACAAAAAAAATTGCAAAGATAAATAACAATAGATTTCAGTTTAAGACAGAATTAAATAAAATGAACAACAACATAACTTATTATAGAATTCTAATTAAAAAATGCTTTTTTTATTTGAATGTTATGAACTCAAGTTGTCATTTTTTTTTTTACAATGGGGAAGAATACCCAATTAGTCTCTCATCCCTAATAGATGAGGACTTAACTAAACAACACATTCCTATCTTTCAAAATAATTACAATAATACATCTTTATTTCTTTCTTTCAACAACTAATCAAAATCTGCTACTCCTAGCTTTCTTTCCTCTTTCCAAGCAACCTGCATATAAAACATAATGGTGTGACCATGGGATGCTCACCTCCCAGCCTAGGCCTACTAGAAGCCACCCTCGAGCTTGGAGAACCAAGTCCTAGATGGGTTACACTCAAGCAAACACAAACAAGCAAAGGGGAAAACATAACAAACACATTCTCATTCCCATGTTGAAACTTCATCACATAATATGATGCTTTACTAGGGTGGAAGTGGACCAATTACCCTAGAGGAGATCTGTTAGATAGTAACTCACAGCCAACTCATGGCATCCAAGAAACACAACAAAACTCATCTTAACCCCATATCCTTATGACCCCCAAAGACAACATGCCATATTTGCTCCCCTTATGACCCCTGAATGCATAAACAGAACTATGCAGCAAGGGTCACATGGACAAACCCTTGAGATCACTCTCATGATGAGAGCCTCTCACTCTAAGGTTGTCAAACTCCTTCCACCCCCCAAGACCATTTTGTGCTCCCATGGGTAAGATAGTCTTGGATACTCCCAAACACAACAAAATGCATAAACAAAAATAGGAAAAGATTCACATAAAGCTTTCACAAATACAATGCAAGGAAGGATACAACATATACATTCAAGCATCCTACATACAGATTTTCAAATAAACAAGTAAGAAAACACCAACCTTAATTCTGGCAAGGGTATTCTAGGGAAAGCTTGGAGAAGAGCAGCCCAATCCACAAGACTTTTCTGCAACACTTAGCCAAATTTTCCTATTCTCAAACTGATTTTCCTTAAAAAATTGCCCAAAATCTCCAAAGATGGAGAGTGGGTGATTATCTTACTAAGCTTCAATCTCTAGCCTAAGAAGGCTTCTCTCACTCCTTCCAACCTCTTGGATAGAGTGAGGGACTCCTATTGGTTGGTCTTCCCTAGGTCTTACACACTCCCTAACCAAGGCACCTCAAGAAGAGGAATGAAATGGGGAAAATGAATTACACCTATCAAGAAGGTTATCTAACCAAGGATGGCACTCCTATAGATGGAATTCATCCATCTTGGGAAAACCACTATTTTGGGTGGTTAAACAAGCCCTAGGGGAAAGACATATGGCCAAATTTGGCCTTCACCTATAGGTCCCCCATGAGGCCTAATAAAAATGCTCTAAAACTGACTCTAGGAGTTGATTTAACCCTTAGAAAATCCACCTAAAGTTAACCTACGGGTTAACTCTGAGTTGACCCTCCTTGTGGCCAACTAACCTAGATTTCTTGGTACCTTCAAGGATAATTAGGAAATATAACAATTAAAAGAAAATGAATCTTTCCAAAAAGGTGACATGACAATTGCTAACACAACATACAACATAGGTGTCAAGTGACACTACAAAATAATTCGACATCACAAATACACACATGGCAATTGTCCCTTGAATGATTTAAACAATTCAATAAATACAATTTACACTCATGCAAACATTTTACGTTTACGAATAAAAAACAAGACATATAGGGTGTTGTCTCTCCAAATAGACAACCCCTGGTTTTACGAACGTACATAGGCCTAGGCTTGATTCTCGATAATATTTCCATGGTCACATGGATAATTTCTTGCGCATCTCAATTTAAACATTAGTACTTTCCAATAGCCTCATATAATATAAAGCACATAATTAAGAATACAATTCAATCACTCTGCATAGAATTGACATTATACAATACAATTTGCCACATATCAAAGCAATTCACATAAGCAATTCATCATAACCCTCATAATTTAATCCATTCATAAGATGTGCAAACATATTTCTAGCATCATAATAAAGTCCTGCAAATCAATAATGACATACATCGTCTCAATGTTACCCTATTCTAGGATCATATAAAATTCTATATCCACAAAGTATAGGAATGAAGCATCCATATATCAATGTTATCAAATTCATAGGATCATATAAAGTTCTATATCCATAATGCATAAAAATAAAGCATCCATAATAGTTCCAACATGAAATTACTGAGAAGCTAGGATGGGTCGGGGTAGGGCCTCACACATGGTCATATGTGAATGAAATTGGGGTTAAAATTATTGACTGCACATTGTGACTTCTCAAACTTCATACACAACCCCACACAAAAATTCAACAACTTAAAAATATGTCAAGCTACAGATTTATCTTCTTCAGTTTTTTGACATAAAGCTCATGGATATCTGTATATCACAAGAAAACATATAACATTAAAATTACAACACTTTGAATATGCAAATATATTTGATCTTCTTCCCTTTCAACAAGTGGAAAACACTAGATAGGGAAACTATTTTGCTCTTTTCAAATATCCCCAAACATGTTTAATTTATTGAAATATCTGACTGTACCTGGATGATTTGCAACCATAAACTCTTGTAGATCTGAAGATTGACTTCAACTTTCAGCACGGTCTTTTACCTCAGAGTCGCCACCTCTTGCATAGAGGAACAACTTTGAACAACAAAGAGTTGTTCTCTTACAATTCATTATTTACCCTTCTTCAAATCTACTGCAATAAACACTCTTCTAGGCCACAAACATATGGATTTGGGAAATTAACACCAAATATATATGTATCTTTCTACTCCACTTTCTTATCGAACTTCTATGATGAAGAATTTATGTTTAAATTTGCATTAGCAGTGATAACCCATATCTCTGCTCTATTTATCAAACCATAAAAACCTTATGCAATACTAATTGCATAGACATTCAGCATTGGTATGAACCATGGAGTTGCCACACAATAAGGAATTGGGGAAAAAATTGCATACAACTGCAAGGACTTGCTTACAACTCTCAACAATATATACTGTTACTCCTTCATAAAATATGACATGAAATAACATATCATTCTATAGATCCAGAATAAGGAACACTCTCTTCACCATAAAATCACTTTCAACTATGTGCAATCTCAATGGACTGACTAACTGGATGAAATTATTCAATTTCTATTCAGCTTCCCCAATAGAGTCACCATTTTTGTTGTTCACCAAAACTGGTTAACCCAAGTTCACCTGCAATCTTTCTATGAAATGGCCAATTTCAATCTATGAAATGCATCAGGACTTGGACAACATAACATAGGACCCTAATGATCCTCCTGCACTTCAGGTTTTTCTAGACCTAGGGGGACACTCTTTGATGCATTAAATACAACCAGTTACAGACATATGTTAGCATCAGACAATAAGCAGATAGATCATTCTACAAGCTCAACAAGTTAGAAAAACACTACAGATTGGTTGGATTTGTATAAGCAATAGATGAATAAGAGCTTGGAATGAATAGAACACAACCCCTAAACATGAAGGGAAATAGATTTTCTTTAAATTTTTATGAATTTGAAAATATCCCCAAATTATTCAAAGACCAGTGCCTTGTTCATTGGGCATGGAGTCACACACAGAACTGCAAATGAAAATCTTAGCTGCAAACTTGTTTTCCTTATAGAATATTCCTGCATCAATACCTTATACCAATGCATTACTTGACTCAATCACAAAATTATCAGATCTTGGATACATATTCCATTATTTATGACTGATTACAAAATTTAAAACCTTCACTGAAGGATACCTACAAACAATCACAACAATCTCCTAAAGATGACAAATTCTAGCCTCCTTGAGGATTCAATTTTTAACAATGAAATACATGCCTGGAGACAATCTTGTGTGAAATATACTCATGGCTAACATAAGTAAAACCTGCAATTAGAAAACAATCTACAATATTGAAATACAGCTCTATACCCTGAACAAATGAAAGAGTTTTACAAACTTGGGTCAAGAAATTCAGAAATTGGAAACCATGAAATATGGAGCCTTTTCTCCAAAATTCTGGAACCCTTACAAAATAGAAGAAATGAGAATATGAAGGATAGGGGAAAAGACCAGAATATGAAGGACGGGGGAAAAGACCCATGGAAACTTCTCTCCAAATATCTATTTTTTGTTAAAACTAAATGCATTACTGGATTTCTTGTCTTGAGAGCTTTTCGACGGTATATAATACTTCTATATTTGGGAAAAAAATAACCCTTGGGCTAATTAATCACTCATGTTGGGTCCATTATTTAAATTTTTCATTTTCCACTATAGCCAAGACTATTTATTTAATATTAATTTTTCATCTAATTTTCACTTGATGCCCTACCACGTGGCAGCCTGTGATTCGCCCGTGCTCCACTGGGATGACACCTCATCGCCACCTTAGTAGTCTTGCCACTTATCTGCCACCTGTCTGCCAATCGACTGCCAGCTCATTGGTCACTATTCCGTGAAGGGTAACGGTCAAGCACCTTCACTTTACGGATTAGCGACAACCGTCTGATCGTCTCAAACTACTCTCTCTTTAATCTCGGGAGCCACTTACCTGTCGAGCCCACCATCTACTCACTATTTTGCAAAGGTTAACTATAGAGCATTTTTGCATTGCGGACTAGCAACAATTGTTGATCCACCTTCAACTTGCACGGTCGTAAATTCACCCTTCTTCTACAAAATTTGGGTTGCTTCGAGATGTGTGCACATGCGCAGGGTCCACTGGGTCGCCGAGCTATCTCCCTATCAAAATCCCTTAAGCTTTGACATTATAGATGTGTTTTCTCTTGTACTTAAATACATAAACTTTCCCATGCACAACCAATGTGGGATATATGGGTTGGGCCTGGTATTCGCATTCTGAAACTTTCATGTGCCATTCCACACCATCTGCATTTGCTGAAAGGGTTTCAAATGTCTTTTTCTAACCACGCAGAGGGAGGAGCTAGTATTTTAACCTACCAATTTGTATTTGGTTCAGAAATTTCTATGCCCTTCCAAAGCCACGTAGGGTACTGCTGGGCTGATTTTACACTTGCTTGTGCATTTGCTTGGGTTTCAATGCTTTCTCAATACCTTCTGCAACTCACCCATCACACAGGGAGGAATGGAAAAGCATGCATTGAAATAATTCTTTACATCTGCTACTGGCATTTGTTTGAAAATTTTATCAGGCTTTTCACATAGTGCCATAGGGGATTGCTGGGCTCTAAGCTTGCAGATTGCATTTGTTAAAGTTTTAATGCCTAGCAGGGAGGGAATTGGCTTTAACGCAACTTGCATTTGTTTGACATTTCTTTAATGCCCTTTTCCAGCCATCACGCCACACTTCAAGGATTTGGCTTAATGCTTGCCAATATGCATTTGCTGAAAACTTTCTAATGCCTTAGTCAAAACACCACGTAGGGAGGACTGTGGACATTAAGACCGCCAAATATATTTACTTTGGTTTTGAATGACCACGCTTTACACCTGCCAATACACTTTTGGTGAAACCTTTCTTTAGCCTAGTCTGTCATGCAGGAGGGAGGAGGTCGTAAAGGTTATGGCATTTGGTTGAAAGTTTTTTTTTAAAACGCCTTGGTCCCTCTTTACCCAACGCAGGGGCATAGGAAGTTTCAGAATTGTCGTCCTTAGCCACTACACATGAAGGATGTTAGCAAGAATCTATCAATGGAATTCGTTGAAAACTTCAATGGGCCTTACCCATCCACATCACTTTTCTCTGTTAAGTTATTTTCTAGGGTATATTGAGAATCAAGGTAGCCAAATGTGTCCTTCACATTCGGTGAGACATGAGTTGCTTCACTAGATGACCCCTCCCTTGAAACCCAAAGTTTGCTACTTTCGCTTCCATTTTTTACTTAATAATATATTGGCCAATTTGATATCTCTGTGAATTATTCGAGGTTTACAACCAACATGCAACTACTCCAATCCTTATCTTATCTTGTCTTGTACCAGGAAATTCAAATATTCAACTTATAATGCCTCACACATTAGTACTTTATATATATGTCCATCAATCCATATATGACAAATAAAATGAAGTCGCCCCTCACTGTCCCACTAGCGAATTGCAGTCCAGCTGGTATTGATATGCATTGTTATGACAAATCGATCGCAAGTTGACAAGATTGAAAATGACAACGATCGACTACAAAAAAATTTGTTTTCATTCCACTGCCCCTTGAAAACTTTCAGGCATCTTGAACATGCCTCTGGAGTTGATTTGCACCATTATCTGATCACTGAAATTCAACTTGCAACTTGTTAGCACTTGTGCCCAAAAAAACTGAAATGGCCTCAGGAACCGGCTCTGAAAACCAATTAAAACATCTTTATGTATCCCGCCATCTGAAGGACAAGTAGTGTAATTTATTGACTATCACCCTGCAAAACCGTTCCTCATGACGAATCCCGGGTGATAAGATATTAATCAATGAAGTTGATTAAATGGCTTTGTCAACATTATGAACCTGATGAAATCAATGTGCAGGGACCACAAACTGCCTTTACTTAAAAGCTGATAGGGTGCAAATAGTGAGCTCATGAAAATAGCAACTTTAACTGATGCAACAATAAAAATGCAAAAAACTGGATAAAGTGGCTCAAGAAACCATCTTGGAAAACTGATCAAATAGATTGACAGGGGTTTCAAACTGGAAACATAGCTATTCTTTTATACTAGCAGTACCTTGGAAGAAATATTCTGATATAACACTCAAATGGGCATTTTTTACACACGTGCAAAGTGGTTCTCTAACTTGCTCCTGAAATAGGGACTTGTGCAGACAACACAAACTGCAAATGGATTGAGCTTGCCAAACTGAGCGAATGAACTCATAGAGACTTGAAACTTGGCATATGGACTCACTTATATACATACAATTCAATAAAATTTGAATCTAAACATGATGATCAACTGGGAAAAATATGCAAGGGCTCAAAGTAGGTCATTTAATAAAATCTGCATTTGCACCTATGATGGACTTTCAGCTCACCCCTTGACATGGGTACTTGATTAATTGATCCAAACTGAATTCTAAAAGTTATAAAATACTTCACAGTCCAAATGAAAAGTGTAGGACACATTTCCCAAGCCTTACCCCTCAATTATCAATTGGCTCCATTTTACATGCCCTCAAAGTACGTCTCTCAAGTTGACTCACTAGGTATTCATTTGAAAGTGCAAAGCAAAATTTTGAAATGGGCCTCTCAAAATACTCAAATTTTATGAGTCCCAACAGATTCCATTGACAAATCATAGAGGTGAATGAGTGGTTGGGAAAGAACTAGTGAGAAGAGTTCAACTGGCAAGGGTAAGACAACCAGTAGACTGTCATTGAGCCTGACAGTGGTGTGAACCAGTAAGAAGGTAGCTGCAATGTGCAAAGGAGAGTAGAGAGAAAGTGAGAAGAGGTAGAGGTTGAACTGAAAAAGGAATCATAGAAGAGTGAACCTATAGAGAAGAGACAGAGAAGATCAAAGCAGGGTTTAAACTGACAGGTGGAATAACCAATGGTGATTAGAGAGCAGAGTACCAGCAGAGAAGAAGCAGAGGGTGCACTGGTAAAGTTGCAGTAGAGAGTAGGTGAGCAGAGAACCGATAAAGAACTGAATAGATATGAACCGGTGGAGACACATGCATGAGAGTTACAAAGCTCATTTGTAACAAGGGTAGTACTTTTGTATTGTTATATGCTTTTCTAGTCATCAAGTTGGAGCTTAGTGGAGGGGTTGGTGCTCCTTGGGTAGGTGCCCTAAATCAAGTGTTGGTGCTCCTTTGGTTGGTTCCCTAAATTAGTAGGGGTGGTACTCATTGGGTTTGTACCCTAAATGTTGTTACCATTGTTTTCATTGTGAGGCTGGATTGGAGCAATAGAGTCTAGTAGCATTTCTCACCGAGGTTTTTCCCATGTTGGGGTTTCCTCGTACATTCGGTGCTGTGTGATATGCCCTTTTGTGTGTTCTTGCATATTGATGTTCTCTCACATCTCACCGATATGTTTACATTGTGTTAGATCTTCTAACCGGTACACACCATATAGGAATTAAAAGGGTCAAGTTTGGAAACCACTGATTCACCCCCCGCCCTCCTCTCAGTGGCATCCTGTGTTCAACAAGTCCACCAACCATAGACCTATACAAACTCTGATTAGCTTTCAAAGATTCATCATTCTTAGATAATTTGTAGCTAGTCACCATAGGAGTTCCAACTGGTTCAGAGTCATCTAACTCAAACTTCTTCAACAATTCCCTCACATATCTAGTTAGAGATATAAGTATACCTTTTCAAGTCTATGAAATCTGAAATCCTAAGAAAAATTTCATCTCACCTATCATAGACATCTTAAATTCCTTCTGCATATCACTGAAAAACTTCATGCTCAAGTTATCATCACCTCCAAAGATAATATCCTCAGTAGTCCCTTTATTAAATTTTAATTTCAACAAGTACTTATCCAATCTAGCATACTAGGCTCTACGGGCTTGTTTCGATCCATAAATAGCTTTCTTCAAATTACATACCATGTCTCCATCATCGGATAATGAAAATCCATCAGGTTGCTCAATGTAAACTTCTTCCTCAAGATCACCATTCAGAAAGGTAGATTTGATATCCATCTGATATAACTTGAAATCTTTATAGGAAACATATGCAAGCAACAGTCTAACATCTGCAAGTCTGGCCACCGGAGAAAAAGTCTCCTCATAATCAATTCCTTCTTTCTGTGAATATCCTTTACATACCAGTCTTGCTTTTTTTTTGACAACTTCACCAGCTTCATTCAATTTATTCCTGAATACCCATTTAGTACCAATCACATTCTTATCTTTAGGTCTAGGCACAAGCTCCCATGTGTTATTCTTCTCAATCTGATCTAATTCTTCTTCCATAGCTCTCATCCAATTTTCATCTTTGCAAGCTTCAACAACATCTTTAGGTTCAACTTTAGAAATCAAACATACCTCTTCAACAACTAGCCTTCTTCTAGTCATCACACCGTTATTTTTATCTCCAATAATCTGATTTTCTAAATGATTCAGCCTTACATAACTCAAAGTCTTCTGATTGTTCTGATTTTTCAGGTTCCTACACTTCTCCATCGGTAGCAACAACATCCAGATTAACAGTCTCTATCAGATCAGTCTGCTTTGGTTCTTCAGTCTGAATAGGATTTTGAACAACATGTTGACCATCATCATATCCACGAGCTTTGATCTCTTTTCCAAGGTTCTCATCCACATTCACATTTGCACTTTCTACTATCTTTCTTAGTCTCTTATTGTAGCACCGGTAGGATTTTCTCTTAGTAGAATAACCCAAGAAAGTTCCATCATCACTTCTTGCATCAAACTTTCCTATGTCGTCATCTCTCTTGATATAACATTTGCTACCAAATACTCTGAAATATCTCATAGTAGGAGTTACATGACCAAACCATAACTAATAAGGAGTCTTACCAGTTTCACCTTTGATATGAACTCGGTTGAATGTGTAAACAACAATGCTAATAGCTTCTCTCCAATAAATCTTCAGAACATTCCCTTCAAATAGCATAGTCCTTGCAACATCCAAAATAGTCTTGTTCTTCCTTTCAACAACTCCATTCTATTGAGGGGTTCTAGGAGCAGATAATTGTCTTCTAATCCCATGCTTCTCATAGAATGAGTCAAGCACACCAAAACAAAATTCTCCACCTCTATCAGATCTCAGACATTTTACCTTCAATCTAGACTCAGTCTCAACCTTTTCTTTGATTATCTTGAATATGTCTAATGCTTCAAATTTCTCCTTCAAAAAGTCAATCCACATCATCCTGGAATAATCATCAATTAGCAACATAAAATATCTATCTCCCTACACACTTCTAATATTTGTTTATCCACACAGGTCAGTATGCACAAGATCTAGCAATCCATCATATGTATACTGCTTTCTCTTGAAAGAAATTCTTGTTTGCTTATCCAATTGACATTCTTTACATATCGGATTAGGAGTCTTAATGATTTTACGCTGATCTCTAAAAACTTGAATAGAACTAATCATAATAATAGAATCAAAGTTAACATGACACATTTTCCTATGCCACAACCAACTTTCATCAATCTGAGCAATCAAACAACTTTTCTCTCTAGCATTCAAATGAAAAATATTACCTTCAATCTTAGTCCCAGATGCAATCTCTATACTGGAGGCATTTAGGATCTTGCATTTACCATTCTTGAATTTTAAATCATAACCTTTGTCAACCATCTTTCCAACACTCAAATGATTATGCTTCAAACCTTCAACATACAAGACATCATCAGTATTATGCTTACCATCAAAAGATATAAAACCTCTACCATGGATTACAAAAGCTTTGCCATCTCCAAATCTCACTATTCCACCATCATACGTTTCCATACTCACAAATTTGCTTTTATCACTAGTCATATGATGTGAACAATCATTGTCTATTACCCATTCACCTCTTTCCTCAACTTTAGCACCTAAAGCTTTCTCCTCAATAGTGCATCTAGTGGGATCAATAGGTACCGATCCATCTTCCTTAGTGGAAAGAAATACAACTTCATCTCCTTTTGATTCTTCATCTATAACACCTTCATTAGCATCATAATAGGAGTTCTTCTGATTCTTATACTTTCGGTTAGACTTATAAAACTTATCATACTTCTCATGCTTCTCATATTTATGATTTATGTCATGCTTATAAAATTTATCATGCCTATCATACTTAGTCATTCTCTCCAAGCACCTAGAAGCAAAATGTCCTACCTTATTGCAAGAGAAACATTTCAAAGACAATTTTCCAATATACTTACCAGCTCTCTTAGGCAATCTTCGAGCAATCAATTATTCAAGCTCATCCAATTATCTTTTTTTCTCTTCCATCTCTCTCCTTTCTCTTTCATATCTGGATATTTTGTATTCTTCAGGTTCATACTCTTATTTATCGGATACAAATGCTCTAAATGTTGTTTCGGACTTTCCATGTGATTCACCAAATTCACTTAGCTCAAATGTAACAATATTTCCAGCCAACATATCTCTTTTCACTATAGTCACACTCTAGATCTCATCAATAGAAACTACCTTATGTTTATAAGCAGGAGGCAAAGATCTTAGCACCTTAGCAACAATTTCATCTTCTTCAAGGGTTCCACTAGCACATCTGATACCTAGGACAATGTCATTCACCTTAGCCATAAAGGTATTTATGTTCTCATCTTCTCCCATCTTCAACATCTCATATTTCCCTTTCAAACTCTACAACTTATAAACTTTGACTTGTTTATTTCGTTCATACAAGGTCTCAAGCTTCTCCCAGATCTCATGTGTGGTCTGAAGTCCCATTACGTTTGTCATTTTTGAATCAGTCGGGACACTCAACAATGCTTCCTTCACTCTAATGTTATGTTCAGCTTCTTTGATCTTTGCAGCAGTAATCAATCCATTTAGAGGAGAAGAATAGGCATTGTTTGTAATCTTCTAGTAATATTCTCCAAGACATCTCAAATGCACTTCCATCTAGTTCTTCCATATAGTGTGGTTACTACTATCAAATCTCAAATGAGCTCCTTCTGAAAGATAACACCTCCAATTCTAGTTGTCATCCTAGATCTCCTCAAGCGGTTAAGCTTCTTTAGGAGGATCTATCTCTAATACCAATTGTTGGCAACAACAATGAGAAAAAACTGAGAGGGGGGTGAATCAGTTTTCACCGAATCTACAAACTTAACTACAAAAATAGATATGATAAACTACAACAATAACATAGATAAGCAAGATGATAACACAAAACCAATATTTTGATGTGGAAAACCTAGTTAAGGGAAAAACCACAGTGGGAACCTACCCACAATAAGATCATACTTTGCAGTAGTATGTGAAAATATTACATGGGGAATGCACATGCATTCAGGCACACTACCTAGAGCTCACTGCTCAAAAGATAATGACCCAAAAGGCTACAACCCTCAGGGAAGTCTCACTGACTTACAACAAGATTAAAGTTACAATCCAGAAGGAATGAACTGCAATAATAGCATCTCCAAATGTCTGATGACAGTTCTGGTTAAGCACAATGTCTTCTCTGTAACACCAAACTCTACTCAATCACAATGTCAAAGGATGAATCACTTGATCACACATACACCACTCTTTGATAATGCAAGCACAACCTCGATACCTAAATTACATGACAATATCACCTATTTATAAAATTCATCAACCTTGACAACAAGTTCGACTAAACCCTCAACTCACAATTACAAAATTACATCACATGATACAAAGATCGACCATCGGACCAATATAATTATTTACATTACATAACATGAACCTAATTCAAATCTCCAAACATGCCACACCACCGGAAATCATGCCAAGATTAACCACAACATGGTACACCACCAGAAAAATCGCATAACACGAAGAACATCACCGATTTAATAAAATCACCAAAAACTCTCACAATGATCAATGCAAATCATCAATTTCAATAGGAAATGATTAGGAAACACCAGAAAGAATGTTAGAATCATTAGCAACAGTTGCACCAATACCACTTATCAAATCTTCATCGATCAACATTTGAAACACAAGAACACTCAAACAACAACAATTGTCACGAAGAAAGATAACTTGTTGAGCACCAAATCATGAACCATCTGAAATGAAGATACACAAGACCATCCCAAACAATATCCCAAAATATCAGATCAATATTTGATCACACCGGAATATACTGGAGGAAATAATAAACTTTGTAAAGCACTGATTAGATAAACATACAACAAAACTAGATCATATGATATGATCAATTAAGCTTCCCAGATCACCAACACCAAAATAGAAGAGTATAGTGATACTAAAGATACTCCATAAAATAAACCATAATCATAATGAGCTAATTATGCAATCAACGAAGCAGGAATATGTTGACATCAATGACAACAACATATCCTAGCAGCAGTAATGTCCAACAATCTCCCCAATGTCCAACAATTATATTTGATTGCTACTAGACCAAATATCATGTATGCAGTTTATTTGGAAGATAGATTTCAACAAGAACCAAAAGAATCACATGTTGTGGTAGTGAAAAGAATTTTCAGATATCTAAAAGGAATAGAAGAGTTTGGTTTGTGGTACCCTAGAAGTTCAGATTTCACTCAGACAACTAACATTGATTCAAATTGGGTTGGAAGTGTTGATGATGGGAAAAGGGTAACTTGTGGAACATTATTTCTTGACCCTGGGTTAGTGACTGTTGGCTTGATGATGATTTTTGTAATGGATGACTTCATGTGTTATCATTGATGGCACTTGTATACACACACATATGTTCAAATTTTCATAGTCATCTTAGTTAAGACAAACCGGTACTGCTCCTAAGTCTTTGTATTGCAAAATTGGTATTATATGTATAGAGAAGTCCAATCGGTATATGTAGACAACTGGTATATACTGGAATGACATTGGTCATGGTCAATTCTACTTGCACTAGTTTGGAGATACTCCGAAGTTCATCAAAGAAGAAAATGGAGGGCATTAAGTCTATGATCTGGAAGAGGTTAACTCTTAACTGATATCGGTGTTCCAATCAGTTTTACTAATTGTGTGATGACTTATCACTAGTTGTGATGAGTTATCCCTAACTAATAGATTTGGTGACAATCTGTGATGTGTTATGTTAGATTGTCTAGATACACTACACCTAGGAAATTGTGATGAAGTTCCTGAGCCGACGTGAAATCTAATGTCTATATAGTGACATTGTGATGAACTATTTTCATGATGCAAGATAGAAGTGTAATGTTGTTGCGATTTACTGAAGGCGTTGCAGAGTAAGTCGGTGATGCAGTTTTGAGTGAGAAGAAGAGGATCTATTCAAGCAAGATGTGCTACTTCTAGATCACACCACCTATTGTTTTCTAATCATTACAACAGTCAAATCCCCTAACCGAGTAAGCTCTAACATGCTTCATTGTACAAATCCTCTAACTAGGTGATCCATTAGTTTGGGTTTGAAATCCTCTACCAAGATTACTCCTAATAGGGTACTACCTTTAATAGGATATAACTCCTAATAGGGATTTGGGATCTTTTTCGCTCCTAGCAGAGCACTTTGTAGACCTTAACCGTTCGGTTACCTATTACTATAGATAGTTAACTTGTGAGTCCCATCTCACCATGGTTTTTCCTAGTTGGGTTTTCCACGTATAAATACTTGTATTATGGTAGATGTTTTACTTGTTGTGGATGCTTTAATATCACTTTGGATTGCATGCATAGTATTTAGTAAGTTGAACTGTATTTACCGATCTATGTTTAAAGTAGTATTATTTTTGTTGTTACTGATTAGCCCCCCCTCTCAATGCTTTATAAGTCTATCAAGTGGTATCAGAGCCTAACTTCCTTAAGGCTTAATCACTTGGAAGGAAACCCTAAAGCCACCATTGGGAATATGAGTTATTTAGAGATGGCAAGAGTGCTTGATGAAACCAAGGAAGAGCTTGAAACCCTAAGGATCAGATTTAAAGCTTCACAAGTCAAAAGGAGAGAGTTGACTGAGCAACTATTGGAGTTATCTGACAATAGTTCTTCAGATGAGGCCAACATTGATGCATTGGCTAAAGAAGTTGAAAAACTGAATGGTGAAAAGCTAAATCTAAGGAGAGAGCTTGAATCCCTAACCATTTGCATGAACCAAGAGCTTGAAGAAAGAAGTGAAGTTGAAGACCTAATCAAAGAGAGAGATCATGATATTTTCAAGATCAAATAGGAGAATGCAACTTTGCATGAACATTGGCATGAGGAGAAGGAAGAGAAGGAAGCTTTGCAGCTAGATCTTGAAATGGCTACATCTCTAAGAGAGACTCTGACAAAACACAATGAAGATCTTACCAAAGAGCTCACTGAGGCTAATGGGAAGCTTGAAAAGTTCAATAAGAGTTCTTCTATGCTAGATGAGAAAATCCAATCTCAAAGGATGAAAGGTGACACATCTGGACTAGGTTTCAACACATCTAAGAAAGGTGAATCTTTTGATACCAAGAGCAACATGCACAAAGGTAAAACTACTCCTAAGGCTAACAAGCCTACCGATAAGAAATCTTTCAAACCTGTTTGCGTTATCTGTCACAAAATTGGACATATTGCTAATGTATGTATAAGCATACCTAATGAGAACATAGACTATAATGCAAATTCTAGGTATGTATCTAGAAGATTTGAAGGTCATTATTTCACATGCAACATGTATGGACATAGATCAGTTGAATGCAGATATGGAGCAAACAATCTGACGCCTCACATGAACCCAAGACCTAATGGTGACTGGAGAAGAACCTATGACAACCAGAGAAACATGAACTAGCAGAATCCCTATGTCAACTGGTTTAGTCCATATGAAATGGGAAAGGTAACAAATGTGATTTGCACCATTTGCAATAATTATGGTCATGTGGCTATGAATTGTAGAAGGATAACTAGAAGAGATAATGCAGGACCTTGCAGATCATCTGTGATGGCTTGCTATCATTGTCACAAACCAAGACACATGGCAAAGTTCTATAGAACCAGGAAGAACAAACTGGTTAACTACTCTGAATATCATAAAGGTAAGAAGAAGAGCAATGTTGAGCAAACCAGAGCGGAAATGAACAAAATCTGGAAAAAGAAGAGTGAGGACAATCCTGTAGAAGAATCTAACCCTTCACCTAGTGTGGAGAATCCTACACTGGAGAACTAAGCCTTTTCAATAGGCCTAAGGGGAGAATAACAGTAAATCTACTTCCGGACCCCTTGAAGAATGTTTCGTAAGAGAGTTTTGCATTTTGAGTGTTTTGTGAGAATTATTGATATCATTGTCTATCAGTTTTCAAAGGATTATCAAACTGGTTATATACCTAATGGTATAAGTGAGTTTTGTTAAGTGGTATATTAGGGTTTGTTACCCTATTAGTTGAGTAATTAATGCAGTGGGTAAGTTTATAAAATCGAGTTTTACTATGTTATTTTTACCCTAATTGCATTCGAATGAGAGTTTTTGAGCACCTACAGAGTGAAAAAGAGAATTGCTAGTTGATTGTGTACAAATTTGTGTTGCAGATCAAAAGATTGAATCAGATTCAAAGATTAGTAAAGGTGAAATGGGTGTACATTCGAGAGATCAATTGAAAACCTTTCCAGTGTGAAGGGATTAAGGTATTCTTTTGTTAATCTCTCTCAAATCGATTTTATCCATAATGGCATCGTCGTCTAAGCAAGCATAGAGACTTATGATTACTATTGAACCCCTGGAGTTTATAGAAGTAGACAAAGTAGTATCATACAATGTATTGTCTCAAGTTCCTAATGGTGTTATGATCATAGGTGATTCATCCAGTTATATTGACTATAAAATTGAGGATTTAGGATCACTGTCAATTTATTCTCAACTCAAATCCTTGTGTGATAAAAGTGGAAAAATCAAACCAGAGTACATTAGGGTTTATGAAAAATGTTTTCATAATGTGGAATATTTTCTCAAAGATTTTGAAGAAGAGAATGTTAGGATAATTCTCAGTCGTGTGCATGGAGAGAATATGTATCTTGACAGGTCACATACAATCCTGAAGGAAGCAATTCATGCAGTTACTGGTTTTTGGCAAACTAGTGAAGTTCCAAAGCTGAGGAAAATTTCAAAAGAGACCGTGATTGCACTGACTCATACCACCTCTGACGGTTGTGCATTTTTGGTCATCAACATTAAAGATCTAGCAGTTAGACTTGCAACTATGGTCATTGGTTATAGGATATTTTATTCCAGCAGAATGAATAGTGTGCCATCTGTTGTTGTGCATGTAGCTTACAGGATGATTGTTTAGAATGCATATTATGACTTATTCAAGGAAAAAAGGAGCTAATTGATGTTGAACTTGAAATCAATTAAGAAAGACAGTAGTCAAAAGTTCAAATATGGTCAACTGTTGATTGCTCTATTCTTCTATTTGCATAATTTCCTACCAAGAATTGGTGACATTCAATGATCAAAGGACATACCGACAACAACTCAAATCAAGAACAACATTAAGGCTCTAAAGAACACATTTCCTATTGCTATGAACAAATATTTTAATGAGTTCCAAAAGAAGATGAGCATGAGGTTAAGGCTACCTGAAGATGTGATGAAACACTTGGCAAAAGACCTATGTTTCATAGTTACCACAGACTTTTATCTTATGGAGGTTGTAGAACCCAGGGAAGATGAGATGGAAGAAATGAGTTATGAAGTCAACTATGACTTATTAATTAGTTATGCCAACAACCTTTTGGCATCTCCTAAGGATAAGAAGAAGAAAAGACTAGGAACTTACAGGAAATAAATGCACTTGCTCAACCCAGTAGTACCAAAGAGAAGAAGAAGAAGGTTGAGCAAGCACCTTCAGTGACCACCGGTACAAGGGTGACAAGAAGTGTTCAAGTCAAAAAGGAACCGACACCCAAATTATATGCTAAAAAGAAGACTACAATGAAGAAGAGAGGTAGGCAACTTATTCTTTAAGAATAATATGAGGATACAGACACTAAAGAGGAAACAAAGAAAATGAAAGCAATTGGTAAGAAAGCCAAACTAGTAGGAGACACATCAAAGAAAATTATTCTTATTAATGTTTAACTTACAAGCCTATGACTGATTTTGAGAGAATAGTAAAAGCATTAGGGAGGAATAGGTTTGATAATGTAAAGGAATGTTTTAATTCATTTGATGATGATCAGAAGAAACAAATTGTTCAAGAGGTAATCAACCACTTATGTCAATTCAATCGATTGCCTCAGGATATTGAAAAGGATATTTTTGATTCTTTGTATTCTAGTCTTGCAAATAAGTGGAAAATGGCCATTGAACAAGATCAAGAAATTATTGATAGAGTTTTCATTCAATATTTTCCTGAGTTACCTAGAGATGAATTGTTAGCAATGCTTAATTAATTTCAAATGACAGTTTCATTCTAAGGCAAGAAGATTAAAGTTATTGAGTGGAAAGGTTCAATCTATTGAAGTTGATACTCACTAGATAGCCAGAAATATTCAAAGAATGCATGGGTAAATGAAGTCTCATAAAACTGACCAAATAGAGACTGGAGCTCAACCGGAGCTAAATGAAGAAGAGATTATTACACAGGATGTTGTCTATCCTATTAAGCATAAGGATGACACTACATCTCTACCAGTTATCTTTGTAGATGATAATGAAGAAATCCATGACACTATTGATACAACTGGTAATATCATTGAGCCAGTTATGAAAACTTTACAACAACTGATCATTTTTGTTACACAGGAAGCAGGTGAAGCACCAGCCATTCAACCGCCACCTGAAAAAGAACACCAAGTGGAAAATCAACTGCCACTGGTTACAACAGATACATAGCAGAAAAAAATAGAGGCAGGAATAGAGAAAGAGGTTGAAGTGAAGGAAACTGAAAAGAAAAAGGAGGAAGTGAAAGAGAAAATAGAGGAGAAGATAGCAGAGAAAACAAGAGAAAAGGAAAAAGAAAAGGTAAAGCAGCAAACTGATGATGAGGATGAATCAATAGGCATCATAGGGCTTATAGATGTAGACAATATGAGTGCATTTGAACTCATGGAGATTGCTACAGTGATGCAATCTAGATCTCAAAAGAAAAGATTGAAAGAGCAAAGAAAAGAAGCAGAAACAATTCAAACTATTGTTGAGATTCTGTCAAGTCTCCTTCCAGAACACTGGGAATTTGTAAACCCCTATCAGCAAACTTGGCCAGTTATTTTCTGATACTTCTGACCAACTTAAGTCCCTTGAAGAAGCTTCTCAAACTTTAGATGAGAAGAATTACAAAAGGAAGAGAGGAGAACAAATAATGAAAGATATTGATACAGGGAAGATTGCTTTATCTCTAAATAAAGATCTTTTGAAGACTGCTATTGAAATTGGAGGAAGGATACTGGCCTATACATCTAACATTTCAATTTTCTATCCCGATTTGAAGAAGAGGTGAGAAGAGGCAAAACAAGAACTGGAAAGGATATGTACTACTTACATACCTTTACAGGATCTAGCCTTAGCATTTGGCAAATCAATTGATGATTTGCAACATCGGTTAGATATTTACGATTGTGAATAGGAAAAGAGACCGATTCTTGAAGGAAATCAAGAACTAGTTGAGACCTAAAGTGGACATCTTACAATGGGCATACAAGGATGCAAAAGCTTTTTTGGCGACTCTAGAGATGAGCACAATGGATGCAATGGAAGAATTTGCTAAACAAGTTATGACAACCATTGAGATCACTAAAACATTATTGGAAATATGGGATAATGATTTTACTCAGATGAAGATTACTTTCAGTGACATTTTCTTGCAAATTGCAATGAACACTCCTTAAAAACTCTTATATTTTTGTATATGTAGTTTTTGATGCGAATTTTGATATAATATATATGTATTTTACTTTTCAATTTGGCATTGTTGTCAAACGGGGAGTAGAAATATGTATGCATTGTGAAAATTTTGTATGTATTGTTAAGGGGGAGTAGAAATATGTTTGTACAATTTTTGTAAGAACACTTAGTTGTAAAGTTGTAAAAAATTTTAAGTGTTGCCATCAATGCCAAAGGAGGAGATTGTTGGCTTGATGATGACTTCATGTGTTGTCATTGATGGCACATGTATACACAGACATATGTTCACATTGTCACAGTCATCTTAGTTAAGACAAACTGGTACTACTTCTAAGTCTTTGTATTGCAAAACCGGTATTATATGTATAGAGAAGTTGAATCGATTTTGAAGGTGTCTAAACGATATATGTAGACAACCGGTATATACTGGAATGACATAGGTCATGGCCAATTCTACTTGCACTAGTTTGGGGATACTGCGGAGTTCATCAAAGAAGAAAATGGAGGAAAATCGGTGTATGAGTTGGAAGAGGTTAAATCTTAACCGGTATCGGTGTTCCAATCAGTTTCACTGATTGTGTGATGAGTTATCACCAGTCGTGATGAGTTATCCCTGACCGACACATTGGCAGCAATATGTGATGTGTTATGTTAGATTATCCAGATACACTGCACCTAGGAAATTGTGATGAAGTTCCTGAGCCGACATGAAATCTAACGTCTATATAATGACATTGTGATGAACTATTTTAATGATGCGAGATAGAAGTGTTAAGTTGTTGTGATTTACTGAAGACGATGCAGAGTAAGTCGGTGATGCAGTTTTGAGTGAGCAGAAGAGGATCATTCAAGCAAGATGTGCTACTTCTAGATCAAACCACCTGTTGTTTTTTAATCACTACAACACTCAAATCCCCTAACCGGGTAAGCTCTAACAAGCTTCATTGTACAAATCCTTTAACTAGGTGATCCATTAATTTGGGTTTGAAATCCTTTACCAAGGTTACTCCTAACAGGGTATAGCTCCTAACAGAGCTTTGGGATCTTTAACAAGATTCACTCCTAGCACAACACTTTGTAGACCTTAACTGGTCAGTTACCTTTTACTGCAGATAGTTAACTTGTGAGTCCCATGTCTCACCGTGGTTTTTCCTAGTTGGGTTTTCTACATATAAATACTTGTGTTATGGTGAATGTTTTACTTGTTGTGGATGCTTTAATATCACTTTGGATTGCATGCATTATATTTAGTAAGCTAGTTAACTGTCTTTATCAGTCTGTGTTTAAAGTGGTATTATTTTTTTTGTCACTAATTCACACCCCCCTCTCAGTGCTTTATAAGTCTATCAGTGACTTGGTCAAGTAAGAAGAAGTATTTTGTGTCTTTATATATGACTGAAGTAGAATACATTATAACATCTTCATGTTGCACACAGATTTTATGGATGAATTAGACTTTGAAGGATACTAGTATACCATTTAATGAACCTATTTCTAATATGTGTTATAACACTAGTGTAATAAACATTTCTAAGAATCTGATATAGCATTGCATAACAAAGCATATATCCATTTGATATCACTTCTTGAGGGATAAGGTGTTGGATAATGAAGTAAAGCTTTAGTATGTACCTACAAAAGAGTAGATTTCAAATATATTCATGAAGGCATTATGTAAAGATACTTTTGAGTATATCTGACAGAAGTTAGGGGTATTACCCCTTGCTCATGTGAACTAATGTACATTTGGATCTGCATTAGTTCAGTAAGTAGCTTGCATATTTTTATCTAGACTGATTCTTAGGTGCTTCCTCTTAGGGGGAGAAGGAGTAAGTTTCTCAGGGGGAGTTATGGCCACCTTTGTCCTTGATGTCAAATAGGGAGAAATATTGAGAGTTCATGAGATTCAGATTGTTGCTCAGTTGAGCAGTGCAAAGATTGTTTTGTGTTTGTTGTTGATGGATGTTACCATCAATGACTAAGGGGGAGATTATTGTAGATGTGATGGTGATGATGTTGAGTGTTTGTCATTGATGTGAACATAATGCTTTTCATTAATGTTCTTTGTATTGGTGATCTATAATATGTGTTCTCAAAATCTTTGGTGCTTAGGAAGAAATGTGTTGGTAGATCAGATGTGTCGATTGTGATCCAAATATCTTTGGTTATCGGATATGGTGTTGATCAATGGTATTCATTTATATCTTGGCCCCATTCTTATTTTTTGTTGTTTTGGGTAATGGTATTTGGGTCCGGATTAAGTCCAAAATTCGAGGATGTGTAGTGGATTTTGGTGTAACATGAGTCATGTTTTGGTATTGGAATTTTTAATGATTGTAACATGTTGATTTTAACATTGATGTGTATTGTGGTATGGTCTACTCCTATTTCCTTCCCACCAATAGAATGTTTAGTATTGACCTATTTTAGATCTTTGTCTTGGCTGACTTGGAAGATGATGCTTCCCAGAAGATAGTATATATATAAGGATGATTTGATTGAGTTATGGATATAGAAAAAGTGCTGCATTGTTTTGAAGATAAGCGAGATTGGAAAGGAAAGATCTGACTATTGGTGATATGTGGAAGTGTGTTGCTTTTTAGGCATCAAAAAGGGTTTGGTTTTGTAGATTATGTTTCAGTGGTGGATTCTTTCTTTATTTCTTTGTCTCTTCGGTAGTAAGCCACCCTTTGTAAAAATCACCTTAACCGGTGTTTTATATTGAGAACTAACATTCTCAATGGTTTTTCCCTTCTTGGTTTATCCATGTCATATCTAGTGTTCATTGTGTGATCTATTATGTGTTTATGCTTTTTGAGTTATATCCATCTTAGTTAATTATGTTGGTTTGGATCTGTATGTGAAAAGAATAAAATAATTATTTTAAGTTATCAATTTATTCACCCCCCTCTCAATTGCATGTATATTCAACATCTCCATACAATCATTTCTCCTTCTCCAAGGATACTTACATCCCATCTCCTCATAAAATTGGGGTACTCATACCCTTTTCCCAAACACTTCTTAGTAAACATGGTACTCATAACCTCATCACCTAAAGGAGTGCCACACCCATGTTTCCCATTTACAACACATGCCAATACAATATTACAACAAATAAAACACAAAAACACAATATTATCTGCACTCATCAAAACACAAAACTCCCAACCTATTTACACAACACAAAAAAACCATACAATAGCTTATGATGCATTGAAGAAATGAAGCATCAAAAAAACAAGGTGGAAACACCTACTTGGTAATGCTTCAAGATAAATTTATTTCTTCCAAGCCTCTTTCCTTCTTCCCCTCTCCAACTGATTTTTCCTTCCAATCTTTTCCCCAAAATTTGAAAATGCCAAAAAGTCCAATGTCTTTCTTTCCCACTCCTTAAATAGAATAGTGGAAGAGAGGCCCTCATGGGAAAGGAAGTGACACTTGTCACCTCCACTAGTCATCCATCTCAAGATAAGAAAGATGGAGAAGGTGCCACCTTGCCTTTTCTCCCACATTCCAAGAATCTTCCAACCTATTCCTAAATGCAACAAGTGTCCTCTTACTCATCCAAATAGTAATACTTGATCCTTTCCCACCTCTTGGGAAAGAAAAAACATTGGAATGAAAACTTAACCATCCAACAACCTCCAAAACCTGTAGGTAACCAAATATCCAAAATAAAAGGACCCAAAAATCATAAAAATTAAATGAAAACCCCTGAAAACATCCCCAACCCCTAGCCTAATGACCTAGGGGCCTTATTTCATTTCAAAAAAAGTGATTTGGTATCAAAGAAATGTTGCTAAGTGGGTGTACAAATAAAATAATAACTCACATCCATCTCAAGCAAGCCACATTTCACATTTAAAAAAGAAAACACATTCACAACATATTACACATAGATCCTAACCTTTCACATAGGCTAGAATTGGCTTAACAATGATAATTGCACTAAGTGTTACACCTTGTCTCTGGATACCCATTGGAATTCACCTACATACTAAAAGGAATGTGTCAGTACAACATGATAAATTTATATACATATATTTGAAGCAAGTGCATAAAATATACAAAACCATAATGCCACATATATTCAAATTTCTAAATATCATCAAGTACAACTAGTCATTATGAAAGTGATGATTGGAACACGTTAGTACATATCATGATACAACTATATCCCAAACAACTCACATGTCACAAGAACTATGCATCTCAAATATTATCCATCATATAATAATGTCAAATCATGAGATCACCACGTGTACAACATAAGTAAGGAGTATGGTGCTAAGAAATAACCACGTATTCTCATAATATCTAGAACATGATATAAAATGGTCCATCATAATAACCATAGAAAAATATGAAATAGTCCATGACTCAACACATAACACACCATCTCACTCAAATAATATAACTATATTGTAATTGAAGGAGGGGCCTCACATACACTAAACCCCAACAAATTAAATAAGTAGTATATATAAATGGATAACCTAAACTATGATTAAAGTAGATACTTTGGAAATAATTTTAAAAATCTAGGGCTAAGTAAATTTTTTTGTATTCCAAATCCATGAGTTGGGCTAAGATGACAATTGCCTAAAATCATCTCATATTCCAAAGTAGGCAATAGGATAGCTATATCATGTAGGAGATTCTAGGGAACATCTCATTTTATACATGGAAACTACATGCCATCAAAATTAACAAAACAATTAAGACATTGCCTCAAGGAATTTAACATGCATAAAAAAGTGCAAAATAATAAGATGTAAAACAAAAAAATGAATAATTATTATTCAAACAATTATATATATATATATATATATATATATATATATATATATATATATATATATATATATATATATATATATATATATATATATATATATAACTAACTTAATAGGTAGATAGAATTCTTAAAACAAATCATTTAAATATTTTTGTATTTTTGTTTTTGTTTTCAAACAATACTTGATAAGGGGAAGAAGTAGAAATTCTTATTAGTTGAAAATTTATGCATGATGAAATACATTTTCTAAGTGGAGAGTAGGATAATCATGATGGGTAAGACTTGCTCTCCCACCTTCTCCCAATATTGAAATTACTCTGAATACTTAATAATTTATTAATTGTCATATTTTTTTGTAATATTTTAATTTGATGGTTGTTATTAATTATTGAGTATTAAACTTGCAAGTTCATTTGTGGAATATTTCTTGTGTATTCTTATTATTTCTCCTCCAACATCTATGTATTGATTTAGAATGTAGGAATAAAGTGGAACCCTTCATGTAACATAGGACAAATATGGCGTAAAATATAATTGAATCAACATAGACATAGTGAATACAAAACACCAAAACAATTTGAAGGTTGGAGAATTTACACTAGTCACTTTCTTCCATTATGCTTGCAAAACCTATTTAGTTGGACCACTACACTTATACTAAGTGATTAATATGTATGAACTACAAGAATTATATCATTTTATAATAAATAATATCTACATGTATCAAAATTAAATAAAATTTAATTTAATTAAAGAACTTTATTTAAATTCATATCAGGACAAATCTAAGGAGATGCACGAGTGAGACCAAGTCATAAATTTATTCAATCAAATAATATGAGACAATTTCAAACTTATTTGAAAATATATGTAAAACCTAAAATCAAACCATAATATCATTGTAAGAATGAAATTTCAAAAGTGGTTTATTACACATATTTCCAAGGTTTTCCAAATAACACATAGAATGTATCCTTTAAAACTACATCAAAATATACTTCATCCATAAATTGTCCACATAAAATAGTAGATATGTCCACATATAATCCAATTTTCACATTGTAACATTGTTGAAGCATGTTAAGGGGCACTCGACATAAAATAAGTACACCTACATTGGAATCTATATATGAATACCTTTTTTCAAAGCTAGGTTTAGTATTTTTTTTTGTCAAATTTAATAAGCAACCCTCTAAAGAAGAAATATCATTGTTCTTTCTTTGCATTCAACTAAGCTATCTAGTATCTTATAAAGGGGATAGTATTTGAAAACATTAATCTCCTTCACTACATTTTCAGCCAATTTATCAATTAGAGGTTAACCTTGGAAATACACTTAACCTGGGCTTAACTTATTACAATGGGCATAGTGGCATTAAAAAGATTGTTGTGAGTTGAAGTGGTCTTTAGTGAGGAGATTAATTTCTTTTACAATAATATAAATTAAATGGGATATGTTGAAGCACCCTTGATAATGAATGATGGGTTACCATTTAGCTCATAAAGCTACACTAAACCCCAACAAATAAGATAAGTAGTATATATAAATCAATAGCCCATACTAAGATTAAAATAGACACTTTGAGAATAATTTTAAAAATCTAGGGTTAAGTAAAGATTTTTTTTGTAGACCAAATCTACTAGTTGGGCTAAGATGACAAATGCCTAAAATCGTTCCATATTCCAATGGAATAGCTATATCTAGTAGTAGATTCTAGGGCACATCTCATTTTATACATGGAGACTACATGTCATCAAAATTAACAAAACAATTAAGACATTACCTTAAGAAATTTAACATACATAAAAATGTGCAAAATAATAAGATGTAAAACAAAAAAATGAATGTTTATTTTTCAAACAATTATATATATAAATATATCTTAATAGGTAGATAAAATTCTAAAAAAAATCATTTAAATATTTTTATATTTTTATTTTTGTTTTCAAACAATACTTAATAAGAGGAAGAAGCAGAAATTCTTATTAGTTGAAAATTTATAGACTATGAAATATATTGTCTAAGTGGAGAGTAGGATAATCATGATGGGCAAGACTTCCTTTCCCACCTTCTCCTAATATTGAAATTGCTCTTAATAATTTAAAAATTATGACTTTTTCTTTTTCTTTTTTTATAATATTTTGATTTGATGACTGTTATTTTTGTCAAATGTATTTTCATTATAATTATTACTATTTCCATTTTTTGACCCCATATTTACTTTATTTCGCAACTTTACTAATTTAATTTTGAAACATGACATCATATCATCTATATTTTTAAAAATCCTACACATTATAACTAAATATTTTATTTATTATATAATCTTTTCCTTGAAAACATTCAAATTCACCTGACCAGCTAACTCCAAATTGTGAATCTAATTTATATATTATGACAAAACTGAAAGTGATTCAAAAGGACACTTTCAAAAACTGCCCTCAGAAGTGCAACTTTGTACATTGCTCAGTTTTATGAAAATCATTATAATAACATGTAAAGTTTATTCTAATGAAGACAGATGAGACTAAATGACAATAATGAGTGGTAAAATACTGTCCTTTCTGGGCCATGACCATGCCTTTATTTAATTGCTCTTAACAGTTTCCTTCCTTGCAAAACGGGGAAAAATTTTGCTAGTTTTATTCATTCCATAGACCCAATAGATAGCTTGCCATGCAAGTCAATTCCTGCTAACAATAAACCAGGACCAAATAATTCCAATTCTGTCCTTTGCTACTTCTCTTTCTGAGGGTCATTTTCTACATGTGTAGATATGCATAAAGAGTAACCAGCTGCTCCATTTAGTCCATAGTGTTGCAGAACATTGGTTTTGTATCTATGTGTGTTTCTTGTTTTGCTTTTGGAGGAAAACTCACTTCACCCAATTTGGTTCATCATTCACATTGATATACTATATAGGAAACCTGAATGAAATGCTTTGAAGTTTCATGTTAATGGGCATAGTGATGGGAAACAAGATAGCTCAATTTTTTCTTCTGAAGAAGTTTTTGACCAAGTTGTATAGGCTTGTGGATACCAGTAGGGTAGTTGGTTATGCCCTTTCTCCCAGAGCAAGAAGAGGTTATACTTATTTTGCATATGACTGTGATGAAACTAAACTTGGTGGTCTTCCAAGGGATGTTCCAAAAGGTCATTTTGTAGTATATGTTGGGAGTGAGAGGAGTAGGTTTGTAATCCCCACAACATATTTGAGCCATCCTTTGTTCCAGATATTGTTGGAGAAAGCTGAGGAAGAATATGGATTTGATCACCAGATGGGTCTCACCCTTCCCTGTGAGGAAGTTTTCTTTGAATATATAACTTCTGTTTTAGAAAGGGAGAATCCCACTGTGACAAATTTAGAGTTGAACAAGATAATAGACTCCTTCCATACTATATATAAATGTAACACTAGTGTTTACTGAATAACAAGATCTGCTCCAATCAGTGACAGATTTCTTTTCCCCTTCTTTTTTATGAGATCAAACAATGTTCAATTGTAGGGTAACCACACATCCTAAAATGATACTAAAGGTGATCATCATTGAAATTTTGTTTATGGAATGCTAGGAACATGTTATTCCAATAGTTCTAAAATAAAAAATGGGTATTAGTTTCTGGCGTATCATTGAGGTTTTATGATATCTCTTGTTTATTTATCTTTATAATGATATAATTTATGTCGTAATTAAAATTTAGAATGTGCTGTTTAAATGAAAATTAATATATATAATTGAATTGATTGATATCGTAAAACCCATTAAGATTTTTGATGGTTTTTCTGATGAGTGTGGGGCGAATTCAACTATTGCAGAGCCTTTTTGTTCTAAGATCTTATGTTAAGAAAATCGTGTTATCACAACTTAATATAAAACTGAATGGATAAAGATTAGGACTGTGAATCTATTCTTTTCATGTTTCTGTTCATTCAATTCAATTGTCGCTTGCCAAACACATGTATGAATATGATATCTGATGAAATAGAGAAGATTGTGATTCTTTTAATGCCATTTATTACTTTTTATCTCTTTTGGTTTGTGAGTTCATTGAAAGAGCCCAAATCAAACTATTATGTCTGTAATTTCCTTTGTGAACTATGTCTATGCTCCAATAGAAATTGTTCATGATAAAACTATTGAGATTAGAGGAGTATGAAAGTTTATAATTAGTTACGTAATCATTTCTTCAATGCTACGAGACAAGGGTATTTTGGGAAGAACCGTGACGATTAGGCTTACGGATGGCTTTGAATTTTCAAAGTCTACTTTCTAGTTTTGATATATTGTTTGTGTGGGACCTTTTAGGGTTTCCCATTTGAAACTTGTCATTAGCTTCATTTTTAGAATGGAATTTCGCTATATCATATGATTCTTGATCTCTCTTTTACAACTCTTTGCTGCTAAAGGTTGAGAGAATGAAAATTTAAGTGGGTGTGGAAATTTGTTGTAGAAGATTACAATGGGAGAATGATTTTGATAACTCTTTTTAGTAAGAAGATGTTAGTTTATTGATCAATATTGATTTAGTTTATGGGTAATATAAGAATCATAGTTTTTTAATTTATTATGTTGGTTATATTATTTATTTATTTTACATATTTTATAATGATTTGGTGAGATATGATTGAGAACTCCATAGCATTAAGTTAGGAGGTGTTTGAAAATTCATTCGGAGTTTTATTTGTAGATTCTAGATTATGTTCAATACTTTAATCACCTTATCTTGCAAGATCCATTACATTAAAGTCACAAAGCAAGCCTTGTCAAAAACCTTCATTTAGGTTGATCCCTTAGCTTTGCCTATTCACTTTTATTAGATGTTTCTTGAGCATATTATTCAATTTATAGAGCGTGTTATTTTTCATGGACTTGATTTATTATATTCTACCTTACAACACAAATGAGTTTATATTGAAGTAGATTTCATCACATATCTAAAATAATCATATTTAGAAATTCAAGAGGTCACATATATCAATTTGACTAATACTTAGTTTTAGTGTCAGTCCTAAAGAGCACAAGCAAGAGGTTGATCCGTTTATATTGTGGGTCCACTACAAAACTAATCCTTGAAATTTATTAATAAGTATTAAAGATGAAGGTTGGATGACCCTTAGTAGTAAAGAAAACTTGCAATGATATTAAAAGCCTCTAAAGAAAGTGATTTCACATCTAGTGCATGAAGGCAAGGTTGCCACAGACCAAGCAACACCCTTAAGTGGCAACATTTGATAATGTTGGTAAATACTTTTGTAATGTAACATAATGATTCAAATGAGGTACCTACATAATATGAAAATTATATTAATATAAGTTGTATGAAGCTAAGTGTAGTTTAAGAACTAGTATTTTTATTTTAAAATTTGGTGAAAAAAATATGTTTTTAAGAAACATTATTATATATAATTTAAGGAAATGACATATGAGTGGACTTGACACACTTTTATGATTTCTTTGTGTAGCACTGTAAATTGTATACCCTAGCAATGTCATGTTACGTTTAGCACTCTTTTTGGTGGTTGGGTCTGACCTAGTGCAAGCATGTTTGTCTCGAGTCTAGATTGGCAATATTGGTTACACCGCCTAATGCCTAGACCTTTGCGCAACCAAAAAGAGCTAGACATTAGCACCTATTGCTAATGTCCCCCCAATTTAGCTCCAAATTCTAATATTTGAATGTTGGCTTTGGGCCCTTAATAGTTATGAATTTTTTTTGGCTTCTTCGAGATAACTGTTTGCAAAAAGTGTATCACATATAAAAGTGACTCCCTCCCTCATTTTTAAAGCCTAATCTAAATGTAATGACCAACCTATTGATTCAATTATATCAAGCCGTCAAGGTCAATCAAGTATTGAGAAGTCTGAGGAAATCACCAAGCACACACGTCATCTATGATTGAAGTAATTTTGTTCTTATTTTTATTGTTTTGTTTGACACTCACACTTGCAGGACTTCATCAACACCTTGTGTAGATTTTAATCAAGGGCTTCACATATGAGGTATGATTGTCAATTCAATATTTATTTTATTTTCCTCTACTCCTATGGGGACACACATTTTTTATCATCATCATCATTGTTTTATATATTAAAAAGCAATCAAACAAGGGTGTTGACCCTGCATACAAATAGCCCATAGGCAGCATAAAAGAAACGCAACAAATCAAGGGTGTTGATCCTTTACAAAGTCAGGTCGAACATGCCATTAACAGTAGGTGGACATACCACAGTTAACAGAACAAAGGACAAACAAACCATCAACAAAACACTAGTAAAAATATAAGATCCCAAATAAAGAGTGGGAAGAATCACCCACAACTCGACTTGGAAGCATTTGGGGTGTTAAGTTTTGATCAGATTTGAATGAGCAGGTAATTTTAAATTTTATTTGTTCTTTTGATCACAATCTGATATATATAATCCATAGTTTGACTTATGTTCGATCTACTGATGTGTATGCAATCTGCCTCTGAACGAATTCGGCCTGCTACAATGAATTCAATCTAGTCATAAGTGAACTCAGTCTGCTACGCATGAATGTCGATCTGTCACTGCTGTCTATCTTGAATAAGCTGTGTTCGATGTTATATCGTAGTATATACTATACTCAGAATATATAGATATATACACAACTTATATAAACCTATCACAGTCTTTATCTGACTACACCTGACACAATGATCACCCCGATCGCAGTATATAATCACATCGGTCTTCATGTAACATAAACACATAGAGGTCTTCACATATTAACATGTATATCTTCCTGATATATGTTATACACACTGCAGAATATTGCACACACTGCTTTCTATCATGCACTCAACTCATATGTATGCACTACTCTATAATATATTTATGGTAATAACATATATGCACTATATCTTATAATACTTTCGCTATATCAATTGATCTCCTTGAATATGAGTTGCTCTCCTTCGTGAGGATCTTTGGATTAGTATCTGACTGTGTGAATATATATACAGTTCATTATTCATTCTGAAGTCTATTGTTTTACTTTTGATATGATGTGCTTATTGGTTGAATATCAAAGAACATGGACTGTGATTTTTTCCTTAATAAATATATTCGGTCTGCTAATTGTATCTTTGATCTGATGCAATAATGGAAATCGAACTACGAATATATGTAAGTTCGACCTGCCTATTATCTAACCAACCCCAAGGAGTGGTGGAATGATGTTTTACTTATAATCGTTGATGGAGGACATTCTTCAAGTGTCGACTTCCTTCAAGAAGCCACGTCTCTATAAAACAACGCATCCTCTCCATGAAGGGTGGAGGACTTTAGTTAAGAGTCAGCCCTTTACATTAGTGACTAATAAATCAGTCAAACCATATTACCTATTCAATAATGCAAATGCTAAGTTAATCAAATCACATAATACAAGTCGGTATATGATTATTTTCTTATAAGGTGATGGCATAAGTATTTGTCTAAGAGCGAAGGCCACTCAGACAATTAGGATAACTCTTGTCAGCTCAGAATTATTTCAACCGATGCTACCATATCATCAACACTCCGTCTTAGCTAGGGAGGAATCCTTCTTAACCTCTATAAGTCACATCACCTCATCGTGATGTTTGACCACAATGTCTAGTCTCATATGTGGAAATGAAAGATATCACCTCGCCGTGATATCAACCATCATGGCTCCTCCATAGATATCACCTCACGTGATATCAACCATTATGGCTTATCCATAGATATCACCTCACGTGATATCAACCATTATTGTGAGATCGTCACCTCACAATGATGGTAATATGCACAAGTGTTCATCATTGTGAAATCATCACCTCACAATGATATTCACCATGGCTCATCTAGAGGGTAAACACACAAGTACAAGAGAACCACTACGGACTCTCTCACATGATGTTGTCATGGCATCACACACATGACATCCACCATGAACCATATCAGAGGGTGGAGATTAGGGCTTTCACCTCAAGTCTCTCTCAAAGAGAAATGCATTAACAATAGCTTACACTTTATATTAATTTTAAAGAGAAGAATACATTAGTATAAAATATAAACAAATCAATGATGATGAGGCTGAATCTTAGCTAGGGCTCCATTCTCCACCATATAAAAGCTTACCTTGAATGTACACAAACTTTATTCTGGAGAGAGGCTTGGTGAGAATGTATCTCATCTGAATAACATTCCTTTGCACCATATCTCTAATATAGTGATATAGGATTTTCACATGCTTGTCCTATTATGAAATACAAGATTGGAGTCTGAATCACACTTGCTGAGTCCCAAGCTCACCAAGTATCCATCTATTCAAGAATATCACAACCTAGGAGTCAGTATAAAGCCCTTCCAACCTACATACATGGGACTCCATCCCATGAATCATAATCCTTTGACTGATCACTAGAGAAACCATCTCGACATGGTCCACTCCCTCTGAACCAATATGACCAAGATCCTTAGATGTCAATCGAAGCACATCCTATTAGCTTCTCCCTCTAAAGCTAAAATGTCAACTCCCTCTGAATTTTAATTCTTCCTCTTCGAAGAAACATCTTCAGTCACCAACTCAATCTCATGGCAGCCATTATCAAGGTCTTCCTTCCTTCAATGCAATCTCTTGTGCTTCTTGATCTGTCATGAAAGCATTTCAGAGAGAGATTACAACTAGTTCATAGAACTAACCTATCTAAAGAGAAATATCAATGTTAGAAGCATACAAAGTTCACTATCTCAATGTTAAAGCATGAATTAACAACTGCATAAGAATTTATGAACATTATTCAACCATGAAAAAATTATCTCTTAATTAGTTAGTCTTCCACCAATGTTCTTTCCTAATCATGCTCAGCATTGGAATTTCCATCCATACCGAGCATCTAGCGATGATCTAATGGTTGTGTGGCCTTCGGCCCTCGCCATCACTCATCATCTATCTTCAACTTAGTGACGACATATAGAATTTACACACAAGGATCGCTTTAAGACTACCTCAGCCTCCAATCTTGTCAAATTCCTCACTATCTTCAACTCGATCAAGCCTATACGGGGGATTATTCCTACTGTCAATCATGTACACATGCATTTTCAAAATTCCATGATTATCTGTTGTCTCTACCCTTTAGTCATTTTGTCTAAGCTTTCAATGGATCCCTCTGAGGAGGATTCGAGCTTATGTAGGCACCTAAACATTAGCAGTATTTGTCTCATATACCATGAAGAATCCTACAATGGTTTTCAAAAAAAACTGTTTGTAGGGAAGGTGCCCCAATGACCTTTGTAGCCACTGTCAAAGCAAAGGAAACCATGATACATCTTACCAAAACCATGGTAAAAGATTTAAATGTCCAGTCATTGATGGAATCCTTCAATCCTTTGGTCACATTGAATAAGAAGAGGGTGAATATTGTAATCAACATGAAGATGAGTTTATCAAGCTCTTTGTTGCCCTTTTTCACCTTTGCTTCAATCCCTCCATGTCGAAGATCTTCTTCACCGACTTCAACCCCTCATTCATTCTTCTTAGGGTCTCCTTTGCAACCCACATTAAACAATGATGCCATCTCTTTATTAAGGACAAAATAATTGCCAACAACTTTTGAATTATTGATTCTTGTGAAGGGCCAGTACCATCTTGTTGGTTCTCAAGTGCTAGCGACAATCATATAGTCGGACTGTCTAGGGGTGGGCCTAAAAAAAATGATGTCAAACCTGCCCAAGTCATAGTGTGCAACCCTCGTGTGCGACATGTCCACTAGACAATATTTCAAATCATCAAGGACTAAAATGATCCCTTCATTTCATCAGTGCATCAATCTTCGATATTATGTTGCTACCGGCTTCCGTGTAACCACCGATAAGGAAGAAGAGCTTTGGGCTTCCTCCATGCCTGTGGCTATCCCTATTAATCTTATGAGGATCTGGTTAATACTGAGAGGGGGGATGATTTAGTATTAAGAACAATTCAAACTTTAACTCAAAAACAAACTTATCTCAGATCTGAAATCATTTAACAAATAACTCAACTTTTGTAATCAAATCTAATAACCTCTTTATCAAATTTTCTTAACACATTTAATCAAATCATTTACCAATACTTTCACCACCAAAGCAATCATATAAACTTGATCATTTACCAATTCATTAACCTTATAAATAGAATCAATAACTTTCTCAAACAACTTCTTATCAGTACCGGTAACCTCTAATAAACTTTTGATAAAACATCATAACCCATGTCTCATAAATAATGCATCAAATGAAATATAAACAAGAATATCACATGAAAAACATTCCACACATGAACACCATAAATTTTTGACGTGGAAACCCAAATAGGGAAAAGACATGGTGTGAGTTGGCACCCACAAATATTTGTACTCTTTCGAAGTATGCCCTGATAGGAGCTTACAATATGCTTGGTTAGGAGCAGACCCTATTAGGAGTCACCCAGTTAGGGGATTTGCCTTGCAGCCGGGTTAGGAGCTTGATGATCTGTTAGGGTCAACCTCATGAGAGGATTTAACACTCTTTTGAGAGCTTCCCTATTAGGGGACTTAAATGTTTCAGGCCTGTTAAGACCTACCCAGTTAAGGGATTTAACCTACTGCAACTATTAGGGAACAACAGTGAAAGAATGATCTATTACTTGTACTTATCTTCTTACTTGATCAGATCTAGTTATACACAACACTTTGCAACTCTCAAGCAGATCTCACACTTTACTTGGATGGCTTAGCACATTCTCTAAGACCACCGACACAATGAACATCAACTATGTCAACATAAATAGCCATCTCGACTAGGTCGGCCACAAAACCTAATTACATCATTAATTCACAATTCAAATCATAAGAGATCATCATAGATCATTATACAGATCATCACAGCAAAATTACAATGCAATATCAACCGTTGGTTGACCATAACTCATCATGGAAATCCGATTTGTATCCACAAAACACTCTACTAATCATTTTGTTGATTCCCAAGAAAATCTTCCTTGAAATGCACCAAAAAAACTATCAAATCTTTCATGCGGATTGTGTCATGTTACCAACTTGATGTAGACTCGTCGTTGATGATCGTCATAACAAAAATCATTACCAGTTTGAAGATTTCATCACCGGTCCCTAAACCCTACTAAAACCTTAGCAAAAATTCATCAAAATTTTGGAACACACCTTCCAATAATCTCCACAACTTCCGGTTCTAGTCACATACACCTTTCCATGATACAATTTCACCATCCAAACCGCAAATCACCAATCATCACCAATCAACCGGTCCAATCAAAACAACTCTATTTTATCGGTTCAAGTCCCATTTCACAGACTTTAGCTTACTATCAGTAAAACTTGTCTTTCGGTAAACCAAATAACTTAGATGACAAAACAAAACATCAAGAACATCATTTGACATCAATTGCCATCAATGACAACACAAATAGTTGATTATGTCATCTATTCATAGAATCTCAATCTCTTCATCACAAATAGACTTCTCTCCTTTACGGGTGCAGTCATCCAACTTCAATTACATCACCTGATTTGTATCAGTTATACCAAATACCAACAATCTCCTCCTTTGGCATTGATGGAAAAACTAATCAGATATACAATCATAGTAACATCATCATCTGCAACTTGCTTGCCGATATCACAACTTTGTTGATTCTCCTCCTTTTGTCATCTCCCCCTTAACCAATGCTTCACTCAATCTGATCTTTTGATCTTCAACTTATCCCATATCTGTCATATCTGATTTCCTATTCATTTCATCTCTCCCTTTGACAAAAATGCCAAAGATGTAAATGCATCACTTGTCATCAATTTTGTTGCTACCTCTTCCATCATCTCAACTACATAAATCAGAAAAATTATAACAGAGTATTGAATCAGATTTTTACATCAGACTCGCTCCTCCAAAGGAGTAGCCTGTATCTTCATCAATCCTAAGTGAAAAATAAACATGAAATCCATAGGATTGATGGATCTCCATCATTCTAGTTCTTTTGGTGTAGGGGTCTAACCCCTAGTTTACCTCTAAGAAACTCAAAGGTATCCTTTGGTAAGGGCTTAGTAAAGATATCAGCCAACTGATCTTTACTCTTCACATATTCCATCTTCACCTCCTTTTCTTGAACTCTTTCCCTTAGGAAGTGATACTTCAATTCAATGTGCTTGGTTCTAGCATGAAGTATAGGATTATTAGAAATGTTGATTGCTTATTATCACAATAGATAGTCACTGGTTCTGACATATCTACCTTGAATCCCTCTAGAAAATGTCTCATCCATATTGCATGCATGCAATTCATGGATGCAGCTACATACTCAGCTTCAGCTATAGATTGAGAAACACAAGTCTGTTTCTTGCTCGTCCATGCCACTAATCTTCCTCCAAGCAAAAAAGCTCCACCAGTTGTGCTTTTTCGATCATCCACATTACCTTCCCAATCAGCATCAATAAAGACATCCAAAGAAAAATCTCCTTTAGAGGGATACCATAAACCATAGTCTATTGTGCCTTTGAGATATCGAAAAATTCTTTTCACAGCCACCATGTGACTTTCTTTAGACTCTTTTTGAAATCTAGCAACTAATCCAAAAGCATGAGCAATGTCTTGTCTTCTATGGACAACATAGTGTAGCTTGCCAATCATAGATCTATACTCTTTTTCACTAGCATCAGGAGAATCATCTTACTTAGACAACTTGCAACTAGTCACCATCGGTGTACCTACTGGTTTGCAGTCTTCCATGCCAAAAGTCTTCAACACCTATTTGATATACTTGTTTTGACAAATAAAGATACCACCATCCAGTTGTTGAACCAGTAAGCTAATAAAGAATACTGATTAGAGACATTTTAAATTCCTTTTTCATAATATTAGCAAAGTCCATACACATATCATTATTATCATCAAAAATTATGTCATCAATAAACACTTCTGCTATCAACATGTTCTCTCCACCAGTCTTCAAATAAATGTTGTTGTCTTCACTAGTACGTTGGAATCCAATCTTGATCAAATGTGCATGTAATATCGCATACCATGCTCTAGGTGCCTGCTCAAAACCATACAAAGCTTTGTGCAATTTACACATCATGTCTTTATCATCGGTCAAGAAAAATCCATCTGGTTGTTGAATGTATACTTCTTCTTCTAGAATCCCCTTTAGAAATGTTGACTTGATATCCATTTGGTAGACTTTGAATCCCTTATATGCAACAAATGCCAATAGCATCCTTACACCTTCTAATCTAGCAACAGGTGCAAATGTTTCACCATAATCCTCACCTTCCTCTTGAGCATACTATTTGCAAACTAACCTTGCCTTGTTTCTTGCAATCCTTCCTTCTTCATCCAGTTTATTCCTAAAGACCCATTTTGTTCCAATTACATTCTTATCCTCCAGTCTAGGAACAAGTAACCATGTCTGATTCTTCTCAATTTGATCTAATTCCTCATTCATTGCCTTAACTCAATCATCATCCTTTAGTGTCTCCTTAATTGTCTTGGGTTCAATTGTAGATATCAAATATGAATTCTCTCAGATCTTTCTCCTAGTTTGCACACCTACATTCTTATCACCAATTATTTTCTCCTATGAATGATTCAATTTAACATATCTAGGTATTGTATGTGCCGGTTCTGCATCTTTTGCATCAAGTTCTTCATCTTCTTCCTCACTGTCATCACTTACTATTTGAGCACCTAGTTCTGCATTTTCCAGTTCTTCATTATTCTTTGCTTCTGGTTCAATGATCACAAACTTTTCCTCATTGTCATCTTTTTCAGGTTTTGATTTGCTTGTACCTTTAGACTTATCAGATAGATCATTAACCTTCACATTAGCACTTTCAATAATTTTCTTAGTTCTCTTATTGTAATATTTATATGCTTTATTCTTGGAAGAGTTACCAAGAAAAATTCCCTCATCAGATTTTGCATCAAACTTCTCAATGTAGCTATCTCTCTTAATAAAACATTGACTTCCAAAGATTTTAAAATAACTAACACAAGGGGTTTTTCCATACCATAGCTCATAGGGTGTCTTATTGTTACCTCTTTTTACCAGTACCCGGTTTAAAGTGTAAACAACAGTACTGACTACTTCTCTCCAAAACATTTTAGATACATTACCCTGCAATAACATGGTTCTTGCGACTTCAACTATTGTTTTGTTCATCCTTTCTGCTATGCCATTCTGTTGTGGTGTCCTCAAAGCTGGCATCTGTCTCTTTATACCCTATTCATCATAATACTTAACAAATTTATAAGATGTGAATTCACCACCTTGGTCTGATCTTAAACATATCAAGTTCTTACTAGTTGCCTTCTCAGCCAGAGCTTTAAATGATTAAAAAATTTTAAATGCATCTGATTTCTCTCTCACAAATGTTACCCACATCATTTTAGAATAGTCATCGATGAAGATCATGAAATACCTATCACCATAATAACTCTTTGTTCTCATAAGGCCACAGAGATCAATATGAACCAAATCTAAAACATTCTTAGAAATATCATTCTTGCTCTTGAAAGAAATAGAGGTCATCTTACCGATTTGACAATCTTTGCATATCACACTATCCAATTTGAAAAGTTGGGGTAATCTTGTTACAATAATTGACTTTCTTATCTTAACCAGATTATCAAAATTAACATGACAACATCTTTTATGCCATAACCAACTGTCTTCCATTCTTGCAACTAGACAATTATTAATATTACTATTCAAATGGAATAAGTTACCTCTGGTTTGCTTCCTGGTAGCAATCAGTTCACCATTTCCTCCAAGTATTTTGCAAACTCCACTCTTAAATTCAAGCAAATAACCTTTATCATTGAGTTGGCCAACACTTAAAATATTATGCTTAAGACGATCAACCAAAAATACATCATCAACATTACTCTTCCCATTTATTGAGATAGAACCTTTACCTTTCACCATGAAGGGAGAGTTGTTTCCAAATCTAACAACACCTCCATCAAATTAATTAAGGGTTATGAACTTACTTTTATCTCTGGTCATGTAGTGTGAGCAACCACTATCTATAATCCATTCATCACTATTCTCCATATGAGATACTAGTGCCTTTTCATCTATAGTTCCTCCTTCATGGCTACAAACACAATTTTTTCATTGTCATCTTCTTCTTTCGACTCCTCATCAGTCACCCCTTCATCTACTGCAACATAACAATGTTTCTTGCTCTTCCCTTTGAATATTCTAAAAAAATTCTTTCTTATCGGTGTTAGGGCAGTTAGCAGCAATATGACCAATTTTACTAGAAGAGAAACACTTCAAAGGTAGCTTTCCTTTATACTTACCAGCGCCTCTTGGAAATCTCTTTGCTAACAATGCCTCAAGTTCATCACTTGATCTTCATTGTCTTCATTTCCCTAGTTACTTCCATGACTTGTCCTACACACATGATTTTGACAAGTATCTTTTCCTTTTCTAGTAGATGAACCGGTAACAGAATCTTTAAAGGCAGATTCAGTAGATTTTGTCACACTATTGTCAAAACTATTTAATTCAAAAGTTGTAAGTGTTGGTGTAAATAAACATTCATCATGGATATTATTACACTTTACTTAAATTAACTTAGGATAATGCATCTCTTTGTAGTTTGGATATGAGAAACTTAGGGAAGTGTGCACATAAGGATATAGCTTGTAGGAGAAATTCCACATTTTTTGGTCTTATCTTGCTGTTACACTCCACATTCGGTCGGTCATCTAGCTCTTGTGAAATATTATCTTATTTCTCCTACCTACCCCTAGTATTTCTTACCTGCCCTTGTTTCTCATTGAGCCACATGTCATGATTGTGTTCTCGTATATCCATATGGCCTTGCCTATATAAGTTGGCTCATATTCATTATATTGGTTAATCTAGTTGATCATTTGCATATTGATGAGATTACAGTTTGTTCTTGTCATTCTATTGTCTCTGTTTGTGCTTTTCATTCTGCCCATGATCTTGGAAAATAATCACATGGTATCAGAGCTATTGGGGCTTCATTGATTAGTTTTGGGAGACATCTTGGAAGGCTTCAATTTTTGGATCTGACGTACTGCACATTTTGGAGGCATCCTAGAGCGTGTTCGACCTCACCATTGCATCTAGGAGGTCGTTTCCACAAAAATCAAGTATAAACTCAACCTATTTTGGCAAAAGTCAAATTTTGGGTGTTGGAGAAATTTTTTGCCAAATTCGGGCTATATGGGATGGAATTTTTGGATTTTTTCAAAAAAAATAATTTTCAAGTTGAAAATCGGTTCGTACCTTCTGCCCAGTCAGTAGCACACAGTCAATGCCCAGTCAGCGCTCAGTCAACATCCAGTCAGCACCCACTCAGTATTTTTTCAAAATTTTAGACCCCTCTCCATTCAGTAGTTTGGATTTTTTGGTCAACTTTGAAGGCTCATAACTTGCTCAATTTTGCTCTTTTTTGGGTGCAATTTATTTTTATTTGGGCTAATTTTTTGTGCTCTTCGTAGTGGTGTGGTTATTTTCTAATTTTGGTGCATAGGTATTTTAGAATTTTCGGATTCTCTCAATTGTACCTGTCTAATCCTCAATTTTGCAACTTCAAAGGCTTCATTTGAGCTCATACGACCTCCTTTTTAGGTGTCATTTTCTTTGAAAGTGCATATTTTTTTGTCTACTTTCGTAATCTATGATCAGTTTTCAGATATTTTGAGTGTATATTTTACTTTCAGATATTGGTCTTTTTTGGCCTACTTGGTACTTGTAATTTGCTTGAATCTTAGTTTAGATCTCTTGCATTATTAGTTTGAGTCTCCTTTGGCCTTATTAAGGCAGTTAGAAAGTTGAAATCAGAAGTCCACTTTACCATTTTTTGCAAGTGGCCCATTGTACATGCACTAAGTATAAAGTGCCAAATCATCATTTTTTGGGGGGGGGTTCTTTGATTGAGTGAATTTGGGGGGGTGTCTTGTGTGATTGATCCTCTCTTTCCTTGTGCTCTTTCATTTTTTTTGCAATGAGTCCTCATAAATTTCCACCTTTAACTCCACATAATAATGCATCATGGAAAATTAAAGTATAGAGAAAATTAATGGAAAAAAGTCTCACGCATTACATAGATGGAACAATAGCAACACCACCTGATCCTAAGGTTGATCCTAATTCTCAATTAGAATGGCTCACTAATAATTGCATGGCTCTTGGAACTTTGTGTAAGTATGTATCAAATGACCTCATTTTTCACATTGAAAAGTGTACTACAATCAAAGAGGCTTGGGATATGTTTCAGAAATTTTATGGTCAAGTTGATGAAATCAGAGGTTACAAGATTGACAATGAGCTCACCAACTTGGATCCCAAGAGCTTTGATACAATCCAAGATTATGTCACCAAATCAAATGAGCTAAGAGCAAAGCTTAAGAATTGTAGAATTGACAAAAAGGATGCTCAACTGATATTCAACTTGTTGGACAAGCTTGCACCAGAATATACAACATTTGTTTTAAGCTTCCAAACTCATCATTTGATAGTGGGGAGTTCCTACATTATGCCTTCATAGAAATGTTGATATTGGAACAATCTAAGTTGTTGAATATGGGGCTTCTCAAGTCTTCAAAGTCCATGACTTTCGTGGCTAATCAAGGGAGTCAAGGGAGTCAAGGCAAAGGTTCCAACAAGAAGAAAAAGCAATCTAAGTCAAATCCACAACAGGAAAAAGGACAATCCTCCTCTCCATCACAAGGCGATTTTTCATCCTCTTCCAAGAAGGGGACTCCACCTAAGAAGGATAAACCAACTTGTTCTTATTGCAAGAAGTATGGTCATGATAAGCATCGATGCCACAACAAGAAAGTTGATGAGTTGACAAATCTTCTTAAGAAAAACAAAATCAACTTGCCATCTGCCTACACAAAGAAGGATTCATCTCCTTCCTCTTCCTCACAGTCTAAGGGAAAAGACAAAGCATTTGTGGCTACAACAGGTTCTTCACAGTAGTGGATACTTGACTCGGGTGCCTCTTATCACATGGGTTCTACAAAAGAGCAGTTTTCTTCATTGGAGCCATCTAAGGTACCTCACATTTACATAGGTGATGATACAAAAGTTGAGGTTGAAGGGAAAATTTTAGTTTACATGGATGATGGAACATTTGAGAATGTTCTTTATGTTCCTAACTTGTCTACCAACCTTCTCTCTATCTACTAAATCACTCACTATGGGAATGGGAAAAAGGTTCAGTTTACACCTGATTTAGTTGTGGTAAATGAACTTGATGATGATGCCTTGGTAGCAATGGGACAAGTCAATGACAACTCAAGGCTTTATTCATTCTCCCACTTTGTGCCAAGTTCTCCTTCTAGGGCCTTGCTTACTCATTCAAATTTAGAAAGTAAGCTATGGCATGAGCGGTTTGGTCACCTCAACTACCGCTATGTTTAGCAGCTCAGCACTAAAGACATGGTCACAGGTATACCTCGAATCTATTTTTCAGAGGGTGTATGTTCAGGATGTTCCATGGGAAAGCATCCCGAAGACAAGTTTGATAAAGGGAAAGCTTGGAGAGCTTTGGAAGTTGTTCAACTTGTTTACAACGATGTAGTAGGTCCATTTCCATCACCTTCATTTAGTAAGGCCCGCTATTTCCTCACCTTCATTTATGACTACTCCCACTTCACTTGGGTCTACTTTCTTATTCATAAGAGTGAAGTGTTTGACAAATTTATAGATTTCAAGGCTTGTGTGGAGAACCAATCCAGTAAAGTGGTCAAGATTCTTTGCACAGATAATGGAAGGGAATATGTGAACAAAAGACTTGAGTATTTTTATACATTTGAGGGGATTGATCTTCAACATTATGTTGCTTACACTCCACAAGAGAACAGAGTTACAGAGTGCAAGGATAGAACTCTCAAAGAAATGGCTAGTTGTATGATACATGCACGTTCTCTTGATCCTGCCTTTTGGGCAGAGGCTATCAGTTGTGCCACACACATCCAGAATTGGGTTCCTCACAAAGCTTTGCAAGGTATTACTCCTTTTGAGGCTTGGGCTGGTAGGAAACCAATTGTGAGACATTTCAGAGTCTTTGGGTGTCCAGCATGGGCTCGCACACTTCCGCAGAAACGCAAGGCATTGGAACCACAAAGTAGGCCTTGTATATTTGTTGGATATCCTGAGGGTGTTAAGGCATATAGATTGATGGAGCCTAAGACACATGAGGTGTTTATTGAGAGGAGTGTTCACATTGAGGAAAGCTCTCCTATCTTGGCCTCTCTACCTCCTCCACATTCCTCCTTTGTGGATAGTGATGCTAGTGATTCAAATGATGAGACTCCTTCAACTCTGACTCGCAGGGTCCACTTGCAGTTGAGGAGCCTTGTTCTCCACATCCACCTAGACCTCATTGGGCTCGACAGACACTTGAGTTAGTGGGTTCTCTTGTTGGGGATACTTCAAATACATAGAGAACTCAATCACAGCATCAGGGTTTCCTTAGTGGGACCAAGCTATGGAGGAGGAGTATAGTTCCTTGATGAGGAACAACACATGGGAGTTAGTCCCTCTCACTATGAGGAGAAAGATGGTTCGATGTAAGTGGATCTATCAGACCAAGTTTGCAGCAGATGGTAGTGTGGATAAGTATAAGGCTCGACTTGTTGCGAAAGGTTTCTCTCAAGTTCTAGGTGTTGACTATAATGAGACCTTTGCGCCCGTAGCCAAGATGGACTCCATTTACTTGATACTTGCTATTGTCGCAGCTCATGGTTGGGTTGTATATCAGATGGATGTGAAGAGTGCTTTTCTTCATGGTGATCTTGATGAGGAGATTTATATGGAGTAGCCACAAGGTTTCATCAAGGATTCTTCCTTGGTTTTCAGACTAAGGAAATATGTCTATGGCCTTAAGAAGGCCCCCAAGGCTTGGTACGCCAAGATGGATTCCTTTCTTCTCTTCGCAAGGTTCACCAAGTGTCATTCTGATCTGAATGTCTACATTTTGAGATAGGATGATTCTCACTTGATACTTGTGCTCTATGTTGATGATTTGATCATTACAGGGAGCACCACATCCATCATTAGCAAGGTCAAATCTGCTTTGCATGACAGATTTTCTATGACTGACTTGGGTCTTTTGCACTACTTTCTTGGGATAGAGATTTCATGGTCACCTTCTAAGATTACACTATCACACCCCAAGTATGCTCTTGATCTTCTTGCACACTTTCATATGGCTGATTGTAATCCTGCACTGACTCCCTTTCTTTCAAGAGTCAAGCTTGAGGCTCTGGGATCTTCTCCACTAGATGATGCCACATTGTATCCTCAGCTTGTGGGTAGTCTCATCTACTTGACTCACACATGCCCTGATATTTCATTTATAGTTGGCATGGTTTCTGGGTTCATGCAGGAACCACATGAGTTGCATTGGAAAGCCGCCAAATGCATCCTTCATTACATCTAGGGTACACATCACTATGGGATTCATTATGCAACAGGAACAGGACTTTGCTTGGTTGGATACACAGACTCCGATTGGGCTAGCGATCTTGATGATCAAAAGTCTACTTCAAGTTACATTTTCACCTTGGTTCATGCCCCATTTGTTGGCAGAGCAAGAAGCAACATGTTATTGCTCTCTCTTCAACTGAGGCTGAGTATCGAGGCGCTATTAACGTAGCGACTGAGACCATTTGGCTTTAGTAGATTCTCACAAAGTTTGGGTTCACCACTCCATGGCCGACAGTTCTACATTGCAACAATCAGAGTTCTATTGCAATCTCAAAGAACCCGGTCCAACACCAGTGGACCAAACACATCAAGATCCATATGCACTACATCCAAGAGCTGATTCAGGAGCAGGTCATTGATATGTAGTATTGTCCTACAGTGGAGGAGGTTGCTGACATATTTACCAAACCTTTCACCGAGAGTAAGTTCCAGTAGTTGTGAGCTCTCTTGGGGGTACGGGATGTCTCATTAGGGGGGGTCAGCTGACTTCTCCTTCCTCTCTTATGGGGGGACGTTTTCCTCTTTGAGGTTTTTGATGAGGAGGTATACTCAAAGAGAGTTAATTCCTTATCTAGGGGAAGTCAAGTGTTTTCCTAGTGGGCTCCCTTCATTTTTGATCTGGTCTACTAGTCAATTTAGACATCTCAACTCTCTAGGAGTGCTCCCAATCAAGATGTGCTCACTGGTTGCTCAAGCATGGTTTGGATTCACAAGGGTAAATCCAACCTCACACTCTCAATCTCCTAAAAAATTCTTGCAGAGGTTGTAGTAGGTGTTTATGATGTTTTCCAAGGTTAATCAACTAGTTTTGAGTATGGGTTTGATTCATTTTCCCATTGCTCCTTCCTTTCCCTATTTTCTAGGCCTAGTAGCCCTAGAGCCCCAATTAGCCCTACCTAACTGGTTTTTGTGAATTTTATCACAATTTCCCCAAAGACCCACACAAAATATTTGATGATCAGGATACCCTTTTTGGATTAATTTCCAATTTATGACATAAGAAATCTCATCATGATCGTACAGGTACAAAACCCAAGAAATGTTTGTTTTAGGTGGTTTTTGGCTTGTTTTGGTCTTTTGCTAAGGGTTTGGTGTCTTCCTTGATCTGCCACACCTCCAAACTCACACATATTCTTTTCCACACCTCACTTGCTCATTCCAAACACTCTTCACTTCCAACCCTACTCATCCTTGCAAGCACTTGCATAATTTCATTATTTTCCTAATCGAGCTATGACTAAGCTCGCCTAGGAAATTATGCTCATTGGATTTTCAATGACCTACGAAGGAAAATAAAGAATATCTACACTATAAAAAGGCTCCATGGCTTGAGTCCCAAGGGTTATTGAGAAGAACTCAAAGGACTTCAAGCTCGAACCATGTTTGGGCCTCTCAAACCCTTACTTAGGCTGAGAGCTTGCAAAATTGAAACCTCAATTCAAACCTGCAATAAAAATAACCATAATTCTTCCTGAGAACTACAATAACATGTATAAAACAACAAATAAAGAACAACAATGCAATCAATCCATTAAGTACGGATTGTTGCTCTAATTCTCGAAAAATGCAAGGTAAAAGCTCAAAAATGGTCTCCAATTTGCATTCCAATCTACTCCAGGAGTTCAAAAACCTCATTACATTCATTCTCAAGGAATTTATATGTCATTTTTTTCCTAACAAAATCTCCATCATTTTTCTAAGAAACCCTTTGCTCAAAAATGCAAAAAGCTACTCAACGTTGCAAAAAGTTGTCAAGCAACTTTGACAACTTTTGCCAAAAAGTGCATTTTTTCCTTACATGCTTTTTTTTCTCCTCCAAACCATTTAGGATTACTAAATACCATTACCTAAACATGTCTCAATTCCAAACAAGGTTATTCAAGGCATTTTTCATCAAAATGCAAGATTAAGCCATTTTAGGCTTACAAGCCAAAATTGAGAAAATGCATTGTCCTAAGGACATTCAACCTTCCAAAACTTTTCAAAAACATATGAGGACCTAAGAGAAGACTCTTATTCACCATATCAAACCAAATTATGAACAAACACACCAAAAACGAAGAATTTGAACTCAAAACTACAACTTAAAACTAGATGCTCCTGCACCAGTTTTGTCCTTCTTCTTTGAGAGTCTTTTGTACATTCATCTCTCTTTTGGGGGGGGGTTTTTTCCCACTGGGTTTTCTCCCTTTCTCCATTTGTGAGAGATTGCATTGTATAGTTTTTCTTGCATTTTCATATTGTACATGGGTACCTATCATGGCCTAGTAGTCGAGACCCATCTTGCATTGCTGACTTGAGTCTCCATTCCCCTAAGTTGCACTTAAGGGGGGGTGTTGGTGTAAATAAATATTAATCATGGATATTATTACACTTTACTTAATTTAACTTAGGATAATGCATCTCTTCATAGTTTGGATATGAGACACTTAGGGAAGTGTGCACATAGGGATATAGCTTGTAGGAGAAATTCCACCCTTTTTGGTCTTATCTTGGTGTTACACTCCACATTCGGTGGGTCATCCACCTCTTTTGGAATATTATATTATTTCTCCTACCTACCCCTAGTATTTCTTACCTACCCTTGTTTCTCATTGAGCCACATATCATGCTTGTATATCCATATGGCCTTGCCTATATAAGAAAGCTCATATTCATTGTATCGGTTAATCCAGTTGATCATTTGTATATTGATGAGAATACATTTTGTTCTTGTCATTCTATTGTCTCTCTTTATGCTTTTCATTGTGCCCTTGATCTTGTCAAAATATCACAGTAAGCTTACTAATCAATGAATCAACAGTTACCTTATCCTTTGAAATAGATATAAGTTCTTGGATTTTCGATACTCTTATAGCATACTGAAGTTGAAGAGTTCTGGGCATATCATCTTCTATTTTGACTCCAACACTCTTTATGCCACCAACAACTTCTTTGATTCTCTGACCATACTGTCCAATGTTCTCTCCTTCAATCATTCTCATGTCATCAAACTTCCCTCTCAAGCTTTCCTCTTTGACTCTTTGAACATGCTCATCTCCATAGATTGTCTCTGACTTTTCCCAAACCTCACCTATAGTTTCCAATCCTTGAACATCAATATATTCTGAATCAGATAAAGTACTTACAATAGCTTCTAGGGCTTGCATTTTATCTTGTTTTTCTCTAAGTTCATCTGGTGTCAAGGGAGTAGTGGTAGGAGTAACATATGTTGTTTCAACTTGCTTCCAATATTGTGCACCAAGACCTTTGATGTAGATCTTCATTTGGTCTTTCCAGACCTTGTAGTTATCCTTGTTGAACTTGGGACCCTCTTTCTTCATCATCTTAAATTCCTCAGAATCTTTTCCTCAAGTGGTTAGGCTTTCTGCACATAGAGGACCAAATCTTTGATACACCTGTTAATCCTATGAGGATCCAGTTAATACTGAGAGAGGGGGTGAATTACTATTAAGACCAATTCAAATTTTAACTCAAAAACAAACTTATCTTAGATCTAAAATCATTTAACAAATAACTCAACTTCTGTAATCAGATCTAATAACCTCTTTATTAGATTTGCTTAGCACATTTAATTTAATCATTTACCAATACTTTCACCACCAAAGCAATCATATAAACTTGATCATTTACCAACTCATTAACCTTATCAATAAGATTAAATACTTTCTCAAACAACTTCTTATCAGTACTGATAACCTCTAATAAACTTCTGATAAAACATCATAACCAGTTTCTTAGAAATAATGCATGAAATAAAATATAAACAAGAACATCACATGAAAAACATTCCATACATGAACAACATACATTTTTGACATGGAAACCCAAATAGGGAAAAACCACGATGGGAGTTGACACCAACAAATATTTGTACTCTTTCGAAGTACACCCTGCTAGGAACTTACAATATGCTCGGTTAGAAGCAGACCCTATTAGGAGTCACCAGGTTAGGGGATTTTGTGATATTTTGCCAAGATCAAGAGCTCAATGAAAAGTACAAGAGAGACAAAATAGATGATAGAAATAAACTATATTCTATCAAGATGAAAATATTGATCAACCGAATCATCAAGCGTTACATACAATGAATATGAGCCTACTTATATAGGCAAGGCTATATGGATATGTGAGCACACAAACATGGCATGTGGCTCAATAAGAAACAAGGGTAGGTAGGAAATAGGTGTGGGTAGGTAGGAGAAATAATATAGTATTCCACATGAGGTGGATCACCCACTGAATGTGGAATGTAACAACAAGATAAGATCAACACAATAAAAGGTGGAAATTCTCCTACACACACTATCCCAATGTGGTACAAACACCCAAGTGTCTCATACCCAAACTACTATGAAATGCATTTCCTAAGTAAACTTAAGTAAGGTGAAATAATATCTAACATGAATAATTATTTACATCAACACCCCCCTTAAGTGCAACTCAAGGGAATGTACTTACGTCTACAATGCAACTAAGCAATGCAAGATGAATCCTGGCTACTAGGCCATGTTAGGTACCCATGTACAAATGCAAATGCATGCAAACCAATGCAATGAAATCTCTCACAAAGCGGGGAAAGAGAGAAAAACCTAATGGGTAAAAAACCTCCCCCAAAAGAGAGATGAAAACTAGATAGAAAGAACTCTCATAGAAGTATGTGAAGGACAAAACCCTGTATGAGGAAAAAGTCCCCCCATATAAGAGAAGAAGAAGACAGACTAGGAAGCCCCCCCTCAATGTGGAATCTACACCAATTATAGAAGCTTGGTGATGAATGAAGAAACTTCTCCACAAATGTTGAACCATGTTCCTCCCCTTAGGAAGAAACAAAACCAAAGGTGTATCCATGAAGTCTCCCCAATCATGAAAGGAAGAGGTAGGAAAAGAACTCATGATGAAAGGAATCTCTAAAAATTGCTCAAGTGTCCCCATGTCAATGCTAAAAGATACCCCCTCTAAAGGTGGGAAACTACACCACACTACTGAAAAAGGAACTCCAAGATCTATTGGAGAAGAATGTATAACATTATCCAAAGACTCACATATCTCCTCAAAAGATAAAGAGACCTCTTCCAACTGCTGGACAAAAGTATCCACAATCATGTCAACCTCTAAAGATTGATCATGTAGAGAATGCACAAGAGGGTCAAAGTGTCCCCTTACAACAATCAAAGAAGCATCACCTTCATCAAAGAGAAGATGAATATCATCAATGATGTCTCCCAAATCTGCAATGTAGGACTCCATAAACAAACCTGCAATGTTTGTCAAGTAGGCATCCCAATCAATTGAAGCTGGAAAACATGGAATATCCTACTGCACTGAATCACAAGAAGGAAAAATTGTCACACTAGATGCATCATTAGGTGCAATAGGTGGTGTGATATCAATAGAAGGAGATGAAATGCAAGGCTCAAGAACGGGGTGACATGTGAGAATCCCCAAATTCAAGTGCCCAATGTTCTCCTCAAAATCTGAATCATCAACATAGCAAGAATCAACCTCATCAATAGGACCAAAATGTGAAAACGAGTGCAACCAAGATGCATGATCAACCACCCGAGTTGCAATGATCGCTCCACTCTCCAAATCTCTAATGATAACTAAATTAGGTGTGAACTCCATAGTTTTCCTGGTTGCCCCATGTGTGATTTGATAGATGGAAAGAAGATTGTTTGTCAAGTGGGGTACACACAACACATCATTGAAGAAGTTATCCCCAATGGCAATAGATCCTTTCCCAATCACATCCATGTATGTATGATTGCCCATCAAAATCTGCAGCATGTGGCAAGGCTCAAATGTAGAAAACATAGACTACGAAGATTCCATATGATGAGAAGCCCCTGAATCATGACTTGTAGTAGCACAAAGAGCCTGTCCCTTTCTTTTATCCTTTTCCTTAGAAGAAGCCGATGTAGACATTTTGGAAGGTAGGTTGATTTTGTTCTTCCCAAGAAGATTCTTCAACTCATCAATATCTTTCTTATAACAATGATGTTCATCATGTCCCGACTTCTTACAATATCCACAAAAAAGATTGTCCTTATATGATTTCTTCTTAGGTGAGAATGGTGAATTACCTTGTTGTGGAGAGGAAGATTGTGCTTCATCTTGTTGTGGTTTTGACTTAGGTTGCTTTTGATTCTTTCCTTTTCCTTGATTTCTTTGATTCCCTTTATTAGCCACCAAAGCTTGTAACTTTGAAGATTTGAGAATCCCCATCTTAGTCAACTTAGATTGCTCAAGTATCAACATCTTTGTGAATGAATCAAATGAGGGAGAACTATATGAGGAACCTTGAGCTAACCTATGGGTGTGAAGCTAGATACAAAGGTTGCATGCTCTGAAGGAATCTTGTCCAACAAGTTGTAAACCAATTGAGCATCATTTTTGTCAATTCCACAATCCTTTAGCTTTTCTCTTAGCTCAATTGCTTTTGTGACATAATCTTGGATTGTATCAAAATCCTTGGGATCCAAATTTGCGAGTTCACTATCAAGCTTGTAGCCCTTAATCTCATCAACTTGACCATACAATTTCTAAAAAATATCCCAAGCCTCTTTAATTGTTGTACACTTCTCAATGTGAAAAATGAGGTCATCTGATACATACTTTCTAAGAGTTCCAAGTGCCATAGCATTCTTAGTGAGCCATTCAAGTTGAGCATTAAGATCAACCTTAGGATTAGGTGGTGCTATAATAGTTCCATTTATATAATAAATGAGCCTTTTTCCATTAGTTTACTCCAAGACTTAATCTTCGATGAAGCATAATTATGAGGAGTTAAAAGTTGAAATTTAAGAGAACCCATAGCACCAAAATGAAAAAACACAAGATAGAGAGAGGCACGAACACACAAGAGACCCCCCCCCCCAAAAAAAAATAAAAATTGGTGATTTGGCACAATATACTTAGTGCACATACAATGGGCCACTTGGGAAACAAGGCAAAATGGACTTCTGATTTCAATTTACAACTTCTCAAAATAAGATATAAGAGACTTCAACAAATACTGCTAGTGATCTAAACTGAAATCCAAGCGAAATACAAGTACCAAATATGTCAAGAATGGCCAAATACTAAAAGTACAATTTTTACTTAAAATCATTGCTAAAAAATGGCAGATTATGAAATTAGATGAAAAATTATGCACTTTAAAAAAAACAGCACCTGAAAAGGAGGTCGTATGATCTCAAACGAAGCCTCTGAAGTTGCAAAATCGGGGATTAGTCAACTATAGTGATGAAGATCTATATTTTCTAGAAACCTTGTGCATAACAATGAAAACACATCTACACCACTATGGGGAGCATGAAATTCTACCCCAAATAAAAAAAAAATATATACTGAAAAATGAGCTCGTATGACCAAGATATGAATGTTTGAAGTTTGCCTCCAAAATGAAAACTACCAACAAAGTGAGGGTCCCAAAATTCTCTTACAAATGATGATGTTAGCAAAGAATATTCTCTGAACATTTTTGATGCTAACAAAAAACTTTTACTTTTTCAAAATGTTTGCTGAAAAAAGTTTTTATTTATAAAAAAAAGAAAAAAAAAAAAAAATATAAGTAGAGGGGCCCACATGGGGCCTCCTCACCTCATACTCCACATCCCAAACAAGTGGGTTCCTACGTGGGATTTGAAAATAAATTTCAGCTAAAAACTATACGCCTTACACATATTCTTACCTTGTGTAAGAAATTACACCCGTTCAAAAATGAATACACTGTGCAAAGGAAATGTGGGTCAATGATATATGAAGCTGAGATGAATTGGGTCTGCAACTAACTAACTTTCAGAAAATCTAACAAGGAACCCACGCTGATCCAAGTGCAGATATAAACATTCAAAATATATTCCTTTGCCCACACAGGCTCTGCGAATTGATGCGAGTCGGGAAAAAAAAAAAAAAAAAAACACAGGCCTTTGTGTAAGCTGCTTCAATCTGCCTGAGAACAAAAAATATATAGATCTAATACAAAAACTATCCCTGGCCGAGATCTAGAAAATGGATGTCGCCTCCGCAAACAATATATATGGATCATATAATAATATGTTTGGTACAACAAATAAGTTCTCCCAATAACAAAGATGTTCTCATAACAATATAAATTCACCCAAAGCCAATAATATTTTGTTCAAGACAATAAACTTTGGTTGGAATTTTAAAAAATATAAAAATTCACCCAACATAGATAAAATGATCAGATCTAAGAATTTCTTTTTTGTAGAAAATGAAACATGATAGAAAAATAAATTCTGCAACCTGTTGTTCGAAAAGGATTCTAATGGCCCTGTGAGTAAAACATTTTTGCAAGTTTGAAACAATTTTACCCAAAACATAGGCGTATTTGTAGTCATTTTTCATGGAAACAACCTCCCGGATGCGATGGTGGACTCAGATGTATTGTAGGATGCTTCCAAAATATGCTACACCTCAGATCCAAAAATCAAATGAACCAAGATCTCTCAACAAAGACTACTCAATGAAGCACCAATGGCTCTGATACGATGTGAGATTTTGCCAAGATCAAGAGCTCAATAAAAAGTACAAGAGAGACAAAATAGATGATAGAAATAAACTGTATTATATCAAGACGAAAATACTGATCAACTGGATCATCAAGTATTACATACAATGAATATGAGTATGCTTATATAGGCAAGGCTATATGGATATGTGAGCACACAAACATGACATGTGACTCAATAAGAAACAAGGGTAGGTAGGAAATGGATGTGGGTAGGTAGGAGAAACAATATAATATTCCACATGAGGTGGATCACCCACTGAATGTGGAGTGTAACAACAAAATAAGATCAACACCATAAAAGGTGGAAATTATCCTACACACATTATCCCAATGTGGCACAAACACCCAAGTGTCTCATACCCAAACTACTATGAAATGAATTTCCTAAGTAAACTTAAGTAAGGTGAAATAATATCCAACATGAATAATTATTTACACCAACAGATTTGCCTTGTAGCCTTGTTAAGAGCTTGATGATCTATTAGGATCAACCTCATGAGAGGATTTAACACTCTTTTGAGAGATACCCTATTAGGGGACTTAAATTTTTCAGGCTTGTTAGGACCAACCCGGTTAAGGGATTTAACCTGCTGCAACTGTTAGGAAACTACAGTGAAAGAATAATCTGTTACTTGCACTTATCTACTTGCTTGATCATATCTAGTTATACACAACACTCTGCAACTCTCAAGCAGATCTCACACTTGTCTTGGATGTCTTAAGACATTCTCTAAGACCACCGACATAATGAACATCAACTATGTCAACATAAATAGCCATCTCAACTAGGTTGGCCTAAAAACCTAATTACATCATGAATTTACAATGCAAATCATAAGAGATCATCATAGATCATTATACAGATCATCACAAAAAATGACAATGTAATATCAACCATTGTTTGATCATAACTCATCACGAAAATTCGATCTGTATCCACAAAACACTCTACTAAGCGTTTCGCTGATTCCCAAGAAAATCTTCCTTGAATCACACCAAAAAAGCTATCAAATATTTCACCCAGGTTGTGTCGTGTTACCAAATTGATGTAGACTCATCGTCGATCACCATCATATGAAAAATCATTACCATTTTGAGGATTTCATCACCAGTCCTTAAACCCTACTAAAACCTTAGCTTTCACAAATTTTGAAACACACCTTCTAGTAATCTCCACAAGTTTCGGTTCCGGTCACATACACCTTTTCATGATAGAAGTTCACCATCCAAATTCCAAATCACAAATCATAGCCAATTGACTGATCCAATCAAAACAACTCTGTTTTACCGGTTAAAGTCCTATTTCACAAACTTTAGCTCACTATCGATAAACTCTATCTTTCACTAAACCAAATCACTTAGATGACAAAACAAAACATCAGGAACATCATTTGACATCAGTGGCCATTAATGACAACATAAATAATTGATCAAGTCATATATTCATAGAATTTCAATCTCTTCATCACAAATAGACTTCTATCCTTTACGGGTGCAGTCATCTAACTTCAACTACATCACCTAATCTATATCAGTTATACCAAATGCCAACAATCCCTATGTGAGATATTATACTACTAGCAGCCATTGATAACCCATAGTCATTATTCTCCATATTGACGGCAAGAGAGATCAACTTCATATCCTATCCTTCTGCATAGGTTTAACACCCAACAATCAAACACACAGATTTCATATCCTTTCCTGTTTTTCATACCCTCTCTAATACCATGTTAATTTTTGATTAGATTTGAATGAGCAGGTAATTTTAAATTTTATTTGTGCTTTTGATCACAATCTGATATTAATGTATGATATATATAATTCATAGTCTGACTTATGTTTGATCTACTGATATGAATTATATCTACCTCTGAATGAATTTGGCCTACTGCAATGAATTCGATCTAGTCATAAGTTAATTCAGTCTGCTATGTATGAATGTTGATTTGTCACTATTGTCTATCTTGAATAAATTGTGTTCGATGTTATATCACAGTATATATTGTACTCAGATTATATAGATATATACACAGGTTATATAAACCTATCGTAGTATTTATCTGACCACGCTTGACACAATGATCACCCCAATCATAGTATATAATCACATCGGTCTTCACATAACATAAACACATAGAGGTCTTCACAAAGTAATATACATATCTTCCTTATATATGTTATACACACTAGAGAATATTGCATGCACTTCTTTCTATCGTGCACTCGACTCATATGTATGCACTACTCTATAATATATTTCTGATAATTACATATATTCACTGCATCTTATAATACATCCTATATCAATTGATCTCCTTGAATATGAGTTTATCTCCTTCGTGAGGACATTTGTATTAGTATCTGACTGTGTGAATATATATACAATTTGTTATTTGTCCTGAAGTCAATTGTTATTACTTCTAATATGATGTGCATATTGGTTGGATATCAAAGAACATGGACTTTGATTTTCTCCTTAATGAATATATTCAATCTGCTAATTGTATCTTCGATCTGATGCAATAATGGAAACCGAACTATGAATATATGTAAGTTCAACCTACCTATTATCTAACCAAACCCAAGGAGTGGTGGGATGATGTTTTACTTATAATCGATGACGGAGGACATTCTTCAAGGGTCGACTTCCTTCAAGAAGCCACATCTCTATAAAACAAAGCATCCTCTCCATGAAGGGTGGCAAAATTTAGTTAAGAGTCAGCCCTTTATATTAATGACTAGTAAATCGGTCAAACCATATTACTGATTCAATAATGCAAATGCTAAGTTAATCAAATCACATAATACACATCGGTATATGATTATTTGCTTATAAGGTGATGGCATAAGTAATTGTCTAAGAGTGAAGGCCACTCAGACAATTAGGATAACTCTTGTCAGCTCAAAATTATTCCGACCGACGCTACCATATCAATAACATGGGGGTGGGGTGCTAAAGAATTGCCTTTTCACCTATGATAAACAATAGTCCAAGCAATATTACTATTAGGAACGTCATTACAAGTGGTATCAAGGGAGGAAATCCCCTTACAGTGTCTGTCAGCACCTAAGCAAATAGTTGATGCAAAACAAGAGGAGCTTGTTGTTCTAGAATAGGAGCAACATGAGTAAAAATATCAATCCCAGAGGAGACCACATCAATAGGACTAAGATTGAGGAGGGAAGTAGAGACCACAACAATAGTGAGAGGGATGACCCCATCCTGAGAGGAGTCATCATCAACATGTGAAGAGTTGTCAGAATTGGAAGCTTCAATAGTCAAATGATCAACATTCGCATCTTTCCACCAAGTAGAAATAACTTTATGACATGAGAGAACAATACCTTTCCATCAAGTGACCAATTGAGAAGCATGTACAACAAAAAAAGGGGAGGCCCTCACAATCCAGTGATTGAGTACATGGCCTATCACCAACCATAAGAACCACATCCCTAGGGAGAGGCATAGAGATGTCAATGTCAATTAGAATGTGAGAAAAAAGTTTTACAAATGTGATGTTGATGGTTGTCATTAATGGCTGTCATTGATATCAACATATTATTCTAGGAGTTTATGACTTAGAAGATGTGTTCCCAGAATCTTTGGTGCTCTAAAATATTCGCCACACATGGTAATTAGTGTTGATTGTTTGTGATGATGGTGATCCAAATTTCTCTATTTACTAGATATGGTATTGATCGATTGTATTCATGAGTATATTGGTTTCATTCTTATTTTTTCTATGTTGGGTAGTGCTATTTTATGTCCGCTTCGATCTAGAATTTGAGGATGAGAAGCAGCATTTGTGTAGCATATGAGTCATAATTTTGATCTGATATTTGTAATGGATGTAACGTGTTGATTTGACCAATGAAGTGCATTGTGGTATGGTCTCCTTCTCATTCCTTCCCACCACCATAATGTTTAGTGATTACCTATTTCAAATATCTGGTTTGGCCAACTTAGATAATTATGTTTCCCATAGACAATATATAAGAAGATGATCTAATTGTGTTGAGATATGGAAGATGTATGTGACTGAAAAGAAAAATCAAATTGATGTTGATATGAAAAGTGTGTTGCTGAGAGGCACCAGAAGCAATTCCAATATTGCAGTTCATACTTCAATGGTAGAATATTTTTTCTTTGTTCTTCCTTTGGTAGTGAGCCTTTCTAGGTAGTGAGCCTTTCTGGGCAATGATCCCTCTGGTAATGAGCCACCCTTTGTAAAAATCATCTTAACCGATGTTATATATTGAGAACTAACATTATTCATGGTTTTTCCCTCATTGGGTTTTCCATGACATATATGGTGCTCATTGTGTGATCTATTTTGTGTGTGAATTTTCATGTTAGATCTTCTTTAATTAATTATGTTAGTTCTTCTAGATTCGTGAAATAGTTAAAGAAAAGTTTAAGTTGTCAACTGATTCACCCCCCTCTTAGTTGCTAGGATATTTAATAATTGGTATCAGAGTTGTTGTTCTTTAGAAAAGAGCTTAACCACTTGAGGTAGAAACTGATCTAATGGCACACAAATTAACCATTCCTATCTTTGAAGGATCCAACTATGGCTTCTAGAAAGTGAAGATGATAGGTTACCTGATCTCTTTGTGGTACAACACTTGGAAAGATGTGGAAAATAAGTATATACAACCAACAAATGGTCTTACCACTCCGAATGAAATTCAAGCCTATGAAGAAAATTAAAAGGTGAGGTATGCTATCTTTAGTGCTTTATCAAAGACTAAACTAACAAAGGTTATTTCTTTGATTACTGCTCATGATGTTTGGGAAAAGTTGAAGGATATCTATGAATTAAATGATAGAGTTAAATTATCAAAGAAGCTAACAGCTAAGCACAAATATGAGAACTTAACAATGGAAGAAGGAGAAGATATAACAAGCCATTTTTAGATGGTTGAAAGTGCAGTAAATGAAATTAGAGAACTTGGGGGCACCTTAATAGATGAAGACATAATGGAGAAGATTCTAATGTCTCTACTGAAAAATCCACAATGATAAGATCTTTGTTATTGAAGAAACTTATGATCTGCAAAATTTTAGTAGGGAACAACTTTATCGTACTTTATCTATATTTGAGATAAGGAAGTTTGGAAAAGATAAAGATAAATCTGAGTCTTCCTTCAAAGCCTTTGAGGAAGATCTAGAAGATGAAAGTTCAGATGATATAGAAGCAAACTTTGTAAGGAAACTAAAGAAAGGCGCCGACAAATACAAAGGTATGTTACCTCTTAAATGCTTTAGATGTGGAAACATTGGTCATATAGCTACTAGATGTCTGGAAAAAGGATCAAGATAAAATTTTAGAGAAGGTAAAGTGGAGTTTAATAAGAAAGTATGTTATGTTAAAGATGATGCTATTATTTTAAATGATAAATCAGACTATAAAGATGGTGATTGTTTGGTTTTGGTAGAAAAGGATGTACGTATGATTGATATTTCCAAGATTGTTGCTATTGCCTTACATGCTAGGAGAGATAGAAATAAATGGATGATTAATAATGGATGCACAAATCATATGACTAGTGATAAAAGTAAGTTTGTAAGACTTGAAAAGTATGATGGAGGATCTTTTAGGTTCGGAGATGATTACACAAGACAAATTGTGGGAATTGGCTCTATTACTTTTGATGGAAAGCATAATACTGATAATGTTTACTATGTGAAGGGTTTGCATCATAATCTCTTGGTCATTTGGAAAATGTGTGAAAATGGTTAAAATGTTGTTTCTTAGGATGATGGTTGTGAGATCTAGAAGGGATCCATAATTGTTATTACAATAGAGAAAAAGACTAGTGGAAATATGTATCAACTAGAAGGAGCTACAAGACATTTTTTGTTATCCCAGATCAATTATAGTTGGCTTTGGCACTAGAGGATGTATCATATCAACTTTGATAATTTGGTTCTTCAAGTGCAATGAGATATTTGTCAAGGCTGACCAAACCATACAACAATATTTGCAAAAAATGTCAAGAAGGAAAGAAGGCAAGAGGAACATTCAAAGGAAAGGAACAATCATCCACCAGATTGTTAAACTTAGTGCACACAAATTTATGTGGTCCTACTAGAACAAGGAGTATATAAGGTAAGAGGATTTTCATGTTGTTAATTGATGATTATTATAGAATGTCATGGGTTGCATTTTTTAGAGAAAAGTCAAAAGCATTAAAAAAAATCAAGATATTCAAGGCAAGAGTTGAGAATGAAGTTGACAGAAAGATTAAGTGTTTAAGGTCTGATAGAGGAGGAAAATTTATTTCTGATGAGTTTAACAATTTTTGTGAGAACTGTGGTATTAGAAACTAGTTATCTGCCCCAAGAACACCACAACAAAATGGTGTAGAGGAAAGAATGAATAGAACCATAAAAGAAGTAGCCAGAACAATGATCAAAGGAGAAGAACTATCAAAATTTTACTAGAAAGAAGCACAACAATCTATAGTCTTAATAGAATTTTATATCATAAATGATACGGAAAGACATCATATGAACTATGGCATGATAGAACTATGTCAGTAAAGTATTTCAAGGTATTTGGAATCAAATGCTATATCCAAAGAGGTAAGGATAATCTTGGAAAATTTGACAATAGATTAGATGATGACATATTCCCAAGGTATTCTACAAAGAGAAAGGCATATAGGTGTTACAACAAAAGACTGATCAAGATTGTTGAAAGTACAAATGTGAAGGTTAATGAAAACATTTCTAAAGAATCTGACTAATTGGCAAGATCTGAATCTGATGAATCCACTGACAGAAAAAGGGATGAGAACACTAGAGAAGAAGAGGAAGAAAAGGAAACTTGGGATGCTCAGGTATCTACATCTAAAAACCAAAAGGTATGTACAAAAGAATCATTTAGTAGATCAAATTATTAGAGATAAGAATAGAGAAATTATCACAAGAAGCAAAGCAGCTCAGGAACAAGTTTTGTTATGTTTACTATCTAAGACTGAATCAAAAATAGTAGAAGAATCATGCAATTATCAAAATTGGATAAAGGAAATGAGAGAAGAGCTAGATCAAATTGAGAATAATCAAACATGGGAATTAGGTCACAAAATCATAGACAAGAATTTAATTAGAATAGAATGGGTATTCTGGAACAAGATAGATGAAGATGGAAAAGTTGTGAGAAATAAAGCAAGGTTGGTTTGCAAAGGTTACACACAAGTTGAAGGCATTAACTTTGAGGAGACATATGCTCCTAATGCCCAGATGGAAGCTATTAGGATGTTTTTTTCCTAAGGATTTCAAGGTTTATCAGATGGATGTAAAGTCAACATTTTTGAATGGAGAGTTGAGAGAAGAAGTTTACATTAAACAACCAGAAGGATTCAAGTTGAAATATAATCTGAACATTGTTTGTAGATTGAAGAAAGCTCTATATGGATTGAAACAAGATCCTAGAGCTTGGTATGGAAGGATAGATAGGTATTTGATTGATCAAATATTTAAAAAGGGATCTCTTGATAGTAATCTTTATTTCAATATTAACTCAGGTAAAATATTGATTGTTATAGTTTATGTTGATAACATAATATTTGGAGGAAATGAAGGTATGTGCAGGAATTTCACTAATAATATTGATGATGCTAATGATTTTGATGATATGTATGAGCTTGTTGAGATTAATTATGAATTATCTTCACATTTTTCAAAGCATTAATCCTAGCTCCTAGTGACAAACAAAGTGATTCATCATTAGAGCATGGTCCTTATTTAGAACTTGTAGTAGCTCCATCTATCATGCTTGTTGTTTCTCCTCTTACATCTTTTCCATCATTCCTAAATGATGTTAAGGAAGATTGGGAGGTGGATGATTCACTTGACTAGATTAATTCATGTCGTGGATTCACTTTTATTTGTTTTCTTGTTTGTAATGTGCTTCCCCTACAATATGTTGCTTCATATCTCTTTGTGTTATGTTAGGTTCCCGTTGGATGGCCCTTGTTACTCTGTTAGTGCAAGGTAATAAATAGGTTGAATCCATTGTGAAATTCCTCTATTTACATCTCAATTCTTCTATATGTTGTTTTATTTATATCTTTGTGTTGTGTACTTGGGGATGATGCAAATCATTGAAATCTCTTTTTGGTCTCTTCCATGTTGACCCAAAAAGGCAGTTTTTTTCTATCGCATGTTCTCTTTTTCCATTGAGTTCATAGTTCCACTACCTTTGGAGAATGAGGTCAATTTAATACAATTATTCTTGATATATATTATTTATCAAAAGTGCATACTAACCCCAGATTTAGTGGATCCCTTATGTGCTCTTTTATTCCTATATATGTTGTGACCATTATCCTTTGATTTGTCCTTTCTTGGGGGAATCTAATTGTGGTAATGTGCTTGTCTTTTGGATGCATGCTACTTGAAGGCCATTTCTCCCAATAAGGTGTGTGTAATCACTTTAACATGGGTGCATACACTTCGCTCAATGTTACACTTCATGCACATGCCATGACATATTTTCAATTCAATTAAATATTCAGGTTACTTTGCAAACTAAGCCTTTTGCATTGTAATTTTGTATGTCAATTTTTTAATTTTAAAAAAATTTCATGACTCATAATACACACACATATTACTATGCTAGTATAGTCATGGTCATTCCCATTCATGTGTTGTTCCTTTTATCTCGATATTAGAGTGATAAGATCCTAAAGTCCCTAGGAGCTTGGTGTGCTTGGTCTCTTTGGTATATTGGTGAAATTTTTTCAATGCGACTTTGTACTTTATTGGGAGTATCATAAATTTTATCTGCATACAATTTTTTCCTCACCTAGACCTTGCCTTGGCATTCCATCTATCAGTGTTTGATGTTCACTTTGATGTTTCTCACACCCTCTAAGATTTTGCATTTTCAACTCTTCTTCTGGTCCTTGTTCAAATCCGAGTCTTGATTAATAGGACCATGGAGCTTGGGGTGCCTTGTGCCCCCACTACCCTAATTCTCCTAATTAGGACCCAAATTCGGTCCCATTAATGGTCATCTCCAATAGGCGGGCAATAAGGCTCTACGCTAGCATGCTCCAAAAATTTAAACATTAAATGCATGGTTAGGAAATTTAAAATGAATCTTACCACCCCCTCTCCCCCCATCATTTAGGGATGGACCTCTCAAGTTGGAAATCAATTACACTAGAAAACTCAATTCAAATTCAAGTGAGAAAGCGATCAATAATTCATCAAGCATTGAAGGAGAGGTTAAGTAAAGTTCAAGAATTCAAGATGGATTCCATGATCAACCTTCCATGAATATATTCTACCATGAGGGCTTCACTGGATATGCAATACTATATCACGTGCATTCATATTGGGGGGTTTAATATCCTAAAAAAAAAGCTCAATATATTGCCTATCTGGTGAAAATAGGAGGTTTTTATTCAGGCTATGAAAAAAGGGGGGTTCTTAATTTGAGTTGTGTATTGGGAGGGGGTGACAAAAAGGGAGTTTAGGGAAATATTTTTTGAAAATAGGGGGATTCTTTAGTATTCTATGAAGGCACATGATATAACCTAGGTTCACTGAGTGAACCCCCATGTGCATTCTACATGACATCCTAAACCCTTTCCATGAGGTTCAAGCATGCTTCATCAAGGTATAAAATTCCATTAAAAAAATTCAAATTCAGATCTAGACTTTCCCTCGAAAGGAAATCATTTTACCTCAATTCAATTCTATTTCCATTTCAATTTTGAGTTTAATTCCTAAATCGGGGTTTGACCTGAGGAAAACCCCTATCCATAAACCTCTCTCTCTCTCTCTCTCTCTCTCTCTCTCTCTCTCTCTCTCTCTCTCTCTCTCTTGTGTGTGTATGAGTGTGCATGAAATTGATTCACATGTTGCAATTGAAGATTCTTATAGAGTAGACAACAAAAAATAGGTTCAAATTTTACAAGCATAAAATGTGGAGGGCCAAGTACCTCCTACCATTTTGGTCCAAGAAACTTAGCCCAATCTTCTGGCAGTTAATTTTGTGCATATTTTTTATTTGAAAAAATATCTCACTTGTCTACCTTATAATTTGCAAGACCAAGTCGTTCCCACTCTCCTGGTCCCAATAATTCGACCCATATTTTTAGCTATAGGTTCTAATCCATTTTCCCTTCTCAGATCTTTGTCTACAACTCTATGTGAAATTTGGAATATTCTATCATTACTATTGGTCCAATTCGTCATTGGTCATTATTTTTCCTATTGAAATCCAAGAACACTAAGAGGGGGGGGGGGGGGGGGGGGGTGGGGGTGAATCAGTGTTCTACCAGTGAAATAAATTTTAACCTTATTAACAAAGTAATTCACTAATCGGTAACCATAAAAGAATATAATAGTAGGTAGAAATGATACCACCACAAAAACATACACCATAACACAGAGATTTATACATGGAAAACCTCAAAGCGGAAAAACCACGGTGGGATTGCTGACCCACAATATCTATCCACTAGCCAAATGAATAAATATTATAATAGGGACCTACACCTGCAAGAAGGCCAACAACATAGAGAACACTTCTCATCACAAAAGGACCCTCACTGACAAAAAACACCAAATACTAGTTTACAAACAAAATTCTGAACTCAGAGAATACATCTGCCATGCAGGATGAGTTCTAGTTCAAGCACTGTTTGTACCAATTTTCATTGTGTCCTCCTTTACCAGTAACTTACTAATAGTTCTGATACTTAATATAAGTACAGATCCAATAGCCAACAAGATGAGAGGGGAGGGGGGGTGAATCATACAAACTTAATCATCCATAAAAACATCAGATTCAACCTCGAAACATCAGATTCAACCTCGGTAACATATATTTCAGTAATATAATGAAAACTGTCAAACATGCAAACTCAAAAGCATATAGACATCATAAACCTCATAACACTAGATTTAACAAGGAAACCCAAATAGGAAAAAACCACTGTGGGATTTTGGACCCACTAAAAAATATACTCTTCTAGAGTATGCTCGATTAAAAGCAAATCCTGTTAAAGATTACAAACACATTGCTAGATGTGACCCGGTTAAGGGATTCCCCTCAGATCTGTTAGGATCTTTACTTTGTTAGAAGTGACCTTGTTAAAGGATTTCAAACACTCAATTGGAATGTCACCTTGCTAGAGGGTTTACATATAAGACTATTAAGTCCACTCGGTTAAGAGATTTTCTATCACTTTCACAAAATAACAGTAATAAAAATCTATCTGCAACTTCACATCTAAAATGCTAAAGCAGATTCCTATTTGTTCAATACAATCTAGACATAGAACTAATCTTGTCTATCTGCTGGTCTTCTATACTCTGTTATTCTAACAGGTCTTCAAGCTTCTATGCTCGATAATCACTATGTAGCATCCCTGTGCATACACTTGCCCACATATATTATTTATCAACAGTTTCCTATTTATGAACAACTAGATAACCGCTTAATCTCTTTGATCACATTTCCCATGATCAATCATAGCCATCAGATCTTCAATCTTGTCCAGGTTCAATGCATCTTTCGATCTGAAAATGTTTTACCCCACCTTGGAACTTGTGCCAAGGTATTGCGGTTCAATCTGAGCTGTAGATCTTCATGCTAACTTTTCATTTCCTTAGATTCGTTAACAAACTTCTTCCACAACTCACCAATCATTTAATCCATTCTAGCTCATCAGCTTGCTTCATTAAATACCACATGTAAACATTTAATGCATTCTATTATAGCTCGATTACAACTCAGTAACAACTCGGTGAATACTAAACTTCACTCAGTAGACATTCCGCCTTTGTTAACCGATAGCGATAACCTTAGGGTTTACCAACTAGGTTCTTTGCTTGATAACATAGTATAGTATTAACCTTTACAATTTACAACATATGTATGATGTTAAAACAATCTTAAACATCATGATCTCATCATTGTCTGACTCAGTAGTAGTTGCCCATTGAATACCTTATTCATCCCCTTATTCATCATATTCTTTCTTGTGTCTTTTATCAACATCTTTATAATCTTCATATCATACTTCTCAAGATATGGCAACATCATACTGAATTAGAAAATCAATTTCTTCACATCAATGACAAAATAATAATATCAAGACAGTAAAACATCTTTAATTAGTTATATCCATAATCATCAACAACCTTCTCAATATCCTTATGAAATGCCAACAATCTTTCATTGTCTGTTATAATGCAATATTGCCAACAATCTCCCCCTTTGGCATTGATGGCAAAACCAATTGATTTGACCTTAAAAGATTTAGATTGTTGTGATTCTGAAATGCTGAAATGCTCTCCCCCATACATTAGTCTTCTCCTGGTTTCTTCAGTCTTCTTCCCTGATAGGTCTTCTCTTAGTCTTCTCGTCTTTATAGTAGTCTTCTCCCCCTTTGACAACAATGCCAAAAAGTAAAGAACTAAAACATAATTACTTTCTATAAGAAGTGATTTCTTGCTGTTGTGGACCAACTGAGTCTCAGTCAGAGCATTTCTCTTCAATTCTTGTTCCCTGTATAATTCATGTGCAACTTTAGAAAACATCCTAAAGTGTATAAATCAACATCAACTCCCAAAATATATTTAATAGAGTCATCAGATTGATGCTTTCATCGAACTTGATCAGTGAGTAAAAGATAGGGGTAGGACCCCTAACTTACTTCTGAGATATTCAAAAGTGTCCTTTGGTAGTGGTTTGGTGAAGATATCTGCTATTTTCTCCTTTGTGCTAACATACTCCAACACCACTTTCTTCTCTTGAGCTTCTTCTCTAAGATAATGATATTTGATAGATATGTGCTTTGTCTTAGAGTGCATAACAGGATTCTTTGAAATATTAATGGCACTAGTATTGTCATGGAATATAGTTATTGGCTTAGTAACTTTCTCATTTATACCTTCCAACAGTTGTTTGATCAATGCAATGTTGGTACAATTCAGTGTTGCAACAACATATTCAGCTTCTATTGTTGACTGTGAAACACATCCTTGTTTCTTGCTAAGCCAACTCACTAGTCTTTCTCCTAAAAAGAAAGCTCCTCTACTTGTTCTTTTTTCTGTCATCAATGTTGCCTGCCCAATCAGCATCAATATAAGCTTTTAAATCAAAATCATGTCCTTTTTGATATACTAAGCCATAATCCTCAGTGCCTTTCAAGTATCTAAAAATTCTTTTGATTGTTGTCATGAGTGTTTCCTTAGTATTTGTAGAGAATCTTGCATCTATACCTACTGCATGTGCTATGTCTGGTCTATTGTGAACAACATATTGCAGCTTTCCAATCATGGATCGGTAAAGTGTCTCATCAACAGATGCAGATTCATCATTCTTTGACAATTTACAGTTGGTAGTCATAGGAGTACTTATTGGTTTTGAATCCTCCATTCTAAATTTCTTCAAGATTTCCTTTATGTACTTGGATTGAGTAATGAAAATCTCATTTTTCATTTGCAGTATATGTAAACCTATAAAATACTTTATCTCACCGATTAGTGACATCTCAAATTCTTTGCTCATTTCATTTCCAAAGTTCTTGCATAGAGAGTCATTTCCACAAAATATAATATCATCAAAAAATATGGCTGAGATCAGTATTCAATTTTCATCATTCTTCATGTACATGTTGATGTTCTCACTTGTCCTTATAAAACCAATCTTAATCAAATAAGAGTGCAATCTTTCATACCATGCTCTTGGTGCTTGTTTCAAACCATATAAAGCTTTTTTCAATTTACATACCTGATCTTTATTATTGTCTTCAACAAATCCTTCAAGTTGTTCAATGAAAACTTCTTCTTCTAATATTCCATTCAGAAATGCAGATTTGACATCCATTTGATATACCTTGAAGTTCTTGAAAGTAGCATAGGCCAACAATATTCTTACTCCTTCAAGTCTAGCAACAGGTGCAAAAGTTTCACCATAATCAATTCCTTCTTCTTGAGCATAACCTTTGCAAACTAGTCTTGCTTTGTTTCGAATGACCTCTCCTTTTTCATTTAGCTTGTTTCTGAAAATCCACTTTGTACCGATTACATTTTTGTCCTTCGGTCTTGGGATTAGTGTCCATGTGTCATTCTTCTTGATTTGATCAATCTCTTTTGTCATAGCATTTACCCAATCTTCATTGTTAAATGCCTCTTTCACTATTTTCGGTTCAAATTCAGATATCAAAAATGTGTTCTGTTTCAGTTTGTTCCTTGTCATCACTGGATCATCCTTATCTCCTATAATTTGGCTTGGTTCATGATGTCTTCTGACATACTTGGCTAATACAAGCTCGGTAGGCTCTATATGATCTTCTTCATCACTCGGTAACTGGATATTCTCTTCATTTTCTTCAATAGTCTTCTCGGTAGGACTTCTCGGTTGCACATAGACAAATTCATCATAGTCTTCTGGTTCCTTGGAATTTCCTTCATCATTTCTTGCTGCAAATTCATCAATTTTCATATTTGCACTTTCTACTATTTTGTTAGATGATTTGATCAGACATTTAAATGCTTTGCTTCTAGAAGAATAACCTAGAAACATTCCTTCTTCATTTTTCTGATCAAACTTGCCATTTCTATCATCTTTATGAACATAGCATCTACTTCCAAAGATTTTAAAATAACTTACATTAGGTTTCTTATCATACCAGATTTCATATGGTGTCTTCAAAGTACCTTTCTTCAATTGAACTCAGTTCAAGGTGTAAATTGTTGTGCTTATTGCTTCTCTCTAAAATGTTTGTGGCACCTTCTTTTCAATCATCAGCGTTCTAGCACAATCCACAATAGATCTGTTTCTTCTCTCAGCTATTCCATTCTATTCTGGAGTTCTCGGTGTAGAGACTTGTCTTTTAATACCATGATCATTGCAGAATAAGTTGAACTCATTAGATGTGAACTCTCCTCCTCTATCTGATCTAAGATATTTTAGTTGTCTTCCTGTTTCATTTTCAACTGTTGCCTTGTACCATTTAAACATTTGAAAAGCTTCTGATTTTTCTTTTAGAAACATTACTAACATCATTCTTAAATGGTCATCCACAAATAATATGAAATATTTATCACCATAATAACTTTGAACTTTCATAGGACCACAAAGATCAGTGTGCACTAGATCTAAACTTCCCTTAGAAGTGTAAGACTTACCTGTAAAGCTTGATCTTGTCATCTTACCCATTTGGCATCCTCGACACATAGCATTCTCATGTTTTTCAAGACTCGGTAGACCTCTTACTCTGTGCTTCTTACTTATTTTGATCAGATTATCAAAATTTACATGACAAAACCTTTTATGCCATAACCAGGTATCATCTAAATTTGCATGCAAACACTTATTCCGAGTTGAGTCAAGGTGAAATGTATTACCTTTTGTTTGTGTCTCGGTAGCAGCTAACTTTCAATTCTTGTCATGAACTTTGACAATTCCTTTCTGAAATTCTATTCGGTAACCTGTATTGTTTAGTTGTGCTACACTCAAAAAATTGTATTTCAAACCTTCAACCCAATAAACATCATTGCATCTTGCATTGTCAATAAGTGTTATAGATCATTTACCTCTTACTGGACATGGTGCATCATTACCAAATCTAACATAGCCTCCATCATAATCTTCTAACATAACAAACTTGTGTTTATCTCCTGTCATATGATGTGAGCATCCACTATCTATAATCCAAGAATCATTAGTGTTTATGTGAGATATTGGGGCTTTTTCTTCATACCTTTCTTCATCTGATCCATCCTTGATAGCAACATAAACTACTTCCTCTGTATCAGTCTCGTCTAATTTATCATCGTTAGATTCCTCATCAGTAATTAAGCATGTCTTTCTATCTCTTCTTCTGAAGTCTCGACGTCCTCTGTAATGATTATCTTTCTGTCTATCATCTCAGTAATCTCTCTTTTTAGTAAAATATTTGTCAGGACATTTAGAAGCCATATGTCCTATCTTATCACAATTGAAACATTTCAAAGGTAGTTTTTCTATATACTTACCTTTGCCTCTCAGTAACCTTTTGGCTAATAGTGCTTCAAACTCTTCTTGCTTTCTGATTTCCTCATACAGTTTGTGTACTTCTTCCATGTTCTTTTGAAATCTTTCACTTGCTCCACTGTTATCTCCTTTAGAGTAATTATACTTTCTTTCATTGTAATCATTAGATTCATCAAGATGAAAAGAACTAAATGCATATTCAACTTTATTTACCGAAGATCCAATGTTATCAAAGTTACTTAACTCAAATGCATGTAGCTTAGCAATAGTAGCATCTAAAGAAACTGGCATACTAGGTACAGACCCCAATTCATTGATTGTAGAGACTCAGATTGCATAAGCTGGTAGAAGGGTTCTCAACAACTTACTTGTTATATCCTTTTCTTCAATAGTTCCACTTGCTCCTTTGATTTGATTGACAATCTCCTTTAGTCTTGTACTGTACTGAGTTATGTTCTCACCTTCATTCATCCTCATAGATTCAAGTTTTCCTCTTAGACTATCTACTTTTTCTCTTTGAACATGTTCATCTCCTCCATATACTGATATGAGTGTATCCCACATTGCCTTTGCATCATTGCAGCCTTCTAGATCATTAAACTCTGAATTGGTCAATCGAGATGTTATTTCAATCATTGCTTGAATATGTTCTTTCTTTGCCTTTATCTCTTCCATAGTCAATGGATAGGTGCTCAGTGTAACAAAATCATTCTCCAGATAGTATACAACATATTCTCCAACTCCTAATAGATGTAGCTTCATCCTTTTCTGCCATGTGGAGAAACTTGACTTTTTCAACTTCGGTGCATCCCTCTTATACATCTTTGGATCTTTAACTCAAGTGTCTTTAAACTTTCCTTCCATAGTCCAAAGCTCTGATACCAATTGATAGTTCTGATACTTAATATAAGTACAGATCCAATAGCCAACAAGATGAGAGGGGGGGGGTGAATCATACAAACTTAATCATCCATAAAAACATCAGATTCAACCTCGGTAACATATATTTCAGTAATATAACCAAAACTGTCAAACATGCAAACTCAAAAGAATATAGACATCATAAACCTCATAACACCAGATTTAACATGGAAACCCAAATAGGGAATAACCACTGTGGGATTTCGGACCCACTAAGAAATATACTCTTCTAGAGTATGCTCGGTTAAAAGCAAATATTATTAAAGATTACAAACACATTGCTAGATGTGACCCGGTTAAGGGATTTCCCTCAGATCTATTAGGATCTTCACTTTGTTAGAAGTGACCTTGTTAAAGGATTTCAAACACTCAATCAAAATGTCACCTTGCTAGAGGGTTTACATATAAGACTGTTAAGTCCACTCAATTAAGAGATTTTTTGTCACTTTCACAAAATAACAATAATAAAAATCTATCTGCAACTTCACATCTAAAATGCTAAAGCAGATTCCTATTTGTTCAATACAATCTAGACATAGAACTAATCTTGTCTATTTGCTGGTCTTCTATACTCTATTATTCTAATAGGTCTTCAAGCTTCTGTGCTCGGTAATCACTATGTAGCATCCCTGTGCATACACTTTCCTGCATACATTGTTTATCAACAGTTTCCTATTTATGAACAACTAGATAACCACTTAATCTCTTTGATCACATTTCCCATGATCAATCATAGCCATCAGATCTTCAATCTTGTCTAGGTTCAATGCATCTTTCGATCTAAAAATGTTTTACCCCACCTTGGAACTTGTGCCAGGGTATCGCAGTTCAATCTGAGCTGTAGATCTTCATGCCAACTTTTCATTGCCTTAGATTCATTAAAAAACTTCTTCCACGGCTCACCAATCATTTAATCTGTTCCAGCTCATCAACTTCCTTCATTAAATACCGCATGTAAACATTTAATGCATTTTGTTATATCTCAGTTACAACTCGGTAACAACTCAATGAATACTAAACTTCACTCGGTAGACATAACGCCTTCATTAACCGATAGCGATAACCTTAGGGTTGACTGACTAGGTTCTTTGCTTGATAACATTGTATAGTATTAACCTTTACAATTTACAACATATCTATGATGTTGAAACAATCTAAAACATCATGATCTCATCATTGTCTGACTTGGTAGTAGTTGCCCATTGAATACCTTATTCATCCCCTTATTCATCATATTCTTTCTTGTGTCTTTTACCGACATCTTTATAATCTTCATATCATACTTCTCAAGATATGGCAACATCATACTGAATTAGAAAATCAATTTCTTAACATCAATGACAAAATAATAATATCAAGACAGTAAAACATCTTTAATCAGTTATATCCATAATCATCAACAACCTTCTCAATATCCTTATGAAATGCCAACAATCTTTCATTGTCTGTTATAATGCAATATTGCCAACACTTACTTCAAATCCCAAACCTCTAAACCAATAACCAAGACCAACTACAAAATATTATATTCGCATTCAGTTGATCAACATTGATCGCACAATATCACACCACTATATATTCCTTCTATCTATATGTATATCCAAAATAACCTAACTAGACTGACTTAAATACCCTTCCCAAATATAAACATGAATGCCTTATGTCGGATTACAATGATATTACAATTTATTTACATGTCGCCCTAGACAAAAATAGATACATTAAACTTTGTGAGTGTTGTCATTGATTGTTGCCATGTAGACCTGTTGGATCAGTCTCCTAAGTCGACCTCATATACCAGTTCCTAGTTTGTCGGTTTCCCTTATCTGTCGGATGAGTTGAATGTCAGTTGCCAAATCATGAATACCAGTGAGTACCAGTTAAGTTTCCAACCCAAAATTATGTGTGTTGCCATCAATGACAACACAACTAAACCAGATTAGTGTCAATTGCCAACAATCTCCCCCTTTGGCATTGATGGCAACACTCATGTGAAAAATGGATCATTGAAGTGTTGTCCCAGTTCCTCCCAAAAACTGACCCTGCTCCCCCTGAGCTATACATTACTTCTTATGTCCTTATCATTTTTCACAACAACCACTCCTCATTTGACATCAATGACAAATGTTGGGGCAAAATAAATGAAAGAATGAAATCCAAACGTGTTTACTAGATCTAGATGTACTTGAATATATCTGGGTAAGCACCATTCAAAAATCTTAAATAAGTAACCCAACCAGTTTTCAATGTTCCCAAAATAGGTAAAAACCCATTAAGAATGTATGCATGAAGTTATTTTTTAGTTAGGTCTATCAATGTAGCTTTATTTTGTTGATATGTGGCGACTGATTAGCAAAGTACTATACACTCAGCACATATTCTCGATGGGGTTTTTTTGGACATTTTTTGTTGATGAAAACTAACACTGTAATAAAACCCTAAAAAGGCCAACTTTGTCTATTGCCTTAAAAATGCATGTTATAAGCAGTTGGGATGCTTAAGGCATAGAGAGGTTCATGTACTGGTTTTGATGGATAATAAGAAAGATAGGATGACTATGTATGGTGGATGTAACCCATTTTGGGTGAACCACGTTAAATCTGTGTGTTATTTGTGTCCTATTTTATTCCTTTATCTTTTGTATTTAGATCTGCATATAATTGTTAGTTCTTATTTGCTTCGGATCTACTTGGAACCCTAACAATTGGTATCAGAGCGAGGTTTTTTGTAAATTGGTAGGACTTTCAGATTTGAGTGGGAGTAATGGAGGATTCTGAATTCAAGGTCAAAAAGTTTAACGACCAAAATTATTAGTTATGGAAAATGTAGAAGGAGGATTACCTGTATCAAAAGGATTTGTGGCGGCCATTGGAAGGAAAGGCGAAGAAAGTGACCACAATGTTAGATGAAGAGTGGTACATTTTAGATAGAAAGGCACTGGGATCCATTCGATTGTACCTTGTACCATCTATAGATTTCAATATAACATAAGCAAAAATGACTATAGATTTGATGACGACATTGGCTAAGTTGTATGAGAAACCCTTGACTTCGAATAAGGTATTTCTTATGAAGCATTTGTTTAATTTGAAAATGAGGGAGGGAGGATCTGTAGCAGAGCACTTAAATGAATTTAATACAATTACCAGTCAATTGTCTTCAGTAAAAATTACTTTTGCAGAAGAGGTTAGGGCTCTCTTGATTTTATGTTCTTTGCCAGAAAGCTAGAATAGCTTGGTTATGGCTGTAAGTAACTCTGTCTCTGGTAAAAATACTTTGGTATTTGATGATATTGTTGTTGTTATCCTAAGAGAGGAAATGTGAAGGAAAAGCATAGGTGAGACTCCAACATCATCAAGTAGTGTTTTGAATGTGGAGAACAAAGGAAGATCAAAGGAAAGAGGAAAAGGCCCTGGGAATGAGAAGTCACGAGGGAAGTCAAAGAAAGGACACTCTCAATCTAGAGGAAAGAAAGATTGTTGGTACTGCGGAAAGCCTAGTCATCTAAAGAAAGATAGTTGGTCTTAGAAAAACAAAGAAAGAGACAAAAAAGAAAATGATAGTAAGTAAGCTAATATTGCAAGTAATACTTTACAAGATGCTTTAATCTTATGTTTGCATAAATGATTCCTAGGAAATAGATTCTGGGGCTTCATTTCATGCTACACCCCGTAGAAAATATTTTTTAGATTATGTTCAAGGTGATTTTGGACAGGTATATTTGGGTAATGATGAACCCTATCAAATTTTTGGAAAAGGAAAGATAAAGATAAAGTTGCAGAATGGAAATGACTGGTTTCTGGAGGAGGTAAGACATGTTCCTAATATAAGAAGAAATTTAATTTTTGTAGGGCAACTAGGTAGTGAAGGTTGCATAGTTACCTTCTCAGACAGTATCTAGAAGGTCACTAAAGGATCATTAGTAGTAGCTAAAGGTGCAAAGGTAGGCATATTATATCTATGTACTGGTAACACTTACTCTACCCTAGCTGCTACAAATAAAATTACTACAGGGACAACAACAATAGATGTTGCAAGAACATATTCGATAATGTGGCACCATAGGCTTGCTCACATGAGTGAGAAAGGGATGAAAATCCTTTTCTCCAAAAATCTATTCCTAGGACTAAAGAAGATTGATTTAGAGTTCTGTAAAAACTATGTTTATGGTAAATAGAAAAGAGTCAGATTTCTCAAGGTTGGGAAAGAGAAGAAGAGTGAGAAGTTAGAGTTTGTGCATTCAGATGTATGGGGACCAGCTCAGGTATCATCTCTTGGTGGCTCTTGTTATTATGTTATTTTTATTGATGAATCAACCAGAAAAACATGGGTATATTTCCTAAAACAAAAATCAGATGTTTTTGACACTTCTAAGAAATGGAAAGCTTTGGTTGAGAATGAGACAGGAAAAAAGTTGAACTGTCTTAGATCGGATAATGGAGGTGAGTATTGCAGAAAAGCATTTAAAGATTACTGCTCCTTAAATGGGATTCGAAAGAAGAAGATAGTTCCAAGAACTCCACAGGAAAATGGTGTGTCAGAGAGAATGAATAGGACTATCATGGAACGTGCGAGGAGCATGAGATTGCATGTTGGATTGCCCTTAAATTTTTGGGTAGATGTTGTACATACTATTGTCTATTTGATAAATAGAGGACCTTCAGCCCCTTTGGATGGTGGTATTCCAGAGGAGGCATGGACTAGTAAAAAGGCAAATTATTCTTTTCTGAAAACCTTTGGTTGTGAAGTTTTTATCCATGTTGATAAAGAAAACAAAACCAAGCTTGATGCTAAATCTCATAAATGTACCTTCATTGGATATGGGATAGATGAATATGGCTATCAGTTATGGGATTTTGAAAATAAGAAAATAATTAGAAGTAGAGATGTTATATTCAATGAGAAGGTTATGTATAAAGAACAGATGCAGGAAAAGAAGCATGAACAGGAAAAACAAGAATATTTTGTGTTGGATGAGATTCCTGAAAATAAAATGCCACAAGTACCTAATTCTCAGCAACAACAGATTGTCCCACAAACTCCTGCAAGTGTTAGACATTCTACGAGGTCAAGTAGACCCCCTGAAAGATTTTCTCCTTCTTTGTATTCTATTTTATTAACTGATTTTGGTGAACCAAAAGAATATGAAGAAGCAATGCAGGTGGATGCCAAACAATAGTGGGAGCTAGGCATGAAAGAGGAGATGGACTCCTTGATGAAAAATAAGACTTGGGACTTAGTCCCTTTACCTACAGAAAAAAGAGCCTTGCTTAACAAATGGGTTTATCAGCTGAAGGAGGAGGAAGGAGGTCGGAAAAGATATAAGGCCAGACTTGTGGTAAAAGGTTTTGCACAAAAAAGGGTATAGATTATGATGAAATATTTTCTCCAGTTGTAAAAATGACTTCAATTAGAACTGTACTTAGTATTGTGGCTGCAGATGATATACATCTTGAACAATTAGATGTCAAAACAACTTTTCTCCATGGAGATGTGGAGGAGGAAATTTACATGTTGCAACCACAGGGATATGAGGTCAAAGGTAAGGAGAACTTGGTGTGCAGGTTGAAGAAAAGTTTGTATGGCCTAAAGCAAGCACCCCGACAATGGTATTTAAAATTTGATAGTTTCATGGTTGAACACGGTTATCATAGATGTCATTCTGATCATTGTGTATATTTGAAGAGATTGGATAATGGCAGTTATATTATCTTGTTGCTTTATGTTGATGACATGCTTGTTGCTGGGTCTAACATGCAATATATAAATGATCTTAAACAGAAATTAGCTAGGTAATTTGCTATGAAGGATTTGGGTCCAGCTAAGCAAATTCTCGAGAGGAGGATTACACAGGACAAGAAAAATAGAACCTTGAATTTGTCCCAAAGTGAGTATATAAAGAAATTGTTGAAAAGATTTAACATACAGGATGCAAAATCAATTAGTACACCTTTGGCTAGTCATTTCAAATTGACTAAGGAGATGTGCCCAAAGGTACAGGAAGAGGTAAACAAAATGTCTAACATCCCATGTTCATCAATTGTTGGCAGTCTGATGTATGCAATGGTTTGCACAAGGCTAGATATTGCACATGCAATGGGAGTTGTGAGCAGGTTTATGAGTAATCCGGGTATGGAACATTGGAATGCTGTGAAATGGATTCTTCAGTATTTGAAAGGAACTACTATGAAGGCATTATGTTTCAAAGGATCTAATGCTGCTCTGAGTGGATTTGTTGACTCTGATCTAGCAGGTGATATTGATTCATGAAGGAGTACTACAGGGTATGTTTTTACTATAGGGGGAACTGTAGTCAGTTGGATTTCTAGGCTTCAAAAGGTTGTTGCACTTTCAACCACTGAAGCTGAGTATGTCACTGCTACAAAAGCCAGCAAGGAGATGATTCAGTTATAATATTTTCTAGAGGAATTGGGCCAAACACGGGAGGATTTCCCATTGTATAATGATAGCCAGAGTGCCATTCATCTTGCGAAGAACTCTTCTTTTCATTTAAGGACAAAGCACATTCAACTCAGGTACCACTTCATCCAAACTGTTTGGGAGGAGGGTCAGTTATGGCTTGAGAAGACTCACACAAGTGAGAATCCTACCGATATGTTCACGAAGGTAGTTCCACAGGAGAAGTTGATTTCTTCATCAGTTTCTGTTGGTCTTCTTGATTAATAATTGTGGAATTTATACCAGTCGAGTCCCAGTGTTTTATCCAGCGAATGCTGCAAGTACAGTGGTATCAATCTCCAAGTGGGAGATTGTTATAAGAGGTTGGGATTCTTAAGGCATAGAGAGGTTCATGTACTATTTTTGTTGGATAATAAGAAAGATAGGACAACTATGTATGGTGGACGTAACCCATTCTGGGTGAACCATGTTAAATCTTTGTGTTATCTGTGTCCTGTTTTATTCCTTTATCTTTTATATTTAGATCTGCATATAATTGTTAGTTCTCATTTTCTTTGGATCTACTTGAAACCCTAACATATTCATCAATTCTAAACTTTCCTGCTTATGAAGTAACAACTGCACTGATTAAGAGACTCATCAATCTCTGTTAGTTGCTTTGTCATCTTCACCTTGCCTGACATGATCATATTGTCATAGGTGACCTTCCTAGCTGCATTGTATCTCTCTATTAATTGTTGGCTTGATATATGTTGAAGAGTTTGAAACTCTTTTGCAATGTGTTCACTCAAACTCTTAAGCTTACCAGAGGAGCTAGCTACTAGACTAGTGTATCCTAGAACTAGCTATTGTAGAACTAGAATGGCCTGCTCAATGACTTGCTTGTCTTATGTTCCTTCCTTCCTTAACTTCTGAGCTGCAACATACATCAATTCAACACTGCTCAGTTTCTCAATATTCCTCTTTCCCAAATCAAATTGACTGGATGAGCCAAGTGCCAACAATGAATTACTAGACTCTCTAACCTGCTAACTGGCACTAGTAGCTTCACCACTTGGTGCAGTAACTTGCTCAACCTTAACCTCTTTTGTATGTACATTTGTTGGTAGAGGTTCAATATCCTTAACCTATTTATTTTTTGTATCTACATCAATAACCTTTACATCTAGAATGTTCTGTTTCGGTGTATCCTTCTTATCATGCACAACTTCAATGTTAACTACCAATTTCTCTATATTATGTATAGGTGATACTATCGGAGGAATATCCTCTATTAGTTTATGTTCCAAAACCGGTGAATCCAAACCTGATATACATTTCCCTTTACCATCAACTAAGTGTCTTCAATACCAGACTTAGGTGGGAATATCAGTGGAGTGAAGAAATCTGGTTTATCTACAAATAATTTTACCCATGCCTCGTGGTTCTCCTTAACTATTCCATTTACTCTACCTACCATTTGACTCACATATCAGTGTCTACTCTGACAAATTATTTTATTTGCATATTCTAGACACTGCTACAACTCCTCATCAATTATTGCACAACAAACAATCAATAATTCCTGCATCTTTATATTTGTATCCTCTTCAACTGCAAACAATCTCCTAGCATCTAGCTTATTGTACAAATCTCTCGGTATTTGATTTTCAATCTCAAGTAATACCTTCTTATATATATCTAAGTATAACAAAACTGCTTCCTCATTCTCCATTTGATCCTTATCATCCATATCACATAGTAATGTTGGATATTACTCAAAATTCCATCTTTAGTTATTTGATCTATCAATTCAACAACTGAGAGAGGAGGAATGACCTCAATACTCTTACCGGATTCAAGAGCCATATCTATATCTGATTTCTTCTTGTGGGGAGTAGAAATAGACTCTTTAACTGGTTTCCTCTTCTCTGTAGGTTTCCTCTCCTTCAAAATTTTCTTTGGGGTTGCTGGAGGAGTGACCTTCACTTTTTGTTTCTTTCCTTCCTCAGGCTTCTTCTTGCTAAAACCTATCTAAACTTTGGATTCCTTTTTCTTTGTTGTCCCAAAGGTTTCCTTGGCTTCATCAATTGGGGCATCAATAAGAGTCTTAGCATATAAGTCCAAGATCTCAACATCAGCCTCATAACCCATCTCAATGATCCAGATCTTCCGTGGTTTCACTGCCTCCATCAATGTTTCATCCTTCTTCACCATAAAGAAGATTTTTGTAGAGTACTTATCAACAATATGCTTAGGCACTCTCTCTTCTTCATTGTCTTTTAAAAAGATTTGAAATAACCCCACAAAATGGAGTCTCTCTCCTTGTCTTTTCCCAAGCCTCTTATAGAATATTTTATTTGTTTCCCTACCAACATATCAAATGCCCATTGTATTTTACCAGATTCTGGTAACTCATTTAGAAAGAAAAGCATCAAGAAAACAACAAGGTTGCCATACCAGAAAACACCTTTCTTCTTACCCTTAATCTTCTGTAGGTTTGAAATAAGTTCTTCACACATCCATTGACAGAGATCATACCTATCATTTTATTTGACCATCTGATGAGCATAGTAAATGCATGAACTGGAAATAGAGTTCAATTGGTTTGATTGGGTTACCTTGTAACCAATGATCATGCTTGCAAATTGAACAACTTTGTCTATGATAGTGCTTATCCTCATTGACCGGTTGTCAAAAGTTGCACCAGTTAACTTCTCCACCTCATTGTTAGATATTTTCTTCTTTTCGGGAGTCTGACCAGTTTGGGAAAACTAGTGATTGCATGAATAGCCTCCTTAGTGATTTTGTAAGGTCGGTCTAGCCATATGAATTCCTCGTGGATACAGCTCGACACATACCGAATCATTTCATCTTCAAATTCTAGCATCTCCAAAATATCTGTGAAACCCTGATCCTTCAAAATTTGGAATTCTGGTTTCATCGATCCCTTCCTATCTACCAGATTTGTCATGTACATTGTTTTTATTTCAGCAGAACCTAAATCCTCTAGAGTGCAGTGGATATATGCATGAACATCTTCAATATACATAACTCCATCTGGAACCCTAGAAAATGTGTCAACTAAATCACCAGCCTTCACAATTTGTGGGCATTGCTTGAAAATCAAGCATGGATGATCCTTGATGTCAACAAAAACATGGGTATCCAAACATACTGGAGCAGGAGCTGATCCAGAAGCCATTACAAACAAAAGATAGCTCCGAAATTGATAAAATACCTCACAACCTTTGTCAATGAAATCTCTTGAAAATCTGCTCTAAATGCACTGAAATTTGCTTGAGAATGCTCTTGATCACCTTGACTCACCTTGAACTCACTCTACTTCGCTCTGAATTTTGTGTGATCAGAAATGAACCAGCATTATAACCTTCAGATTGACTTCTCCAAGATCTGAAACAGGCTTTCAGACCATTACCAGGGGTATTGCAAGATCTATCATTAATTTGCCTCCCCCTAAGGCTAATGCCTTAGTTACCAGATGGGTTTCCTATCGGTGTAGGGAACATTCTGCTCTGCCGATTGAGTAACTGAGTTGTTTGTTTCTATCGATTGATCTTTATATTTCCTAACCAATTTCCTCTCTTTCTCCTTCCAAATACCATCAACCTTTTGTTTTCCTTTCTCATCATTTCCTACTAGATTGTTCTTGCTTCTGCAGAATTTAGCAATATGTCCTATTTTGTTGCATGCATAGCAAGTGACATTATTTTTTTGAATCGCTTTACTATATCCTTGATCATTCCTTGACCTGCATTGATTAGCCATATATCCAAACTTTCCACATGCATGAAATTTCACATTCATTCTACAATATTCTATCCTATGACCATATTTCTTACAATTTGAACACTAACCGGGAACTCCATTATTGTCTTGATTTGCTCTATTTTTGCAATATCTTGCCATGTGACCAAATTTATTGCAAACAAAATATCCACCATTAAATTTATGTGCATTGGGTTGTCTTACCGGTGATTTCTGGTTGATAGGTGGGTTCTCCTTCCGATTGGTTTCTTTGTTAGATACTTGATCATCCCAAAGACACTGAGAGGACGGGTGAATCAGTGTCTAACCAGTAGATGAGAGATTTTAACTTGTTTGCAACTTTATAACCCAAATTAATATACCAATAAACAAATAATAATGCAGTAAAGAGAAACAAAAGTATAAGCATCAATGCACATCATAACACAAATATTTTTGGCGAGGAAACCCGATAGGGGAAAAACCTCAGTGGGATTTGTGACCCACAATATTTTCTCACTAGCCAATATGAATAAATATTACTTGTACAATAGGGGCCTGCACATGCAGGAAGGCCAACAACCTAGAGTTCACTGCTCAACACAAAATGGAGTCACACTAACTACAATTGGATGGTTAAATCCAATCACAATGTACTACTCAAAATAGCATCTGCAATGCTAGATTTAGTACCAATTTAAGCTCTGTCAGATACCTTTTCCATAAACCTTGCTTCACTCTGCTTTGCTCTTATTCTCTCATAGGATAATTATATCAAAATGAATATATAGTTCATTTGCTATCATAACCTATCACATCTCATATATCGCTTCCTTACATAACCTATCACATCTCATATATTGCTTCCTTACATTACCTACAAGATCTCATACATATATGAGTCTTTAAAATACATCATGTCGGCTATAGAAATATAATTACAACACAAAACAATATTATTTTAAGTCAGCTTAGAGTGTTGGTATAATCTATTATCGGTGTAGATTGGATGCCGGTGTGAATAAACTTGTAGTGCATGCTGGTGCCGGTAGATGATGTTTGTTGCCAATGTAACCTATGAACCATGTTACCAGTTGGTTTCCATCTATGACAACATCAACTATTCTCATCTGAGTGTATAATGCCAAAACTCTCCCCCTTTGGCATTGATGGCAACACTCATGAGAAAAATCCGAAAACTAATATCCAAAATTTTAATTCCAAAAATTGAGTGTGCTCCCCCTGAGAAAATGATCTCCTTCTGTACATTTTTCTCATACACCACTACTCCCCCTTTGACATCAATCACAAAGGATGTCAAACAAATCAAAGAATTCAAAATTTACCTAGAAACCTATAACTAGTTATGTACAATCTAGAAAATGTCTGCCAAAACTAAGTTAAGACCTTGCAAAAACTTAGTAATGTCATAAATTATGGTCTCAGTCTGTCGGATCATACCAGTGAGATAATGCATTTGTTTCTCTGGTGATCTATCACCTTGAATAGATTCTTTAGACAGCTCATTTCGGTTAAGTTGTCCAATCTAGGACCAAGCTTGTTCTTCAACTCCCGGGTTTTCATTCTCAACCTTTCCTTCTCTCTTTCTAATTTCTCAATCTTCTCTTCATAGGTTACCATTTCCTGATCCAAAGCTCAAGTAAGTTCTGAAGAACCAATCGTATTATCATCTATATCATGAATTTCCTTTTGTGTTTTCCTTATCAATATCCTCTATTAAATGGTGAGGCTTACATGCTTCCCTGTACAATTCTTTGTATTCCAAAATGGTGGAATTTAGTGCCGGTAATAAAGAATCAATCTATCCTGTACAGTCTTTAATTTTCCTATCAAAGAATTCATCTTTCTCCTTATTCACTCTTTCATTAACGGTCTCTTCATTTATTTTATCCATAGTTTGAATGTTAGAAGCAATGAATTTGGACAATGTGTCCAATTTACCTATAGATCCATCAATATGATCAACTTTACATGTCGGTGCAATCATTTGCAAAATTGGTAAAGTATCATCAATGGCCTTAAATGCTAAGGCATTGCATTTTGTAATACTCTTTATTGAATCTAAAAGTACATCTATAACATTCATTGGTCTATAATCCATAGTAGAGGTGCTAGGCGGAGTGCTTGGTTTTGCAATTGGTTTCTTTTGTTCTTTGGATGTCTCCATAGTTATCTTAACCACTTCTGTTTTCTTGCTTCCACCGTTAACCTCTTCTTTATCCACTTTTTCTTCCTTCTTATCTTCATTCTTATCCTCATTCTTATTTTCAACCTTACTTTTTGTCTTACTATTTGTCTTACTATCTGCTGGTTCAGATATATTCTGTTCATGTCCCTTTTCTTCTTTTGCTTCTACTTTTGCTGGTATTTTAGTGTTAAGCTGAGAGTCAACAGTGTTCACCGGTGACTCAAAGATCACATCATTTGTAGCTTCAGCTTTCTTTACCTCTGTAGTTTCCTTATCCAATACAATATTAATATCCCGAATGTCCACATTCATGGTAAAAAGAATGTCTGACTTTGGTTTAATGTCATCTTTTGTTACTTCCTCTGACTTCTCTTCTTCAGGCTGACTATCTGTTTGTGTCGGTGCCTCTGAGATTATTGGTGGGGTGTCCTATGTCGGTTTAGGTAGATTATCCTTAATTGTAATATCTGGTATATTGCCAATATTACTCTTACCCTTATCTGTCTTCTGATATACCTTAGTAAATGACTTATCCATCTTTTTCTATATTTCTCTTGTTTCTTCTCTCTCTCAGCAAAATTATGTCCCATTTATCAGTCGTTTCATCTGCAATTTCTTTCACTCTGCTGGCCATAAGGCTAACTTGTCGGTGACCACTCACAAAAACAGTTCTATTGGCTTCAGATATTAGGTCATCGATTTCCTATTTGGAATTAACAGGATGCACAACTAATAGAGCTTCTACCATCAATTTCTTATCAAGTTCCATAATAGACATTCTCTTTGCTTCTAATCTTAAGTACAAATCATTAAGTAGAACATCTACAACTTCAATAAGAACCTTCTTGTATATGTCTAGATACAAAATAATGCTTTCCTCTATAATATCCTTATCTGAATCCTTAAAAGAATGATAAAATTTATTTGCATTACTAAGATTACCATCTTGAGTGACTTCATTGACTAACTCTTCCGATCAAAGAGTATCAGGTTCCTTTGGTTCAAATTTCTTCTTTGGAGTAACTTTCTTCTTAGGACCAATAGGCTCTCTTACATCCTATTACTTCTTTCTGAGTGTCCTTGATTTCTTAGGAGATGGAGCAGGTGCTGGTGAGGGTTTTCTTTTCTTTCTTTCCACTCTTTTGAATTCAGCTACCCTATCATTGTCAGAATCAGATGAGGTAGCCATAGGAGAGATATGTGCTACCGATTGTTGTTCTATTCTTCTTTCTTGTTCAACAACACCTTTCATCAGATCTAGTTTCAATAAGCCTTTCTTAACAATTTCAACAAACGTCGAAGCATCTTTCATTACCTTGTCTCTTATCTTCTTTCGCTTCTTAACTTCAACACCTTTCTCAATTGTTTCAGCATTTCCAAATATCTCCTCTATCAATTTTGGTGGATCATGTAGGAGTATTTTAGCATATGAATCCAAGATGTGTGAATCCATGTCATAGCCCATCTCTATAATCCAGACAGTTCTAGGTCTAACTGCCTCCATCCATACTTCATCTCTTTTTATCACAAAGCATATTTGTTTGTCATACTTATCAACAATGCTTTGGGGAACCCTTTCCCCATGTCTCATTTTTGCTTGAAAATTATTGAAATAATCTTCTACCAGTTTGTCACTATCAGATCCCTTGTTGGTAATTGCCTCTTTTATCTATTTTCCAATAGAAATATTATAGGCAAAATCCTTATGTCCAATACCGGGAATCTCCTTTGAGAAGTAAAGCATTAAACTCACAATCAAATTTCCAAATTTAAAGGTTCCCTTCTTATCTCCTTTTATCTTGCTCTAATTCTCTAGCAATTCATCCTTTAACCATTCACAAATGTCAATTTCAGCATTATTGAAGATCATCTCATGAGCACTATGAATGCATAAACTAGATACAGAATTCAGTCTATTAGTGTGAGCAACTTTATAACCAATGACCATACCGGAAAATTTAACATTGTTATCTTTTATATCATTAACCCTAAGTGACCTGTTGTCAAATGTAGCTCCGGTTAAGCTCGTAACTTCCTTGTTTGGAATTTTCTTTTTCTTGTTAGGCCTAGTACCAGTGGAGGGTAAACCATTAACAACCCTTATAGCTTCCTTAGTGATCTTAAAAACTTAATCTAACCACATGAATTCATCATGAACCCTGCTAAGAACATAATGTATGGTTTCATCTAAAAATTTTGGCATATGGAGGATGTTAATGAACCCTAAATCCTCAAAAATCTTGTGTTCTGGTTTGACTATACCTTGGTTGTCAGCAATAACATTTATGAACATACTCTTTAAATCTTTAGACCCTAAACTTTCAATGTAGCAATGTATGTATTCCCTAGGGTCTTCGGCAAACGCGACTCCCTTCGAGATTCTAGAAAATGCACCAATGGAGTCAGCCAGTTTTTCTATCTTAGGGATTATCTTAAAAATGGGTTTAGTTCGTTTTATGTTCTCCACAATGGTAGGGTTTGCAACTAATTCAGGAACGGAGGATGAAGAAGCCATTGCATAAGATAAATACCTTTTAGCTGAGAAATCCTTGAATTCTCTAAAAAACTTTTTGCTGCTATGCCTTTGGGATGTATTTTCTCAATTTCGCTCTTCTTCAAATGCTTGAATGCTTTGGTGAGTTGAAATGAGAAATTACGATGTTTTATAACCAAAAATTTAACTTACAACCATAGTAAATTCTTTGTCGGTGAAGTGAATTTCCATTGTAACTCAACATGCCTATTGGTAGGCATAACATCAAATGCAGAACATGGGACTAATGGGTGCAGAGCGACAAGGACACCGGTGAGCGAGAATCCCAAATTTCAAATTTGGGAATGGCGGATTTCCTAGGGAAGGCAGATTTCCTAGGGAAGGCAGTATCTCTGGGGTCGGAACTGGCAATTAGGCAAGCGGACATGTGTCTCAAGGTATAGAAGAGGACAAGGATATAGGTAAATTGGTGGAGGATAAAGATTCCAAAACTAGGGACCCACATGATAGAGGTAAAGAAAAAAATGGTCTTCGTTTTTTGGAGTGAAGCCGATGGCTAAATCAAGGCTTCCAGAAGTTATAAATATCTCTTATCCAACTTCAGGGTTGGTTAGTATTTCTGTTCCAGACAAATTGGTAGATCTGACTATTGTGGGTTTAACAATGACTTTATTTGGCCCATTTTCTAGCTTTAGGCCTAGCATTGATGTTGTTAGGAATTTCATAAGGAGGAAATGGGTTTGAAAAGGTAAAGTGGATGTGGCAGCGTTGCCTAGGGGGTTTTTTTCCTTTGCTTTTAACTCTGAAGAAAATATAAACAAGGCTCTATGTGAAGGTCCATGGATGTTCGGCAAGTCAAATTTGGCTCTTCAGAAATGGGTCCCTAACCTGTCCCTTGATGAATCCTTCTTTCTATCGGCGCTTGTCTGGACATGCCTCCTGGGTCTTCCGTTGGAATTTTGGAATGAGGAAGTCTTTAAGGGTATTGTGAACTCTTTTGGAGAACTTCTTTCGATTGACCCAATGATAGCTGCTAAATCAAGGTTAGTCTTTGCTCGCATCTGTGTAAATGTTAATCAAATGACGGATATGCCCCAATCAATTGAGATTATTTCTAAACTAGGGAAATGGACCCAAGCTATTGAATATGAATCACTACCATTTGTCTGTTTCCATTGCAAAAAATGGGGCATTGGGCAAAATCATGTCTGCTTAAGAAGAGTAAGGAAAGCAAGACTGACAGTAATGTAAAGAATAAAAAGAAATGGCAAATGATTGAGAAAAAAGGAGACCCATCAGTTGAGTGTGATCCAAATAAGGAAGTAATGGAACCAAAAAATGAGGTTAAGAAGGGTGAGAACAATAATAATGAAAATCAGGATTGTGTCTGCTCTAATAACCAAATAGAGAGTACTAAAGAAGGGGAGTGAGGAAGAGAGTTAAACAACAAAAATGATCCAGAGGACCAGGAGGTTGGTTTTGTCACTCAGGAGAAGGAAGAGGTAAGTCCCAAAGAAGTTGTGCCTGTTTCTTCTTTCTCAAAATCAATTGAGGAAAACTTCAATGAAGCTCACGAGTTTAACCCTTCTGATATTGAGCCCTTATTGCTTATAACCAATGGAAGCCCAAAGCCTCTCCAATGTAAAATCCCATCTCATAGGGTGGTACCGGATATCCTGGAAGGAAATCTTAGGATTCTTGGTGGGCAAGAGGGTAAATCGAATAAGGAGGAACCCAATGGAGGTATCTCAACTAGAAGCAAGAACAAGAAAAAGGTAGATGTTGGAATTCAAAACAAAAAGCAGGGGAGACCATCTCTAAAACATCAGAGGGAATAGGAAAGCTGGAAGAACCATGCTAATGGAACACAGTGTTCCATCGAGTCAGCCCTATCTCTGGTTAAAATATGAAGATAATCTCCAGGAATATCAGAGGGCTAAATGCCCCTCATAAGTAGGATGTGTTATGAAACATCATAAGAGATAATAAACTGGATGTGGTCCTTGTTTAGGAAACCAAGATGTGTAAGGATAAAGTGGAAAAGATTAGAATTTTTAAAAATAATGGAGTTATAGGATCTAGCTCAGAGGGAGCTTCTGGAGGAACTGCGATTTTTTGGATAAAACTCATTGAACTTATCAACACTGTGCTCTAGAAAACTATAATACAATGCCTAAAAAACCATGATAATTATACCTCCAACCCCATAGAGCCATATCATAGTCTACTACTTAGCATGAGTTTTTTTATAAGTGAATGTGATGCAACTCCCATTTCAAATAAATCCCCCACTTAATTGGATTTTTCCATAGGAGAAATATTAGTGCAACTCATGTCACTATTAAGAAGTTTTTGGACCTCTCTAAAAAAAAAGTACATTCACCAATGGAATGGTCAAGAATGTGATTATATGCACAAAAAGAGACATTTGATTGATTAGGTTTGTGAGATTTGTGATATTTTGGAGGAGGAAGAGTAAAGCAAGATTTTAGAAGCCTTAACAATGTTTTCTCCTGCCTAGATATATGATAGGGATCGAGATGAAATCCTATCTCATGTGAAGGAAGATCTTTTTGCTTACTAGGAAGAGGTAATAGAGAAGGGGGTGGAGGAAAAGGATAAAGCCATGAACCTACACTCTCTCTATTAAAGTGTGGTATGAGCTCCGCAAGGTCTTTAACTCCTTGTTCCATACTCTCAAGACCATGTTCATTATATCCATGTTTAGAAAGCATATTAAAAACAACATTATAATTTTTTTCTAACTTTGATGGAGGGAGAGGAGTTGCATTACTTACTCCATTGAAATGAGATGCATAGTCATATTTTGGAGCACAAAAGAGGTAAATGAAAGAAGAAGAATCAATCATTTTGTGAGGATGCAAATCCTTGTTAGTTGTTGTAAGGTGGTGAAATTAGGGTTTCACCTATTAGGATAGTAAAACCACCAATTTAATAAGGTCAAACTCGCATTTAAAAGAGGAAGGTAAAACCAATGGATCTAGCCATGATTCAATTAGAGCAGAGGGTTGAGATGCTTATTGGATTTACTATTTTCTATTTCCCCTTTTACAGAGTTGAAATTGTATTTGAATTGTAATGTTAGATCTAGGAAATTTTGGCAATTGACACTCATCTGATTTAGTTGTGTTGGCATTAATGGCAACACACATCATCTTGGGTTGGACGTTTAATTGGTACTCGCAGATATTCATCATCAGCAACCGGTATTCAAGTCATCCAGCAGACAAGAGAAAATGGCAAACTAGGAACTAGTATATGAGGCTAACATAGGAGATTGATTCGACATGTCTACACGACAATAATCAACGACATCAGTCAGAAAGTTTAATGTATTTATTTTTGTCTAGGCCAACATGTAAATAAATTGTAATATCATTGTAAGCCGATATAAGGCATTCTTTTTTATATTTGGGAAGGGTATTTAAGTCAGTTTGGTTAGGTTATTTTGGATATACATATAGAGAGAAAGAATATATAGTGGTGTGATATTGTGCGATCAATGTTGATCGAATGAATGCAAATATAATATTCTGTAGTCGGTCTTGGTTACTAGTTTAGAGGTTTGGGATGCGAAGTAAGTTATCGGTAAAGGAGGACACAGTGAAAACCAGTACATATAGTGCTTGAACCAAAACTCATCTAGCATAGCAGATGCATTCTCTAAGTTCAGAATCTTGTTTGTAAACTAGTATTTGGTGTTTGTAGTTAGTGAGGCTCCTTTTGTGATGAGCAGTACGCTCTAGTTTGTTGGCCTTCCTACATGTGCAGACCCATATTGTAATATTTATTCATTTGGCCAATAGATATTGTGGGTCACCAATCCCACCATGGTTTTTCCTTTTTGAGGTTTTCCACTTATAAATCTCTGTGTTATGGTGTATGTTCTTGTGGTGGCATCATTTCTACTTACTGTTATATTATTTAATGGTTATCGGTTGCTGAATTGCTTTGTTAATAAGGTTAAAATTGATTTCATCGATAGAAAACTGATTCAGCCCCCCCAGTCTCAGTGCTCTTGGATTTCAAAAATTGGTATCAGAGCTTGGTACCTTAGAGTAAGTATAATAGCTTAAGGAAGATTTTGAATCAGGAATCCATGGAGATGAGTTTGGAGAAACAACTTGAAGTAGCACTTGAAGATTATGATGTTGAAAGGATGAAGAACTTGAAGGTGCAAGATTAGTTGAACTTTGCAAAGGAATTCATTCCTATCCTATAGGAGAGGCTATCATCTGCTCAAGCTAGAAGAAAGGAACTTTTATAGAATCAGGATGATGAAGAAAAGAATACCCTTAAAGAACAATGTCAGAAGCTGAGTCAGGAGAGTACTCTCTTGAAGAATGAAATGTAAGCCTTAACCATGAGGATGTCCAAGGATATTGAAGATTGAAAGAAGAATGCAAAAAATCTTGGAAATATTTGAAAAACAGATCTGAGGAATGCATTAGGCTGGCACATGAGAATGATATGTTGAGAACTGAGCTGGTGTAAACCCTAAATAATGAGCAGGAGTTGGAAAGATTAATAATAGTCCTAAGGGGAGATCTGAATACTACAAATGAATACAAAGACAAGTTTAAGGACAGTTTTGCAAAGCTTGATGAGCTATTGAAGGGTCAAAGGTGCAAAGGAGACACTAGATGTCTTGGATTTGAGCATGGAGAAAGCTCTGGTACCATTAAACACCCATATGATAATAGTTGATGTTGTCATTTATGGCAACCAACCGGTAACATGGTTCACAGGTTACACCGGCAACAAACATCATCTACTGGCACTGACAGACACTACAAGTTTATTCACACCGACATCCAGTCTACATCGACAACAAAATATACCGACACTCTAAGCCGACTTGAAATAATATTGTATTGTATTGTAATTATATTTGTATAGCCGATATGATGTATTGTAAAGACTCATATATGTATGAGATCTTGTAGGTCATTTTAAAATGTAATTAGGTAATGTAAGGAAGCGATATATGAGATGTGATAGGTTATGATAGCAAATGAATTGTATATGCATTTTGATGTAATTATCCTATGAGTGAATAAGAGCAGAGCATAGCGAAGAAAGGTTTATGGAAGAGGTATCTGACAAAGCATAAACCAATATTGAATCCAACATTGCAGATGCTATTTTGAGTAGTACATTGTTATTGGATTTAACCATCCAATTGTAGTCAGTGTGACTCCATTTTGTGTTGGGCAGTGAGCTCTAGGCTATTGGCCTTCCTATATGTGCAGGCCCCTATTGTACAAGTAATATTTATTCATATTGGCTAGTGAGTAAATATTGTGGGTCACAAATCCCACTGAGGTTTTTCCCCCACCAGGTTTCCTCGCCAAAAATATCTGTGTTATGGTGTGAATTCATTCTTATACATTTTTTTCTCTTTACTGCATTATTATTTGTTTACTAGTATATTAATTTGGGTTATAAAGTTGCAAACAAGTTTAAATATCTCATCTACTAGTTAGACGCTAACTCACCCCCCCCCTCCCAGTGTCTTTGGGACTGATCAAGTATCTAACAATTGGTATCAGAGCCTAGTCCTCTATTTACAAAAGCTTAACAACTTGAGGAAGATTCTAAAACCGGTATCGATGGAAAGTTTGAGACAACATTTGGAAGGAGCTCTTGAAGATTTTGATGCAAAAAAATTGAAGAATATCAAACTGGAAGATGAACTCAGAACTGCTTGTGAATTCATCAAAGCACTTCAAGATAACCTAGTTATAGCAAAGAGTAAGAGAAAATAATTAGATGTGCAATTGCAAAATCAAGATGATGAAGAAAAGGAAACTCTCAGAGATATTGCAGAGAAATTGAGACAAGAGAACAGTAACATGAAGAATGAGATGCAAGATTTAACCATGAGATTATGCAAGGATATTGAAGTTAGAAAGAGGAATGAAGAAGATTTGGCCAAAAGACTTAATGAAAGATCAGATGAATCTTTAAGGATTAGTTATGAAAATGATATGCTTAAAATAGATTTGATTCACATGCAACATGACAAAGAGGAACTTATGAGACAAGTTAGAACTTTGGAAAGTGAGTTGGTTACTGCAAATGACTACAAAGACAAATTCTAGAATAGTTCAGAGAAGCTTGATGATATGCTAAAAAGTTAGAAACCTGATGGAGAAACAATTGGACTTGGATTTGAACATGGAGAAATTTCTGTGACTGCAAACAATCATGATCACAGTAAACCGGTAAGGCAACCTAATGCTTATAAATTCAATGCGAAATGTTTTAATTGCAACAATTTTGGTCATAGAGAAAATCAGTACAGATTTAGGAATAATTAGAATACAAATTCATCCACCGGTCAATGTTCCAAATGCAATAAAAATGGTCATAACTCAGACAATTGCAGAATGAATGTGAAATTCTATATTTGTGATAGATCTGGACATTTATCTATTCAATGCAGAACTCAAACCGGTCAAGGTTATGGAAAAGCTATTAAGATAAACAATGTAACTTGTTATGCATGTAACAAGATTGGGCATATTGCAAAATTTTGTACAAGCAAGAGTGTACCGGCGAACAACAAAGGATCTAATGACAAAGGCAAAGAAAAGGTAAATGAAATTAAGCAAGAATTAACTAAATAATGGATCAGGAAGAGACATCAGAGGAATGATGAATCTATCTCTGCACTGACAGAACAAGGCAATCCTACACCGATAGGAGATTCTTCATCTAACTAAGGAATAATCCTCAGGGGAAAGGCAACTAATTGAAAACCATACATTTACCCTCGGTTGGTGGTAAGAAGTTATAATTCTTCTTTATCAACAGACATGTTTTTTATTAAGGTAAAAATAGGTTTTGAAGGGACCCCAAAACCCTTTACAAAAGGAACTTAAAAGATATAGCATTTAAGAAACCAAATGGAACAAACCAATGAAAAGCCAGCAAAAAGCCATAGAAAATCAGCTAAAGCCCCAAAAAGCCAACAAAAACTGGTCAGACCCGAGAGAAGAAACTAATTGATATTATTCAAGGCATTAGCCAGGGTATTGCTAATTCCATACAAGTCTTTGATATTTTCCCTAAGATTAGGGATATCCTTAGCAGAAGCACCTGCAGCTTTCTTGACACTTGCCTTGGTCCTGTTTGCAGCACCACCTAGAGTAGCTTCTCCACTGCCAATCTTGATAGTTTCTTTATCCATGTCAAGGTCCACCACCAGTTTAGGAGAGCTAGAATTATTGAGGACCTTAGCAATATCCTCAAGGATTTTAGTGACAACTTACAGGATATTCGGGATAATGCCCAACAAATTTTTTATTGCCGCATTCCCTTCTTCCAATGATTTAAACTTCTCCTCCATATCCTGCTTCCATTTTATCTAATCCCTGTCATAATCCTTCCTTTTCTCATCCGTTTGTTTCCTATTTTTTTCTAGGTTCTTCAAAAGTTCATATGTCCATCTGTTATAATCCAATCTAGCCTCAGTGAGTTTTTAAAGGTTATCCAAGAATAACCCTTTACCAGTACTTTCCTTATCCTCACTTAAACTATCCTTAGTCATATCTTGCTTAGGTTCCTTGTTCTCCTCCCTCTCAAAATTCACACCTTTATCCTCATTATCCTTGTCTTCCATATCCACCATAGGTTTGTTGTTGTAATTGCCAAGGCTAGCATTGTGGATTGGGCTATCATTATCGGACTCATTCTCACCACCTTCATCCTCTACACCCACCTCCTCATCTTTCCAGTTGTCTTCACCATTAGAATCATCCATATCCATTTCACTGCCATTTTTACCAGTTTCCTCTATATCATTCTTTTCTTCATGGGTTTCCATCCCAGAGGCACTCTTACTTTTTTTGCTAGAGGTAGCCTTCTCCTTATTGGATTCACCTCCTTCCAATTTTCTTTTGGCTTTCCCTAGAGAGGTGGATAACCTCTTATTTTCCAGCAAGGCAAGGATTTTATAGTGCTCTTAAATGAGCAGAAAAAACCCACAATGGAGAACTGGATTTGAGAGATTCTTACTGTGTTTGTTGAGGGACCTTGAAAGGGACCTAAAAATGTAGTAGGGCAGGGAAACCTTTTTGTCATGTCTGAAATGGTTTAAAAGAACAAAGTGATAAGTTTGGGCCCTGGAAAAGTGGCCCTCAATAGTAATATATTCCATTATGGCATTCAAAACCTAGCCTCGGATTTTCTTGATTTTGGAGGCTTCATAGTAACCCCCTTTGGCTTTGCCAATTTTAGCCCTCTCTTTTTCCTTACGCGAGAAAAGATTAACCATGTTGTTCGAAACTTTGAGGTCTCTAAAAAAATTGAGCCCTGAGTGGGGCATACCAGTCATAGTAGCTATAAGACCCGCGTCCAATTTGAACTTTACCCCATAGATTTTAAAGGACCCATTACACCAATTTTTAGAAATCTTAGACATAGCGAGATTCACCCTACTTTTGTCGTAATCCACCATCTTCTCCATAAAGCTTGTGAGGGACCCTTTTTCCAGCTTCGCCCACACTTTCGGCATCACCTTCCATGTTGACGTATTGTCTGGTTCCTTCCTCCTTAAATCTCCTCCCATTTTCGAATTCAGACTTTCAACTTTGTTTCTCTGCAAACTCAACACTTATTTCCCGTAGTTACTCAAAATTTTGAAAAGGATGACCCACAAAGTGTGCGAAGTAATATTAAAATTCGTTAGGATTCTGCCGCTTTGCCAGGTAATCATTACCTTTCCATCAAAGAATAAATTATTCATATACCCTATCATGATTATGGGGTCCTTCTCTCCCCGTAAATCTGTCCTTTCTAAGGAGCTCTATAATATTCATATTAATATCTTCCCCATGTCACATCATTTGAGAATCAGAATTAACTCCTAGGTTTGCCAGATAGTCCACCACCATATCTTTCTCTCTAAAGGCATGTTGAATAATTATTTCTTTAAAACTGGTGATGATTTCCCTAGCTTTCAAAATAATGTTTTCAATTGACCATGATGGCTTAGACTCCCCCTTCAAACACTTGATATTATTAAGTGAGTCTCCCTCAAGCCATACTTTATCATGATTAAGGTTCTTAGATATAATTAGGGTATTCAGAGTAGCTGAGGCTTCGGCAAAATGACTAGTTTGACTCCCCAAAGGACCAACAACCGCCACAATGCAACTTCCAGCAAAATTCCTAACAATGCCCCCATATCCAGCTTTACCTGGGTTCCCCTTAAAGGCCCCATCAAAGTTAGCCTTAACCCATCCCTGAGGAGGAAAGCACCAAACTAGACCTTCTCTTCCCTTCTCCTTACTAGGTATAGTAGTAGAGAGGTTCCACCTGTCATTGAAGTCATCTTTAGCAGTGGGTCCATTATCAGTACCATAGATACATTCAAATATACTCCTGTAAATTTTATCCACCACCACTTCAGGAATGACACTTTTATCCCTAAAAATCCTATTGTTGTGCTCTTTCCATATATTCCATATAACATTCATGAGAGTAAGTTTCCAAGTCTCCACAATCTTTGGATTGGAATTAGGGCAATGCCATTGCTGCCAAGATTCCCCTAGGGAATTCGGAAAAACCTAGCTCAAATTCCATCTGCTTAAGATGATTTTCCAGATTTCCTGACTAAATGTACACTGATTAAGAATATGGCAAGTAGTCTCTTCTTCTCTGCAACAAAGAGAACATCTATTAGGAAAAACAAAACCTCTCTTTTGAAGGTTGTCTAGAGTTAAAACTTGTTTTGGATGAAAATCCAAAAAAAGATATTAACCTTAGGAACTAACTTCTTGTTCGAGACTTTAGCCCAAATAGGAATTTCTTCCACAACTTCATTTTGGATAGCCACAACTGAGGACACAGAATATTTCTCAACCTGCGTTTCCCTCCATATCAATATGTCTTCTTTGTTGTCTCTAGGAACTTTAGCAGAGAGTAATCTGAAGGAATTTTTGCTCCAGACACTACTGGCTAAAATCAATCCATTTCCCATTTCTCCAATAGTCTCTGACCAACTCCCCAAACCTGCTTTTGAACCAATCTTTCCAGCCATTAAAGATTGGAAGTTCCTCCAGAGGTTTATCCATTATCCACCTATCTTCCCAAAATCTTATACTCCTGCCATCCCCCAGATTCCACATTCGACTAGCAGCCCAACTTTTAGCCGATTGGACTGCATTCCATATAGCAGAACCTTCAACAATAAAAGATTCATTTTAAAATTCTTCCTAGAAGGTTGCATATGAAGATATTTATTTTTCCAGATTAAATTCCATTCTCTTTCCTCCCCTTTCATTCTCCAAATTTGTTTAGCAAGTAAAGCCTTATTCATAGAACTTATATTCCTTAAGCCCAGCCCCCCTGAAGCCTTAGGAGAATAGATTTTATTCTAGGCAATAAGGGGAATTCCATTTTTAACTTCCACCCCCGACCAAAGAAACCTTTTTTGGATTCTTTCAATTGCTTCTGCAAACTTTCTGGGGATTTTGAACAAACTGAGAGCATAAGTAGGTAAGTTTTGAAGAGTGGCTTTGAGCAGAGTTACTTTGTCCACTTGACTTAGGACTACCCCTTTCCAACCAGCCAATTTTGAGTTAAAACTATCCACCAACTTATTCCAGAAATTATCCATAGGCTTAATACACAGAGGAAGCCCCAGATAAGAAGAGGGAAGCTCATCTATTTTACAGCCGAGAATTCTTTCAATCCTTAATTGTCTTTGAACAAGGGTATTGATAAAGGACAAAGAGCTCTTATCCCAATTAATTTTTTGACCAGAGGAAGATTCATAAATATTCAACACATTCTTCATATTTTTAGCTTCCCTAATGGTAGCTTCCCCCATAGTGATAGAATCATCAACAAACTGTTCATGAGTACAAGTGAAATTGGATGAAGATGGTTTCAGTCCTCTAAGATTGCCTTCTTCCACATTTTTAAAAATAAATCTACCCAGACTTTCAGCTAAAATAGTAAACAAGATAGGGGAAATGGGGTCCCCCTATCTAAGACCTCTAGAGCTTTTGAAGAAACTTGAAGGGGATCCATTTACAATAACAACAAAAGAGGAAGTTTCAATAAGTTGAGAGCAAAGTTGAATAACTTTTTCACCAAAACCAAATGCTTTCATAATCCTTAAGAGAAACTACCAATTCACTCTATCATAAGCTTTAGCCATATCTAACTTCAGAAAAAAAAAACCCCGATTATTGGTCGCTTTCAGAGAATGGATATTTTCATGAATAGATATAATGGAGTCCAGAATCTGTCTACCTGGGACAAAACCATTCTGCTGAACAAAGATTATTCTTGGAAGAATTTCCAAAAGTCTAGAAGTAAGAACCTTGGATAAGATCTTGTAAATAGAGTTACAGAGACTAATAGGTCTAAACTTATTGAGAGAGTCCGCTCCTGGGATCTTCAGAATTAGGACAATGAAGGTAGCATTCAGTTCTTTTAAAAGCCTTCTAGAGCCACAGAATTCTTTAACACCTTTACAAATGTCAGTCTCCACAATATGCCAAAAAAATTGGAAGAAGAACATTGGAAAACCATCTGGACCAGGAGACTTATCTCCTTGAAAGGAAAAAACTACCTTTTTGATTTCCTGATTAGAGGGAATTTGGGATAAATAGTAATTGTCTTCCACAGTCAGGGTAGAAGGAATAGCTTGCAATAGGATGTTTTGATTACTGGTATCCAGGTTATCCACTTCTCCCAAAAGGGTGCCAAAATTCTCCAGAGCTTCCTTTCTAATATCATTGTCCTCTGTTAAAATCCCTTTATTACAAGATAATCTGGATATCCTATTAGCCGCCCTATGCTTAAGAGCAATTAAGTGAAAAAACCGAGTATTTTTATCACCTTCCTTCAAGTACAAGGATCTAGATCTTGGTCTCTAGAATATCTCTTCATTAGAAATAATGGTGTGGTATTTAGACAATAGACCATTTTCCACAGCCCTCAGTTCATCAAACAACCCATTCTCTTGGATTCTATCCTGAACATCTTTTATTTCTATTTTTATTTGACTTTTACTCTTGAAGATATCCCCAAAAATCTCTTTGTTCCAGATTTTGATTTTAGCCTTTATAATATTGAGCTTTTTAGCTATTCTAAAGAGAGTCATACCCTCAACCTCAGAATTCCACCAATCAACAACACACGCTTCCAAGGAAGGATGGGATAACCACACTTTTTCAAATCTAAAAGGGAAGTTTCTCTTAGCTGAAAAAGAATTGGCAGAAAAAGAGATCAGATAATGATCTGAACCAATTTTGATAACAAATACAAGAGAACAACTATACTTGGCTAACCAATCAGGAGAAATTAAGGTTCTATCTAACTTTACTTGAATCAGGCCAGCTCCGGTTCTTCTATTAGTCCAGGTATAGTTAATCCCTTGAAGATCCACATCCATAAGAGCTTGATCATTAATGAACTCCATAAGGTCTTGTTTTCCATCCAGCTGCAAAGGGAGACCTCCCATCTTCTCTTCCTCTTTTAGCAGACTATTGAAATCTCCCATTATTATCCAGCTTTGATCAACAAACTTAAGTCTATCTTTAGAAAGGCTTCTCCAATATTTAGCTCTCCCAGTTTTGGTATTAGGCGCATAGACATTAGTTAACACCCATACAAAGTTATCCTTGATATGCTCAAGCTGCACAGAGTTCCTATTAAAAGCAGAGATGATTTCCTTACCTTTAATGGTCATCTTGGTGAATATGTCTAAGAAGTGTTACATTCCCTTGAATTTTTCCTCAAACCAACTCAATCCAATTTTTCTTAACCCCTAGACATATTTGCCATGAAAAGTTGAATGAGATAGAAGGCATGAAGGAAATTATTTATGTTATCTTTTCTTGCTTTGTTGAAGTTGTATTATTCTATTTAGTTCTTGAATTCCTTGTGATGGCACTTGATGCAGGAGCATCCCCGGTTCATAGCAATCTTGCATCAACCAAAAAAAACATTTTCTTTTTGTTATGCTTTCTATTTGCAATTTCAGCTTTTCTTTCTGTGTGTCCCTGTTTTGGCTCACTGAATCCTGTGGAGTTGGATTCTACTTGAATACTTGATCCTCTTTCTTATTTCCAGACCACATCACATTTGGATCATTATCTCACAAGATATTGCTATCGGTTTCCTTGACAATTTCTTGTTACCGGTTGACAGTTCTTGTTACCGGTTGCTTGGACCTATTTTGGGTGATCTTCTAGAACCCCTTCTAAACCTTGTGGAGACATGGGCGTTGATTCCTATGTTCCTTAGTGTGTGGTTAACCTTTTCCCATGATCTATATTTCATCCTTTGGATTTTTTGGAGGAATCTCTTGGCGGAGGCTGACCTTGTTTATTTTACACGTTAGGTCATGTTCATCAAGTTTTGATCCCTTTTTGGGGCGACTAGATCCTTTGGATCGGTATATATAATTGTAATTGCACATTAGAATGAATCAATAAAAGAATCAAGTATCGAGATTGTTCATAGAAGATAGATCTTACAATTCAAGGTCCTGCTTGTGACCTATTTTGTGTGTTCTACTAGGCCTGTGAGCCGGTTATGCTATAATCCGGTTGTTATCGATTGGTTGTAACCAATTTTCATGAAATAAAACAATCTATTATGCATTGCTTCTATCATATCTTTTTGTTTACTCTTGTTGACCGGTCCAGATTAATCTCTTTGAGATCCCTCCTCACCGGTGATTGCTTCAAGTGGTATCAGAGCGAAGTTTCATTCCAGAGGCTATGTGTCCTGGATTTTATGTTATAGGGTGGCATATTGTAGATCCAACCTATAGCTGCAAAGGACCGACGTGAACGATGGCACAAAGAGGAGCTAGAAATGTTGGAGGGTGTGGGAATATAGACCCTGATGTGATGGAGATGTTGTGAGGTATAACAACCCGATTGGAAGTCATGGAGACAACCCACAGAAAAGGCCAACATATTGAAGATGTAAGTGAAGATAAAAGAGAAGAAGCCCCGACAAAACAAGCAAACCTACCGGCCGTTGATCTGGATGAGGAAATGTTTTTGAGGGTTTTGAGTCAGGTGAATACTAAAACTCATTTTACCCCACCAAAATATGATGGGAAGTTAGATTTGGATGAATTGATGGATTGGATCTTGGAGATGGAAAAGTATTTCGAATTTGAAAACACTATAGAAGAGAGGAAGGTGAAATATGCTTGTACCTGGTTGAAAGGTCATGCATCTCTTTGGTGGGAGCATTTGCAAGTTGATAGATAGGGAAGAGGTAAAGAGAAGATTAAGACATGGGATCGGATGATTGCTAAGTTGAAGTCAAAGTTTTTGCTAGTTGATTATCAAGTGAATCTATTTTGAGAAGTTGCAAAACTTGAGATAGAAGGAATCTAGTGTGAAGGAGTACACCGAAGCATTTTACAAGTTGAACATCATATCCGAACATGTTGATAATGAATTTGAATAAGTTACAAGATATTTGAATGGACTGTGGATTTCTATACAAGATGAACTCAGTTTGATCAAATTGGAGAGTGTTGAAGAGGCTTACTAGTATGCCCTAAAGGCAAAAGAGAAGTTAAACAAAAGACAAGAGTAGAGGCAGAGAGGCAGAGGTGGAAGGTTTACCAAAGGAAGATTTCAAGGAGGAAGAGGATATATCAGAGGTATAGCAACCAATATAGATTAGAACAAGGACAAGGAAGTGAACAAAGAAGGTAATTCATACCGGAAGGATGATAGAAATTTCTACCAAAGGAGAGAACCGGATGGCTACTGGAATGAGAATTTTGGAAGACAAGACAAGAGAACATTTAGAGGAACTTTCTATAAGTATGGAGGAGAAGGACATCATGCATTCGAGCGTAAGAAGACAGAGAGTACCAAAAGAGAAGTAGTGGTGGAAGAAAACCCCACCAAATCAGACTATAAACTAGAAGATGGAGAACAATTGGTGATGAGGAGATATTTGTGTCATATCGGAGGAGATGAAGAGCCCTTGCAGAGGAAGAATATGTTCAAGACTAGATGTAAGGTATCTGGTAAGTGTTGTAAAGTTGTTATTGATAGTGGTAGTTCAAATAATCTTGTTTTAGAAGAGATGGTGAATAATATGAATTTGGAGAGACTAAAACACCCTAAGCCTTATTAGATAGCATGGATTTAGGATGAACATAAGTTGTTAGTAAGTGAGCAATTTTTAGTGAAATTGAAAATTGGGAATTATCATGATGAATTAATGTTTGATATTATACCTATGGATATTTGTCATCTTTTGTTGGGTAGACCTTGGCAATTTGATAGAAAAGCAATACATGATGGGAGGAAGAATACATACACTATTGTGGCCAATGAGATGAAGCAAACAATGTTGCCTTTGGAGGAACCTTTGAAGAATGAAGTCTGTACGAATGCTAGAATCTATTTGGTAGATGGAAGGAAATTCTTGGATGGATTGAGACATGATAATGTGTGTTTTGCCTTAATTCCTAAGAAGATTGAGAAACCGGAACCGGAAGGAGAACAACCGGAAGAGATAAAATATTTTCTGATAGAATATGAAGACACCATTTCTGATAATGTACCTGATGGATATCCACCTATGAGAAGTATTAGTCATTGCATGGACTTGGTTCCCGAAGCTAGTTTACCTAACAAAGTTGCACACCGATTGACACCAACAAAGAATCAAGAGCTGAATAGATAAGTACATGAGCTATTGAAGAAAGGTTTTATTAGGGAGATTATGAGCCCTTGTACAATATCAACAATATTAGCATCTAAGTATAATGGAGAGTGGATAATGTGTACTGATTCTAGAGCAATAAACAAGATCATGGTGAAATACCGGTTTCCTTTGCCTCGGATGGATGAGATTGACATAATGGACTATTTGAGTGGAGAAAAATACTTTACAAAGATATAATTGAAGAGTGAATATCATCATATCGGGATCAGAGAAGGAGATGCCTTTTGGATTAACTAATGCACCGAGTACTTTCATGAGGCTAATGAATGAGGTATTGAAGAAATTATTGGGTAAGTTTGATATTATGTATTTGGATGACATTCTGATTTTTAGTAAGATAAAAGAGGAGCACTTGTTGCAATTAAGACAAGTTTTGCAGAGGTTGAGAGAAGAAAAGGTGTTGATAAATATTAAGAAGTGTACTTTCATGAAGGATGAGTTAATCTATTTGAGATTTGTGATATTTGAGGATGGTTTAAAGATGGACCCTGAGAAATTGAAAGCAATTGTTGAGTGGCCTACACTAGGAAACATTAGAGAGGTAAGATCATTTCATGGATTGGCTAGTTTTTACTGAAAGTTTATCAAAAAAATTAGTTCAGTTTGTAACCCTATGATCGAGACCATGAGAGGAGATCAGAAGGAATTCAAGTGGACCACCGAAGGAAAGAAAATTTTTGAACCGTTGAAGCAAAAAGTGACTGAGCAACATGTGGTGGCTTTTCCAAATTTCAACAAAGTTTTTCAAGTGGATTGTGATGCAAGTAGAACAGCAATAGGAGCAGTCTTGAGTCAGGAAGGGAGAGCAGTAGCTTATTTTAGTGAGAAATTGAATGATGCCCGAAAAAGATATTTAGTGTATGATCAGGAGTTTTATGTCATAGTTCAAGCCTTGAAGAAGTGGAGACATTACTTTTTACCTAAGGAGTTTTTGTTGTATATAGATCATCAAGCTTTGTATTATTTGAACAGTTAGAGTAAGTTGAATCAGAAACATATGAGATGGGTAGAATTCTTGCAGAGTTACACCTTTGTGTTGAAGCATAGAAGTGGAAAATCTAACAACGTTGTTGATTCATTGAGTAGGAGAAGGAATTTGCTGACAGAGATGAGAGTGACAGTATTAGGATTTGAAGATTTGAAGACCTTGTAGATGATGACCTAGATTTTGGAGAACCTTGTGTTGTTCACTAAAAGTGATAACCCAAGAACACCTGCAACCTTTCTATGAAATGGCCAATTTCAGTCTACAAAACACATCAGGGCTTGGACAACACAACATAGGACCCTAATTGATCCTCCTGCACTTCAGGTTCTGCTAGACCTAGGGGGGGACACCCTTTTGATGCACTAAATACAACAATTAAAGACACATAACTGCATCAACACTAAGTAGATAGATCATTTCACAAGCTCACCACATCTAGAAACACATTACAGATTGGCTAGATCTGTATAAATCATAAATGAAAATAGAGCTTGGAATGAAAAGAACACACCCCTACACATAAAGGGAAATAGATTTGTCTTTTAAAATGTTGATCTGAAACCATCCCCAAACTTGCAAGACCAGTGCCTTGTCATTGGGCAACAGAGTCACAGACAGAACTACAAATATGAATCATAGATGCAAGCTTATTTTCCTTAAACAAGATATTCATGCATCAATACCTTATATTAATGCACTATTTGAATCATTCACAAATTTATCAGATCTGGATACACATTTCATCATTCATGACTGACTATGGAATTTAAAACCTTCCTTGAAGGATACCTATAAACAGTCACACAATCTCCTTGAGATGACAAATTTCATCCTTCTTGAGGATTGAATTCATAATAATGAAAAAACATATCACAGAGACAATCTTGTGGGAAATTACTCATGCCTGACACAAGTAAGACCTGCAATTAAAACCATATTTACAACAGTGCACTGCAATCTCTATACCCTGAAACAAACCAAAAGCATTTACAAATTTGGGTCCTGACATTCAGAAAGTGGAAACCATCAAATCTGGAGCATTTTCCAAATTTTTGGAACCCTTACCACTGAGAAGAATTCGGAATAAAAAGAGGAGCAAAGAAAATCAAATCTGCAACTGAATTGCCAAGTGTCTCCCCTCTAACTGAATTTTGTTCCCGTAGAAACTGCCTCCAAAATATCCCACACTTGTCAAAATTAACCTCACAATTAGATTCCTCACTCTGAGAGCTTTCCGGCGATATATAATACTTTATATTTTGGCCAAAATTTAGACCCTGGGCGAATTAATTCCCATTTGTGCTCAGTCATTTAAATATTTCGAAATTTAATATAGTCAGAACTATATCATTTATTCATTTTAATTTTGATTTTTGCCTCCATTTGGTCCTACCACGTGGCGGCCTCCGACTGGTCGATGGGGTTGATCGGATGCCACCTGGGATGACACCTCATCATCACCACGTCATCTGCTTCATCACTGCCACTTGGCCGCCACATCATCGCCACTGGACTGCCACCTGTGCGCCAGCTGTGTGCCACCTCACCGGGACCCGCCTGCTGGACTGCCACCTATCACGACATGTGGACGGCTCTCGTTCACTTTCACTATTTCGCTGGTTTAACTCGCGTGCATCTTCCCTTCGCGAAATAGCGCGCACCGTCGATCCATCTCGAACTTGCTCACTCGTTAACCCGACCTTTCTCTGCAAAATTTTGCCTATCTGCCTCGAGAAGCGTGCCTACATGGGGTCCACCTAGTCACCATCCAGTCAACTCCTCCATTGCCTCAGGAAACATGCTTGCACGCGGGCCCACCTTGGGCGCCCCTAGGCACCTTGTGTCAAAAGCCTTTATGGCTTAGACATATTACTACTGTGCGTTTTTTGTTATAAATACCAGAAAAGTCCACTTCCCAGCCAATGTGGGATTAAAACATTAAGCCTGAGACTGCATTTTGAAGGTTTTTCTTGAATTTTAATGGTGTCTTCTGAGTGTCTTCATTTTCTTGAAACCCTTTGTTGCCTTATTTGAAACACCACAAGGGAAAAATATTGGTTTTGCCTCTGTGAATGCATTTGTTTCAAATTTTAATGGCATCCAAACATCACTTCTTACACTAGCCAATTTGCATTTTGTTTAAACTTTTAATGGTCTACTATTAAACTACCATGCACAACAGGAAGGAGATTGGCCAAAAAAGCTACCAATGTGCATTTATTTATTTATTTGGCCTTTTCAAATGCCAAATTGGGGGGGTTTTAAATCCTTTCTTAGCCACTAACGCAGAGGGAGGACTTAGCCATGGGCTTGCCAATTTAAATGCTGCAGACTTCAAAACTCCATACAGGGCTGAACTTGTATTTTCTATTTGAATTTCATTGCCTACTGCTAATTGCATTAAAGATTAAAAAAAAATCTGTTTGTTTTACCAATTACCATGGCTGGGAACATTGGCACTAAACTTGCCAATTGCAAATATTGAAGTTTTTAATATGTATGCTGAAGGAGGGGGGTTTTATACTTGCCAAATGCATTTGTTTTAAAACTTTATGCTGTCTCTTTCCATCCACACTCCACGAGCTGCTATTTCATTTTTCCTGGAGTTACATCACTTGGAAGTTTTAATGCTGCTATTGCAATTGGCTGGAGTTTTATTTGCTGCAGTTTAAACTTCAGACTTTCACCATGCCACACAAGAGGAAGTTAATGCTCTAAATGCATTTGCTTGGAAGCCTTTCATGATGATCTTTTAATAGCCATGCGAGGAGGGGAAGTGCTGGTTTTACACCTACCATAATGCCATTTGCTCCTTGTTTCAATGTTTCAAACATCTATTCCAAAACCATTTCTTTCCATTGCATAAGTTTATAAAAGATTGGAATCTCTAATATGCCAATGTAGAACATTCAACTTTGAGTAAACCATAGCATCAATCACTTTCTTGATTATCTCTAGGGGTTGAAATACTATGAAATTAGAACATTCCGCCACAAAATTAATGCATAGGCGTGAGCCAGGTCGGGCCCCAAAGTGGGTCCGACTAAAAAAAAAATTCGTTTTCATGCAACTGACCCCTGGAATGCTTCACGGACCTCAAACATACCTCTGGAAATGATCGGCACCATTTTCGGATCATAAAATTGCATTTTACATCCTTCAGGCAGTTACGCCACAATTTTCGCATTTAATCGCGAAGACGTAATTTTCAAACCTATTAAAACACCTTTCTGGAGCTCGCCATTTGACAGGCATGTACTTTGATATACAAGGATGACATCTACCAAATGGTTTCTCAAGACGAGTCCCAAGAGAAGAGATATTAATTTCCGAAAACGGCCAACTGGCTTTGTCGACACTGCGAACCTGATGAAGTCAATGTTCTGGCAACACATGATGCCTTTCTCAAAAATATCAAACGACCTCCGTAGGCTCTCAAATTCGGAACATAGTTACCTTTAAGTACATATTAAATCTTTGAATTCTCAGTTCGATCACCCGACTGATAGGATGCAAACGGCGCGCTCACCAAAATGGCTACATTAACTGATATAACACTGGAAGTGCGGATAACTGAATTTGATGGCAAAATGAGCTCTTTTGAAAACCGATCAAATGGATTGGTAGAGCCTTGAAATTTGAAACGTAGCTCACCATTTATACCAAAATTAGCCCGGAACAAACAATCCTGACATGACGCTCACTAAGACATTTTTACACTTGTGCAAACATCACAAACTACAAACGGATTGAGCTTTGAAAACTGAGCAAACGGATTGGTAGAGCCTTGAAATTTGAAAAGTGGCTCATCATTTATACCGACATCAGCCTGGAACAAACATTATGGAATGACGCTTACTGAGGCAACTTTAACACTTGTGCGAAACAGGGCTCCGACTAGCTATCGAAACAGGGACTTGCCAAAACATACAAACTGCAAACGGATTTGGCTTCAAAAACTGAGCAAATGGATTCTTCAAGACCTAAAATTTTGTAGGCTGACTCACATTAATGCATATAATTGAATCCATTTTGAATTTCTCCATGACGATCAACAGGGAAAAAGATGTAATCGCTCAAAGTAGGCTACTCAATAAAATATGCATTTGTGCCTAAAATGCACTTTCAGCTCACCCCTCGAAATGGGTACCTAGTAAACTTATCCAAACTGAATTCTGAAAGTTGCACATCACTGCATAGTCCAAATGAAAGGTGTGGGACATGAATCCCGAGCCTTACCCTCTGAAAATCAACCGGCTCCATTTTACCCCCTTGCTAATTAGGCCATTCAAACTGACTTATTTTAATCATTTGGAAATGCAAGGCAAAATTTTGAAATGGGCCTATGAAATTGACTCAGTTTTAAATACTCCCAACAGTGGCTCTGACTGGGGATGGTTGATTGCAAGATCAACACAAGAATCCAAATATCTTTGGTTAAGCAGACCACCCAAAAACGGATCATTCTTCTCTCAATTCTTCTCTTCTCAAAACAGGGCTTCCTTATTCTACCCAAACAGCAGGGCACCTTATTGAAAACCACACAACTGAAGCAAAGCGACTATACAATAGATACAAACATGCTTAAAACTGAATACAAGCTGCTCAATCAATCTTAGCATTTACCTCTGTCAAAAATCTGATTTTCATCACTTGATACCATGATCCAAACAAAGGCACCTTCCAGTAACAATTGAGCATAGCTTTTAAAATCCACCTCTTTTGTCTCATTACTGAAACAGCTAGTGTGCTTACCTCTTGTATGATTCTGAACTTTGTAACCATGCACTACTTCAACACAAGTAAAATCATGAGACAAATCACCATGGAGGCATTCCCACAAGCTGACATACCTTTCACTGTCCCACTCAACTCTATCATTTGCAAGGACATCATCATGCTGAGCTTGAAAAATAAAACACTCATATTCAACATTGCAGTTCCTATCAGCACATACCTTATTATCATTTAAATCAATAGAATGAGGGACACTACTAACCAACTGATGCAAACAAGGAACATGAACATTACCATCCGGATGTGATACTTCACTATGCTGATCACACCTCATACTATCCTTGCTTATCAAACTGAAAACCTCTACATTCTCAACATCCCATTCATGGAAAAGAATGCATACCTCCGGCTGAAGCAAATCCTTAGCTAACTCTTTCTCTTTCAGGCTTACATCCACCTGAAACACTTTCATTTGTGGTTTTAAATGGTCATCACATAATCCATGCTTCTTACCTTCATCATGAAATAATTTTTTACAACCCATGCTATTGCTGTTCGGAATTCCATCAGTATTATAGACTGGTTTACCATTAACAACATCTGGTCGATCAATTATCTCTTCATACAAAGGTTTAGAAACCAAATGGACAATCCCTTTATGAACATTATGACACTGAAGTGGCTGGTCCGTATCTATATCAGCATTGAATAAAACATTAGTAAACTTGCTAAAGACACCATCTATCCAATCATCATAATCATCTTCATCAGACAAAGAAGAAAATGAAACTTGGTTGGAACAATCCTCAGTGTTCCATGTTTCACATTCATGAGATTTTATTGTATGACCATCATTCTGAAAATCAAGATAATCAAACTTATCTTGCCACAACTGATCTTCTTCACCAATAGAACACTCGTCATCAGCCAAAGAATGATCATGAACATCACTGCCATTTACTTCATCAGATGAGTTTTCAGCATGTTCACTAAAATTTTCTGTCATAAAACCATTTATTAGATCAGCATGTTGTTCATCAAGTATACAAACATTCAATTCACAGTCCTTTTTTGAAGAATTCTCTTCACTATATTTCAGAAGGTCTTCATTAATAGCTCGAAGGCTCTCCAAAATTTGAACCTTCTTGTCCACAACTTCAAGAGCTTTCTTAAGTTCTGCAATCTTCTGGACTTGCATTACACTTTGCTGTTCCATGTGAGATTCCATAAAATTTTCTCCATCCATGTGTGCTATATCTTCATTGCAATCATGCATACCATCACAATTTTCTGAATTTACTTTGTGCATAACTTTCAAAATAGAAAGATTATCAACATGATTACAAGAAGTGAAATCTGAAAATAGATTTACTTCATCCTCAACACAATTAAGATTATCAATATCTAAGTGAGGATCAACTATTGATTGCACTAAACAATTTTGATTTTCATCATATGGCAGATTTTCGCTTGCACAAATAGCAACACTTAGTAATCCCTCTGTATTTGGTATTTCAACATCAAATACATCAGCAACATGTAAAGATTGATGGTCATCACCATCATTATTTTCACCAATATTATCTTGGAGAGATGCATGATTCACTTGGTAATTAGCAGCCACATAATCAACATAACCGGCATACAAATCAAATGGTACATATCCCATGTATATATCAATCTCCATATCAGCATTATCACAATGCTTCCCACTGATCATTCCATCACTACTGCGAGAGACAACCGGCATTAACAACAAAGGTTCTTGACTTTCATTTAAATCTGAAACACATGCATCATAAAAGCCATTTGTTAGATCAAAACTTGATGCACCTAGACACGGAATGATTTGCTGAGACTCACATGGTATTTCATCATTGAAGGCATTTTGATAAGGAACAACAGTAGACACGAATCTCTTCGAGATTCCAAACTTCAAGTTATTTTCCATATCCCTAGCTGTGTTAAAGGCTTCATACAAGGTTTTGGGTTCTTTGTTTCTCAATAGGAAACCCATCTTCTCATCAAATGCACTCATATAAACATCCAGACATACTTTATCATCAAGTTTATACTTTCTGGAAATTTTGGACAAAGCTTGTGAAAATCTGATATTAAACGTTGGTACCAATTCATCTTCCCTGATTTGTATACAGGTGAATTCTTTCAGCAAGTCAGAATCACTCACCTTCTCATCGAATTGATCCATGAAATCTGAAACCAATTCTTCCCATGAGGTAATAGAATTCTCTGGCAAAAAAGAGAACCAATCTCTTGCATCTTCTTTTAATGACTGAATAAACAATTTCATGCATACATCTTCTTGACAAATTTCAAACTCTCCTATCAAATCTGAAAATCTTTTCAAATGTTGACATGCTAATTCTGATTTCTTCCCACTGAATATGGGCAAATACTTTCTGATTTCTGTGGGTATGGGATTTGGGTAACCTAGAATATCTCTAAAATTTAGAGCAGCATAATGGTTCATGATGAAACTTCTCCTATTATATGATTGTTCTGGTTTACTAGGCATGGCTCTATGTGGAAATACACAAGACTGAAAAACTTCACTATTCATTTTCTTACTTCCACAAATGATTATAAAATCTTGGATAGAAAACTTCAAGCAAGTATCCTTATACTGATCTATTCATAACAATGCTTGACATAAAGTTCTTCCACATTTGCATACTATGGAGGATAACATACACTGAATATTTTAGCAGCATAGATATGCAAATCAATTTTGAGATCCTCTCTTTCCCTCTAAACTAGTGTTGTTCACTAAATGGGAAAACAACATTACACATTCAAACTTTCAGAAGAGATCTCTTGCATTTGAAACCTCTGAAAAATACCTAGAGATTTGCAGTTGTAAGACTTGTAGATCTGGAGATTTACTTCACACTTTAGCACTGTCTTTTACATTAGAGTCGCCACCTCTTGCATAGAGGATATTTTGAACAGCAGAACGCCACTCAACACTTATTCAATTCTCTGTTACTCCTTTGATCTCGCTGCAATCAACACTCTTCCAGGCTTCTTAATACTGGTATGAACCATAGAGTCGCCACCCAATAAGGAATTGGGGAAAAATTTGCATACAGCTGAAAGAACTTCTTACAACTTTCAACCATGCATTCATTGTTACTCCTTCATAAAATATGATATGAAACACATATCATTCTGTAGATCCAGAACAAGGAGCACTTTCTAACTCATAAATTCACTTTCACACTCTGTGCATACACAATGGATAGACTGGCTGGATATGAAATTGATAGAACGAAGGATACACTCAACTTCTGACCTCATCAATCAAACATTCAGATTCATGAAGTCCCCAGCAGAGTTGCCATTTTTGTTGTGGTGACTCGGATGGGATAATCTCAACCTTATATGAATTAAATCTTTATTAACCAGAGGCACTTGATAGTTCATTTGTTCCCCAGCAGAGTTGCCATTTTTGTTGTTCACTAAAAAGTGATAACCCAAGAACACCTACAAATCTTTCTATGAAATGGCCAATTTCAGTCTACAAAACACATCAGGGCTTGGACAACATAACATAGGACCCTAATTGATCCTCCTGCACTTCAGGTTCTGCTAGACCTAGGGGGGGACACCCTTTTGATGCACTAAATACAACAATTAAAGACACATAACTACATCAACACTAAGCAGATAGATCATTTCACAAGCTCACCACATCTAGAAACACATTACAGATTGGCTAGATCTGTATAAATCATAAATGAAAACAGAGCTTGGAATGAAAAGAACACACCCTTACACATAAAGGGAAATAGATTTGTCTTTTAAAATGTTGATCTGAAACCATCCCCAAACTTGCAAGACCAGTGCCTTGTCATTGGGCAACAGAGTCACAGACAGAACTACAAATATGAATCATAGATGCAAGCTTATTTTCCTTAAACAAGATATTCATGCATCAATACCTTATATTAATGCACTATTTGAATCATTCACAAATTTATCAGATCTGGATACACATTTCATCATTCATGACTGACTATGGAATTTAAAACCTTCCTTGAAGGATACCTATAAACAGTCACACAATCTCCTTGAGATGACAAATTTCATCCTCCTTAAGGATTGAATTCATAATAATGAAAAAATATATCACAGAGACAATCTTGTGGGAAATTACTCATGCCTGACACAAGTAAGACCTGCAATTAAAACCATATTTACAACAGTGCATTGCAATCTCTATACCCTGAAACAAACCAAAAGCATTTACAAATTTGGGTCCTGACATTCAAAAAGTGGAAGCCATCAAATCTGGAGCATTTTCCAAATTTTTGGAACCCTTACCACTGAGAAGAATTCGGAATAAAAAGAGGAGGGAAGAAAATCAAATCTGCAACTGAATTGCCAAGTGTCTCCCCTCTAACTAAATTTTGTTCCCGTAGAAATTGCCTCCAAAATATCTCGCATTTGTCAAAATTAACCTCATAGTTAGATTCCTCACTCCGAGAGCTTTCCGGCGATATATAATACTTTATATTTTGGCCAAAATTTAGACCCTGGGCGAATTAATTCCCATTTGTGCTCAGTCATTTAAATATTTCGAAATTTAATATAGTCAGAACTATATCATTTATTCATTTTAATTTTGATTTTTGCCTCCATTTGGTCCTGCCACGTGGTGGCCTCCAATTGGTCGATGGGGTTGACCGGACGCCACCTGGGATGACACCTCATCATCACCACGTCATCTGCTTCGTCACTGCCACTTGGCCGCCACGTCATCGCCACTAGACTACCACCTGTGCGCCAACTGTGTGCCACCTCATTGGGACCCGCCTACTGGACTGCCACCTATCACGACACGTGGACGGCTCTCGTTCACTTTCGCTATTTCGCTGGTTTAACTCGTGTGCATCTTCCCTTCGCGAAATAGCGTGCACCGTCGATCCATCTCGAACTTGCTCACTCGTTAACCCAACCTTTCTCTGCAAAATTTTGCCTATCTACCTCGAGAAGCGTGCCTGCCTGGGGTCCACCTAGTCACCATCTAGTCAACTCCTCCATTGCCTCAAGAAGCATGCTCGCACGTGGGCCCACCTTGGGTGCCCATAGGCACTTTGTGTCAAAAGCCTTTATGGCTTAGACATATTACTATTGTGCGTTTTTGGTTATAAATACCAGAAAAGTCCACTTCCCAGCCAATGTGGGATTAAAACATTAAGCCTGGGACTGCATTTTGAAGGTTTTTCTTGAATTTTAATGGTGTCTTTTGAGTGTCTTCATTTTCTTGAAACCCTTTGTTGCCTTATTTGAAACACCACAAGGGAAAAATATTGGTTTTGCCTCTGTGAATGCATTTGTTTCAAATTTTAATGGCATCCAAACATCACTTCTTACACTAGCCAATTTGCATTTTGTTTAAACTTTTCATGGTCTGCTGTTAAACTACCATGCATAGCAGGAAGGAGATTGGCCAAAAAAGCTACCAATGTGCATTTATTTATTTATTTGGCCTTTTCAAATGCCAACTTGGGGGGGTTTTAAATCCTTTCCTAGCCACTAACGCAGAGGGAGGACTTAGCCATGGGCTTGCCAATTTAAATGCTGCAGACTTCAAAACTCCATACAGGGCTGAACTTGTATTTTCTATTTGAATTTCATTGCCTACTGCTAATTGCATTAAAGATTAAAAAAAAATCTGTTTGTTTTACCAATTACCATGGCTGGGAACATTGGCACTAAACTTGCCAATTGCAAATCTTGAAGTTTTTAATATGTATGCTGAAGGAGGGGGGTTTTATACTTGCCAAATGCATTTGTTTTAAAACTTTATGCTGTCTCTTTCCATCCACACTCCACGAACTGCTATTTCATTTTGCCTGGAGTTACATTACTTGGAAGTTTTAATGCTGCTGTTGCAATTGGCTGGAGTTTTATTTGCTGCAGTTTAAACTTCAGACTTTCACCATGCCACACAAGAGGAAGTTAATGCTCTAAATGCATTTGCTTGGAAGCCTTTCATGATTATCTTTTAATAGCCATGCGAGGAGGGGAAGTGCTGGTTTTACACCTACCATAATGCCATTTGCTCCTTGTTTCAATGTTTCAAACATCTACTCCAAAACCATTTCTTTCCATTGCATAAGTTTATAAAAGATTGGAATCTCTAATATGCCAATGTAGAACATTCAACTTTGAGTAAACCATAGCATCAATCACTTTCTTGATTATCTCTAGGGGTTGAAATACTGTGAAATTAGAACATTCCGCCACAAAATTAATGCACAGGCGTGAGCCAGGTCGGGCCCCAAAGTGGGTCCGACTAAAAAAAAAATTCGTTTTCATGCAACTGACCCCTGGAATGCTTCACGGACCTCAAACATACCTCTGGAAATGATCGGCACCATTTTCGGATCATAAAATTGCACTTTACATCCTTCAGGCAATTACGCCACAATTTTCGCATTTAATCGCGAAGACGTAATTGTCAAACCTGTTAAAACACCTTTCTGGAGCTCGCCATCTGACAGGCATGTACTTTGATATACAAGGATGACATCTACCAAACGGTTTCTCAAGACGAGTCCCGAGCGAAGAGATATTAATTTTTGAAAACGGCCAACTGGCTTTGTCGACACTGCGGACCTGATGAAGTCAATGTTCTGGCAACACATGATGCCTTTCTCAAAAATATCAAACGACCTCCGTAGGCTCTCAAATTCGGAACATAGGTACCTTTAAGTACATATTAAATCTTTGAATTCTCAGTTCGATCACCCAACTGACAGGATGCAAACGGCGCACTCACCAAAACGGCTACATTAACTGATATAACACTGGAAGTGCGGATAACTGAATTTGATGGCAAAATGAGCTCTTTTGAAAACCGATCAAACGGATTGGTAGAGCCTTGAAATTTGAAACGTAGCTCACAATTTATACCAAAATTAGCCCGGAACAAACATTCTGACATGACGCTCACCAAGACATTTTTACACTTGTGCAAACATCACAAACTACAAACGGATTGAGCTTTGAAAACTGAGCAAACGGATTGGTAGAGCCTTGAAATTTGAAAAGTGGCTCATCATTTATACCGACATCAGCCTGGAACAAACATTATGGCATGACGCTTGCTGAGGCAACTTTTACACTTGTGCGAAACAGGGCTCCGACTAGCTGTCGAAATAAGGACTTGCCAAAACATACAAACTGCAAACGGATTTGGCTTCAAAAACTGAGCAAATGGATTCGTCAAGACCTAAAATTTGGTAGGCTAACTCACATTAATGCATATAATTGAATCCATTTTGAATTTCTCCATGACGATCAACAGGGAAAAAGATGTAATCGCTCAAAGTAGGCTACTCAATAAAATATGCATTTGTGCCTAAAATGCACTTTCAGCTCACCCCTCGAAATGGGTACCTAGTAAACTTATCCAAACTGAATTCTGAAATTTGCACATCACTGCATAGGCCAAATTAAAGGTGTGGGACATGAATCCCGAGCCTTACCCTCTGAAAATCAACCGGCTCCATTTTACCCCCTTGCTAACTAGGCCATTCAAACTGACTTATTTTAATCATTTGGAAATGCAGGGCAAAATTTTGAAATGGGCCTATAAAATTGACTCAGTTTTAAATACTCCCAACACCTTGGAAAGAGTGTAGAGAACCGCTTATGGTAGATAGAAGCAAGTGGTTGGATTACTTCATTCAGGATGGGATGTTATTCAGATACCTAAGAAATCTATGAGGGAGAATTTGATAAAGGAGAAACACTGTGGAGGTTTAGTTGGACATTTTAGCATTGACAAAATAGTAGCATTGGTGATTGAGCTGTACTTTTGGCCCCATATTCATAAGGATGTTAAGAGATATGTGCAGAGTTGTAGAGTTTGTCAAGTTACAAAGACTAGTAATCATAATGTGGGATTGTATGAACCATTGACAGTATCGGTAAGACCTTGGGAGGATATAAGTATGGATTTTGTACTTGGATTGCCTAAAACACTGAGAGGGAATGATTCTATATTTGTGGTAGTGGATATATTCTCGAAGATGGCTCATTTCATACCTTGTAAGAAGACATCGGATGCATTACATGTAGTGCCTATTTTTCAAGGAAGTAGTGAGATTGCTTGGATTACCTAAGAGCATAGTTTCAAAAAGACACACTAAGTTTGTTGGCTATTTTTGGAGAACACTTTGGAAGAAGATGAAGATAGATGTGAAGGGGAAGTGCACAAAGATAGTGGTGGAAAAGGGGGGTATAAGTGGACAGTTTTTTTTCTGAAATCAGGTTAACCTGAACTTGGAGGCAAAATTTGAAAGTCATCCACTCAAGATATGAAGATAATCAAACAACAAATATTGTAGTACTCTGAATCTAATCTCCAAAATACTAAACTTTTTTAAAATTGGATAAGATTAAGGTGGTCAAATCCTTCACGCACGAAAAACAAACCCTAATTTTTTCTGAAAAACATAACATAGTGTCTGACGTGCACATCAAAAAAGTCATAGTTAGATTTAGTATTTTAACAAATCCTTTAGCAAAAAGATAGTTAAGAGTGAGCACTAGAATATGTGTATTATTTTGTAATTTTTTGTTGAGTATTTCTTTTATGATTTTTCCAATCGAGCACATCCTGAAAAATTAGGTAATTTTTCGTGCGTGAAGCATAAGTTGCACTAAACAAATCGAAAATACAATTTTATTTTTTTTAAATTGTAAAGAATCAAGTTCACTACAATAATATATAATTTTTTTAAAATTTGGATAAGTATATCAAAAATTATTAAAAAAAGGGTGCACCTATGTTTGTGAGAACTTCGGAGACACTGGTAAAAGAAATTCAATAATAATATGTTATTGTTGTTCAAATTGAAAAAAAAATTATATGGTTAGAAAGCTTAGAAGATGAGTGAAAATATGGTGGCAATTTTAGAAATACCCACTTGATGAAGTGTAAACCTGATGATGACAAAGTCAATAAACCAAGTTGATAAAATAAAACACATGAAAAATGAGAGAAATGGAGGGAAATCAAACTTCCAAACCATAGCTTTGTCATCCAAGCCTATTTCCAAGCCTAAATAGTCAAAAGCGCGTACAAGGTACTTATGGTTTAAAAAGCGCGTACGAGGTACTTATGGTGTAAGCAGCGCGTACATTCTCTTTTTACTATAAACATCCCGTGCGCACTCTTTTTACTATAAACAATGCGTACGTGCTATTGTATAATATGATATTGTATATATAATATGTGTATATACATATAATATATAATATATAATATATAATATTTATATATATATGTGTGTGTGTATATAATAATATAAATATATTAAGTATATATATACACATATAAGTGTATTGTCTCCCCCTCTCAAATGCATACAAGGTGTGTGTGTGTGTCTCTCTCTCTCTCTCTCTCTCTCTCTCTCTCTCTCTCTCCCTCACTCTCTCCCTCACTCTCTCCCCTTCTCCCTTCATCCATACCCCATCCCTCTCTCTCTCCCTCCCTCTCTCCCCTTATTCCTTCCTCCATACCCCATCCCTCCCTCTCTCCCCTTATCCCTTCCTCCATACCCCATCCCTCTCTCTCTCGCTCTCTCCCCTTATCCCTTCCTCCATACCCCATCCCTCTTTCTCTTCTTCTCTCCCTCCCTCCCTCCATACCCCACTGCAACTGTGTCTGCACTTCTATGTAAGTAAGTGAATTTATTTCTTGTCTGCAACTTCCTCTTTGATCTTTATCATGTATGCTCTCCTAAAAAAATGGACTGATGGATTTGTGTGTGTATATTGAATAGGAGGAATAGGATTTGAAATTGAACCACGGGTGCATTACTGTGACAAACAAGGAAACCTGCAGCAATATTCTTCTCGAATGTGTTTTTAATAAGTAGAGCAAATGTGGAAAATAGTGTCAACAAAGAAACATGATGAGTTAGAGTACCTGCAATATGTTTTTTAGAAGGAAACAACCGGTAGGAAGAGAAAGAGGGAGAGTAACATAGATGATGTCCTGGAGAATGATAGTGGTGGGTATACGAGAGTTCCCATGTTGTTACACAACGCTTGTCACCTAAAGAAATTAAAGTTTATTGTATGCATGGCAATGGTAGTATATGATGATCATCACTTGTCAAATGGCTTGGAACAGTACATACCCATGAAAGAAATCAAGTGTGTAATTCCTATAGTCACAATCCAGATCATCCCTTATAACCTTGCAAATTTAGTAGCATCATATGTTTTAGAACTTAGGCAGTATACTATTAGGGTTAGGTCAAGCTCTTACACTTTCTTTCTAGTGAAGCCTCATTGTTTGTTTGCTTGGAGTCTCTCTTATACTAACAATGGTCTAACTTAGCTATATCAAAACTAAACTACTGATGTTCTATTGTATGATGTTATGTTGTATGATGTTTTATTCATAACTTTAAATTTAATATATCATTTTATTAGCCCACCATATGACCCCTTAGGTATTGTTTCCTAAGAGGTCATATGGTGTCCTGTGACCCCTTAGGACACCATATGACCCCTTAAAACACCATACGACCCATAACAACACCATATGGTGTCCTAAGGGGTCATAGAATCCCATACGACCCCTCAGGACACCAACGACCCATAACAACACCATATGGTGTTCTAAAGGGTCATATGGTGTTCTATTACCCCTTAAGAAACTATTTGGTGTCGTTATAGGTCCTATGGTGTGCTAAGGGATAATATAGTTTCATATGACCCCTTAGAACACCCTATGACCCCTTAGATGTTGTTAGGGGTCATATTGTGTTCAAAGGGTCATATTGTGTCCTGGATTCGATCTCTCTCTCTCTCTCTCTCTCTCTCTCTCTCTCTCTCTCTCTCTCTCTCTCTTCCCTTCTCCCTTCCTCCATACCCCATCCCTCTTTCTCTTCTTCTCTCCCTCCCTCTTTCTCTTCTTCTGTAATTCCTATAGTCACAATCAAGATTCGTCCTATAACCTTGCAAATTTAATAGCATCATATGTTTTACAACTTAGGTAGTACTATTAGGGTTAAATCAAGCTCTTACACTTGCTTTTTAGTGAAGCCTCGTTGTTTGTTCACTTAGAGTCTCTCTTATGCTGACAATGGTCTAACTTAGCTATATCAAAACTAAACTATTGATGTTCTATTGTATGATGTTCTATTCATAACTTTAAATTTAATATATCATTTTATTATCCCACCATATGACCCCTTAGGACACTATTTGGTGTCATTATAGGTCCTATGTTGTGCTATTTGGTGTCATTATAGGTCCCCCCATTCTTCTCTCCCTCTCTCCCCCTCTTCTCTCCCTCTCTCTCTCCCTCTCTCTACCTTCCCTCCCCCTCTCTCTCTCTCCCTCTCTCTCCCTCTACCTCCTTCCCTCTCTATCTCTTCCTCTCCCTCCTCCCCTCCTCTCTCTCTCTCTCTCTCTCTCTCTCTCTCTCTCCCCTCCCTCTACCTCTCCTTCCCTCCCCCCTCTCTATCTCTCCCTCTCCCTCCTCTCCTCTCTCACTCCCCCCTACTCTCTCTCTCTCTCTCTCTCTCTCTCTCTCTCTCTCTCTCTCTCTCTCTCTCTCTCTCTCTCCCTCCCCACTACTCTCCCTCTCCCTTCCTCCATACCCCTTCTTCTCTCTCACCCTCCCCACTCTTCTCTCCCCCTCTACTTCTCTCTCTCTCTCTCTCTCTCTCTCTCTCTCTCTCTCTCTCTCTCTCTCTCTCTCTCTCTCTCTCTCTCCCTCCTTCCCTCTCTCTCTCTCTCTCTCCCTCTCCCTCTTTCCCTCTCTTTCCCTCTCTCTCTCCCTCTCTTTCCCCCCCCCCCCTCCCTCCCCCCTCTCCTCTCTCTCCCCCCCTCCTTCTTCTCTCCCTCTCCCTCCTTTTCTTCCGCCCCCCCTCCTCTCCCCCTCCCCCCTACTCTTCCCCCTCTCCCTCTCTCTCTCTCTTTCCCTCCCTCTTCATTCACATTTTTTGTACTACCAATAGCATGTACGGGGTACTGAACCTATTAGTTCACTTCCCTGTCATAAATGTTTTAAGGCATTGGAGCACGTACGTGATACTTATTACTCATAAGTGTGTATGGGGTTCTGAGCCCATTATTCGCTACCCTGCGATAACATTTTTTAGGCTTAGGAATGCATACGTGCTACTTATTAGTACAGAATGGGAAAAAAAATACCGTTGGGCTTACCAATATTTTATGGACTAACAGTGCATACACGGTTATTAATGTAGCACGTACGCAGTACATAGACATAGTTTTAGTTTCCCAAGGGCCTCAATAGCCTCAAAAGAAGTTTTTGAGGTCCTTGAAGGCCCCACTAGAACCGTGTCTGCACTTCTATTACTGTTTTATACATAGAAGTAAGTGAATTTTTTATTTTTGCATGATTTCAAATAATTTAATTGTTGTTCTTATTAGTTTTGTCAATAGTATTGTGATTGTTTAATAGTTTGATTCCAAAAAACAGTGATAAGATGCATATTTATGGTTATTTGTTTGTTTATGAACTTTTGTTTACATATATATGTAATATGATTCTATTTAGGACAATCGATATCAACCATGGGAAAGAACAAGCGAGGAATGATGGAACAACGAGAGGTTGAAAAGGAAAGACAAAGGTAGAGTATGAAGAAATTATGTGACATATGAACAATGGGAGAAGAAGGTATGCCATCCTCAACATCTTAATTTGATTTACCAAACAAACATAATGCACCTAATGCAATTGAAGAAGAAATATTTGATTTAGCGTATGAACCTAATGCAATTGAAGAAGATACTGCATTGAATAATCAATTAAATGATGAACATAAACCTTCTCTATTTGATGAATTGAATGCACATAATGCACCGATGTTAACACCTCCTAGAATCATTCGTAGGAAACCAAAGTATCTAATTGACATTCATGATAATATATTGAAGCCAATGCCCAATAAAATGAATGAAGGAACTTGTAGGAGAATGGTTAAAAGAATATGGGAAAACTATTTTGAAAACTTAAATCAAACCGCAAGATGTCAATTAATTGTTCAAATGATTAAAAATTTGAATTTTAGTGAGACAATGAAAATTCTAGGCCTAAGATCATCTGAAAGTAACAGTGAAAGAACTATTGTGAGAAATCTATTTCATGCATATCAAGCTGTTGGTTCAAAATCACGTACTAAAGATTCTAATGCTACTTGACGTGTCATTACATCAACCATAATGAGCAAGAAAATATAAAAAGATCATTTGATAAACAAAATGAGTAAGTCATTAAACGTTAGTAGAACAACATTAAGTAAAGTATTAAAGAGGCAGGAAAAATAAGAGGAACCTAACAATAATTCTCTTTGGGCATTCTCGGGTAGACTACCATGCAAAGACAAGGTTGTTGTTGATGCACTAAGAACATTAATTGAATTTTTTTGGCATGAAAACACAAGAATTTCGCTTAACCAAACAGATGTTGTTAGAAGGCGAATTGGGTCTAAAAATCATGAGCCACATGCCAGGAACTATTAGGATATGGCTCAAACTAAATTTTACGAAACATTCCTTCAAAAGTTTCCTCAAATAAGAATTTCTCAAAGATTTTTTGAAATGACAAAACCTTTTTATATTAAGATTAATCATGTATGCACCACGTGTTGTTGGAGGATGCATATTGAATTTTCCATGCACTATGACATTTTTCGTCATATTTGTTCTACTTTGTACACTAACAGTGTTTTGCAGGAATGCAATATACAAGCACCTCCTAAGATGGTAAGAGAATTTATTTCAAGTGTGCTATGTAATAGATATGATGGTTGCATTTATGATAAGATGCCTGGTTTGGAAGGTTCTTGTGCTATATGTGGTGGTTTGCAACGTTTACCAAGATGCGAACATTTGGAGAGCACACATGAAATTGGTACGAAACTAGTTTCTTTCAGAAAATACAAGACAATTACATATGGAGTTAAAGATGGAAAAGATTTGAAGAGATGTGAGCTAGTGAAAAATGATATATGTGTAGCTGAATTTATGAAAATATTTCAAGAGAAACTAGTTTATGAGTACATAATGCATACACATAGAGCTCGATGGTTAGATGAGCAATTCAAGTTATGTAAGGACACATTTCCTCTTGGCACCATTGTCTCTATCGTTGATTTTGCTAAAAATTATACACTACAACCTCAAAATAAAGTGCAATCTATGTATTATCACTCTACACAAGTTTCTATTTTTGTACACATAGCATTCATGCATGTAGATGATAGCACAAAGGAGGATAGAAAGGTTGTAAGAGAGTATCACTTATACATAAGTGATGATCGTACTCATTCATCGGAGTTTGTACAAGGATGCTTTAAAGTTTTCTATGATAGTTTAAGGGAAAGGAACATACGATACAATTGACATTGAATATGGTTAGATAATTGTACCGCACAATTCAAGAATGCAAGGATGTTTTATTGGTTGACAAGGATGCATATGACAAGCACTGTACAACATTTTTGGAATTTCACTGAGGCTGGACATGGTAATGGAGAGCACAATGGTGTAGGAGCATGTGTGAAAAGAGCCCTAGCTAGAGAATAATTGAAGTATGAAGGTGGTGCTGAGTTAATAGATGCAGAAACAATTGTGCGATGGTGTAAGTCTATGATGGGTCCAAGTAATCCAGGTACGTCAATGGTTCATAGATATTTTTGATTGATCATTGAGTCTAACATTGAAAGCTATCTAGATTGTTGTACAGTTGTAGGATTGAGTGACATGCACTCATTTATGAGTTCAAATTCAAGTTCATTGGTAATTTATATGAGATAGATGGTATGTTTTTGCTCTTCATGCATGTATTGTTTGTGGGAAGAATGTGAATCACAAGATTGGGTTGACAAATGGTCTTGTAGACTGTTGGTTCCCATTGATACATATCAAATTCCCAAAGCACTACAATTGAGCCAGATGGAGACATCAGTGGATTTTGACCATGTATCCGACCTAGTGAATACAGGTGATTTTTTGAGTTAATTCTTTTGTAAGTATTCTTTTTGGTTCATTTTGTTGTACATCACACTTTATTTTTGGTATTAATTATCACTTTATAAAATGCAGGTCATGTCTATGTAATTGTTGCAGAAGAGAACAATGAAGAAGGAATAGATTACTATTTGTGTCGTTGTGTTGAGCCTAAAAGAAAATTGACAAGCATAATCATTGATGGAGAGGGTATTGAGTACCCAATAGGGTCTGTTGTCATGATAGGATCATGGCTTCGGAGATACCCTATCAAGAATTCAGATGTTTGGTTGTTCGAGGGCTTTGAAACACACATACATATTCTTCATTTCTCTAACCTTGTTGCAACAAATATTCATTTGATGAAGTATCGTGGTAGACCTCATAACAAGATTTTATGGAAAGTTCATGAATCTGACCACGAGGCAATACTTGACACAATACGGGTTAGCATCGATCCTGAAGGCTCACTTGATTGATTTTGCAGTTTAGAGAAGAATGATTTTGAGAATTTTGTATATATCATTGATGAATCGTTCTATATTTGTTTTTTATATATATAAATTCCCATGAGCTGACTTGTACATGTTTAGGGGCATAATTTTGTATATTTAAATGACAATGAGCTGATTTGTACATATTTAGATGCCAAATTTTGTATATTAAAATGGTGATAAGCTTAATCGCACATATTGTAATGCCAAATTTTGTATAAAAGTCCATGAGACGATTTGTATATTAAAATGGCGATGAGCTAAATCACACATATTGTAATCCCACATTTTGTATAAAATCCCATGAGATGATTTATAAGACATTTTTTTGTATAATCAAATAACCAAGAGTTGATTTGACCATATTTAGAGACAATTTTTTGAATAATATGTGACAATGTTTTGTGACTATGTTTTGAGTATATGTGATGTGTCCCTGGTCAATCATGAGCATTCTTGATTCTTGTATAATCATGGAGAATTATTTGATTCATTATCGGGTCATAGGGGTCATAGATTGAGACTAGATACAATTTGAGCAAAAAATATCATTATTGTCAAAAAAATTGTCAAAAGCGTTGTCAAGCAACTTCTACATTACGTCGGTAGGGTATGACTCTCAACATTTTATTGCTTTGGGATGCACGACAGGGAAATGCCTAGCATAAACTTGGCCACCCAAAAGCACTCGCGATGTCAATTTGTGCACACGATGAACCGAATCAATTCTAGCCAATCCTGCAACTTTGTATTGCATGCAACTGACAACTTTTGCAGTAGGCGAAAAAATGCTACCAATTGAAAATGGATCCGATTCATCAAAAACCAAGATAGGCCATTGTAGAGGAGCCTCACGTGACCCCACGAGTTCAAATGGATCAACCATATGTGTCCTGAATTGGAAGAAATAGTCCGTCAAATTTTGACAATGTTTTGGACTCATGGCACTTGAGAGATCGCCCCGATACGGTATGACTCTCAATGTTCCAACACTTTGGGATACACAAAAAGGGAATTCTTGGTGTAAAACTACCCACTTGGACACACTCATGATGTCAGTTTGTACACAAGAAGAACCGAATCAATTCTAGCCAATCTTGCAACTTTGCATTGCATGCAACTGACGGTTTTTGCAGCATGTGAAAAATGCTACCAATTGAAAATGACTCCAAGTCATCAAAAACCAAGATAGGCCATTATAGAGGAGCCTCATGCGACCCCGTGGGTTCAAATGGATTGACCATATGTGTCCTGGATTTGAAGAAATGGTCTGTCAAATTTTGACCATTTTTTGGACTCATGGCACTTGAGAGATCGCACCGGTATGGTATGACTCTCGATGTTCTGACACTTTGGGATGCATGACAAGGGCATGCCTAGCATAAACCTGCCCACCCAGACACGCTCACGACGTCGGTTTGTGTACACAATGAATAAAATTTGACCGTTGCGAGCGTGAGGGTGCTCTCGCACCAAACACATATTGTTGTTTGTATTCATGTTGTCAATTTTTGTTGTTTATATTCATATTGTTGATTACATATGCAAATATTCATTTAAATTTATAAAAGGGAAGCCACCAAATATAGCGAATACACAATAATGAACTGAATACAAGGATTTTTGTAGGGTTAATTCAACATTTTAGAAATTTTATCAAATCATATTCCACGATTGCAATGTTTTATATCATATATTTTTGTTGTTTATATTCATATTGTTTTTTATTAATGAAAAAGAAGGTTTTGAAGGGGCCCCGAAACCCTATACAAGAAAGATTAAAATAGCAAAGCCACGAGAAATAGAGAGAAACAGAACAAAAGGAAAAAACTAGCGAAAAATTGAGAAAAACCCACAAAAGCCCCTAAAAGCTAGCAGGCCGTCTAGGAATCAGATTTTATCCAAGGCTTTAGCCAGGGTGCTGCTAATTTCTTGCAGCTCTTTGATGTTGTCTATGAGGTTGGGAGGGTCCTTGGCCACAACAACCACAACTTTCTTGATACTGGCCCTGGTTCTCTTAGTAGTTCCGTTCGCCGGGGTAGCATCACCGCCACTTCCAGTCTGGATGGTCTCCTCCTCCAGGTCAAGGTCCACAACTGGTTTAGGAGTATGGTCAAAGACCTTCGCAATGTCTTCCAGGTTTTTGGTGACAACAAATAGGATACTTGGGATAATTCCCATCAGATTTTTCATTGCTTCTTTTCCCTCTTCCAGCGATTTAACCTTATTCTCCATTTCCTGCTTCCAGGTAGTATGCTCTTTGTTTTCATCCTCCCTCTTTTTATCCAAATTTATCCCTTGCTTCTCCAGGTTTTTTAGGGTTTCGTAAGTCCGTCTGTCAAAATTCATTCTGGCCTCCGAGAGCTTCTTGAGATTATCCAAGATAAGCCCCTCGCCAACACTATCCTTAGCCTTGCTATCCCCTTCCTCAGCCAGGTTCTTCTCGGAGCATTTATTTGTTTCCTTCTCAAAGTTAACTTCGGTTTCCTCATTATCCTTGGGAGCCATCTCCTCCATCAGATGGCTATTATCCTTACTAGGGTGATCACTTGGAATAGGGCTATCTTGACCAGGCTCGAAATCTCCACTTTCTTCCTCGTTGCCCAGTTCCTCTTCCTTCCAGCTGTCTTCTCCATTAGAGTCGTCTATCTCCATACCACTGCTTTCCTTGACAATGTCCTCAGCTTCCAACTTGGGGGAGCTTTTCCTTTTCTTGCTGGATGACGCCTTCTCCTTGCTAGTATCTTCCTCTTCCATCCTCCTTTTACCAGGGGAGGCAGAAATCCGCTTATTTTCCTACAAAGCGAGGGTTTTTCAATGCTCATAGATGAGTAGCATGAGCCCGCAGTGGAGAATCAGGCTGGAAGGGTTTGACATGTGCTTGTTTCGGGGACCTGGAGAGGGATCGAAAAAGGTAGTAGGGCAAAGACAATTTTTTGTCATGTTTGAAATGGTTCAAGAGCACGAAGTGGTAAGTGTGGGCCCTGGAGAAATGGCCTTCAACCATAATATACTCCATGATTGCATTCAGGACCCAGCCCCACAACTTCTTGATGTTTGCAGCATTGTAGTTGCCCCCAGTAGCCTTGCCGATTTTGGCCCGCTCTTTCTCTTTACGCAGGAATAGGGAAACGTCATTATTGGAGACCTTGAGGTCTCGAAAGAAGTTGAGCCTGGAGTGGGGCATACCAATTATAGTAGAAATAAGCCCAGCATCCAACTTAAATTTAACTCCATAAAGTTTAAAAGAGCCATTAGACCAGTTTTCAAAAATCTTGGAAACAGCTAGGTTGACCCTATCTTTGTCATAGTCCTCAAGCTTTTCCATGAAGCTTGTGAGATGGCCCTTCTCCATCTTTGCCCAGAATTTAGGCGATGCTTTCCAGGTTGACGTGTTGTCAGGTTCTTTGCATCTTAAATCTCCTCCCATTTTTGGATGCAAGATGTCGACTCTGTTTCTCTGCAAATTTAGAACTTCTTTCCCTTTGCAACTCAAATTATCGCCCTGAGTAACCCACAAAGCGTGTGGCAATTTTTTGGAAATAGTAGATCTGCCGCAGCGCCAGGTAATGATGGCCTTTCCAGCGAGGCGCGAGTGGTGCTTTTTACTTGTCATGATTTAATTGTCCTTCTCTCCCCGTATAACAGTCCTTTCTAAGAATATCTTTAATGTTTAAATTGAGATCATCCTCGTGCCAAATCATTTGAACGTCATAATTAACTCTAGCATTTGCTAAACAGTTAGCAACACTGTTTTTCTCTCTATAGGCATGTTGTATAATAATTTCTTTGAAACTGGCGATAATCTCTCTAGCTTTCATGATGATATTCTCAATGGACCAAGAAGGCTCCAATTCCCCCTTTAAGCACTTAATAATATTAAGTGAATCCCCCTCAAGCCATATTTTATCATAATTGAGATTTTTGGCTATAATTAAAGTATGCAAGGCAGTGGAGGCTTCAGCAAAATGGCTAGTTTGATTCCCCAGAGGACCAGCCACCGCCTTAAGGCAACTTCTAGCAAAATTCCTAATTATACCCCCATATCCAGCTTTACCCGGATTTCCTTTAGAAGCCCCATCGAAGTTGGCCTTAATCCATCCCTGTGAGGGGAAACACCAGAAAAGGCCTTCTCTGCCTTTCTCCTTACTAGTAGTGGTAGTGGAAAGGTTCCATCTATCTTTGAAATCCTCTTTAGCAGCAATTCCCTGATTAGTGCCATAGAGGCATTCAAAAATACTCCTATAGATTTTGTCTGCAACCACTTCAGGAATAGCCCTTTTATCTCTGAAAATCCTGTTGTTTCGCTCTTTCCAAATATTCTAGATAACAATTGGTAGAGTAAGTCTCCAGATCTCCACAATTTTAGGATTAGAGTTAGGACAATGCCATTGAAGCCAAGTGTCACCAAGAGAATTCAGGAAGACCTAGCTCAAGTTCCACCTGGTCAGGATGATTTTCCAGATGTCATGGCTAAAAGAGCATTGATTGAGAATATGGCAAGCTGTCTCTTCTTCCCTACAACAAACAAAACACATGTTAGGAAAAATGATGCCTCTTTTATGAAGATTATCCAGGGTTAATATCTTATTTTGGATGAAAATCCAAAAGAAGATGTTGGTTTTGGGAACTAAATTCTTATTCCAGACTTTAGCCCAGATGGGAGTGGCTTCCTCTGGGACATTATGAATAGCAACAACAGAGGAACCAAAGTATTTCCCATCCAGAGTTTTCCCCCATATTAGAATTTCATCTTTGTTGTCTCTAGGGATTTTAGCAGAAAGAGAAATCTGAAGGAATTTGAGATCCGGGCTCTGCTGGCTAAAGTCAATCCAATCCCCATTTTTCCAGTAATCTCTTACCATTTCACCATACCTGCATTTGAAGTTGTCTTTCCAGTCTTTGATGATAGGGATATCCTCCAGAGGTTTATCCAGGATCCATCTATCTTCCCAAAATCTAATTTTCCTCCCATCCCCAAGGTTCCAGGTTCTGCCAGCAGCTGCCCAGCCTTTAGCAGATTGCACTGCATTCCAAATGGCAGATCCATCAATAGAGAAAGAATTGTCAAAGAATTCTTCCTTAGAAGGTTGCATATAGAGGTATTTGTTTTTCCAAATAGAGTTCCATTCTCTTTCCTCCCCTTTGAATCTCCAGATTTGTTTGGCTAATAAAGCTTTATTCATGGAGCTAATGCTCCTTAAGCCCAGCCCACCTAAGGCCTTAGGGGTACAAATGTTATTCCAGGCTATAAGGAGGATTTTATTTTTAGCTTCCACTCCCGACCAAAGGAACTTTTTTTTGGATTCTTTCAATAGCTTTTGCAAACTTTGAGGGGATTTTGAACAAGCTAAGAGCATACACAGGAAGATTTTGGAGAGTAGCTTTGAGCAGAGTGACTTTACCGGCTTGACTAAGAACAACCCCTTTCCAGCCAATGAGTTTCAGGTTGAGTCTGTCAATTAACTTATTCCAGAAGGAATCCTTAGTCTTGAGATAGAGAGGAAGCCCCAAATAGGTAGATGGAAACTGAGATATGTTAAAACCAAGAATCCTACCAATCCTAATTTGCCTTTGCGCTGGGGTGTTAATAAAAAACAGAGAGCTTTTATCCCAGTTTATAATCATATTGTTGATTACATAGGCAAATGATCATTTAAATTAATAAAAGGACAACCACAAAATACAATGAATACAAAATAATGAACTTAGTACACATTTATTGGATCGAATATTGACATTTATATATTAAAAAAAGGCATGTCTGCCAAGTCAATACAAGTATTACAAAAATGTGGCATATGCCATGTCCAAATCGATATACAATAAAAATGTATAATATATCTACATGTATTGGTCATTATAAGACCAAAACTAACACTATATGATCCTAAACGTGTGGTGGATCATCAAAATCAAGCCTCTTCGATGCAGTACGCAACTCTCTAGATGGTTGCAAAACTACAATTCAAAAGCCAAGTTAGAATTCTTTTGTAGAAAATAGATCACAATTAACAACATAACTATGCATTTAACTATAATTCCTTTGCAATTGAAATGTATATTACCTCATCGGCTGATTTAGGAGCTAATGTCTTCACTCTCCTCTCCTTGTTACTCTTAGGAGTTTTCTTGAAGACATACTTAAATGGATCCATGTTATGGCTGTACCACGAAGGGGTCTATTGGAGATTAAATGTACAATTAATACAATGTACTAACATAAATATATCAAAACACTTAAAAGCTATAATATAGAGAACAATGACGTACCTGTGCCTGAGATGCTTGTCCAATAGACCGAGGATGGCTCACCATCGATGGAGAAACTATCACTATTACCTATACAAAAAAATTTCAAAGATTAAATACAATTAATATAATGATAAGTATTGTAGGTTAAAAACAATTAATTTTACATATCAAACAAAAGTGTACCGGATCCTGAGATGCTTCTCCAGTGCACGGAGGAGGGTTCACCATTGATGAAATAGGTATGGATATTTCCTGTATGAAAACATTATAAGATTATAATATATCACAAGTTCACATGTACATGTGCATATAATCATGAAATCATGAAAATAAAGTAGAGATACATACCTCCGCCCTCTCTTGATCCACAGGCAAATCAGGTGCATTCAACAAATCCACATAGCTCAATGGTCATTATACATGTAAAATAGACAAAAAAAACTAATCAATCTACAAACCCCAACTAATACTTGATTTCAACATTTTCAAACAATTGTACAATTAAAAATGTGTTCAATTACCTTCTTCCCACGTTTTGGTGTCTTCGAGGAATTATTTTTCTTAGGACGAGCCCTAGACGTTGAGGGGGTACCCTAAAAAAATAAAATTAACATGAGATATTAGTACAGATAATAAATTAAACATAATTTTAAAAATGAAATGACTTGCATATTCCATCAAAACAATACATAAAAAAGGTTTGTACAAAATATGATACCGTATAGCCTTGTAGGCCAAAATTGATCATTGAGAGCGTGATGTCATCAATCTAGGACATTTAGTCCCCTGTCAACACCTACGAACCAAAAATTGAACCAAGAATTAGAGATAGTTAGTAAATCTTGTATTTTTTTTAATTCAAAGTGTACTATTCTAGTTTAACATGTTACAAAATTTATACCTCAAGCATCGAAGTTGCAGCTATAGTAACTGGGGGAGGAGTATGGGATACCGCTGCTACATCCTAAAATGCATATTATTTGTCTCAATTTAAATCAATGTATAAATGAAAATTCATTTATGTAATTACAAATTTAAAGTGATTGATAAATAAAATGCTATGAATTCAAATCAACACACCTGTGTCAGTCGCTCTTGGGCAAACACCATGTCCATCAACTCATCTGTCAGCGCAAAATCCTCAGCCATGCGAGCCTGACATCTACTCTCGCAAATCATGCAAAAATGAGATGAGGATCCATCTGCACCAGTTGCATCATCTATCCTTGAGCATATCCCCGAGAAACTGATACACATATGTTGGATGGGCTCTTTGTTGCCACCTAATGACTCATCATCCAATACAATAGGGTGTGCTAACGACTTCCCATGCTGGATGATGGCACCAGTCAACATTGTGGCCGCCTGAAGAGTTTGTAGCTCCATCGACTCTTTCAGCTCTATTGGGACAACTTGATGCACCTTGGGTTTGGGTGCTAGGGGGTGGCGACTCTCTGTGGGTAATCACCTATGGGCTCCAGGTCTATCTTGGGCAGAGACACCACCTCTACCATGGAACTCTCTCATGTCAAAATATTTTGGGTACACATTGAGCACAAACTCACAATATACTTTTCTCAAAAAATATAATGGCACCTCATAATTATTACAAGGTGGATCATCAAAGATCATCCACCACCTCTGTCAAAAAAGATTCTTCATCTGCACATTGGTACACCAATGTATGGGAAACCTCTTTGCATTAAAAGGTAATGACTGACCAGTTTTGGGATCAATGAAAAAGGGTACATATTTGTTGTTTACTAATATTTTTGGTTTTTACTCATATGATAGCCCATCGGCATAGAATTGACGAAACCTATCCCTAAAGCTTCCCCATTTGATAATTTGTGTGGAAATAGTTATGGCACCACTAGCTAATGTTTCTAGGCTAGTGGCGATGGATTGATGATGCTCAAGTTTGGATGTTTTCAATTTAACAATCAGTCTATTGATTTTAGACATATTTTATCCTAACTGATTAATTAATTGCTCCTATGTTTCGGGTGTGCGGTCAAAAGGAGGAATTGGGGGTGTATCTTTTGGGTTTTCAAGAGGTGCATTTGGTTGTTCTTGTTGTGGATTAGAAGAATCTAGTTTTTGAAACAAAAAATGAAAAAACCTAATCAAAATTAATGAAATTAAATTCAAAATATAAAACAAATTGAACAAACGGGAAAGAAAGACAAAAATAAACAAAATCCAACCTTGATCCATAGTCTGGAGGAGAAATCTAGCACCTCATTCGCGGTTTAGGAGAGAAAATGAAGAAAAAACAAAGTAAAAACGCGCTACTCATGGGAAAATAAGACCCAGTTTTTAAAAAAAAACTCTTTTTGACAGGAACCGCGTATGCAGTTCTCTTGGGATTATTAGTGCGTACACGCTCATTTTCCTATAAGTGGCGTGTATGCGCTCATTTTCCTAGAGGTAGTGCATACGCGCTCATTTTCCTAAAAGTAGCGTGTACGCGCTACCTTCTCTAGGCTTGGGAACAACAAACCTAAGCACGTACGCGGTGAATTCAAATTTTAGAACCGTGTACGTGCTGCTTGTTTTTTCATGTTTTTTTTGGGTGGTGTCCACTTTTCTGACCACCATCTTTGTGCACATACCTTGAATTTCAGTTCTACTTTTCATCCATAGACTGATGGATAGATAGAATTTGTTAACCAAAGCTTGGGAAATTTGTTGAGATGTTTAGTGGGAGATAAAATCGGAAGTTGGAATTTGATCCTTGCACAAGTAGAGTTTGCCTACAACAATTTAGTGAATAGGAGTACCGAAAGAACAACTTTTGAGATTGTTACCGGAGTGCATCCTAGAGGTATATCAAAATTGAGAGACATTAGTAGTGAAGACCGAAGCAGTTTAGAAGCAAAAGATTTTGTAGATCACATGGAAGCCTTGCATATTCAGGTTAAGCAACATTTGGAAGACATTAACAACAAGTATAAGGAGAAGGTAGATGAGAAGAGGAGACATAAGGAATTTGAAGTTGGCAATGAAGTGACGGTATATATGAGAAAAGAGAGATTCCCAATTGGAACTTATAACAAGTTGCAGATGAAAATTTTTGGACCTTGCAGGATTTTGAGGAAGTTCAATTCTGGAAATGCATATGAAGTGGAGTTACCAGATAGTCTGAGTATTTCACCTGTGTTTAATATTGTAGATCTTCATGAGTACCATGAACTAGAATTCAGTGAGGATAGTATTATATACTTGGAGAAAAAGGTTCCCTCGAAGGAATTGGATCAGATTGAAGAAATTTTGGACAGTAGGATTGGGCGTAGTACCTAAAGCAGTCAATATAAGGAGTATCTTGTGTAGTGGAAGGACAAACCAGTTGAAGATTCATCTTGGATTTCTCAAGAAGAGGTAGATCGCCTTGGTTTTCCTTTGACCCCAGCAAAGTGAGATGCTCACTTTTTCAATAACCCCAGATGTCTGATGCAGGAGCATCCCCGGTTCATATCAATCTTGCATCAACCAAAAAAAACATTTTCTTTTTGTTTTGCTTTCTACTTGTAGTTTCAACTTTTCTTTCTAGTGTCCTAGTTATGGCTCACTGGATCCCATGGATTTAGATTCTACTTGATCATCTTTCTTATTTCCAAACCGCATCGCATTGGGATCTTTTTTCGACAAGATATCACTATTGGTTTCCTTGACAATTTCCTGTTACAGGTTGACAGTTCTTAATATCGGTTGCCTGGACCTATTTTTGGTGATCTACTGAAACCCTTATGAAGCTTCCAGAGCCTTGGGCATTGATTTCGATGTTCCTTGGCATGTGCCCCACCTTTTCCCGTGATCTATGTTTCATCCTTTGGATTTTTTGGAGGAATCTCTTGGCGGAGGTCGACCTTGTTTATTTTACACGTTAGGTCTCTTTCTTCGGGTTTTGATCCTTTTTTGGACCAATTGGATCCTTTGGATTGATACATATAATTATAATTGTGCATTAGAATGAATCAATTGAAGAATCAAGTAGCAAGACTATGCATAGAAGATAGATCTTACAATTCAAGGTCCCGGTTGTGACCTATTCTATATGTTCTACTAGGCCTATGAGCCGGTTATGTTATAACCCGGTTGTGACCTATTCTATATGTTCTACTAGGCCTATGAGCCGGTTATGTTATAACCCGGTTGTTACCAGTTGGCTGTAATCAATATTCATGAAATAAAATAATTTGTTCTGCATTGCCTCCATCATATCTTTGTGTTTCTGTTGTGTTTACTCTTGCTGACCGGTTCGGATTGATCTCTTTGAGATCCCTCCTCAGCGGTGACTGCTTCAGTACTAAAGAATCAATTTTTTCATACGTTTATAAATGTTTGAATGATTCTAACTAAATGCAACAATCTAGATTCATGCAATGAGATTTTATATACCTTTTCCTATTTCATTTTTTTCCAAATTGAAGCATGATTTGATTAATCTATAGACAAATAACAACTTCTTTATGAATTTCAAATTCAATTACACAATGCTTCTTTGTGTGTTTTATATCTTGGAGGGTGTTTGAAATAAATCAAGCATCTAATCCATTTTTAAGAAGATTGTATAAGAAATCTAAATCCTATCTACTTAGGAAAGCACCAATAAATCTAAGTTGGATTATGAAACAATAATAGATTCTTATAATTAGTAGGCAAGAGTATATGATCTAATTACTAAAAACTAAAGATATGAATAAATAATTCACTTCTTCAAATAGAACAACCTAGAAAAAGCATCAAAAGTTATGGCATGGGATCTGGGTGTGGTTTTCTACCCATGGTTTTGTTGATTCTGGAGGCTTTGCTATAGTTGGAAATGTCTTTTTATGCTCAATTGTGATTTTTAGTTGAGTTCTTTGGTAGAAGTTCAATTTGCTAGAAAAGATTACAGAGAAGAAGACCATAATGAAAAATCAAATTCAATAGCTTGTTATTACACACATTGTTGTATTTCTATTGTAGATCAAATTTAGAGAAATTTTCATCAACCCATAAAACTGCAACTCTATTGTATTTTAGTTTGTTTTTTATTTGCAACTTGCATGAGACTTTTTGAACAAAAAATGTGAAGATTTGTTTTCTAGAAATTCTTGGATTTCAAACATTTTTTTGTGTTTCTTAATCAAGTGTTGAGAATTTGTAAGAGAGAGATTATTTTCCCTTCAATAAAGAAGCTCGCCCAAGAAACTCTATAGCTTAGTATGGCTCATATAATTGATCATTAGGACTTCTAGGTACCCTTGTAGCTTAAGCTAGATGACAATTTTTTTGGATGTCTAGAGAAATTCTAGTAGAATAAGAAGAGAGAAAACAAGAATGAAGGATACCTAAAGAAGGGCATTCAAGCACTAGGGAGGCTTCAATCAAGGAAGAAAAGGCTATGTGGAGAAATAATGACACAATAAGGGTTTTAAAATAGACTACCAAATCATCAATGCACATCTAAGTTGACCCATGCAATATTAGGTTCTTATAAAAATAAAACCTAATGTATACAAAAAATAACAAAAAAACTGACATAAGAAAAATAGATATATGATGGACACTAGAGAGTATTTTAAAGGCTTAGATGGGATGAAGGATGCTAGAACAAGGTGTATGTATGCTTAAAAATGAAACAAGAGGGTTATGCATATACAATGGAAGCAGAAAAAAAGGTCCCACTTTAAGGTATACAAAAATGGCTAGAAAGCTCCAAGATGACCAATGCTTGAGAGGTAAGAGGGGAATCCATTAATTTACTTCCATAAACTTAACCTCCTATATGATAATCCTTTTAATACACCTACAAGAAAATTGAAGAAATTTTAGAAAAGATGAAAAACAATGAGAATTTGGACAGTAAAGCACATTGTGTTTCCATGATGAGATGAGAGGGAAAATGGTATACTTATATGTTTTAGGAGGTTTTTGGGGAGTGAATGCAATAAATGTATTATATGGTCACTAACATGCCTTATATTAAATTTTAGTGGCTAAAATATGGAAGGATATAATTTCCACTTTACCTAAGTGGCATGGTTGTCTTTTGATGTCAAATAACTCAAATATCTAAGGAAGGCAAATGAGATTACCTAGACATAGGTAGAAGTGGTTTGTTGTCTTTATAATCAACAAGGTATGAAATATGAGGGAAACAGAGTAAAAAAAAGTTTAGTAACACATTGGAGAAAAAACAAAAAAATTAAATGCTTGATAGGTGGGATAAAAATCACATGTAAATGGTGAAAAAGGTTAACACATGGATCAACACACATGGAAAGAGAGACACGTAAGCATATAGGGATAAACAAAGATATAGAACATTTGAGTAGGTGCAAACAAACCCTAACTTAGTATGTACTAGGCCACACAAAGTATGAACGAGAATGTAGAAGGCTAAGAAGCAAATACAAATATGAACACTTAAACTACAAAAAACATGAACATAGGAGTTGTATAGTATGAAATTTTTTTATGGTACATCACACTTTTATGATATGTATGACAAAGATTGGAATACATTATATTGCTTTAATAATTTTCATTAGAATCAATCTTTTCTAAATGGAAATTTAATATTATGAGTTTTTTCTTGCTTGATCTATTTTTTTTCAACATTATTTCTATATTGTTCTAAATTGTTACACACGTTAGCACTATTTTAACATAGGGACAAACAAAGATATACACCATTTGAATAGAAGTAAACAATGTTAACTTAGTATGTAGTAGGCCACACAAAGTATTAACAAGGATAATAGAAGGCTAAAAAGGCATACAAATATGAACACTTAAACTACAAAAAACATGATAAATGGAGTCGTAAAGTATGAATTATTTTTTATGATATTGACACTTTTGTGATACTTATGACAATGATTAGAATACATTATAGTCCTCTAATAATTTTCATCAGAATTAGATTTTTCTCATATGAAAACTTAGTATTATGAGTCTTTTCTTACATGAACTTTGTTTTTCCTATTTCTATATTGTTCTAAATGGCTGGACATGTTAGCACCATTGTCCAGTAGATCATATCATCTTTTTAAAGTCAATATTATTTGAATTAACATAAAAATCTGTTTGTTGAAATTCACTAAATTTACAGACAAAACTCAACACATTTTATATTTTTGTATCTATGATTTAAACTCATTTCAGTTATTATTTAATTACTAAATTACCATTACATTATATTATAAAATTTTTAGAAGAAAACTCCCATAATTCGAAAAGATCTGAATTGGTTTTTCCCCATATCACCGTGTTATATATATATATATTAGTAATATTACCACCTGAAACAAAACTGTGAACTCAATTCATAGTACAATACAATTCAAAATGGGTCCAGATGAAATATGCTTCCAATGTCAAGTTGGCCAGAAAAACTTCAGCTTTGTATGCCGTACATTCATAGAAAACATTAAATGGCATCTGGAGTCCCGACAGAAAAGACTAGAAGCCAACAATGCCCGAGATTGTAATGTGTGTGCCCCCTCAAGTCACAAATGGGGTATCATCCTATCTATATTTAATTGGTGCACACTGTTTCTTGCGTAGGAATATATGAAAAAATATTTTGTATTTAGTCACCCCACAGTTCCCCACAGATGATATCTATGCCATTTTTGGCAGCCTGCTGACAACCACAAACAGAGAATAAACAGTAGCAGATATTGTCTTTTTTCTTTCTACAACTCTATGGTCTATCTAAAGACATATCTAAAAGTCTAATCAAGTGCTTTACTCAATCCACAATATAATGTCAGGACTCTTGAATGAGAGCAAGACTTTTTGGGTATCTGAGTTTTAGTACTAAATATCAGTTAGGAAACTCTGAAACTCATTTCAATGGCTACAAAGATGGGAAATAAGATGACCCAGATTGTGCTTTACTCAATCCACAGTATAATGTTATGACCCTTTGAGGAGAGCAAAACTTTTTGGGCATCTGGGTTTTAGTATTGAATATCAATTGGGGGTACTCTGAAACTCATTTCAATGGGTAGAAAGATGGGAACCAAGATGACCCAGATTGTGCTTGTGAAGAAGTTTGTGACCAAGTTGCAGAGGCTTGTTAATGCTAGCAGGGCAATTGGGTATGCCCTTTCCCCCAATGGAAGGAAAGGTTATACTTATTTCTCTTATGACTCTGGTGGCAATGGAGTTGGTGGTCTTCCTAGGGATGTCCCTAAAGGCCACTTTGCAGTATATGTTGGGAGTGAAAGGGCCAGATTTGTAGTACCCACAACTTATTTGAGCCATCCCATATTCCACACACTGCTAGAGAAAGCTGAGGAAGAGTATGGATTTGATCACCAAATGGGTCTTACCCTTCCCTGTGAGGAAGTTGCCTTTGAGTATATAACTTCTGTCTTGGGGAGGGAGGATCCCACAGTGGAAAACCTTGAGCTGAACAAGATATTGAGCTTCTTTTATGATACCAGGCATCCATCAAAGGTGTTTTCTGATTGCTAGATCTTCTCTGATGGGTGGCAGGTCAGATCCAACTATCTTTAAGGCCAGGATGATCAGATGACTTAGAAGATTTTGCAGCATCAAGACCTGGATATTGAGGAGTGATCTTGTATTCTTCTATATTTTATATTGTGAATATGTGTATATATTTTTAATTTAATAGAAATTGATGCACGTATTCATTAAAAAATCAAATTACTTTCTTTGAAATGTTCAGATCAATGCCTTTTGATAGCTCATGAATCCATTTCTAGCTGATGATAATGTGCAAATTATGTGGGTGAATTTGTACCATGATTGAATTACTGAAATACAACTGATTGATCTGTGTTTGGCCTTCCAATGGACTAGTTCTGACCATCGTGTTTCTATATGTAACAGTTCTTGTTTGTAGTAACTTTTGGCTGCAGCAAATATCTATAATGGTATTCCCACTTGTACAGGAATCTTGTTTTGTCTCTATTTAAACTTCAAGCATTATTTATTGGAGTTCATTGTTGGTTCTGTTGTAATTATACTTGAAGCTTTTGTTTGAAGTGGCACCGGCTGATATTATAGCTGGTCTCTTTGGGGTCTTCTCCTTGTCGGAGAGGACCTTATATTTGTGCACATATTTTGACATAGTAATACATAGAATTAAATTGAGAAGTAGTTAAATGATATATTTATATATTGTGAAAATCTGATAAAATTAATAGAATTTTTGTTATTATTAATTGAATATAAAAAAATTAATAATTATGTAATGTATTATCAATCATGCTTTAATGTAACATATAGTTAATACACAAAAATTGTAAAGTATGTATCATTTAAAAATATATACAAATAATGATATTTTAAATTAAATTTTACTTGAGATATATGTCAATATAATTTATTGTAAGTTTTGAGGTTGAGTGAAATGTCATGCAAGAAGGTGTAGAGTAGAAATTATGTGAACTAAATCACAACTTATTTTGGCACATTCCCTCTGTCGCCATGAAGGCAAACAAAATCCCCCTTAGCGGAGATACTTAGAACAAAAATCAAAGCAAACCACCTCAAAAGGACAAATGGCAACCCATTTAGAATAGATGGACCAGAAAAGGCAGAAATCAAAGATTTATGTCAATATGGACAAATTTGCAAACCCTAGCTACCCTAAAAATTATTACGACAAAAGGGAAATTGTTTCAAAAGGCAGAATTTGGTGATTATCCCTCTAGGGGTGGATGCATCCTAGGGCATGGGTTTCAAACCAAATGCTTGTCCCATGTAACCAAAAGAACCTTTGTGTTCAAAACCCCAAACAATACCGTAGTTCATCCAACTGTAGAAGTTTAGTATGGATCAAGAGAAACAAAAAAGGGAAAGATGCCTACAGTTAATATAAAGCCAGATTATAACAAGGAAAAGAGAAAATTATCTAGTAGATCCCAAAATCAAAATGAGGTGATAGTAATCACTCGCAAATTACTTGAGCAGTTTCCCAATCAAACGCCTCGATTGGATTGATAGAAAATCTAAAATTGGTAATGAAGAAAAAAGCTCTATTATAGAAGTTAATAGAGGAGGGAGAAACTAAGGACGAGGAGAATGGTCTCCTTTTTTTAGGAGATGACCAAAAAGAAAATAAGATAGAAATGAATTTGGGCAAGAGAAGCTAGGTATTCTGCAATTTGCTTCTAGCAAAACCAAGCTGAATTATGGAAAGAATTCTAACAAGAAAGTAGGAAGGAAATCTCTCCAAGAACTAAGAAACAAGGATGCGGAAGCTGAAGGATAGCTTAAAATCACCACACTCGTAGAATTGGAGAAGGGAAAACCCCTCCCCAAGGGCCATGATACTTCCTATCATGAAAAGTTAGAGGTTTGAATGCCCCTAACAAAAGATGTTTGGTCAAGCGTAAAGTGGGTCTGACCAAGGTAGAGATAATTTGATTACAAGAAACCAAATTATCTACCATAGAAATGGAAGCCTTTATGAAAGGATTCAAGAATTGGAAAGTACAAGTAGAGTAGATGTATAAATCTGACCACTTTACTAAGTGAATAATTTATATTCATTTTAACCTCATTCCTCTATTTAATTAATTTCTCCGCATTCATCTATTTGATTAAATAAGTTACTCAATTTATTTAATTAAGTTCACCTAAGCCTTTTCTAACCTTTAATTAAATAAACACTTTATTTAATTAATTCCCCTTCTTCCCCTTTTAATTAAATTTACATTTAATTAAATTGATCTTTGCAAATAAATAAATCTAATTTATTTAAAACCCCCACTTGCTTTCTCCTACATCTCCCACTTGCCTCCTAAATCCCTTCTAGATTCTTCTAATCGCTTCTAATTTAGCCTAATCCATCTCCTAATTATTGTCACATTCCTAAGAAAAGAGAAGTCACTTTTCAAAGCCTCTAAAGTCTTTGAAAACCATTAAAGGCTTTATGTCTTCAACAAGTTAACCCTCAAAGTCTTCTAAACCATTTAAGGTTCTTACATAACCATTAATGGTTAGCTCAATCTTCTTGCATGATTAGAGACTTTCTCTCTAACTCAACCCTCATCTAACGTAAGGGTCTCATCAAGCATTCATGGCTTTAACCTTGTTTATCCCTTTAACCCTTGCACAGGAGTTTACCCCTTGGGTAAAAGCTTTATCCAATGTATAACCCTAGTCTAACCTTAACCCTTACCCCCTAAGGTAACCTTCATGTCTTTTCAAGCATTTAATGCTTCTTTCATCTCCTCTCAAGCAATCTCTTGTTGACATGTTGACAATTGTCACCATTTCATTGGTGAGAATTGTAAACATGGATTGATTAACTTTCAGTCCTGACCCTTGTTAAGATTATCCAATCTTGACTATCCATTGCCCTACTTTCCTTATAAATAGAGCTCTCTTTCTCCCATTTTGAGGGATAGAAATCTTTCATGCATCTAATTTATAGTCATTTTTACTAAGCATCTAGCCTCTAATTGTTAAAACACATTAAACATTTAGAAGCATTTTTAATATCATAGCATATCCATGTTAGACTAGTATATCTTGTTAGGATATGATTACTAATATTTATCATAGCATCATATTCATACTAGTTTAAATCTTTCTAGTTTCAATATTATACATGTTGTAGGAATGCATTCATACTTATAAGCAAACATCACTCATTCTTGGAGTTGTCATTCCTAAGTCACTTTTCTCAGTGATCTGAGAGCAAAGACATTGACTTTAGGAATCCTGTGAGATTGAGAACAATGGGACACCCCTTGGGAAGTTGAGCTATTCAATATAGCTCCTATAACTTACACCAAGAGTCTCATTGGTGTGTGGACACTTTGAAACTTGACTTTCACATTTATGTCACCCTCATTTCCCTTACACAAGTAGTACAGTTGATAATTATTTAAAAATTATTTAATTAATGTAGGTAGAGGATTGGTGAGACCATGATGAAATGACAATAAAAATGCCATGGCAATTTTTAGATGTCTACAACTTGTAGAAAAAAACTTATTTTGGTTTGAGTTATTTGTTCAACTAGTAAAAAAACACCTAAGTTTGGCTTAACTGAATAAAGTAATTAAAGGGGCTAATTTTATAATTAATTATATAATATCCTAATTACTCCAACAACCCCCTCAAGATTAATTTAAGGATAAGCTAAAGAGATAATGAATTCATGAATGGATGGGTCCTAGCAACAAAGGCCTAATTAGGTACCCATGTACAAACCAATGCAATATGTCGTAGCTAGAGAAAAAGAGAAAATCTTGGTGGGAGAAAAATCCTCCCCAAAAGTGAGAAAAAACCACAAAAGAGTACATGTGACAAGAATGAAGGACTCGAGATGTCCCCCAAAGTACTGAATCAATCAGATAAGTATAATCAATATCCCTTGTAAGAGAGAGAGAGAGAGAGAGAGAGAGAGAGAGAGAGAGAGAGAGAGAGAGAGAGAGAGAGGGTATGAATCCCCCCAATAAAGTGATTAACACACCTTAGGAATGAGACGGGGGTAAATCAATCTAGAACTTCAAATATTTAACCTTAAAAATTATCTTTCCAAAACACAATCAACCTTATTTTTCACTTTATTAGTAGTAATAGAGAATAAAGCAAAGAAACAAAAATGCACAAGAGAACACCAAATTTAAATGGAAAACCCAAACAAGAAAAAACCACAATGTGAATCAACTCACAATATATGAAATGATTACAAATCTATTTTAGGCTTACTGCCAAAGAAGAACCACTACCAAGTAGAACACTTGTAAGTTGAGATGAACTATCCTAGGGCAAGATACACAAGGACTTGTAGGATGAAGTTCAGTTCTCTAGTGCAAGATACAAAAAGACTTGCAGGTTGAAGTTCACTACTCCAAGGCAAGATACAAATACTTTTTGACTCAATATCACTTCTCTAGGGAAGGTACAATATCACAAAATTTAAATCAATAGGATAAATTATTCTCCAAATATGAAGTTGCACTTGAATCTCTATCACAAGTAGCCAACTCCAACAATAATCACCACCACACTATCACTATCTTCGCATCACACAACCCTATAAGTAATATGATCATGAAAGAACATGAACACACATATTCTAATTTACTCACTCACATCACACAAACCATACTACAAAACTCCAAATTGATATTCTATATATGCCATCTCCTTCATTACAATAATTGGTTGGGTCATTCAAAACAAAGGATAGGCATAGGTCTTATTAAATTAGCCACCGAACATAATTTTGGTAAATATGGTCCAACACACGACATAGAGAGGACCTAAAACATCATATTACACTTCTCTAAGTAGCTCCAAATAATATATATATATGTGTGTGTGTGTGTGTGTGTTGGCACACAATTTAGCACATAACTAGTTGACCCAAAAACAAAGCATCCAAATGAAAGTCAATGCAAATCCCCACACACCAAGGGTAAGACCCAAGTACATATTCTCCAAAGTTATACAATATCATTAAGATCATATCACAAGCTAGAAATATAAAACGTTGTCGGCTAAACCACAACAATCACCCAAAAGACAACATCAAACACAATGTAGCACCAACCAGAACATTCAACACCATGTGGAACACATAAGGACATTTACAAACATCCAACAACATTTCCAAATACTTTTTTATCATTATCACCTCTATACATTCTTGCACAACACAAACAAACACATAACACTTTATTTCTAGAAATCTAGGAAACATAGTCCTAAACAAAACTTAATAAATTGTCTTGTAGAACACCTAAACACTTGAAGTTGGAACTAAGACAACACACAAAATCACAAGCATGTCCTCCAAGTCATAGCACATAAAACATCAATGCAGAGAAATGTATAGTATTTTCCAAACCAATCAAATCTGCTTCTAATAGATAGCCAAATTGAGAGAAAACGATAATCACTAGCCATATCAACTGCAACAGGAACCTAAAAAGATAGCATTGCAATCTCTATAGAGCATAAAAATCATGTCCAAATTTGCAAGACCAAATTCTCAAATGTAGAGGAATGTGGAGCACTCTTCTAGCCATACTTTAAATGCTCTCTCCTACATATCACATCTCCTCATACAAAAACATTTCAAATACAATATTAACTAGGTTATCATCATCATGCTGCAAATTCATGATACATCAACACCCAATAATGAATATAGACATCAAAAACCAAGAATTTATACATCCACAACCCAAAGCAACTACAATCAGTAATAATTATCTCCTCAACCTAGAATACAATATATCTAACATCCCAATATAAGTTGGAGGTTGAAAATAAATGACAATGTGTTGTCAACACTCTCTCCATTGACATCAACAAAAACACTACAACATCAATGACCATATAAGAATTGTTCAACATCAAGAACACATCATCAAGGACAACATATATTATTAGACATTATTTTAACATAAATGAAAACACATATTGCCAACATAAAGAAGTGGTTACTATGCCAATGATGAATTCCTAGAGATGCAACACAATGCACTACCTAAAACCAATATTTATCTCCTTGGGAAGAAACACTATATACTAGATATATGAGAAGCCACTCCCATAAATTAGAATAAGTAGGAATCCAAATCCAAACTATGTGTGTCTCTAAAAACTACTTAGATACTATGTTATAGTTATTTGTTCAACCCCACAAGCCAATGAATCCCTTGCAAGAAAAACACCTATCGTATCTAAAGGCAAAAAGTTATGATTAATGCTATGCAACCATGAGAGAGATTGATCCAAAGAGGAATCTAATAGTAGATTAACTTGTAATGAAATTGGCTAGATTACAATCAATGAATGACTTGATTTTTAGAAAGCAAGACACAACTAATCTAAAATTAGAAAACTAAATTAGCTCAAAGAATAAAAGATTAGCTCAACTAAGTGAACTTAATCTATTATTAGCCAAATATAATTAAAGATAAAAAGAACCTAAATTTAACTTAAGTAAATAAATTAATTAAAGGATGCAATTATAGAATTAATTATATAATGTCATAATTACTCCATCAATTTTAACTATGGTATGTGGAGTACAAGATACACCCCTTAAAATGGATAGCTTTGTACCAATCATGAAAACATGTCATGTTAGCTAAGACAATCCAAAAAATTGTTGTTAAAGTGGTCAAACTATTGATGCTACTGTTAGGAACCAGGAAGGACAACTAAGAGGGGGGCGGTGAATCAGTTGTCAATAAATTACAACCCAAAACAAATTATTCCAACTTAAAACTCAGAGTCACTAAAACAGATTAATAGTTTTGGTACAACTTAATGCATGAAGCAGAAAGAGAAACAACATCCACAACACATGACATAGAGATTTTGACGTGGAAACCTTGAAGGGGAAAAACCATGGTGGGAAACCTTACCTACAATCAGATGATACTACTGCAGATAGTAAGTGAATAAAATAATGGGGTCTGCACATGCAGAAAGGCAAACCGCCTAGATCTCACTTCTCAATCACAAAATAGGAGTCACATTGACTACACAGTTGGATGGTTAAATCCAATAACAATGTACTGCTTCAATTTAGCATCTTCAATGCTGGATTCAGTACTGGTTTAAGCTCTACGCATGAGGACCGAATACCTTCATGACCTTAACAACCTTCCTTCAACCTTCAGATGATTTTTGTGTGATTCGCACAAGGATCTGCTTATTTTCGCTCTTCACAATTATCTTCAATATACGCACACATACACACACTTCTTCCAAATAAGATCTTATAATTATTTATACAAAACCTAAGACCTCATCATTAGGTCAGCTCCTAAAAGAAATTATATTTAAATCAATTACAAACTAAACCTTGGTGCAATACAATATGTCAGCCTTAATACATTTAAACATTATCCAATCAATAAATCATTTACAAATCATGTCGTGCAGATCTGGAACATGTTTTCCTATGTTGGTTCATAACCTAGACCTATCTGTCGGCAAATATGTGAACCCGATCAATACCAATATGCAAAACACCAAATGCAAACATTCAATCCATTTCTTTGACATAACCAAATGATCTCCAGCTGATAGTAATTCATCATCAACTTCATGAGTTGCTGGTGAAACATATACCGATAACTGTGCATAAGCCAATATCCATGTCGGGACAACAATGTGTCAATTCTTCAACAAACCAATATAGCTAGAGTGCCAAATCAACAATGTAGACCTCCAGAAAGATAAGTGTTGACATCAATGACAAAACCAATGCAACAGATGATAAAGTCATCCATAATACCAACAATCTCCTCCTTTGGGATTGATGGCAACACTAGATGGAAAAACATCTAAGTGCCAAAATAGAATGCCAACAATCTGCCTTAAATAGATCAATCACAAAGTTATGTACCAAAAATAGGAACAGTATAACCAAAACCAAAATACATCTTCAAAGTACAATGTTTTTCCATAGGCATCTCTCTCCCTTTGACATCAAATGCCAAAGGAGTTAAAAATCAAAATCAGAACATACAGCTAACTACCCCCTTGAGTAGTAGCTCTTCTTCATCAAGCCGGAAAAATATTTTTCTATTAATCCCTATCAGTTTGATGCCAATCTGCATCATTTAAGTCTCTGTTGGTGGGGTGATTACCCCAAGCTTCTCTCTGAGATATTCAAATGTTTCCTTAGGTAAAGGCTTTGTAAAAATATCTGCAATTTTCTCTTTAGTGTTCACATAAACCAATCTCACTTTATTCTCTTCAACATTTTCTTTCAGAAAATTATACTTAATAGAAACATGCTTTGTTTTAGAGTGAAATATTGGATTCTTTGATATATCTATTGTTGTTGAGTTATCACAATAAATAATTATTGGTTCTTTGCATTTTACCTTGATATCCTTCAACATTTGTTTGATCCATAATACATGAGTGCAATTAGTTGTTGTTGCAACATATTCTGCTTTTGTTGTAGATAATGATGTGCAGGTCTGCTTCTTGCTGATCCATGAACTTAATATTCTATCAAGAAAGAATGCACCACCAGTGGTACTCTTTTTCTCATCCACATCTTCTACCCAATTTGCATCTGTATATGCACATAACTCAAAATTGTCATTCTTAGGATACCATAAACAAAGATTTGTTGTGCCTTGCAGGTACCAAAAAATCATTTTTACTGCAGTTTCATTATTTTCTTTAGGATTGCTTTGAAATCTTGAAACAAAACATACTGCATTCATTATATCTGGTCTATTTTTTGTCAAATATAGTAACCCTCCAATCATAGATTTGTACCTTGTCAAATTTATAGGAGTTGAATCATCCTTTAATGTCAATTTATCTGTTGTAGTCATATGAGTGCTTACCAGTTTGGAGTTTTTCATTCCAATTTTTTTTTAAAGTTCCTTCAAGTATTTTGTTTGACAAATGAATATACCTTTATCTATTTGAGAAATCTGCAAACCTAGAAAAAATTATATCTCTCCAATCATAGACATTTCAAATTCTTCCTGCATCTTATTAGCACAGTCTTTACAAAGCTCTTCTTCTCCTCAAAAAATGATATCATCCAAAAGTACTTCAATAACCAAAATATCATTATTGGTAATTTTGTAATACAAATTACTGTCAACATTACCTTTTATCCAAGCTTTGAAAGATATTTATCCAGTCTAGCATACCAAGCTCTGGGAGCTTGCTTCAATCCATATAAAGTTTTTCTTAATCTGCAAACCATATCCTTATTTGTTAATGAAAATCCATCATGTTGCTCAATGTAAACTTCTTCTTCAAGATCTCCATTCAAAAATGCACATTTTACATCCATTTGATAAACCTTATAGTTCTTGTGAGCTACAAATGCAAGAAATAGTCTTACTGCTTCAATTCTGGTTACCGGTGCAAAGATTTCATTATAATCAATTGCTTCTTTCTGAGAATAACCTTTACAAACTAATCTTGCTTTGTTTATGATTACTTCATCATCTTCATTAAGTTTATTTCTAAATACCCATTTAGTTCCAATTACATTTTTGTCTTTAGGCAAGGGAACTAATGTCCAAGTATTATTCTTTTCAATTTGTTCTAATTCATCTTCCATTGCTTTTATCCAATGTTTATCCTGACATGCTTCAACAACTAATGCTGGTTCAACTTGAGAGATTAAACATACCTCTTCATTTTCCGATCTTCTTCTTGTCATAACACCTTGATTTTTATTTCCAATAATCTGAATTTCTGAATGATTCAACCTTACATACCTGGGTTTATTCTGATTTCCATTCACAGGCTATTGTTCTTTAGTCACAGTTGAGTTTTCTAATGATGCCAGTGTGACTGGTTCTTCATTTTGTTTTGTTGTAATCTGTGTCAATTCATTTATAATCATTTCTACTATCAGTTCAGAACCTATAGATCTTGATTCTCCTCTAAAATGTTCATCTATATTCACATTAGGACTTTCAATGATTTTCTGCAATCTTTTATTATAACATCTATATGCCTTGCTTCTAGTTGAATAACAAAGAAATATTCTTTCATCACTTCTAGGATCAAATTTGCCAATAGACTCATCTCTCTTAATATAGCATTTGCTTCCAAATATTCTGAAATGTTTAATAGTAGGAATATGACCGAACCATAGTTCATAAGGGGTCTTACCAATTTTATGTTTGATGTGAACTCTGTTGAAAGTATAAACAATTGTATTCACTTCTTCTCTCCACTACATATGAGGTAGATTTGCTTCCATCATCATGGTTCTTTCTGCATCCAGTATAGTTTTGTTCTTTCTTTCCACAACCCCATTCTGCTGGGGTTTCTGGGGTGTTGATAGTTGTCTTTTGATTCCATTCTCTTCACAGTATGCATTGAATTCCCTAGATGTGAATTCTCCTCCTTGATCAGATCTCAAACATTTGATTTTCTTGTCGGTTTCATTCTCTACCATTGCCTTGTATATCTTGAATCTTCCAAAAGCTTATGATTCCTCCCTGAGAAAGGTAACCCAGCACATTCTAGAATAATCATCAATTATTAGCATAAAGTATCTATCACCCTAAGGACTTCTTATTCTTGTTGGACCACATAAATCAGTGTGAATTAAATCAAGAATATTATTGGATTCCTCATAAATGCTCTTAAATATTGTTCCAACTTGCTTTCCCATTTGACATTCCTTACATACCGGATTATGAGGTTTCACAATCTTAGGTAAATCCCTTACTACCTTGGTTGAACTGATCTTTACAATGCAATCAAAATTCACATGACAGAGTCTTTTATGCCATAACCAACTTTCATCAATCTGAGCAATCAAACATGTCTTATCATTGGTATTCAATTGAAAGATATTACCTTTGGTCTGATTACGAGTTGCAACTTCCAATCCAGTTCGGTTTATGATTTTGCATTTTCCATTCTTGAATTGTAATTGAAGTCCTTTTCCCACTAACTAACCAACACTCAAAAGATTATGCTTTAAACCTTCAACATAATAAACATTGTCAGTATTGTGCTTACCATCCAAATATATAATGCCTCTTCCTTTGATTAAACAAGCTTTGTCATCTCCAAATCTTACTAGACCTGCATGAATTTCCTTTAATGATAAGAATTTGCTTTTATCACTAGTCATATGATGCGAGCATCCACTATCAATGATCCATTCATCATTTTCTTCATTTTTTGCTGCTAATGCCTGCTCTACCAGTTTGACAATAGGTGTCGGTTAATCTTCCTTTAATGCAACAAATACCCATCCACTATCTAATGGGTCTTCATCGGAATCATCTATAACACCTTCATCTATATAGTAACATGACTTATCTTTTATTTTCCTAAATTTGCATCTCTGATATTTAGGGTTAGGCTTATATGTTCTCTTCGCCTCATCTCTTAGTCTTGAATGTCTATCAGGACACCTAGATGTCAAATGACCAACTTTATTGCAATTAAAACATTTGAAAGGTGCTTTACCTTCATACTTACTTCCTACTGGACCTTTACGCATCTTCCTTGCAAATAGTGCTTCAAGTTCTTCAAGTTCTTCAATTTCTCTTCTGATATCTTCAAGTTATTTTGCATAAAGTGCTTTCTAGTCAGATTTGTCAGATGATGATGTTGATGCTTTGAAGGCTATATCAGTCTTGACTGTAGCAACATGACCAAATTCTTCAAGCTCAAACGTTGAAAGTTTTCTGACCAAAGTATCTCTAGATACTGATGTATTAGGCATTATTCTCAACTCATTAATAGTTGTCATTTTCATTTTGTAAGTCGATGGCAAAGCTCTTAAAACTTTAGAAACAATTTCGTCTTCACTTAAAGATCCTCCACAACATTATATTCCTAAAATAATTTCATTAACTCTTTCCATAAATGAAGAAATTTTTTCATCCTCTTCCATTTTTAAATTTTCATACCTGACCTGGTAACATTCTAGTTTTGCAATTTTGACAGTGGAATCTCCTTCATTCAATGTTTCTAGTTTATCTCAAATAGATTTTGTTGTAGATCTATCTGATAATCCCATGATTTGTTGATATGTAATGTGCTTAGAAGTGCTTCTCTTTCTTTGCAATCATTCTCCAAGTCGTTAGCCAAGGTTGGTGGATTAGGGTTATTCTGATTAGGAGCAACATAAACATTCTTTGTAACATCCCATATATCTCTTCCAATCCAATTCAGATGTATCTCCATTATGATCTTCCATATACCATAGTTAGTTCCATCAAGTTTGGGATTGTCCTTCCTAAAGATATTTGATGTCATAGGATCTCCTCAAGTTGTTATGCTTTTGCAAAAAGAGGACTAGGCTCTGATACCAATTGTTAGGAATCGGGAAGGACAACTGAGAGGGGGGGTGAATTAGTTTTCAATAAATTACAACCCAAAATAAATTATTCCAACTTAAAACTCAAAGCTGGTAAAATAGATTAGTTATTATAGTACTACCAATACAACTTAATGAATGAAATAGAAAGAGAAACAACATCCACAACACATGACACAAAGATTTTGCCGTGGAAACCCTGTAAGGGGAAAAACTATGGTGGGAAACCTTACCCACAATCAGATGATACTACTGCAGATAGTAATTGAATACAATAATGGGGTCTACACATGCAGAAAGGTCAACCGCCTAGAGCTCACTGCTCAATCACAAAATAGGAGTCACACTTACTACACAGTTGGATGGTTAAATTCAATAACAATGTACTGCTTCAATTTAGCATCTTCAATGCTGGATTCAATATCGGTTTAAGCTCTGTGCATGAGGAACAAATACCTTCATGACCTTAAGAACCTTCCTTCAACCTTCAGATGATATCTGCATGATTCACACAATGATCTTCAATATACGTACACATACACACACTTCTTCCAAATAAGATCTTATAAATATTTATACAAAACCTAAGACCTCATCATTAGGTCAGCTCCTAAAAGATATTAAATTTAAATCAATTACAAACTAAGCCTTGGTGCAATAAATATGTTGGCCTTAATACATTTACACATTATCCAATCAATAAATCATTTCCAAATTGTGTCATGCAGATCTGGAACATGTTTTCCTATGTCGGTTCATAACCTGGACCTATTTGTCGGTTAAGGCAAATATGTGAACCAAATCATACCAATATGCAAAACACCAAATGAAAACATCCAATCCATGTCTTCAACATAACCAAATGATCTCCAGATGACAGTAAGTCATCATCAACTTTCTGAGCTACCGATGAAATGTATACCGATAACCGTGCATAAGCCAATATCCATGTCGGGACCATAATGTGTCGGTTCATCAACAAACCAATATAACTCAAGTGCCAAATCAACAATGTAGACCTCCAAAAAGATAAGTCTTAACATCAATGACAAAACCAATGCAACACATGATGAATTCATCCATAATACCAACAACTACAAGCACCCCTTGTAGGAGAGAAAAAGAAACTATGAAAACCCTAAAAAATGAAGTGTCCCCTAAGACAAAAGAGGATGCCTATATATGAATGTTGAATATGATCTATTAAAAATAACTCCTACTTAAGAACCAAGATGAGGAAGGAAGTTTTGTGATGTATATTACCTCAAAAATATATTCAAGTGTTATCATGTAAATATCTAAAGGTCTCACAACCAAAATAGGAGTCTTAAGCCTAGCTAAACCAAGTGGCCTCTCAAATTTCTATGGAAATAAATGGATAAAAATTTCCAAAGAATATTAAGGGAATGTGGTAAAAATACTAACATCAAAGAGAAAAATAAGGTCCTTAAGAGTGTCATCTAGATTCAAAATGTGGGAGTCTACAAATAGGTAAGACACTCTTGGAAGAAATATATTGAAATGAGATGAATCTAGAAGACAAATATAATAATATTGCAAAGAATCAATAGTTGTTAATTGCATAATTATTTTGATATTAATTAGATAATTTAGATCCTTTTATCTAATTAATTAACCATTCTCTAAGCTTCAAAGTTAAAAATAAATATAAAATATCTATTTAAGTTTATTTCACACATTCATCCAAGAATTAAATAAATAACCACATTTACATAATTTCCTAACTTATAAACCTTACCTATATATTTAATCTAACTAATAGTTTGCACAATATTGAATAGGATTAATTAACTTAATTCCATGCCACATCCTAGACCATCTACCCATATTTTACTATAGTAAATTCTTGACCGTCCATTCTATCTTAGAAAATACAAACTATTCACAGTAGCTCATGTGATCTTTCACACATGTTAATTAATTAAACTATTAGTCAACTTATTGTAGGTTTATGCATATTTGAGACCAACTTGGTAAACTAATAATCCACTTGATGTAGTTTTATTACTTGTCAAATTCATTTTTTCACTAGTTTTAGTTACACTGAATTAGAGTAGTGGGAAATGATTTTTTTTTCTTGGAATTTTGTGGAGTGTATTCTCTCCCTTTTCACTTTATATGATCTTAGGGATAAAAAAAAAACCTACTCCCTTCCCCTTCATTTTCTAGATTAGAATATAAGGGTGTTATTTTGGGTGTATATTCTCTCCTTAAAATTTATGCAATATTGGGTAGTAAAAAACACTTAACATTCCTTTAACTTTAGGTGGTTCTCTATGTATTTATCATCCCAGGGAATGATCTTAACCCGATGCAAGACCAGTTGAGTGCATGGGAATTCCAACATATCCAACAAAATTATTCTCTATTTTAATTTAATTTTGTTGTACCTTGGTTTAGTTATTACAAGTGGATTTTCATCAGCTTATATTCTCCTCCAACTATATTGAAAGTTATAAAAAATTGGTAGTATGTTTTGCAAAATGAAACTAGTGTTTAATGTTGCCTTTGAAAAATTATTGTCAAAAGTTGTATGGCAACAAAATACCATGCCCAAGGTTGATTGCAATGTATTTATTTCACATTTTGGAGCCTTGAAAATTTAAATTTCCTCACCTATTTTGAGGATGGTCAACCCAAGGTGTCTGATCAATGGAAGGTGAGAAGATTAGGCAAGTCAATTGTGGTGTTGGGAACAAAATAATTATTTGCTCTATATAAATGTGAAATGGGGAATATTCTCATGGCCAAGAAAGGGATATTTAAACAAAATCGTGCTGGTATGAAATAAATTTTTTCAACATTTAGTTTTATGAGAGAAATGTGAGGCTGAAAGTACAATTTAATAGAGGGAATGAAGGGTTGAAGTTAAAAGGTGGAATGTGGGCATTAGGAAGAGTATGCATGTAGAGATTAAAGGATTATTTTTTCTTTTCTAGCATATTTTGGTATGCTTCGTTCAAATTTATAGTAAATGGATTATTTTTATTGAGCAATAGCAAGGTTTGAGAATGTAGATTTGTTTTAATGTTATTTATAATTAGTTATAGAATGTGGGGATTTATGGGTTTTCAGAGATTTTGATTTCAAAATCAGTATGGTACTGGTAGTAGAAAAATGATGATTTACCTATGTCTATGGTGAAAATGGATAAACAATAATATTGAAAGACTAAATAGACTCAACCACAAAACCCTAACCTAACAACAACAAAGATCCACCATAACATATGAGCATTACCTAAGACAATGCAAATCAAATAAAATCACAAAGATTATACCATCGCATGTCCAATAGCATTTGGATCTCCATTCTTCCTATCTCCATTGATCTTGCTTGATATATTTGCTCTCAGATTTCATGTGTGCACAAGAGCTCAACAAAGAACGAAAATGTGGTTGATAGCTAGATTGCATATGAAAATTCGAATGCTAGAAGGCTTCAAAGATCAATTAGAATGATTAGCTGATTAAGGTTGATATTGAAAGAGAGTATCCTCTTATATAGAAGCCATTGTAAGAAATGGAGGGATAAGATTAAAAGGTGTAAAAGATAAATGGTCGGCTAGGATTAGAGGGTAGGTAGAAAAAATAAGAAAATAATGAGAGGGTAGGTAGTGTAGGAATTAAGAGATGAATGACATGTGTCATAGGTAGAAAATGCTAATAAATTAATTAAATAAATAAATATATTTATTTAAATGAGAAATAAGGCTAGAAGAGGATAAATGAATTGATTAAATAAATAAAGATTTATTTAATTAATAGAAGAATTGGGCTTATAATAATTAAATAAATAAAGATATTTATTTAATTAGATAGGACAATTTTAGGTGTCTACATTTTGCCCCTCTTTGAGACAATGCAGCTTGTCGAATTGTTTCAAAGAAGATAAGATAAACTTATACAAAGTTGCCCCAAGATGGGAATGGTATACCCCCTCAAGAGATTGCATGAAAATTTCTGAAAAGATCACAGACAATCTCTCGATAAGAAAGAAAGGCTAGAAAGGACTGACAAGATAGAGTGATAGAGTCACGGAATAAAGAAGACTGACTCGGGAAACTAGGGCTAGGGTAGTCTATAAGATAGACTACGAGGGAAAACATCCTCATTGTCATCCACACATCCAAGAGATCAGAGTGCAAAGAGAGCAGAGAGTAGTCAGCAGTTAACAACAATGGCATTGGTGCACAGATTTGATCATGTTCGCCAATATCAGAAGCTAGCAGATGCAGAAGAGCCAGTGAATACCACAAAACCTCTTTGTACCTTGTATTAATTGTTGTCATAAATGAATGTCAAGTAGTTTAATAAATGTTCCCTAGGTCTGTCACAAAAAATGTCAAGTGGGGTACAAAATGCTAAGGCGCGTTTGTGTTGGTATTAGGCGTGTTTGTGTGATTCAGGCACGTCTATGCAGGGCAGGCACGTTTGTGAAGGATGCAAGCACATTTGTATCAAAAGGGCGCGCTTGTGTCTTCAAGGCCAAATCGATAGTTCTGTGATAAACATACGTTGTCGATTGGATAAGATGATGAGAGGATACACTCAAGCAAGTCCTCTAGGGAAGATTAGGATAGCAGATAGAGCTAGGATTGACAATTTTGTGATAGAACATACGTTGCCAATCAAGAAACCATTCAAGAGGATACACTCAAGAAGAGGCCCTAGGATAGGATAGATCAAGGCACTTTGTGATGAACAGGGAGTACCACAAAAATTGACAATTCTGTGATAGAACATACGTTGTCAATTGGATTAGGCTGAAATTGATAATTATGTGATACAATATACGTTGTCAATTGGATAAGCTACTCAAGAGTATACACTCAAGCAGGTTCCCTAAAGGATAGGATCAAAGCAGTACTTTGTGATGAACAAGGAATGCTACTAGGATAAAAAGTAGCACTTTGTGATGAACATGGAGTACTACTAGGAAAGGAAGCAGGACTTTGTGATGAACAGGGAATGTCACTAGGATAGAGTGCCATATGATAGATATAAGCACTAAGATAAAAAGCAGCACTTTGTGATGAACAAGGAATGCCACTAGGTTTGACACAGTTGATTTTATTAACTACAGGAGGACCTACCTATGCTAGAGTCATGGGAGAGATTCCCTTCAACTTAGTGTTTACGACTAGAGCTGACATTCGAGGATAGAGAAGCAATTCAGGATATGGGCTTGCAATATATTATGTATGTGCCTGAGTTTTGGGCAAACATGGGGTTGCTGACTGCATTAGCTGAGAGATGGCACTCAGAGACATGCACTTTTCACTTGTCGGTGGGTGAGATACTATCCTTGAGGGAGATCTTCCAGTGACAGGCAGATGAGATCCAGGATCTGGAGAGGGAGGCAGGTAGGCCTAGGAGATAGGTGAGGGACACTGAGCAGGAGAGGGATCAAGCTATTTAGCACTATACAGAGGCTGAGACAGCACAGAGGGCGGGGAGATAGGCACTAGAGGACACAGGGGCCAAATACACCTATGTTCTGAGGGCAAGGGAGGAGTATCCTACTTGAGAGACCTGTACTATGGAGTGGTTCCACCAGATCAGCGGGCTAGGAGCTTCCGAAGACCATCGTGAACGATGACGACCATTGGAGGGAGAGATAGGAGACAGGCATCTAGCGGTGGGGTCATGGGTCCTCCACCACCACCAGATACAGGGAGCAGGAGAGATGATCCTAGAGCAGGTCCTTCTAGGGCTCAGACTCCATCGAGGTCAGCCATCTCTGAGGGAGGGAGTTCATCATAGCCTTAGAGGGCTCCCTATGTATTAGTTTTCTATACCATTGTTGTATGATGATGTAGACACCTTCGAGTGATTTTGTAGTCCTATATATTTTGACATCATTGTATCATGAGACTTTTGATTTTGAGATATATATATGAGATTATTCATCCTTGCGGCTACTATATGTATGTGTACCTATGTGATGTATGTTTCCATGTGATGCTTATGATATGGATGCAAATATGTACATGATGGAATGCAATATTTTTGTTCTTTTATGTTTTATATGTCATGCATGATGCAAATGTGAATGTATGAAATGAACATGAATATATTAATGCAAATAACTTCATATGATGAGAATGTAAAATGTGCTAACATGTGTTTTGTACAGGATGTGATGTAATTTTGAGATCTATATGTATGTATAAAATTCTTAATATGTGATAATGCAAGTGAAAACTACATGAAATCCAAATGTTTTTGGTGTGTCACTATACTCAATCATGTGATAGCAGGCTACACGAACTCGGGAAGGATGATGGAGGTCAATCAAGAAAGGGGGGTGGAAGATAGAAGATATGAAAGTGAAAGAGCTTCTTGTGCGTTTATCATCATTGAGCTTTATTATGGAAAATAGGTTATGACAATCGAGGTATATGTTCGACCCAGAAAGTCATTGTACCCATTTGCATGGAGCTAAGATAGTTGCAAACAAAGAATACCCCTGTTCATACTAGACTCATAGTGTCCTCATATCCTTGGACAAGTCATAGCATTACTAAGAGACAATCTACATACAACAAATACAAATAGGTGACGATACCCCATCCTCGCCTTTCTAGTCAAAGACATCCTGGAGATAGAATCTCTAGTCAAAGACATCCCGGAAAAGCTAAAAGACATGTCACAAAAAGATAAAATCAACAGAAAACCAAGACTCGACATCAACATCCACTGTAGTCCTCAAGTTTAGTATCTCTTGCCACTTGTATAAGTCTATTTGATTGTGGTCACAATGTTTACTTTTAGAAAAGGATAGATAGCACTGAACCATAATGTTGTCCGACTCTATTGAAAGATTTGATTTGTTGAAGCCCATTGTTGTTGCTATGTCTCATGTGAAACAAACTGAATCCATGAAACTGATACTTTATTGCGGAGAAGACAAAACTTTATTGTGGACCGACAATGCAAATGTTGCTTTATTGTAGATTGTGTGCGGATAGGCTGAAGAAAATTGGAAGAAATTGTACTCCTCAGAACATGTGATACTCTTAGTTCCACACCCATCACTAGACTTAGGATTTGCCTTAGCCACAGATAGGAGCTGATTTATTATGGATGGAAAGCGATGAAAAGGAGGGATTATTATGAATGGCTAACCAATCTTGGATAAATCAATAACAACCCATGATGAGAATGGGTAAGTTTATTGTGGATGAATAGGTTGTGAGTGTGTGCAAAAGTGAAAGGATGAAAGTGAATCCTAAAGGAGGGAGGAGCAATGTCTCTACGCATGGAGCCGGTGACCCGGTTTTCACCATGGAACTTGCCCAGGGCACCACCAAAGTGGTTTTCACTGTTGGACGAAATTATTTCTCTTTACTTTTGTAATTTTTTTATTTTTTTATTTTTTTTGTGTCACAAGGGGCTTGTTTGCCAGGTTTTCACCAAGTAACGATTTTGTAGGTTTATGATTTAAAAAAAAAAAAATTCTCTGAAGAGCTATGTGTAAAACCTGTGAAGGTGCATGTTTTTGATAGGATCCTCCAAAGGTTCGCTATCTGGAGTTGAGAGTTGATATGCACTGGATCCATAGGTTGTTGTAATGATGTAAGGACCAAGTGAATTTGGTTCAAACTTGTCCTTCTGTCTTTCTTGTTCATTTTTAGGATTTTCTCTGAGAACTAAGTCACCCACCTCAAATGTATGAGGCTTTACCTTATGATTGTAATTGCAATGTTCCTTGACTGAATGATGTGTAGCTCGAGTGACTTTCTTGTTGGAAAATGCACACTCCAATGAGAAATTGTAGGTGATTGAAGGTATTGTCATTGATGGCAACCTTACAATCCTATGGCACCGGCACCGACATACAGTTCACTGACAGTGAAAAGATGATTACCAACACCCTGGCCGACAGGATTTGTTTATTACATAATGCATTTTATTGTAATATCTTTTGGTAAGCCGACATGGCATATTGTAATAAGGCTCATATATAAGTATGAGATCATGTAGAAACATTTGTAATAGGTAATATGCATAGATGGATATTATGTGCGAATATTGAGGTAGATTATGGAATAAGGTTTATGATTATTGCAAGAGCTTAAACCAGTACTGAACCTGGCATAGCAAATGCTGAACCGAAGCAGTACATAATATTGGATTTACATAATCCATTTTGTAAGTTAGTGAGACTTCCTTTTGTATTTAAGTAGTGAGGTTTAGGCAGTTGGCCTTCCTACATGTGCAGGCCTCTATTGTATCAATAATATTCACTTATTGGCCAATAAGAGAATATTGTGTGTCACAAATCCCACTGAGGTTTTTCCCACACTAAGTTTCCTCATTAAAAATATTATGTTATGGTGTGCTTTCTATGTTTTATTTATTGTTCTTATTTACTACATTAATTCTGGTTTATCGGTACACTGTTTTGGAATGCAATTCATTTAATAAGTCTAGAAAATCCATTAACCGGTTAGATACTAATTCACCCCCCCCCCCTCTCAGTATCTTTGGGAATCCTAACAATTGGTATTAGAGCCTGGTCCTCCATTTAAAAAATCCTAAGAGCTTGAGGAAGATTTTGACATCGGTAGACATGGAGAATTTGAGAAAGCAATTGGAAACAACTCTTTCAGACTATGATGCAGAAAAGTTGAGGATGATTTGAAGGCTGCACATGAAATCATTCAGGGACTTCAAGGAAATCTCACTATTGGAAGAAAAAAAAGAAGAGAACTTTCTGAGAAGATGCAGAGTGATGATGATGAAAAAGAAACTCTTAATGACCTTGTAAACAAACTGAGACAAGAAAATAGTACAATGAAGAATGAGATGCATGATATGACTATGAGGTTTTGTAAAGACATTGAAGATAGAAAGAAGAATGAAGCTGACTTGGTTAGAAGACTAAATGATGCTAGAAATGAAAACACAAGACTCAATCATGAAAATGATATGTCGAAGATAGATATAATTTGCTTGGAGCATGATAAAACTAAACTCATGAGACAGAAAGATTTCTTAGAAAATTAGTTGGCTACTGCAAATCAACACAAGGAGAAATTCAAGAAAAGTTCAGAAGAACTTGATGACATGTTGAAAAATTAGAAACCTAACGGAGATACAAATGGCCTTGGCTTTGAAGTTGGTGAAATCTCTGGTACTACAAACAATCATGATCATAGCAAACTGGTAAGACAACCTAATGCTTACAAATTCAATGGGAAATGCTTTAACTGTAACAAGTATGGTCATAAAGAAAATCAGTGTAGATCTAGAAATTATCAGAACACCAATGCACCCACTGGTCATTGTTTTAAATGCAGTGAAATTGGTCATAACTCAGAAAATTGCAGAATGAATGTAAGATGTTATGTTTGTGGAAGATTTGGACACCTATCTAGTCAATGCAGAACACATACCGGCATAGGATATGGAAAAGCTATTCAGAAAAACAATGTGACTTGTTATGCTTGTAAGAAAATTGGACATATTGCAAAATTTTGTAGAAGTAAGGCATCACTGGCAAATAACAAAGGACCTAGCTTGAAAGGTAAAGAAAAGGTTGAAGAGGTAAAGCAAGAATTCTCAAAACAATGGATTAGAAAGTCAGATTAGAGTGTTATTGAAGCTATTCCTTCACCGGTAGAACAGAGTATCACTCCACTAGCAGGAGGTTCTTCATCTAACTGAAGAGAAATCCTTTGGGGATATGGCAACAAATTGGAAAACATGCTAATTTACCCTCGGTTGATGGTGAGAAGTTGAATTACTTCTTTACCGGTAGATGTGTTAAGTTTCACTTAACCGACAGGCATTAAATATGGTAGTTGAAGGAAATGACATTATAAAGCAAGTATTTTTGGCTATTTTTCATTCACCGAGCATTCAAATTTTCTGAGAACGCGAAAATCCTGAGCGAAGGCATCCATAATGAGAAGTGAAACAAATCATTCAAGCACTCTTACCTAAAGGAAGATTAAGGTATTTATAGAAATGGCTTCCTCCTCTGCACCTGAATTCATTGAAAACCCTACTATAATTGAAGTTGTTAAGCACCCTAGACACATATTTAAGATTATTCCCGAAATTACAAAGAAAGATGATACCCTAGGAGCATTCTCAAAAATACGTAAAGGAGTTGTATATGCTGAGGATCTTAGAATCTACATAAATTGTCATATAGAAGAACCAGGAGATGATGAAATTCAGAACATGTACATGACTGTTATATGTGATGTAAATGGAAATGTTAAATCGGAACATAAGATAGTTGAAACCCTAGGTTTTGTGGAAATTCTTAGTATTCCTGATTTTCCCAAGGATATTATAAGGATTGTGTTAAGAAGAGTTCACAGGGAGTCTTTTGGTTGGATTTAATTTATAAGATAACCAAAGAGGTATTTAGGGTATTGACAGGCTTACCTTCCATCGGTAGTAGGCCTGACAAGACTAAAAAGGTTCCAAATGACACTGTAATGACCATAACCGGTGCAACCTTTGACAAGAGATTCTTGAGAGTAAATGATGTAAAGGACATCAATGTAAGGTTCATCAGCATGATTCTTGGATACAAGGCTACTCATGCCAATAGACTAAACTATGTTTCTAGCTTATGTATCTAAAGTGCTTATGACTTGGTAAACAACAATGCAAAGATTGACATATGTGAATGGTTGAAGGATGAACTGATAGACAATTTAAAGAAAATCAAAGGGGACAAGAAAGGGACTTTCAGATTTGGAAACTTACTTGTGTGTTTAATGTTGTATATTACCAAGAAAGTACCCAGTATTGGTAGAAAGGATTTTGGTTTTGACATCCCGATAGGAAAACAACTTCTAGACATTCTAATCAACATGGGAGATGATAGGGAAAAGAACATAAATGAACATTTTTAGGCATTAAAGGCTAGAATGAAAACAAGGATAAGGCTATCTCAAGCTATTGTTGACAAATATCAAAAGGAGATATGCTTTGTAATTAAGAAAGATGAGATTTGGATGGAGACAGTTGTCCCAAGGACTATTTGGGTTATGGAAATGGGATATGAGGCGGATGAGAACATAATTGAAACTTATGCAAAAGCCCTCCTAGAAGGTCCTAAAGAACCAATAGAAAAAGTATTTGGAAATGTGGAAACAATTGAAAGAAGTATTCAATCTCAAAAAAAGAATAAAGAAAACTAAACAGATAGTTAAAAAGGGAACGAGGTAGGCTAAAGCAATCAAGGAAGATGTATTGAATAAAACTGGTATTAAGGAGAGTGACTTGGAAGGACTACAACCGGAAGCACATATTTCATTGATTGCTACCTCCTCTAATAGTAAAATACTAGCACAGTTCAAAAGGGTAGTAAGGAAAAGGGAACCTTCACCGGTACCCTCTCCTGCACCAAAGGGAACAAGACAAAAACAATAGGCAATTAGGCCTCAAGCAAAGAAGTTGACACCAAAGAAAAAGAAAGTAAAACAAGTTGTCCCTCCTTTGGACAAACTTTTGAATGAGATAACTGAAGATGGCAAATTGTCAAATATCAGCAAGTTGTATAACACACTTTCAAATGATGAAAAAAAAAGTATAAAAAATAGTGTTATCTTACACCTTGATATCTATAAGAAATTTTTGATGGAAGTTGTAGATGATATACCCAATGACTTGTATAGAAGGTTAGAAGCCTGAAGGGTAGCAATTGTTGAATTGGATAAAAAGATCAAGATAGAAAAACTACTTGTAGTTCACCCAGTGAACTCAACGCAAGAGATAGATGAATTAATAAGTGAGGCTAACCAGCCAGTATTTTCAACCGGTCATTGGCATGTACCACTAATGGCAGGAAGAGTTAATGAGATATCAAAAAAAACTGCAGACATGTGGGATATATTCTTCATTGAAAAAGAAAAACAAGAAGAGCTCAAATGACCAAAGACTCTCAGAGTCTATCAAAAGGATAAGGATAAGGGGAAAGAAAAAGTAGGTGGTCCTCCTAGCATAAAGATAATAGATAACTTGCCCCCACCTCCTTCTGATACTCCACAGACACAAACTATTGACACACAACCAGTAACAGAGAGTATGGAAACAGCACATGAGGACACAAATCCTGACTCAAAGGTGTTGTACACAATGAATATCGACACATAGGAAGTCAACATTATGGTTGATAAGGAGACAAGTGAGAAGAGAGATGTGGCGACTGAGCCACCAGTAGAAGACACTACAATTGAGACAAACATTGAGGATACAATTGGAAATGCTAAAATTGCGACTGAGCAACAAACTAAAAAATCAGTTGATCCCTTGGTTACTAGAATGGTGACTGATAACATTAAAAAACCAACAGATGGGATATCAGCTACAACTAAAAAAACCTAAACCTTTGGTAGTTTAAATGCAAACACAAACTGACCCTCTAGAGAAAGAGGAAAGCAAAGCTATTACTACCACCAGTGGATTACAAATTGTGAAGGTAGTTGGACAATCATCTAGAACATCCATGACTGAATTTAGACCAACTAATGTGACTGAGGTATTATTAGATTCAATCAAGAAAATAATAGATTGTAATGCACTAGCATATAAGGTTATTGATGATACCTTACCAATTTTGAAACTGATAGCGCCCAAGTGTAACATAGAGAATAAAGATTCCTTAGGCCAATTAGACACATTGTCTAAGTACATAACTGACAACCTACTAACAATTGATCAAATCAATGCGGAGACCTTCAGAGAGAAAATGAATAAAGAGAAGGAAAAATTCTTTGACGAGACAGTCAAGAAGAATAAGGAACATATGGATACATTATTACCGGTACTAGGCAAATCAATTTTGGACTTCAACAAATTATATAGAGATACATGCAAAACAAACATTTTGATAGAGGATATAGATAATGAGATCAACCGAGCTCAAAAGGAAATCAATAATATTGTTGGCAATTTAATAGTCCCATCAGATTCAATATTGGTAGTAGAACAAGAAATTGTAGGATTTGAAGAGAAAATAGAAAAATTTGAAAAAGATAAGGAAAGGTTAAAAGTTTAAGGCAAAGGAACTGAAGTGCAGACTAGGTCCTAAACTAGATATCCTCATCTCTTTGAGAAAAGATATTTCTGAGGTTCTTGTTCCAGGACTTAAGAAACCAGAAGAGAAAATGCACTTACTCACCGGTACAATCCAGAGGACTGAAGCAACACTAAAGGATAGTGAAAGATTCTACACTAGTCTGAATGTTGCTTTTGTAACCCACCAGTTACAAGGATCATAATAGGAACTACACTCAATTGACATTGAATGACAACCTTTGTCATTGATGCCAAAGGGGGAGTAGTAGAGGATGAGAAAAAAATGTATGACAGAAGAGATCATCTGCTCAGGGGGAGCACACATTTTTGGAGCAAACAATTTGGGTAACAAATTTTTGACAGTTTTGGTAAGATAGTTTTGGACAACACTTTTGGATATACTTTTTGGCTTTTTCTCATGAGTGTTTCCATCAATGCCAAAGGGGGATATTGTTGGAAAATGCACACTCCAATGAGAAATAGTAGGTGACTTAAATTATTTTCATTGATGGCAACCTTACAATCCTATGGCACCAGTAGGCACCAACACTGATAGACTCTACACCAGCATACAGTTCACCGGCAACGAAAAGATGATTACCAACACCCTGGTTGACAGGATTTGTTTATTACATAATGCATTTTTTTGTAATATCTTTTTGTAAGCCGACATGACATATTGTAATAAGGCTCATATATAAGTATGAGATCTTGTAGAAACATTTGTAATAGGTAATATGCATAGATGGATATTATGTGTGAATATTGAGGAAGATTGTGGAATAAGGTTTATGATTATTGCAAGAGCTTAAACCAGTACTGAACCTGGCATAGCAAATGCTAAACCAAAGTAGTACATAATATTGGATTTACATAATCCATTTTGTAAGTCAGTGAGACTTCCTTTTTTATTCAAGCAGTGAGCTTTAGGCAGTTGGTCTTCCTGCATGTGCAGGCCCTTATTGTATCAGTAATATTCACTTATTGGCCAATAAGCGAATATTGTGGGTCACAAATCCCACCGAGGTTTTTCCCACACTGGGTTTCCTCGTTAAAAATATTGTGTTATGGTGTGATTTATATGTTTTGTTTATTGTTCTTATTTACTGCATTAATTCTGGTTTACTAGTACACTATTTTGGAATGCAATTCATTTAATAAGTTCAGAAAATCCATTAATCGGTTAGATACTGATTCACCCCCCTCTCAGTATCTTTGGGAATCCTAACATTTATTCTTTGATAAAGGAATTGAGATAGAATTACTAGTGTGTGGACTACGCAGGCCCATATGCATGTCACCTAAAGAAGTTTGGGCATCCCTGACAACAAAGTCCCTTGAGGAAGCTCCATTAAAGGTCCATGATGTATCACCAAAAGGGAAAGTAGGATAGCATGATAGAGACTTAGGATCAACAAGTGTTCTTTTTAACTTAAAATTGTAGAACTTTTGTCCCCAATCATTTTGATATTAGGGGAGATCAACTCTTTCTCTTTTTCTTTCATAGGATTTTTATCCTTGACCTTTATTTTTTCGGAGTCCAGTAGCCTTTGATTTTGATTTGGACTAAAGGACTTTTCTTTATTTTTGACTTTTAGATTTTTCTTTTCAAAGCTTGATTTGTGATCCCCAATTACTAAGGGCTTTTCTAATTCTTGTTGATCCAAGTGTAGAAGTGAAGCGGAAATGGAATGAGTGGATGAAATGGTAAGGCTATGTGAGTTCTCAAGAGGGTTGGTGATACGTTCAATAGATTCTTTGCTAGAACCACTCTTAGGACTATTGATATCAAGAGATGCTTGCACCACTAGAGGAGATTTGCATTCAGACTTAGTAGCCACAACACTAGGTGGTTCACACCCAATTCCTGGCAAATTGTTTATAGATTGTTACTGTCGACTGATTACCTTAGGAGATAGTGGGAGTTGATCAACATGAAAGATATACTCACCACATCCCATGTCTTTAATCTTGAAGTTTTATTTGATCTCTGCTTGTTTTGATCTAGAAGCTTTCAAGGATTTTGGATCAACATATGCTGATGAAGAAGTAGCCTCGCGATTGATTGAGATTATTATTTTTGATCTAGGGTGTGGGCTGTTGCAATATATGAATGGATTTGGGTCAGCTTTGACAGTCACTTCAACTCCATTGTATGGAAACTTGATACATCGATGATATGTTGATGGTACTACGCTCATCTCATGAATCCATGGACGTCCTAGCAATATGTTGTATGTGAGATCGACGTCTAGGACTTGACAAACCACATCTTTTGTAACCGGCCCAACTCTAAGAGGTAAGGTGATTGTGCCTTTGGATGAATGATCTTTGTCATCATATGCTTTTATGGTGATTGCATGTGTAGAATCCATAGCCTTTTCAAAATATCCCAATTGCTTAAGGGTATTCAATGTACAAATGTTTAGACCTACTCATCCATCTATCAAGACTCATTTTATTCGATGTTTGTGTAGGAAGGCTTCAATGTGTAAAGGTGCATTATGTGGTTGGCTCACGGAGGCATTGTCAGCTTCAGTGAATGTAAGGGAGTGTGGAACAGAAAGGTATCCCACCATGGCTTGAAATCGGTCCACGTTCAGATCAATGGGGACAGAAGTGTCTCTCAAATTTTTATCAAGAATGGCCTTGTGTGCAGGAGATATGTGTAAGAGCTCAAGGATTGAGATAAGCGCGGGTGTCTTCCCTAACTATTCTACAAGGTCAAACTCAGGTTTAGTTGATGAGGTGTTTATAGCTGGAGCCCCTTGCAAAGTGAATTTACCTCGACAAGTTGTAACATTACATTCAGAGGTAGGTTCAGAAGAAGATCTAATTCCTTTTAGGACAATTTTAGGTCTTTGGATAGAATTTTCAGGCATTTTGTCCTATATGATAATGGTAGAGACGTAATTATCCATCGAAATGTGATTGACAGTTGAATCATAGTTATAGGATGCTCTGGTATAGTTGGTTTTCTCATATGTGGCTTTAGCTTTTCCCTTGACATGTTTTGGGAATGGTTCCTTCAACATCTCATGTTCTTGATTGGATGAATGCCCTTCAATCCTAATGTCACCTTTATCAATAAGATCTTGTATGATGTTCTTCAGTCGATGACAATTTCTTGTTTTATGTCCAGATGGCAGCATTGACAAGTACAAAGCAAGACTGGTTGCAAAGGGGTATTCGCAAAAGGAAGGTATTGACTTTGGGGAAATTTTCTCTCCTATAGCTAAGATGACATCTATTAGATTTCTCTTGTCACTTGCAATAGCATATGATTGGGAGATTGAGCAGATGGATGTGAAGACAACATTTCTTCATGGTGGCCTTGAAGAAGAAATTTATATGTCCCATCTTGAGCACTTTGTGGAAAAAGGTAAAGAACATCTAGTATGCAAACTCAACAAGTCTCTGTATGGTTTGAAACAATCTCCCAGAATGTGGTATCAAAAGTATGATAGTTTTGTTTTGTCCTTGGGATTTGTGATTTCAAAAGTTGATCATTGTGTTTACTATAAAACTGATGGTGATAGGATTCTTATCATAGCTTTGTATGTAGAGGATATGTTGTTCATAGGAAACACAAAAGGTATGATATCAGATTTAAAATCTCATCTTTCTATGAAATTTGAAATGAAGGATTTAGGACAAGAAAATTACATTCTGGGAATGGAGATCAAAAGAGATAGGTCTAAGAGGAAACATTGGCTCATCTAGAGAAAACATATAACCATTGTTCTTGATAGGTTTCATATGTCTGACTGTAAACCATAGGTTGTTCCCATCTTGCAGGGAACTAAGTTGTCTGTGCTGGACAATCCAAAATCTCCAAAAGATATTGAAGACATGAAAAGTGTATCATATGCAAGTGCTATAGGAAGTTTCATGTATGCTATGGTGTGTACAAGACTAGACATTGCCCAACCAATGGGAGTACTTAGCAAGTTTATGTCGAATCTAGGGAAACCACACTGGGATACTGTAAAGAGAGTGTTCAGATACCTAAAGGGTACTTCAAACCTTGCATTGTGTTATCATGGTAATCTGAAGGAATCAAACAGAACTCTCAGCATTTGTGGTTATATGGATTTTGATTGGGCAGGGGATATTGATAGCAGGAGACCCACTAGTGGATATGTTTTTATCCTTAAAGGTGGACCAATTAGTTGGATGAGCAAGCAGCAAGTTGTAGTCACTTTGTCCACTACAGAGGCAGAATACATGGCGGCCAGACATGCTTGTAAAGAAGCAGTCTGGCTTAGGCGTTTGAGTTCAGATATTGGTTCTGATGCAGGGAAGGTTGAAATCTGGAGTGACAGTCAGAGTGCCATATGTTTGGCAAAGAATCCTACTTTCCATGCCAAATCAAAACATGTTGATGTTCAGTATCACTTCATTCGTGACATGGTGGAAGATGGAAAAGTTTATCTTAACAAGGTAGACACTCTAGAAAATGTTGCAGATGCCTTGACAAAACCAGTGAGCACGCACAACTTTAGGTGGTGTTCAAATTCTATGGGTCTTCATACCCATGTCTCTCAGTAACATATAAAATGGTATTTGGTCCAATGAATTCCTTGTCAAGTGGGAGTTTGTTGGAAATGTGCCTCTAATTCACTTGACCATTGTCCATACTGATCAGGTTAACTCTTGTTGATGAAACAATATGAAGGAAATCTATGAGCTCTATCGACATGACTCTTGCCCATGTATCTTCTTCCATCAGAACTCGGAGTAGCAGTTATGACATTATCCTAATGATCTGACAAAATCAACTTCGGTCATCGGGATAACTTCGGGTTTTCAGGAAGACTGCATCAGTGTTGTGTCAATGACCCGATGGAGCTATCTTAAGCAGTCCTGGTTGTCATTAGCTATTGAAGGTACTGGTCTGGAGTTAGGCTGATACCTAATGAAATCACCTTCAGTGATCGGGTATCGGGTCAACCTGATGAAGACTATGCCAAAGTCCCGATGTGGTCTTCTCTTGTCTATCGGAGATCAGGATAACATCTCAAGGCTGGTGTCGATGTCCCGATCAAGTCCACTCTTGGTTATCAAAGATTGGAGTAACATTTTAGATGCTTTGCCAATGACCTGATGGAGTTGCCTTCGGCGATCGGGTATCATTGGGTGATCAGGTTTATTGTTTGAGAGCTATACCGATGGCCGATGGAGTGGAGACCAACTGTGGGAGTGAGATCGAACCGAGATCCAAAAAGGTTAACTCTTGGACACTAAGGATTCGACTGACGGTGTATTTGGATATGAACAGACCCAAATCTTTGCTGCATGTGGGATAATTGATTTTCCATGAATACAGACCAACATAGGAAGACAGTTAGACTTCAAGCCGTTGGTTCTATTTTGCTCAGAGGAAATGTCGACCAATTTGGTATTTGAAGCAAAATGTAAACTAAATGAAGAGTTACGAGTTATGATAGCCATTGAGTATGTTGTAACTATTATCCAAGTGTTGTATGTTACGTCTGGAACGATAGTTTGATAGAGTGAAAAAGGAAGTCTATAGACTGGACTTTATTGTATTGTTTTTGACATACTGTTAATAAAGTTGATTATCTGTTGGTGGTGGGTTTTTCTCCTGAAAGGGATTTCCCATTTTAACTTTGTGTGTTATATCTCTATGTTGTTTCTTTGTGTATGCTCATGCTTGTGCCATATTCTGTAAATGTTAAGAATTTGTATACACTAGTCTATTCTCCCCTACAAATTGACATTAGGAAAGTGAATTTCAATACTTGCTTTCCTTTCAAGTGGTATCAGAGATTGGCCCATTTTTTGTTATCCTTGTTGGGTAGGGTTGGTTTTTTGTGTCAGTTTTGTTTCAGTGGGAGTCTTGCAAAGTGTGTACTTGTTTTACAGTTTGAGATGGAGAGCACTTCGGGGTGCATAGACATGGAAAATTTTAATGGTTATAGTTTTGAACTTTGGAAACTCAAGATGAAAGACTTGCTAGTCGATAGAGATCTCTGGGGTGTTGTGACTACAACTTCTAAGCCTTTAGGAATGAAGCAAGAAGATTGGGATCTAGCTGATCGGACAACAAGGGGTCTAATCAGGCTATGTCTTGCTGATTTTGTTCTATTAAACATCCACGATGAGAAAACTATACATCTTCTCTGGAATAAGTTGGGAGATATTTATCAAGGCAAAACCTTGGTGAATAAACTTTTCTTGAGGAATAAGTAGTTCTCTTTGAAGATGGATGCAGGAACACCATTGGCAAATCACTTAAATGCATTCAAAATAGTTCTTGCACAGTTAAATTTTGTTGGTGTGTCCATCTAGGAAGAAGAACATTGCATGTTGTTGTTATGTTCTTTGCCTGATTATTGGGAACACTTAGTGATGGGTATTAGTAGTAGTACAACTGAGTTCAAGATGGATACTGTGGTTAATACTCTTTTGTCAGAATAAATGAGAAAGAAGTCTTCTGAGAGGACAAAAGATGCACTCTTTGTTCAGAGCAGACCGAAGGACAAAGACAAGAAGAAAGAGAAGAAGTCCAAGTCTCAAGAGAGTTTTAAATCTCCAAGAAAGAAGTCAAAGGTGAAGTGCTAGAATTGTGGGCAAAAAGGGCATATCCAAAAGGATTGAAAGGAGGAGGAGAAGAAGTATTTTGACACTGAATCTTCTGTAAGTGATGCAGATGTATTTGTAGCAGCCCTGACAGTGCCTACTTCAGATGACACTTGGTTTGTAGATTTTGGCACCTCTTTCCACATGACCTCCCACAAGGAGTGGTTCTTGAAGTATGAAAGGTATACTTGGCTAGTGATTCTACATTGGAGATTGTAGGGAGAGGCCGAATCAAAATTCAGTTCCAAGATGGTAGAGTAAAGGGGATAAACAAAGTTCTTCATATACTAGGTCTAGCAAGAAATCTTCTCTTTGTAAGTAAACTTAATGATGTTGGAGTACAAGTTACATTTGCATCTGGTGGTTGCAAGATGACTAGGGGTTCCATTGTATTGGTAAAGGGTGATCATTTTGGTACTTTATATAAGTTAAATGTTGAACCTATATGTTGTAATATGGCCTTTGAAAAGTCAGTTAAGACAACTATAATGATGCATAATGCTAATTCTTTGGAAGCTAAACTTCCTACTGAGAAAACAATGCTCTGGCATAATAGGTTAGGCCACATAGGTGAAAAAGGTTTCAAAGCATTGAAGAATAAGAATCTAGTTGAAGGTTTGGATGACTGTAGTTTTGAGTTTGATTTTTGCGAACACTGCATATATGGAAAAGATAACCGAGATCAGTTTTATTCTAGTTCTCATAAGTCTTCTGATATTTTGGATTATGTTCACTCTAATGTGTTTGGTCCAGCGGATGTACCTTCTCTGTCTAAGTCTAAATACTATGTATCTTTTGTAGATGATTATTCAAGAAGGGCATTTGTGTACTTTCTTAAAAGTATATCAAAAGTCTTCAATCGGTTTAAGGAGTTTAAGAACCTTGTTGAAAATTAGACTGGGAGAAAGATTAAATGTTTAAGAACAGACAATGGTGGTGAATTTTGTAGTGCAGATTTTACAAGTACTATGTTGATCATAGAATTAAGAGATATAAGATTGTACCTTACACTCCACAATAGAATGGAGTTGCAGAAAGGTTGAATTGGTCTCTAATGGAGAAAGCAAAGACCATGTTGAGCGGAGCTGGGCTAGAACAAAATTTTTGGGCAGAAGCAGTTGCTACAACATGTTACCTGCTGAATCATTCTACTACTTCAGCATTGGTTGACAAAACACCTATGGAAGCATGGTCTGGTAAGAAACCCTCTTTAAGGCACCTTCGTATTTTTGATGCAGAGGCATATGCTCATGTGCCTGATGTTAATATATCTAAAGTGGACAACAAAGTGATGAAATGTATCTTCATTGGCTATGGAGTTGGTGTGAAAGGATACAAACTTTGGAATCCAGTGACTGGTAAGGTTGTATATAGCAGAAGTGTGATTTTTCATTAGTTGAAGCCTATGTCACTAGATCATAATATAGGAAAGAAAGGAGAAGCTGAGGTTAAAATTCCTCCAGCCAAAGAAGAGTCTCCAGAGATAACTAAAGATGAGGAGAGTTCAATAAGTTTAAGTAGTTATGAAGAAGAAGATGATGATGACCCCCCTATGGAACCTCAAGAAGACCCAACACTAGAGTTGAGAATATCTACTCAAGAGAGGTGACAACATAATAGGTATACACCTCATAAGTACAGTCATTCTATGTTGAATGTTAATTGTGCTTATGATTTACTTGTAGATACTGATGAGCCCAGGACTATCAAAGAAGCAATTGAAATGCCTGATTTAGATTCCTGGTTGGAAGCCATGAATGATGAAATGTCATTGTTGGATGAAAATGGAACTTGGGATTTGGTGCTATTTCCTAAAGGTAGAAAGCCTCTAGGCTGCAAGTGGGTCTTCAAAAGGAAGTATGGTTCAGATGGCAACATTGGCAAATACAAAGAAAGACTGGTTGCAAAGGGGTACTCACAAAAGGAAGGTATTGACTTTGGGGAAATTTTCTCTCCTGTAGCTAAGATGACATCTATTAGATTTCTCTTGCACTCGCAACAGCATATGATTGGGAGATTGAGCAGATGGATGTGAAGACAACATTTCTTCATGGTGACCTTGAAGAAGAAATTTATATGTCCCAACCTGAGCACTTTGTGGAAAAAGGTAAAGAACATCTAGTATGCAAACTCAAGAAGTCTTTGTATGGTTTGAAACAGTCTCTCGGAATGTGGTACCAAAAGTATGATACTTTTGTTTTGTCCTTGGGATTTGTGAGATCAAAAGTTGATCATTGTGTTTAATACAAAATTGATGGTGATAGGATTCTTATCATAGCTTTGTATGTAGATGATATGTTGTTCATAGGAAACACAAAAGGTATGATCTCAGATTTAAACCTCAGCTTTCTATGAAATTTGAAATGAAGGATTTAGGACTAGCAAATTACATTCTAGTAATGCAGATCAAAAGAGATAGATCTAAGAGGAAACTTTGGCTCAGCCAAAGAAAATATATAACCAATGTTCTTGATAGGTTTCATATTTCTAACTGTAAACCATAGGTTGTTCCCATCTTGTAGGGAACTAAGTTGCTTGTGCTGGACAGTCCAAAATCTCCAAAAGAGATTGAAGACATGAAAAGTGTACCTTATGCAAGTGCTATAGGAAGTTTGATGTATGCTATGGTATGTACAAGACCAGACATTGCCCAACATATGGGAGTACTTAGCAGGTTTATGTTGAATCCAAGGAAACCACACTGGGATACTGTAAAGAGAGTGTTCAGATACCTGAAGGGTACTTCAAACCTTGTATTGTGTTATCATGGTAATTTGAAGGATACAAAGACAACTCTCAGCATTCATGGTTATATGGATTCTGATTGGGTAGGGGATATTGATAGCAAGAGATCCACTAGTGGATATGTTTTTTGTCCTGAAAGGTGGAGCAATTAGTTGGATGAGCAAGCGGCAAGCTATCGTCGCTTTGTCCACTATAGATGTAGAATACATGGCAGCCACACATGCTTGTAAAGAAGTAGTCTGGCTTAGGTGTTTGAGTTTAGATATTGGTTTTGATGCAGGACAAGTTGAAATCTACAGTGATAGTCAGAGTGCCATATGTTTGGCAAAGAATCTTACTTTCCATGCTAGATCGAAACATGTTGATATTTAGTATCACTTCATTTGTGACATGGTGGAAGATGGAAAAGTTTATCTTAACAAGGTAGACACTCTAGAAAATGTTGCAGATGCCTTGACGAAACCAATGAGCATGTACAAGTTCAGGTGGTATTCAAATTCTATGGGTCTTCATACCCATGTCTCTCAGTAACGTCTAAAATAGTATTTGGTCCAGTGAATTCCTTGTCAAGTGAGAATTTGTTGGAAATGTGCCTCTAATTCACTTGACCATTGTCCACACTGATCGGGTTAACTCTTGCCGATGAAATAGTATGAAGGAAATCTGTGAGCTCTATCGGCATGACTCTTTCCCATGTATCTTCTTCCATCGGAGCTCGGAGTAGCAGGTGTGATGTTATCCCAATGATCCGACGAAGTTGACTTCGATCATCGGGATAACTTCGGATTTTTAGGAAGATTGCATCAGCATTCTGTCGATGGCCCGATGGAGCTATTTTAAACGGTCTAGGTTGTCATTGGCTATTGGAGGTACCAGTCTAGAGTTAGGTTGATACCCGATGAAATCACCTTTAGTGATCGGGTATTAGGTCAACGTGATAACGACTACGCCAAATTCCCGATGAGGTATTCTCTTGTCTATCAGAGATCAGGATAACATCTCAAGGTTGGTGTTGATGTCCCGATGAAGTCCACTTTTGCTTATCAGAGATCAGAGTAACATTTTAGATGCTTTACTGATGACCCGATGGAGTGGCCTTCGGTGATCGGGTATCATCAGGTGATCGGGTTTACTATTTGAAAGCTATACTGATGGTCGATGGAGCGAAGATCGACTGCAAGAGCGAGATCGAACCAAGATCCAAAAAGGTTAACTCTCAGACACTAAGGATGTGTCTAACGGTGTATTTGAATACAAACTGACCTGACTCCTTGCTGCATGTGGGATAATTGATTTTCCATGAATGTAGACCGATGCAGGTAGACGGTTAGACTTCAAGTCGTTGGTTAAGTTGCTCAAGTGAATTGTCGACCAATTTGGTATTTGAAGAAAAATGTGAACTGAATGAAGAGTTACGAGTTATGATAGCCATTAAGTATGTTGTAACTATTATCCGAGTGTTGTATGTTACGTCTGTAATGACTGTTTCACAGAGTAAATAAGGAAAACTGCAGACTGGACTTTATTGTATTGTTTTTGACATACTGTTAATAAAGTTGATTATCTGTTGGTGGTGGGTTTTTCTCTTGAAAGGGTTTTCCCACGTTAACTCTTTGTGTTATATCTCTATGTTCTTTATTTGTGTATGCTCATGCTTGTGCCATATTTTGTAAATGTTAAGAATTTGTATACACTAGTCTATTCTCCCTTGCAAATTGACATTATGAAAGTGAATTTTTGCACTTGATTTCCTTTCAAGTGGAAGTAGAGCTTGACCGGCTTTTTGTTATCCTTGTTGGGTAGGGTTGCTTTTTTGTGTCAGTTTTGTTTCAATGGGAGTATTGCAGAGTGTCTACTTGTTTTACAGTTTGAGATGGCAAGCACCTCAAGGTGCATAGACATGGAGAAGTTTAATGGTTCCAGTTTTGAAACTTGGAAACTCAAGATGGAAGACTTGCTGATGGATAGAGATCTCTGGGGTGTTGTGACTGCAACTTCTAAGCCTTTGGGCATGAAAAAATAAGATTGGGATCTAGCTGATCGTAAGGCAAGGGGTCTAATCAGGCTATGTCTTGATGATTCTATTTTGTTAAATGTCCATGAGGAGAAGACTGCACATCTTCTCTGGAATAAGTTGGGAGATATTTATCAAGGCAAATCCTTGTTAAATAAACTTTTCTTGAGGAAGAAGTTGTACTCTCTGAAGATGGATGCAGGAAAACCATTGGAAGATCACTTAAATGCATTCAACATGGTTCTTGCATAGTTAACTTATGTTGGTGTGTCCATCCAAGAAGAATAACATTGCATTTTATTGTTGTGTTATTTGCATGACTCTTGGGAACACTTAGTGATGGCTATTGATAGCACTACAACCGAGTTCAAGATGGATACTGTGGTTAATACTCTTTTATCAAAAGAAATGATAAATAAGTCTTCTGAGATGACAAAAGATGCACTCTCTGTTCAAGGCAAACCGAAGGACAAAGACAAGAAGAAAGGGAAGAAGTCCAAGTCTCAAGAGAGATTTAAATCTCCAAGAAAGAAGTCAAAGATGAAGTGTTGGAACTGTGGGCAGAAAGTGCATATCCGAAAGGATTGCAAGGAGGAGAAGAAGAAGAAGAAGTATTCTGACACTGAATCTTCTCAAAGTGATGCAGATGCATTTGTAAGAGCCCTGGTAGTGCCTACTTCATATGACACTTGGTTAGTAGATTTTGGCGTATGTTTCGACATGACCTCCCACAAGGAGTGGTTCTCGAAGTATGAACCATATGCTGGTGGAAAGGTATACCTAGCTTGTGATTCTATGTTGGAGATTGTAGGGAGGTGCAGAATCAAAATTCAAATCCCAGATGGTAGAGTGAAGGGGATAAACGGAGTTCTTCATATACCAGGTTTGGCAAAAAATATTCTCTTTTTAAGTACACTTAATGATGTTGGAGTACAAGTTACATTTGCATCTAGTGGTTGCAAGATGTCTAGGGGTTCCATTGTACTGGTAAAGGTTGATCATTTTGGTACTTTATATAAGCTAAATGCTGAACCTATATGTTGTAATATGGCCTCTGAAAAAGTCAGTTAAGACAACTATAATGATGCATAATGCTAATTCTTTAGAAGTTAAACTTCTTGCTAAGAAAACAATGCTTTGGCATAATAGGTTAGGCCACATAGGTGAAAATGGTTTAAAAGCCTTGAAGAATAAGAATTTGGTTGAAGGTTTGGATGATTGTAGTTTTCAATTTAGGTTTTGCGAAGACTGCATATATGGAAAACATAATCGAGTTCAATTTTATTCCAGTACTCATAAGTCCTCTAATATTCTGGATTATATTCACTTTGATGTGTTTGGTCTAGTGGATGTACCTTCTCTGTCTAAGTCTAAATACTATGTATCTTTTGTAGATGATTATTCAAGAAGGGCATTTGTGTACTTTCTTAAAAGTAAATCAGAAGTCTTCAGTCGGTTTAAGGAGTTTAAGAACCTTGTTGAAATTCAAATTGGGAGAAAGATTAAATGTTTAAGAATAGACAACGGTGGTGAATTTTGTAGTGCATATTTTGACAAGTACTGTGTTGATCATGGAATTAAGAGACATAAGACTGTACCTTACACCCCACAACAGAATGGAGTTGCAGAAAGGTTGAATCGGTCTCTAATGGAGAAAGTAAGGAATGTTGAGTGGAGCTGGGCTAGAACAAAAATTATGGGTTGAAGCAGTTGCTACAGCATGTTACTTGCTGAATCATTCTCCTACTTCAGCATTGGTTGACAAAACACGTATGGAAGCATGGTCTGGTAAGAAATCCTCTTTCAGGCACCTTCGTATTTTTGGTGCAGAGGCATATACTCATGTGCTTCATGTTAATAGATCTAAATTGGAAAACAAAGCAATGAAATGTATCTTCATTGGCTATGGAGTTGGTGTGAAAGGATACAAACTTTGGAATCCAGTGACTGGTAAGGTTGTATATAGCAGAAGTTTGATTTTTCATGAGCTGAAGCCTATGTCACTAGATCATAATATAGGAAAGAAAGGAGAAGTTGAGGTTGAAATTCCTCTAGCCAAAGAAGATTCTCCAAAGATACCTGAAGATGAGGAGAGTTCAAAAATTTCAAGTAGTTCTAAAGAAGAACATGATGGTGATCTTCCTATGGAACCTCAAGAAGCCCCAACACCAAAGTTGAGAAGATCTACTCAAGAGAGGCGGCAACCTAATAGGCATACACCTAATAAGTATAGTCATTCTATGTTGAATTTTAATTGTGCTTATGCTTTACTTGCAGATACTGATAAGCCTAGGACTGTCAAAGAAGCAATTGAAATGCCTGATTCAGATTCCTGGTTGGAAGCCATGAATGATGAAATGTCATGGTCGGATAAAAATGGAACTTGGGATTTGGTGCCATTGCCTAAAGGTAGAAAGCTTGTAGGCTGCAAGTGGGTGTTCAAAAGGAAGTATGGTCCAGATGGAAACATTGACAAGTGCAAAGCAAGACTGGTTGCAAAGGGGTATTTGCAAAAGGAAGGTATTGACTTTGGGGAAATTTTCTCTCCTGTAGCTAAGCTGACATCTATTAGATTTCTCTTATCACTCACAACAAGATATGATTGGGAGATTGAGTAGATGGATGTGAAGACAAAATTTCTTCATGGTGACCTTGAAGAAGAAATTTATATGTCCCAGCCTGAGCACTTTGTGGATAAAGGTAAAGAACATCTGGTATACAAACTCAAGAAGTCTTTGTATGGTTTGAAACAATCTCCCAGAATGTGGTATCAAAAGTATGATACTTTTGTTTTGTCCTTGGGATTTGTGAGATCAAAAGTTGATCATTGTGTTTACTTCAAAACTGATGGTGATAGGATCCTTATCATAGCTTTGTATGTAGATGATATGTTGTTCATAGGAAACACAAAAGGTATGATCTCAGATTTAAAATCTCAACTTTCTATGAAATTTGAAATGAAGGATTTAGGACCAGCAAATTACAAATAAGCTTTTGTTCATCATAACCAATGTCTTTGTTACCATTCTGGGTGAACATCTTTACCATTTGTTTTTGTGGAATTTCACAAGAGCAGCTGCTGGCTAATTTCCTCCTTCATTGCAAGAATGATAAAAAAGACTCCCCATACTTTTGTTTGGTTTTGCATAAAGTGGTAATGGATATGTCTGTCTCTATGTTGTATGAGACATGTTGGATAAAAGCCTTTGCTAAATCACCCCATGACTTAATTCCAAGTGGGAGTTTGGAGAATCATTCCATAGATTGATCACCTAAGCTTTGTGGGAATAATATCATCAAATATGTCACTTCTACTGCTACCTCAATGCAAGCTAGGAAAAATTGCCTTCTATGTGCCTTAGGATCACCTTTTCCTCTATACTTATCAAACTTAGGTGTCACAAAGTGTGTAGGAAATGGAGGCATTGGAATGATTTTGTCAAATGGATAGGGACATATGTCTCTCATTGTGTAAGTTGGCTTTGGTGTATTTATGTCCTCCATTTTCTTTTGTAAGTCCTTAATTTGATGTTCCAAATTGTTCTTAGGTGGTGATCGACTTCTTGGACCATACCCCATGTTTGAACCACCAGGTGGAGGATCATGTTGCATATATGGACGATATTGATCATACACATGTTCATATGGAGGAGGTCTATAATGATACTGCGTATACAAACCACTTGGTATAGAGTCATGATGAGGATATAAAATATTTGCTTTGTCCATGTATACCATATTCTACATGCATGTCATGAGTTTGTTCTAGTATGTTACCCCCAAATTTGACCTAGGGTTTCCTTGTGTCTAAGTTTTGAGCATGCCTTTGGATATCCAATTACTTTGGTGGTTGGTCCTTAGCATTGGTATGTGATTGAGTATATTTTTCTGCATAAGACTTCCATAATGATCTGCGAAGGTGAGTATCATATGCTTGACCATGTGTATGTGGGACCTCATATTTTTGAAACAAATATGATGGTGATTCAGGCACCAAATGTGGTCCTCTATTGCCTCCAGTATTAGGTCTCCTTTGATCCATGTTGAGTTGAGGTTGTTGTAAAGGTCGATGTTCCATTATTTGAGACATGTCAAAATCATGAGGGTTCTTGGCTCCACTTTGTGCCATTACTTGTAGAAAATATTATCTATCTCTCCTCATTATTTCCTCAACCAATCTATTAAAATGGGGATCCATAATGGAGTCTTCCACTTCTACTGAATGTATGGATAAGTTGTCTATATTCTCATTGTGTGTATCATTGTTGTTTGTAGTGTCCATGTTCTCAACATTTGGAATGTTTCTATAGGCATCCATGTCAGGTAATGTGGTATGATCAGAATTGAAAAAGACATCATTATCATACTCATAGGAACTCATGTTTGTGGACTCTTGAGCCTCTTTAGCTTCTCTCCTAGATTTTTGGGAATGGGTTTCAACCATGAACTAGGTCTTGACCAAGGTGTTTGAGACTAGATGAAAATGGAAAAGAGTATGGAAGACCAAAATTTGGATGGAATGTAAATGAATCTAAGGTTTACTTGCAATGTCCAAAGTGTAAGACCATGTATGTATGTAGTAGAGTAGATATGACTTCTAGAGAGATGATAGTTTCTCTTGATGAGGTAAGTTGACCTTGACTCTAAGTAAGACCAAATGAGACCCAAAGGTGATAGACCTTGATGAGGGACCACTTAGCAAAATGTTGTTGTATGTAGTGTGCTGACAAAGTATGATGAGGACAAGCAAGTAACCTTTTGACTCAAGTTTAGATAAATGTGAATGTAATGCAATGTGTAAAGCAATGATGAAATTTGTGACACCCAAAGGTAGGTTGAATGATAGATGAAAATCTAGAGAAATAACTTAGGAAGCTCAATTTTGAAACTGATTGCTCTTGTTTGTTGGACTATAAATTTTTCCAATTTGTGAAGTTGTTTGTTGTTATCAAATCTAAATTTTTGACTATTTTTCATGACAAGAGGACACAATATTGACAAGGACTCAATGTTTGCAAGTGTTTAGACTCAAAATGACTCAACAGAAAGTGTGTTGTTTGATGTAAAAATGTTTTGCATACACTTGAAGACACAAAAGACATAGTGTTTTGATGTTTGATCTTGAATGTTTGAATGTTTAAATGAAGACAAGCACAATTCTTATGTTTGGCTAGGACAATAGTTGTTGATCCCACATGGGGTTTCCCCCGAGGCTATGCTATTCAAAATGGATACTTAGATGCTTGACTTTGCTGGCTCCACCCTTGGCACTCACTTCTCCCGGCCAGCCAAGCATCAGTCCCCACGAAAACTCCCTGTGGCTAACTTTGTATCTCTACTAAGATCTGTATGTGTGTGGGCTGCTCCAAAGACCCGATCTCCTGCCCCAACAACTAGAAGGATTTTGGCTTTCTAAAACAAAAAGGTGCTAGTAAGGGCATCCGCTCATGTGGCCATACATGCGGCACTTTCAACTCTGTAAATATAGAAGGCTCGAAGCCAATAGGGGTTATGCCCTACAACTGATCAAATAAATTTGATCAAACGGGTTTATGGGGAGACATAGTGTCGGTATGAACTAATCAACACACGTTACCCATGGCTTTCACCATGGATATAGTTATTTATAGTGGTTTGGAAGAGGTGGGTTTTCCTTGCTACCACTTGGGTCATTCTCTCCTCACTAGTAGTCCTAATGACCACATGGGGAGATAGGCCCTCTAGAGATTAAACAAAAAGAGCTTATTGTCGAAGACACAAAAGACACTGGTTCAATTTTAGTGCACCAATTGAAGTGTTTGGTAATCTATGAAAACATGGCACACAATAAAGATGAAAAACCCTTGCCAAAATTTTGCAACAAAGATTTGTTAGTAGTTTGGGTTGTTTCAAATGATTACCCCTTCCTACAAGCACACAAGTTAGGTAAATTTTAGATCCAAAAAGACTTTGTGAAATAGGGGCCTTTGACAAGATATTTTTTTGATAGATTCAAAGATCTGATTTTCCATGTGTTATTTTACATCATAAAAAATATACCACCTATAAAATTTCAAGACATTTCCAGAAATGTAAGAAAATCCAAAAAAATTGCTAATTTGCTCCAAAAATTAAAAAATTCATATAAAATGCACAATTGATCCAAAAAATCTTAAATTTGTACTAGACACTCCTAGTAGCCTTCCAAACCTACATCAAAAAATTCTTACAAAACTTGCAAGTAGGTTGTGCAATATGATCAAAATAATGCAAAACCCCAATTTTAAAGATCCAATTTTTTAGGAATTATTTTGCTTCAAATTTAAAATCACAAAGAACAAATCTTGTATATAATTTGGATAGATTTCCAAAAAGGTAAGAAAATCCAAAAAATTCTCTCATTTGCTCTCAAAATTAATTTTTTATGAAAATACATAAAAAAATCATAGAAAATGCAAATATACTCCTCATACTCTGATTTTTTTACTGAGCATTTGGAATACTATTCTTGACCTGAAAAAACAATTTTATGTCAAAATTCAAAGACGTTTCTAAGATCTGATCAAAATAATGAAAAAACCTAATCTTTAAAGATCCAATTTTTTAGGAAATATTTTGCATCAAAATTAAAATCACAAAGAACAAATCCTATGTATAAATCAGAGAGCTTTCCTAAAATATAAGAAAATCCAAAAAATTCTCTCATTTGCTCTCAAAACTATTTTTTTATGAAAATTCATAACATATTCATGGAAAATGCAAATTTGCTCCAAAAAATCTGAATTTTGGATTGAGAGCTCTTAATGTTGTCCTCAACATTCCAACAAAATTTGGGGCAAACATTAGAAATGGTTTGTGATATCAGATCAAATCTTTACAAGATCTTAATTTTGTGTCCAAAACCCTAGCTGCACAAGGTTATGCTCCAAATTGTTTTACAAAACCGCAATATAGGGTTAGAAAAATCTGCAAAAAACATAGATCTAACAAAAATCCATGTCCCACGAGGCATTCCAAAATGTTTATGGTGAAAATGGATAAACAATAATATTGAAAGACTAAATAGATTCAACCACAAAACCCTAGCCTAACAACAACAAAGATCCACCATAACATATGAAGATTACCTAAGACAATGCAAATCAAATAAAATCACAAAGATTATACCATCACATGTCCAATAGGGTTTGGATCTTCAATCTTCCTATCTCCATTGATCTTGCTTGATATATTTGCTCTCAAATTTTATGTGTGCACAAGAGCTCAACAAAGAACGAAAATGTGGTTGATAGCTAGATCGCATATGAAAGTTCGAATCCTAGAAGGCTTCAAAGATAGATTAGAATGATTAGTTGATTAGGGTTGATAATGAAAGAGAGTATCCTCTTATATAGAAGACACTGTAAGAAATGGAGGGATAAGATTAAGAGGTATAAAAGATAAATGGTCGACTAGGAGTAGAGTGTAGGTAGAGAAAATAAGAAAATAATGAGAGGATAGGTAGTGTAGGAATTACGAGATGAATGACATGTGTCAGAGGTAGAAAATGCTAATGATTAATTAAATAAATAAATATTTAATTAATTAATAGAGGAAGTGGGATAATTAAATAAATAAGATATTTATTTAATTTGGGAAAATGATAATTTAAATAAATAAATGTATTTATTTAAATGAAAAATAAGGCTAGAAGAGGATAAATGAAAAATAAATAAATATTTATTTAATTAATAGAAGAATTAGGCTTAAAAAAATTAAATAAATAAAGATATTTATTTAATTAGACATGACAATTTTAGGTGTCTACAACCTATATTCATGTTGATGAAGGTGGGAGATCTTTTTGTAAAAAATTTTAGAACAAATGGGAGATGTTTGTAAGTTCACAATAATTTTGAAAAAGTGATGTCACAAATTTTTGAGCATATTTTCAAAGTTCATTGAAATTAAATTATGGGTTCATTTCATTGCTTATAAGTGTCCATTTTAATTTAATTAAATTGAGGGATTTTTTTAGGGGTTGTAACATCAACACTTCTTAGAGTGTCAGTCTTTGATCTGCATCACAACCAAATAAATCTATTTAAGTATATAAAAGGGAGAGAATGAAAGTTGTATCTGAAAGGTAGTCATCATTATTATTTCATAGCCTTGGTGATCCTTTTTGTAAGGAGATAAGGTGAACGGACCTTTGCTTGTGTTTAGGACCCATGCGTATAAATTGGATCTAGTTCATGAGTCTAGACCTCATGTACCCTTATGGTATTTATATGGAACCCTTAAAGAGCTTGTAAATCCTAGCTAAGACATTTTTCCATCTCATTTATGGTACATCATGTACTAGTTATGTCCAAGAAGTTACCCAAGCCATACCATCAACTTGTGGAGATAGATATTTATTTCTACAATACTTTAGTCTCTAAGATAAGGTATGCATAAATGATACATGACCCTTCATTCCATATCTATTGAAACAAATTGATGATCATTTATCTATGGGGAGATTGTTGGAAGTTGTTATCACTAATATAGAGTATAAATAGATGATGGTTGTAGTTGTTGTGTGTTGTGGATGTCCACCTTATTGGTGTTTGATGTCTATAGTCAGTATAATGTATTGAAGCATGATGACAATATCATATTAAGATGAGGATTAGAAGAATGTTAGTAGAATATGGGTGTTTGTGTTGGTCTTGTGCATACTATAGGATGGTGGTTATGTTTGTAGGATATTTTGGTCCTTGAAGTTTGATGAAGTAAGTTATTGTAGGAATGTATGTTGAAGACTATTTGGAAGAATAATCTGCATTCCTTTGCATCGGATGAAATGGTCTTGCAGACTTGGACATAATTTGTATGCTCTGTGGATATTGCTCTCCTATCTACTTTGTTTCCTAGTATTACAGCTGATGTGGTTGATGATTTCACTTTGTTGGCAATTTAGGTGACTATCAAGGTTGGTTCGTAAAAAGCTCCGTATTTCTCTGCATGGATGTTTCAACTATTTCATCTTGGAGGACATGTTTATAATGTTCATGTTGTGTTTCAATTTAAGTTTCAAGTGTTGATGTGGTTTGCAAGAGTTGATAATGATGATCTATTCATGACCGTGTGTTTTGGCCCTCTAGAATGAAGTGTTTAATATCAATTGTATTGTGCCAACTTGTTTTGATTTGATAGGGGAAATAAGAATTTGGGAATATTTATGGATGTTCAAGGAATATCCTTGTGTGCTCTTCATGATTCTAGATGATCTATTTGGTGTTGCATTGTGACTGGTATTTTTGTTTCAAGGTAACTATTGTGGTTTGATCGATTGAGTTTAGTCTCTTGCTTGCAGTGTATCAGTGGGTGCCTCTACTTGCATTGGAGGTTGTGTTAATTTTTATTTGGGTACTTCTTTGGTGTGTGAGGATCCACATTGGGTTTTTTCATCTATAAGATATGTTTTTTAGGTTTATTGGTTATGTGCTACATGGTTTAACTACACATTACCTTGTTGCAACTTTCAAGGATGTGAACTAGCATGTGAAATGTTTGGATCAGTTTAGAAAAATGTGATATGATGTTTTTAGGTCCTCTCTATCTCTTAGATTGGGTTGCATTCACAATAATTGTGTTCGGTGGCTGACTTGATAGAACTTATTCTTGTCCCCTATTTTGGTCAACCTAATTGATGTCATGTAATAAAGAAGATGATGTATATAGAAGACCAAATTAAAGTGGATTGGAGTATATTGTGTGTGGATCAGAGTATGAATGCACTTACATGGTCATATCAATTTTAGCGTATATGATTTGAAGAGACAAGTGGTGACTATTTTGAAGTTGGTTACCGAAGCAGTCACCGATGAGGAGGGACCTCAGGGAGATCAGTCCAAATAGGTCAACAAGAGTAAACACAACCGAAACACACCGATATTATGGAGGCAATGCAGAATAGATATTTTTGTTTCATGAAATTGAATTACATCCAACCGGTAACAATCGAGTTACAACATATCGGCACATAGGCTTGGTAGAATAGGTCTCTTCGGGACCTTGAATCAAAAGATCTATCTTCTAGGAACAATCTATCTATCTGATACTTCCTGATTTTGAACTGATTACATTCTTAAGCATGATTACAAATATATATATCGATCCAAAGGATCTAGTCGGCCTAAAAAAGGTACAAAACCTGAAGAACAAGACCTAATGTGCAAAATGAATAAGGTCGGCCTCCACCAAGAGAATCCTCCATAAAATCCAAATGATGAAATGTAGAAGGTCGGGCACATGCCAAGAAATATTGAGATCAACACCCAAGGCTTCACAAGCTTTGGAATGGGTTTCAGTAGAATACCAAAATAGGTCTCAGGCAACCGATAACAAAGGAAAACTAGGAACAAGAAACTATCTAGGAAACCAGTAGTGATATCTTGCCGAAAAGTGATCCAAATGAGATGCGGTCTGAAAACAAGAAAGATGATCAAGTCTTCAAGTAGAATCCAACTCCATAGGATCCAATGAGCCAAAACCAAGACACACAAAAAGAAAAACTGAAACTACAAACAAAAAATAAAGGAAATGTTTTTGGTTGATGCAAGATTGTTGTGAACTAGGGATGCTCCTACATCAGTTACTTGAGATAGAGGTCCAAGGATAGCTTCATACTTGGATATTTATAGAGAGAATGTTGCTAAAGGCCTATTCATCTTAATTCATATATGCATATACTTTTTTTATAGATAGTGAGTCTTCTCGGTAATTTCTCTATATCTTTCCTTGAGGCAATGAGTCTTGTTAGAGCATATTTAACTATTAGTTTCTTTTTTACAACTAGTTATACTTTTTAACTTTTTTGTGTAAGTTTACTTAGAGTGTTTTCATCTATTTTAGATAGAGTTGATATCTATTTACCTCCTCATGCTTTCACTTTAGTTCTATTGAATTTAGCTTAGGGCATCTCTGTGGTTCCTTTATAAGAAACCCATTTTACAATTATAATTCATTAAGTACTCTTTTCTTTTGAGTAATATAGCATTCATTTGTGTATCTCTCATTTGTGAAAAGTGCTTTTTGTCATTATATATTGTAGGTTTTTGTGTTGCAAAATTCAACATGGTATCATAGCTCAATATTTGTTTGAACATATTATCAAAGCATAGATTCAACAGATCCCTTCTCAAGATTTGAGGGTTTCTAATGCAGGAGAATCCTCGATCTCTGAGCAATCTTGCATCAACTGGAAATATTTCCTTTTAGTTTTGTTCTTATTTAGTTCAGTGTGCAGTTTTATGTGTTTTTACTGGTAGGTACCAGTAGTTGCTTGGTTTTAATTGCAAGACCTATTTTTGATTTCTAGGTTGGTTCATGTGATTAATTCCAGATTTTTTAGTCCATTTGGATTCTTTTCCGGCTAGTTATCACTCTCGGTTGACTGTTTCTAGGTTCTGGGACAATTTTTGTGCTTATTGGCTAACTTTACTTCATTCTTGGAGTGGTTCTTGGTGTGTGGATCTATTCAAGGTCTTGTCTGATGTTCTTGGACATATGGTTGACCTTATTGCTGATATAATCTTCTTGGTTGTTATTTTCTAAAAAAAAAATTGTCATTCTTAGGGCCGACCTAGTTGCACGTTTCATTTTTCTGCATTGGCAAATATAATCTTTTGAGGCTGACCTGGATATGTTCCAAAGGGTATATATGTGGAACTATGTAATCATTTGTAGGGAGGGGAAGTATAAATCAGAATAAGGATTGAGATTGGTAATAAGTGATTCAGTTGATTATGAGAGTCTTGGTTGGATTATATCTGGCTTGTAGCCTGCATGTAGCTAGTTAACTATCAGATGTTCTAAGATGATTGTATGATGATAACCGATTGGTTGTCAGAAGTTCTAAGGAAATAACATGATCTATTTCTGTATTCTTGCTATGTTTTCTTATTTCTTTTGTTGTGTTACTCTTTCTGCATAAGCCAGTTAATTCTCTTTAAGGATTTTACCAGTTATGGCTGCATCAAGTGGTATCAGAGATGGTTATGAACCGGTTAGTGGAAGAGTTGTTTGCAAACCTTGAGGCATTCCTTTGGGTGGACAGATCACTGATTGGAGGTAGGTTGCATGTGTGTTAAATAGATCATCGAGCAGAGGCGATTAAAACCAGTAGTCAGATCATTGAGTTGAGGCAATTCACTAGAGTGGAAGAGGACATGCCGCCTAGAAGGAGAAACCCTCAGAGGGTAGAGAAAATGATGGAAGACTTCAATAATCAAGTGACAAATGAAATCCAAAATGATTTGGCTAGTTTGTGGAGGAACCTTGAATCTGAGGATGAGTATGAAGAAGTCAATGAAGATCTTAAAGTAGAAGAGGTTGAAGGACCAAAAGAAGGAAGAGAGGAAATATTTTTGAGAGCAGTGGTGCAATCAAGTAAATTTCATAAAGTGGAAGTTTTGGAACGCTAAACCTGGAGGATCTGATTGATTGGATCAGAGAGTTGGAGGATGTCAAGGACCCGCGGAGAGTTCAATTGGCACAGACTAAGTTGAAAGGGCATGCTACCTTATGGTGGAAAGAATTTACAGAAAGACAGAGTGGATAATGATGAAATGAAGATCACCCATTGGAGATAGATGGTTGCAATATTGAAGGCCAAGTTCATATTGGAAGACTATGAGCTGGAATTGTTCAAGAAGTTGCAGAGCCTGAAATAAAGAAACATGGCTATGAAAGAGTACACTGAGGAATTTGTAGTGTCCCAAAATTATGACCCCCGCAATTTCAATCATGTTTTAGGTCCTCACCTAAGCAACTGCATCTCTCTCTCGACTGAAACCTCTTTCTGCACTTTCATCCTGAGTCTCCTCCTATTGTGGCCCTTATGTTGCCTCAAGACTTTTATCAAGCCCCAAGATAGGGTAGAACAAGGGCATAACACCCTTGTCCCTTTTTGACACAGGTGTGGTGCCCCTATCCTCCCTCTTAGGGAGGCCCTAGGATGAGTCTATGTGGACCCTTTTGCTTAGTTTCTTTTGGGGATTTAAATCTCTCTTTGTTGGCCTTCGATGAATGAAAATAAATTTTCTCGAGCATGTATAAAATGAGATTCAATTCCCCCATTAAATAATGATGATATACACAAATAAGCAAAATACATAAGATATACTCAAGTGAAGGGTCTTTTGGGATCCAAGAAGACCGAGATGGGGGGGGGGGGGGTGAATCAGTGTTATGTTGATAAGATAAGATTTTTTTCTTTTATACCATACACATATAAACCAATAAACAAATAAACATCCACATGAATGAACACCATAACACATACAATTTATATGTGGAAAACCTCAAAGAGGAAAAACCACGGTGGGATTTGTGACCCACAATATCAGTTTACAAGCCATATGAAAATATATTACATATAATGGGGGCTTGCACATGCAGAAAGGAACACTCCCTTGAGCACACTACTCATCACTAAAGAGTCTCACTAACTACAAGGTTCTGCTGAAGTAAAACAATGAAAATTATCTCACAAAATGCATCTACTATGCCAAATAGAGTTTTGGTTCTAGCTCTTCTCTGTACCGGTTCATAACCTTGAACACTACTACCAGTATCACCTTCCCTCCAATAATTTCTTACAAAACATTTACAGATCATTGCATGATACAATGTTCGCATACAAATGATCTTTGCATTCACAATCCACATCCACAAGTTCTATCCTCACATAAAATCATGATATCTCATAATGACCTAACACACTGACCTATATACCCATTACAAACAATATGCCTTATGTCAGCTTACAATACATTACAAAAGATATCCAATTTCGGCCTTGACAATAATTACAAAATAATTTTCTAAATAAATCTTCCTTGATGTCGACTTCCTTGAAGTACTTGATGCCGGTGTCGATGTCGGTGCCTATGTAACCCTGGATATTGTTAGATAATTGGTTAACCCCAAAGACACTGAGAGGGGAAGGGGGGGTGAATTAGTGTCTGACCAGTTTATAAGGAATTTAAGTTTATTTGCAATTATGTAACTGAGATTAATATGTCGGTAAGAAAACAATAATGCAGCAAAGAGAAATAAAGGAATCAGCATCAATGCACACCATAACACAAATATTTTGGCGAGGAAACCTAGTAAGGGAAAAACCTCGATGGGATTTGTAACCCACATTATTTATTCAATATCCATATGAATAAATATTACTTAGTACAAAAGGGGCTTGCACATGTAGGAAGGCCAACTGCCTAGAGCTCACTGCTCAACAATAAAAGTGGAGTCTCACTGACTACAACATCACACTGATGTAAACATAAAATGAACTCTTCCAACTTGCATCAAAATCCTGGATGAGTTTTCTATTATGCTCTGTCTGATACCGGTTTTTCCTCTACCATAAACCCTAGCCGGTATGCTGTCAAATGATTCTTCTTATACAGAATAGTATTTTCTCTACTCTACTTCTTATTCGCTCTAAAATAAACACATCAAAATGCATATACAACTATTCTCTATCATATCCTATCTTGTCTCCTATTATTGCTTACTTCTATCTAAATGACCTACAGGAACTCATAAATATGAGTCTTTACAATACAACATTTCGTCCATACAATTATAATTTACATTACAATTCATTTCGCATAAACAATATTTATTCACAAGTCGGCCTGGAATTCCGGTATAATCTTTTGTCAGTGTAAACTGGATGCTGGTGTGAATAAGCCTTGTTGTATCTATCGATGCCGGTAGGTGAAGTCTATGGAAATTTGATCTTGTGGAACCTTGTTTCCATCAATGACAACATCTACCTTTCTCATCTGAGTGTATAATGCCAACAATCTCCCCCTTTGGCATTGATGGAAACACTAATGAGAAAAATCAAAACTATGAATCCAAAATGGTGAGTGCTCCCACTGAGAAAATGATTTGTTCACTGTACATTTTTCTCATTATACCACTCCCCCTTTGACATAAATGACAAAGGATGTCAACAAATTTCAAAAATTCAAAAATTTACTTAGAACCCTAAAGCCGGTTGTGTACAACTTGAAAAATATCTGCTAGAACTAAGTTTAGACCCTGCATGAACTTCGTACTGTTGGTGATTAATATTTATGTTCATCTGATCATCCCGGTAAGATAGTGCATTTTTTGTTTCGGTGATTTATCTCCTTGAATTGTAGCTTTTGATAGTGCATTCCAATGAGTGATTAGATTGTCCAGTCTTGGACCAAGCTTATTCTTCAACTCCCTGGTTTTCATTTTCCAGTCTTGCCTTTTCTTTTTCAATATTTTCAATATTTTCCTCATATATAGCCATCTCTTGTTCTATTACTGATGTTAGTTCTGAGGAATCAATTATGTTATCCACAATATCATCAATTTCCTTCTGAGTTTTTCTTATCTGATCATCAATATCTTTTGTTAGTTGATGTGGTTTACAAGCTTCTTGGTATAATTTCTTATATTCCAAAATGGTAGAATTTAGTGTCGGTAGTAGTGTATCAATCCGTTGAGTACATTCCTTTATTGTTTTACTAAAGAATACTTCCTTTTCTTTATCAACTTTTTCTTGAATAGTCTTCTCATTTATTTTGTCTAATGACTAAATGTTAGCAGAAATGAGTTTGGACAATGTGTCCAATTTATCTATCAAGCCAACAATATGATCTACCTTGCACTCCAGTGCAATCATCTGCAAAATCAATAGAGAATCATCGATAGTCTTAAATGCTAAGGAATTACATTTTGTTATTTTCTTTATAGAATCCAAAAGTACTTATGTGACAGTTGTTGGTCTGAAATCCAAAATTGAAATACCGGGAGAGGTGCTAGGTTTTGCATTATCTGTCTTCTCTTCTTCCGATATCTTTGACCCTTCCTCTATTTTTTGTTCAGCTACCTTAATCACTTCCTCTTCCTTATTCTCATTCTTATCCTTTACTTGTTTAGATGTTGTTTGTTCTTGTTCTTTATCTATCCTATCTCAACATCGATGCCCTTATTATTACTTATATCCTACTGAGTGTCAGTTACCTTTACCGGTGAGTCAAAAATCTCAATATTTACAGATTTTGAGTTCTTCTACTCAAAACTTTCTTTATCTACAACTTTATTTGCATCATCAATAGTTATCTTATCAATATCAAAATTTAAAGGAGTGTCATTGGGCTGGTCCTTACCAATTTCTCAAATAGAGGTATCATCCATTTTGATATTGGTGTCCTGGGTGTCAACCTTCATTTGTGAATAGAATGTTTGACTCAGGATCAACGACATTTGTTTCTTTATCTTCCTCTAATGTCTTTTCTATGGGTTGATTCTATATTTTTGCCTATACCTCTGCTACTGGTGGTGGGGTGTCCTGATTCGGTGGTGGTAAGTTATCTTTTTTTTTTAAGTCAGGAATATTGCCAACTTTATTCTTCCCTTTATCTCCTTTTTGATATATCTTAGTAAAAGATTTGTCATATTTTTGTCTTTCCTTTTCTTCTCTTTTCTCTCTCTCCACAAAGAAAATATCCCATTTTTCTGTTGTCCCATCTCTAATTTCCTTTATCCTGCCAACCATGAGGCTTACTTGTCAGTGACCACTTGCAAAAATAGTTTTGTTAGCTTAAGCTATCAATTCATCTATTTCTTGTCTAGACTTAGCTAGATGAATAGCTAACAGTGCTTCAACTTTCAATTTCTTGTCTAGTTCCATGATAAACATTCTTTTTTCCTCAAGTCTTAGATATAAGTCATTGGGGAGAAAATCAATGACTTCAATAAGAACTTTATTATATATATCTAAATACAATATTATGCTTTCTTCAATAGTGTTCTTATCCGAATCATTAAAAGAATGATAAAACTTACTGACATTGTTGAGATTACCATCTTGATTTATTTCGTTAATGAGCTCTATCGAGGAAAGTATATAAGATTTATTTGATGTCGGTTGCTTATGTGCAATGTTCTTCTTTGCACCACTAGGCTCTCTCACAACCTGTTCTTTCTTCCTAAGTGTCCTTGTCTTCTTAGGTGATGGAGCAGGTGCCGGTTGAGATTTTATCTTCTTCCTATCCACCCTTTTAAATTCTGCAGCTTTGTCACTATCAGTCTCGGATGAGAGGTAACAACAAGGGAAACATGTGTTATCGGTTGCTAGTCATATTTTCTTTCTTTTATGCTTGCAACAACATCACTCAACTATTCAAGTTTCAATACTCCCTTGGTAACATCTTTGACAAATTTTGAAGCATCTTTCAATGTTTTATCCCTTTTCTTTTTTTGCTTTTGAATAGCAACATCTTTCTCTATGGTTTCAATAGTGCCAAAAATCTTCTCAGTAGGTTCCAGTGGGGCACCTAGAAGTCTCTTGGCATAAGTTTCTAGAATGTTGGTGTCCACTTCATATCTCATTTCTGTTACCCAAATAGTTCTAGGTGTGACAGCCTCCATCCATGTTTCATATCTCTTTATAACAAAGCATATCAATTTGTCATACTTATCAACAATACTCTGAGGGATTCTTTCTATTTGCTTCATTCTTTCTTGAAATTTTTTGAAGTATCCTCATACTTGTTTGTTTCTTTATGAACCCATGCCATAAATTGCCTCCTTTATCTATTTTCCAACAGAAATATCATAGGCAAAATCTCTATGTCCTATGTTGGGAATCTCCTTCGAGAAGTATAGCATCAAACATACAATTAAATTTCCAAATTTGAATGTTCCCTTTTTATCACCTTTGATTTTGTCCAAGTTATCTATCAATTCATCTTTTAACCATTCACAAAGATTAATTTTTGCATTATTCTTTATCATTTCATAAGCATTGTGAATGCATAGACTGGAAACAAAATTTAACCTATTTGCATGTGCAACCTTGTAACCAATAACCATGCTGGCATATTTAACATTGTCATCAGTTATGTCACTTACCCTGAGTGATCTGTTATCAAATGTAACGCTGGTTAGATTCATAACATCTTTGTTTGGAATTTTCTTCTTCTTCTCAGGCCTTGTGCCAGTAGAGGGTAAACTTGTAATAGCTTTAATATCTTCCTTGGTGATTTTGAAGATGAAGTCAATCCATAAGAATTCACCGTGAACTCTACTTAGAACATATCAGACAATTTCATCTTCAAATTCAGGCATATAAAGGATGTCTACTAACCCTAAATCTTCCACAATCTTATGTTCACGTTTGATTGCACCTTGGTTGTTTGTGATGACTTTCATAAACATGTTCTTTATATCCTCAGACCCTAAATCTTCCATATTAAAGATAATGTATGCCCTAGGGTCTTCTTCGAATGCGACTCCCTTCGGAATTTTTTAAAATGCTCCAATATAGTCATCCATCTTAGCTATCTTAGGAATTATCTTAAAAAATGGCCTAGGACACTTGATATTCTCCACAACAATAGGGTTTTTTATGAATTCAGAAATGGAAGATGAAGAAGCCATGACATAAAATAAATACCTTTATCTCTCGAATGCAAGTGAAAACCTTAGATGCCCTAGAAAATCTTTGTTGTGTTGCTTCTTGAATGTTGGTTCTCTACTTATGTGCTCTTCAAATAATTGAATGCTTGGTGAGTCGAAATGAGAAATTTCAATGCTTTATAGCTAAAAAGTTAACTAACATCCGCATTAAATGCTTCGTCAGTTAGTGAATTTCCATTGTAACTCAACATATGTGCCAGTAAAGAAGGATTATGACTTTACCATCATTTGAGGGAAAAAATACATGATCTTCAATTAGTTGCCTTACTCCTACGGATTATTCCTTAGTTAGATGAAGAATTTCCTATAGGTGCAGGATTGCTTTGCTCTGCCGCTGCAAAGCCAGATTCATCATTTCTCTGATATGTCTTCTTGACCCATTGTTTAGTGAACTCTTACTTGATTTAATTCACCTTTTCCTTTCCTTTGACATTAGATCCTCTGTTGTTTACTGGTACATTCTTGCTTCTGCAAAATCTTGGACTATGCCCAATCTTATTGCATGCATAACAAGTTACATTGTTTCTTTGAATAGCTTTTCCATAACCTTACCCAGTTTGAGTTCTGCATTGATTAGATAGATGTCCAAATCTACCAAAAGCATAGCATTTTACATTCATTCCACAATCATTTGACTTGTGACCATATTTATTGCATTTGAAACATTGAGTGGTAAATGAGTTTGTATTCTAATTATTCCTATATCTGCATTGATTTGCTCTATGACCAAATTTGTTGCAATTAAAACATTTGCCATTAAATTTATAAGCATTAGGTTGTCTTACCGGTTTGTTGTGATCATGATTATTTGCAGTTCCATAACTTTCTCCATATTTAAATCCAAGTCCAATTGTATCTTTATCAGGTCTTTGACTTTTCAGCATATCATCAAACTTGTCTGAGCTCTTTTTGAATTTGTCTTTGTATTCATTTGCAGTGACCAACTCATTTTCCAAAGTGCTAACTTGTCTCATAAGCTCCTCTTCGTCATCTTGCATCTAAATCAACTCCATTTTAAGCATATCATTTTCATGACTAAGCCTTGTAGATTCATCTAATCTTTCATTAAGTCATCTAGCCAAATCTTCCCGATTCTTCTTTCTATCTTCAATATCCTTACATAGTCTCATGGTTAAGTCTTGCATCTCATTCTTCATGTTACTGTTCGCTTGTCTCAATTTCTCTACAATATCTCCGAGAGTTTCTTTTTCTTAATCATCTTGTTTTTGCAGTTGCACATGTAATTCTTTTCTCTTATTTTGTGCCATGACCAGGTTTTCCTGAAGTTCTTTGATTAATTCTCGAGAAGATTTGAGTTCTTCTTCCAGTTTGATATTCTTTAATTTTTCTGCATCAAAATCTTCAAGAGCCCCTTCCAACTATTGTCTCAAAATTTCCATTGGTACCGATTTCAGAATCTTCCTCAAGTTGTTAGGCTTCTGCAAATAGAGGACCAGGCTCTGATACCAATTGTTAGATAATTGGTTAACCCCAAAGATACTTTGTACAAAAGGGGCCTGCACATGTAGGAAGGCCAACTTCCTAGAGCTCACTGCTCAACAATAAAAGTGGATTTTTGCTAACTACAACATCACACTGATGTAAACATAAAATGAACTCTTACAACTTGCATCAAAATGTTCGATGAGTTTGTTGTTATGCTCTGTCTGATACTGGTTCTGCCTCTGCCAAAAACCCTAGCTGGTATGCTATCAAATGATTCTGCTTATACAGAATAGTCTTTGCTATGCTCTGCTTCTTATTTGCTCCAAAATAAATACATCAAAATGCATATACAACTATTCACTATCATATCTTATCTTGTCTCCGATTACCACTTACTTATATCTAAATGACCTACAGGAACTCATAAATATATCAATCTTTATAATACAATATGTCAGCCATACAATTATAATTTACATTACAATTCATTTCGCATAAACAATATGTATTAACAAGTCGGCCTGGAATGCCGGTATAATCTTCTGTTGATGTGAATAAGCCTTGTTGTTTCTGCTGGTGTCAGTAGGTGAAGTGTATGGACGGTCGATCCTGTGGAACCTTGTTTCCATCAATGACAACATCTACCTTTCTCATCTGAGTGTATAATGCCAACATATACTCCAATGCTGGTGTCTGCCAGTAAATACCTCCTAATGCTAGTATATGACTTCCATCTGATCTTGTTGCCATCAATGACAACAAAATGAATCCGATGAGTGTCGATTGCCAACAATCTCCCCCTTTGGTATTAATGGAAACACTCATGTGAAAAGTGGATAACCTGTCGATTCAACTAAAATATTCTCCCCCTAAGCAATACACTCCTTCTGATATTTTGATGTACTTCCCATATGTTCCTGTCTGATATTTTATGATATTTTTCACATATATACACTCCCCCTTTGGCATCAATGCCAAAGAGTGGTGAAATAATTGAAATAATTTAGAACAAAAGAATGAATAAATACTATTTGTTTTACCAGAGCTTGACTAACTTCAAAATTTTTGAGTAAGCCTTATCTAACAACTGTAGGTATGTATCCCATCTAGTTTTTAAAGTTTCACATATGGATGTTATTTCACTTAGTAAGTGTGCTAGTGTTTCCTTCTCTTTGACTTTTGTCGGTGTGGGTTTAGCAATCATGTCCATACACTCTCTTTATGTACACCCAATGAATCCAATCTGGGACTCACCAATCCTCTAAGACTCCTTTCTCTCCGAATGATTTTATCTCTCTCCTTCTCAAAAGAAAAAAATTGGTTCTCTAAGGACAAAATTTGTCCATCAACAAATGTTGTCAATGAGGTTAATCCATCAAAAGAATTAGCAATGCTAGCTACCTTATCATGTAATTCCTTTAATCTACTATCTAAATTTGTTGTAAGAATTTCCATGTTACAACAGACCCTGTAGATATTTGTGCATTGTTTCAAGCAATTCTCAATAAGAATGAGTTTATCTTCAATCTTGTTTTTCTTTGTTTTAATGATCTAGTCAAAGGCGGCTTTCTTAGCCACAGTAAATCTTTCTAATGTCTTTCAGTCTGATATCTGCTACAGTGATTGAAAATTGTTAGATATGTTCTTTGTTAGTGTTTTAAGCTTGTTGGAAGGGCTTGCTTTATTCTCAATCTGACAATCGGGGATTAATTTATGCAACACTGTAACTGATTGATCTATTATTCCCTTATCTACAGATCCCTCCTTTAATAGTTTTTGAGTAGCCATCATCATTAACTCAGTGGGACTCATCTCAGTGACTGATTTCTTCTCGACTTGAGAAGTGTCAATTGCCAAAACCTTTGCCAAGGAATCAATATGAACTGTCGGTGTAGACTCAATTCCCTTTACCTTATATTCTTTAGCACTAGTGGCTTCACCACTTGGTTCAATGTTAATTACTGCCAAAGGAGTATTATCCACACTATTCATAGTATCATGTACATTGCCTTGCTCAAAAATGGTTTGTGCTGGTACAGACTGTACACTTTCCTTTACCGTCGGTTGTGTGTGCATATCTATAGTTACTGTTGGTTTAGTCAAAATTGGAGTTGAACTTCCCAAAATACCTTTTCCTTTTGATTTATCTAGAATGGTGGAAGTTGTTGCCTTAACAAACTCTTCATCAGAAGTAAGAAAGTTTGGATTCTTCTACAAGAATTTTGTCCAACCCTCACTATGATAAATAATAAGAGGGGGGGTGAATTAGTATGCCAAAAATTACTGTATTTAAACACTTTACTAGTCTAGCAGTAAACCGATAAAACAGTTTAGCAAACAAACTAGTTAGCACACATGCAAACCAAATAACAAATGATGCATTCACCCACAGAAGCACAATCACCATAACACAAGAGATTTTGACATGGAAACCCAAATGGGAAAAACCATGGTGAGATGAAACTCACAAGTAACTATCTGCAGAATAGGAACCAAACCGGTTAAGGTCAGACCGGTTAAGGTCATACAATGTTCTTTACCAAAACAGATCCTATTAGGAATCTCAATCTCTATTAGGAGATAAGTCTGATTAAAGACTACCTTGCTAGAGGATTTTAGTGTTACTACTTATCAAGTTGCCATTAGTTTTATGTTCAAAGTTATTCTATATACTCCAGTCGGTTATCTCTACCGAAATATTCAGTCGGTATGCACGGTCCAGTCAGTTATAGAAGAAAGTAGTCATAGAGCCCAGTATGCACTGAGTTGTCTACCGAGTATCATTCCATGTCTACTGAGCAGCAAAGATGACACACCAAGTTGATATACACCAAGTGAAACATGTTACCAAATTCATTGAACTTGGACATACATATGAAAATGTGTTACAAGATCAAGGAACATAGAACCGTTATCACATTGGAAATTGCACTTAAAGATTGTGTATGATTTTGAGGTCATCTAACCAATGAAATATTTTGCATGGTTATTCATTCGATAAAACATGTTTGTAAGATCAAAGCAATGAATGGATCACCGACATAAGAGATCTATTTATACAACATGGATTAAGAACAGATATATACATGTAGCATGATAGAAAGGAAGATATAGATATATATGAAGCAAGACATGTGAAAGCACTAAGTGTTATGACTGTTACAGAGACATAGAGGTCACCGAGAAGGATTTCAGAGAATAGCCAAAGAATAGAGTAAATAGAAGGGTTTACCGAGTTACTATATGGGTTATCGAGGTATGCTATAAGCAAGGTAATCTTATTCTGAGCACATAGAATCTGCTATAACATTTCAGATGTAAAGCTGCAGATATTTGTAATGATTTTATTGTAATATCTTGAAGTTGTAAGAGAAACCTTTAACAGGGTAAAAGACTCTAATCAAGTCTATAAATTGTAAAGCCTCTAACCAGGTGCAACATTTAGAATAAGTGTTGTAAAATCCTTTAGCAAGGTAGATCTAATAGATCTTGATACTCCTAACAGGGTAAGCTATCAGAAATAGATAAACATATAGCCCTAACCGAGCAACCTTTATTATTGTAGTAGTGAAGTTGTGGGTGCCATCCCCACCGCAATTTTTCTCTCTAACCAAGAGTTTCTACGTAACCAAAATATATGTGTTATGGAGTGAATCATGTATGATTGTTATTTATTTGTTTTAGCATTATATTATGTTACTGCACTATTCAGTTTATGCTTAACAGTAAAGATATTATTACAAAAAGGATTTGAAGTACTGATTCACCCCTCCCCTCTCAGTACATTATCTTTCCATATTGGGCCTAACAATTGGTATCAGAGCTCATATCTTGGAAAAGGGTTTAACTACCTAAAGAGAAAGATCTTATCAATGGAAGGCTATAAACAATCTCGGAGGATTGTGTATCTGCAAGAAGAGCTGGATCATGCTAATCAAGTGATTGCAGACATGCAAAGGCAAATGCAAAAATCTCTAAAAGTGAGAAGAAGATTATTTGATGATTTGTAGGACTCTCAAGAGTTAGTGGAACAAATTGAGACATCATCTAAGAATAGTATATCTAAAGATACTAAAGAAATGATTGGAGTATTGAAATAAAAGAACAAAACACTAGCTGATCAACTAAAAGCAATGAAAAGAGAACATGAACATTTCAGCACACAGATGACTGAAAATCTTGATGCATTGAGGACAACCGAGGATAAAGTAAGAGATATAGAAAGAGAGAAACAACAACTTGAAGCCTTAGTATCTAATAAGAATGATGAAATCACAAGGATAACTGGAATTCAACAAAACCTGTAAGATCAACTAGGTTATGCACATCATGAAGCAAATCTGAAAGATGATGAGAATCAAGCATTGAGACTTAAAGTATCAAGGTTGACCAATGAACTTGAAACAAAGAGGAAATCCAAAGAAACACTGAAGAAGAGTTATGAAGCATCAAAGATGTTGGATGACCAACTGAATACAAGACGACCCAACAAAGATGTAGGACTCAGTTACAAAGGAAAAGACTCTACCAAGAAGGGAATCCATACTACCGAGAGAGGAGACTCATCAAAGCAAGCTGGAATCAAGAAGAACATCAAAAGAAAGAAGCCTATTTGCAACTACTGTGGAAATCAAGGTCACACTGCCAATATGTGCCAAATCAGAAAAGGTAAGCAATTGAATGTCACTAAGTCCAATGGTTATTGTTACAATTCCAATAAATATGGTCACACATCTAATAAATGTAGCACAAAGTCTATTAACAATTATCAGAAGGCAACATTCAAAGGGTATTGTAAAAACTGCAATAGATATGGACACAGTACCGAGAAGTGTTGGCTTAAGCAAAAGAACTATATGTGGTCTGCACACCAAGCAAATGCTAGAGCTTACCGAGCTCACACAGATCCTTACCAATAGTATTCTACAGTACTATGGGATTACAATACAAGGATATGGTGTGAATGTTGTGAAAGATTGTTGGCATTTGGCATTATAAAAGACAATGAGAGATTGTTGGCATTTCAATAAGGATATTGAGAAGGTTGTTGATGATTATGGATATAACTAATTAAGGATGATTTACTGTCTTAATATTATTATTTTCTCATTGATGTCAAGAAATTGATTTTCTAATTCAGTATGATGTTGCCATATCCTGAGAAGTATGATTTGATGAGTATAAAGATGTCGGTAAAAGACACAGAAAGAATATGATGAATAAGGGGATGAATAAGGTATTCAATGGGCAACTATTACTGAGTCAGACAATGATGAGATCATCATGTTTAGATTGTTTTAACATCATACATATGCTGTAAATTGTAAGGTTAATACTATACTATGTTACCGAGCAAAGAAACTAGTCGCTAAACCCTAAGGTTATCGCTATCGGTTAATGAAGGCGGAATGTCTACCGAGTGAAATTTAGTATTTATCGAGTTACTACTGAGTTGTAACCGAGCTATAACAGAATATATTAAATGGTTACATGCATTATTTAATGAATGAAGCTTATGAGCTGGAACTGATTAAATGATTGGTATGTCGTGCATAAAGTTTGTTAATGAATCTATGGCAAAGGAAAATCAGCATGAAGATCTATAGCGCAGATTGAACCGCAATACCCTAGCACAAGTTCCAAGAAATGTATGCAAGTTCCAAGGTAGGGTAAAATGTTTTTCAGATTGAAGGATACATTGAACCTAGACAAGATTGAAGATCTGATGGCTATGATTGATCATGGGAAATGTGATCAAAGAGATTAAGCAGTTAGCTAATTGTTTATAAATAGGGAGCTGTTGATAAACAATGTATGTGGGCAAATGTATGCATAGGGATGCTACATAGTGATTACCGAGCATAGAAGCTTGAAGACCTATTTGAATAGCAGAGTATAGAAGCCCAGTAGATGGACAAGATTAGTTCTATGTCTAGATTGTATTGAGCAAATAAGAATCTGCATTAACATTTTAGATGTGAAGTTGCAGATAGATTTTTATTATTGTTATTTTGTGAAGTGACAGAAAATCTCTTAACCGAGTGGACTTAATAGTCTTATTTGTAAAACCCTCTAACAAGGTGACATTCTGATTGAGTGTTTGAAATCCTTTAACAAGGTCACTTCTAACAAGGTGAAGATCCTAACTGATCTGAGGGAAATCCCTTAACCGGGTCACATCTAGCAATGTGTTTGTAATCTTTAACAGGATTTGCTTTTAACCGAGCATACTCTAGAAGAGTATATTTCTTAGTGGGTCCAAAATCCCACAGTGGTTTTTCCCTATTTGGGTTTCCAAGTTAAATCTGGTGTTATGAGGTTTATGATGTTTATATGCTTTTGAGTTTGCATGTTTAGCAGTTTTGGTTATATTACTGAAGTATATGTTACCGAGGTTGAATCTGATGTTTTTATGGAAGATTAAGTTTGTATGATTCACCCCCCCCACCTCTCATCTTGTTGGCTATTGGATCTATACTTACATTAAGTAGCAGAACTATCAATTGGTATCAAAGCATTGGACTCTAGAAGAAAAGTTTAAAGGTACTTGAGGCAAAGATCCAAAGATGTATAAGAGGGATTTATCGAAGTTGAACAAGTCAAGTTTCTCCACATGGCAAAAAAGGATGAAGCTACACCTATCAGGAGTTGGAGAATATGTTGTATATTATCTGGAGAATGATTTCATCACACTGAGAACCTATCCATTGACTATGGAAGAAATAAAGGCAAATCAAGAACATATCCAAGCAATGATTGAAATAACATCTGCATTGACTGACTCAGAGTTTAATGAACTAGAAGGCTACAATGATGCAAAGGAAATGTGGGACAAGCTCATATCTATATATGGTGGAGATGAACATGTTCAAAGAGAAAAAGTAGATAGTCTAAGAGGACAACTTGAATCTATGAGGATGAATGAAGGTGAGAACATAACCCAGTACAGTACAAGACTAAAGGAGATTGTCAATCAAATCAAAGGAGTAGGTGGAACTATTGAAGAAAAGGATATAACAAGTAAGTTGTTAAGAACCCTTCTACCAGCTTATGCAATCCGAGTCTCTGCAATCAATGAATTGAGGTTTGTACCTAATATGCCAGTTTCTTTAGATGCTACTATTGGTAAGCTACATGCATTTGAGTTAAGTAACTTTGATAACAATGGATCTTCGGTAAATAAAGTTGAATCTGCATTTAGTTCTTTTCATCTTGATGAATCTAATGATTACAATGGAAGAAAGTATAAGTACTCTGAAGGAGATCACAGTGGAGCAAGTGAAAGATTTCATCAGAACATGGAAGAAGTACACAAACTGTATGAGGAAATAAAAAAGCAGGAAGAGTTTGAAGCACTATTAGCCAGAAGGTTACCGAGAGGCAAAGGTAAGTATAAAGGAAAACTACCTTTGAAATGTTTCAATTGTGATAAAATAGGACATATGGCTTCTAACTGTCCTGACAAAGATCCTACTGAAAAAAGAGATTACCGAGATGGCAGACAGAAAGACAATCATTAAAGAGGACACCGAGACTTCAGGAGAAGTGATAGAAAGACATGCTTAATAGCTGATGAGGAATCCAACGATGATAAATTAGATGAAACTGATACAGAGAAAGTAGTTTATGTGGCTATCAAAGATGGATCAGATGAAGAAAGGTATGAAGAAAAAGCCCTAATATCTCACATAAATACTAATGATTCTTGGATCGTAGATAGTGGATGCTCACATCATATGACAGGTGATAAACACAAGTTTGTTATGTTAGAAGATTATGATGGAGGCTATCTAAGATTTAGTAATGATGCACCATGTCTAGTAAGAGGTAAAGGATCTATAACACTTCTTGACAATGCAAGATGCAATGATGTTTATTGGGTTGAAGGTTTGAAATACAATTTGTTGAGTGTAGCACAACTAAACAATATAGGTTACCAAATATAATTTCAGAAAGGAATTGTCAATGTTCATGACAAGAATGGAAAGTTAGCTGCTACCGGGACACAAACAAAAGGTAACACATTTCACCTTGACTCAACTCAGAACAAGTGTCTGTATGCAAAGATAGATGATACCTGTTTATGGCATAAAAGGTTTTGTCATGTAAATTTTGATAATCTGATCAAAATAAGCAAGAAGCACCAAGTAAGAGGTCTATCGAGTCTTGAAAAACATGAGAATCCTATGTGCCGAGGATGCCAGAAGGGTAAGATGACAAGATCAAGCTTTACAAGTAAGTCTTACACTTCTAAGGGAATTTTAGATCTTGTGCACACTGATCTTTGTGGTCCTATGAAAGTTCAAAGTTATTATGGTGATAAATATTTCATATTATTTGTGGATGACTATTCAAGGATGATGTCGGTAATGTTTTTAAAAGAAAAATCAGAAGCTTTTCAAATGTTTAAATGGTACAAGGCAAGAGTTGAAAATGAAACAGGAAGACAACTGAAATATCTTAGATCAGATAGAGGAGGAGAGTTCACATCTGATGAGTTCAACTTATTCTACAATGATCATGGTATTAAAAGACAAGTCTCTGCACCGAGAACTCCACAACAAAATGGAATAGCTGAGAGAAGAAACAGATCTATTATGGATTGTGCCAAAACCCTAATGATTGAAAAGAAAGTGCCACAAACATTTTGGAGAGAAGCAATAAGCAATGCAGTTTACACCCTAAACCGAGTACAATTCAAGAAAGGTACTTTGAAGACACCTTATGAAATCTGGTATGACAAGAAACCTAATGTAAGTTATTTTAAAATCTTTGGAAGTAGATGCTATGTACACAAAGACAATAGAAATGGCAAGTTTGATCAGAAAAGTGAAGAAGGAACATTTCTAGGTTATTCTTCTAGAAGAAAAGCATTTAAATGTCTAATCAAATCATCTAACAAAATAGTAGAAAGTGCAAATGTGAAAATTGATGAATTTGCAGAAAGAAATGATGAAGGAAATTTCAAAGAACCAGAAGATTATGATGAATTTGTCTATGTTCAACCGACAAGTTTTATCGAGAAAACTGTTGAAGAAAATGAAGAGGATATCCAGTTACCGAGTGATGAAGAAGATCATACAGAGCCTACCGAGCCTGTATTAGCCAAGTATGTCAGAAGACATCATGCACCAAGTCAGATTATAAGAGATAAGGATGATCCAGTGATGACAAGGAACAAACTGAGACAGAACACATGTCTGATATCTGAATTTGAACCGAGAATAGTGAAAGAGGCATTTAACAATGAAGATTGGATAAATGCTATGATAGAAGAGATTGATCAAATCAAGAAGAATGACACATGGACACTAATCCCAAGACTGAAGGACAAAAATGTAATCGGTACAAAGTGGATTTTCATAAACAAGCTAAATGAAAAAGGTGAGGTCATTCGAAATAAAGCAAGACTAGTATGCAAAGGTTATGCTCAAGAAGAAGGAATTGATTATGGTGAAACTTTTGCACCTGTGGCTAGACTTGAAGGAGTAAGAACATTGTTGGCATATGCTGCTTTCAAAAACTTCAAGTTATATCAAATGAATGTCAAATCTGCATTTCTGAATGGAATATTAGAAGAATTTTTTATTGAACAACCTAAAGGATTTGTTGAAGCCAAGAGTAAAGATCAGCTATGTAAATTGAACAAAGCATTATATGGTCTGAAACAAACACCTAGAGCATGGTATGAAATATTGCACTCTTATTTGATTAAGAATGGTTTTATAAGGACAAGTGAGAACAACAATATGTATATGAAGAATGATGAAAATGGAATACTGATCTCAGCCATATTTGTTGATGATATTATATTTTGTGGAAATAACTCTTTATGCAAGAACTTTGGAAATGAAATGAGCAAAGAACTTGAGATGTCATTAATCAATGAGATAAAGTATTTTATAGGTTTATAGATACTGCAAATGAAAAATGAGATTTTCATTACTCAATCCAAGTACATAAAGGAAATCTTGAAGAAATTTGGAATGGAGGATTCAAAACCAGTAAGTACTCCTATGACTACCAACTATAAATTATCAAAGAATGATGAATCTACATCTGTTGATGAGACACTTTACCGATCCATGATTGGAAAGCTGCAATATATTGTTCACAATAGACTAGACATAGCACATGCAGTAGGTATAGTTGCAAGATTCTTTGCAGATCCTAAGGAAACAGACATGACATCAATCAAAAGAATTTTTAGATACTTGAAAGGCACCAAGGATTATGGCTTAGTATATCAGAAAGGAAATAATTTTGATTTAAATGTGTATACTGATGTTGATTGGGCAGGCAACATTGATGACAGAAAAAGCACAAGTGGGGGAGCTTTCTTTTTAGGAGAAAGACTAGTGAGTTGGCTTAGCAAGAAACAAGGATGTGTTTCATAGTCAACAACATAAGCTGAATACGTTGCTGCAGCATTGAATTGTACCAACATAGCATGGATCAAACAACTATTGGAAGGTATAAATAAGAAAGTTACTGAGCCAGTAACTATATTCTGTGACAATACTAATGCCATTAACATTTCAAAGAATCCTGTTATGCCCTCTAAGACAAAGCACATCTCTATCAAATACCATTATCTCAGAGAAGAAGCTCAAGAGAAGAAAGTGGTGTTGGAGTATGTTAGCACAAAGGAACAAATAGCAGATATCTTCACCAAGCCACTACCAAGGGATACTTTTGAGTATCTCAGAAGTAAGCTAGGGGTCCTATCCCTATCTTCTATTCACTAACTGAGTTCGATGAAAGCGTCAATTCGATGACTCTACAGAATATCTTTTAGGAGTTGATGCTGATTTACACACTTTAGGATGTTTTCTAAAGGTGTACAGAAAATAGTGCAGGATACAATACAGGAAACAGAAACTGAAGACAAAATGCTCTGACCAAGACTAAGTTGACACATTATAGCAGGAATTCACTTCATACAGGAAGAAATTATGTTTTAGTTTTTTTTTTTGGCATTGTTGTCAAAGGGGGAGAAGACTGAAGAAGATTGAAGAAAAAGGATTAGAAGACTAGAGAAAAGAGGAGAAGTCTAATGTATGGGGGAGAATTCTGATGACAGGAAGAGAGCATTTCAGAATATCACAAACAACTCACAACAATCCGAATCAATTAGGTCAAATCAATTGGTTTTGCCATCAATGCCAAAGGGGGAGATTGTTGGCATTTCAATAAGGATATTGAGAAGGTTGTTGATGATTATGGATATAACTGATTAAGGATCAATTACTGTCTTAATATTATTATTTTGTCATTGATGTCAAGAAATTGATTTTCTAATTCAGTATGATGTTGACATATCTTGAGAAGTATGATTTGATGAGTATAAAGATGTCGGTAAAAGACACAAAAAGAATATGATGAATAAGGGGATGAATAAGGTATTCAATGGGCAACTATTACCGAGTCAGACAACGATGAGATCATGATGTTTAGATTTTTTTAACATCATACATATGTTGTAAATTGTAAGGTTAATACTATACTATGTTACTGAGCAAGGAAACTAGTCGGTAAACCCTAAGGAACCTATTCGGTAAACCCTAAGGTTATAGCTATCGGTTAATGAAGGCAGAATGTCTACCGAGTGAATTTTAGTATTTACCGAGTTATTACCGAGTTGTAACTGAGCTATAACAGAATACATTAAATGGCTACATGAATTATTTAATGAAGGAAACTGATGATACATTGAAGGATACATTGAACCTGGTCAAAGTTTGAAGATTTGATGGCTATGATTGATCATGGGAAATGTGATCAAGGAGATTAAGCGGTTGGCGAATTGTTTATAAATAGGGAACTGTTGATAAACAATGTATGTGGGCAAGTGTATGCACAGGGATGCTACATAGTGATTATCGAGCACAAAAGCTTGAAGACTTGTTTTGAATAAACAGAGTATAGAGCCCAGTAGATGGACAAGATTAATTCTATGTCTATATTGTATTGAGAAAATAAGAATATGCTTTAGCATTTTAGATGTGAAGTTGCAGATAGATTTTTATTACTGTTATTTTGTGAAGTGACAGAAAATCTCTTAACCGAGTGGACTTAACAGTCTTATTTGTAAAACCCTCTAGCAAGGTGACATTATGATTGAGTGTTTGAAATCCTTTATCAAGGTCACTTCTAACAAGGTGAAGATCCTAATAGATCTTAGGGAAATCCCTTAACCGAGTCACATCTAGCAATGTGTTTGTAATCTTTAACAAGATTTGCTTTTAACCGAGCATACTCTAGAAGAGTATATTTTTTAGTGGGTCTGAAATCCCACAGTGGTTTTTCCCTATTTGGGTTTCCATGTTTAATCTGGTGTTATGAGGTTTATGATGTTTATGATGTTTATATGCTTTTGAGTTTGCATGTTTAGCAGTTTTGGTTATATTACTGAAGTATATGTTACCGAGGTTGAATCTGATATTTTTATGGAAGATTAAGTTTGTATGATTCACCCCCCCCCCCTCTCATCTTGTTGGCTATTGGATCTGTACTTACATTAAGTATTAGAACTATCAAAGATATGGACATATAAGTGCCAACTGCTTTATAAGGTTTGGAATGAACAACTGAAGATCATGGAGAAATCCTCGTATGGCATGTTTTCATTGTCACAAAGTTGGACACCTGGCTGGAGATTGTAGACATCAACCTAGAAAAGACACTAAAGAAATAAAAGACAAATTACAGATGATTTGGAAAAAGAAGGAAATTGTGTCAAATGAAGAAAGCACCTTACCTACCGTGTTAGGTGCACCTATTCCAAATTAATCGGTAAAGGTATGAAGGGACTGCATTCTCTCAAGGTTAAATCTTAACAGTTTCTATTTTATTATGTACTTAATTCAAAATCTGTATAGGTAAGATGTAGTAGTAAGTTTGAAATTCTATCAAGTCTTTTGGAGCACTATACAGGAAACCTGTCAAGTCGGTGAATACAAGAAACCTGTCAAGTCGGTAAATGAAGGAAGTTTGGTTACTCGGCTAAAGCGAAAAAAAAAAGGAAAGAAAGTTTAGTGGAGACAAGTGCATTTAATGTTTTTGACCTAACATGCACGGAGCCTGATAAGGTATACTGTGTACTTAAAACATTTGCGTGGTCATTTTTACTTACCATGTTTTCAAGAGAGCAGAGAAAAGTGAATCTAAGGCAATAAAACCTCCTACAAAGAAAAATTCAAGGTATTTACATTAATCTCAACGCATTGTGAAGCTGGTTTACTGATCTTATCAAGTTATTATTTTCTGCTAAGTGTGAAGCATCTCTCGTTTGAAAATCCTCAAACCCTAAGGATCTTTTGTTAGTTTTTATTTGAAATCTACAAATGGCACCTAATATCCAAGATCCCATCATTGTTAAGAATGTTGAAAATCCCTCACTAAAATACTTTTTAACTCCCAAAGTTGCATCTGAACCGGATGACAAAACCGCATTTTCACTCATCCCAGATAGAGTGTTATTAGTTGAGGATGTGAGATTCTTCACCAAATGTCATGTTGAAGAACTCAATCATGTTGAAATCAAAGACACCTATGATGAATTGTGCACCAATGGTAAATTGGATAGCAAATTTGAGCACATTAAGATCAAGGGATTAACTGAAGCCCTAACCTATCCCCGTGTGTTCAAACCCCTGTGGGTCAAGTTTGTTCTGAGCAGAGTTCACAATGATTTTATGTGGTTAGAGGAGCAACCATTTAAGATTACCAAGGAAATCATTCACCTGATTACCGGTTACCCTATTTATGATCATGCCCAAGCTCAAAAGATGATATCACAAAAGGAATTGATCAGTTTAACCGGAGTGGAATTAGATTGTAGAGGACTGAAATTGAACAATGTCACTGATGCAGAACTAAAATTTTCCATTAGAGTAATAGGTTACTATTTCTTCCAATCGCCAAGGGAAAATAGTGTACCCTGTGCAGCAGTAGACTTAGCATACAAAATTGTGAAAAAGGGAATGAAAATTTATCTATGTGAGGTGTTGCTAAAGAACCTATTTGAGAATCTGAACACCATCAGGAAGCCGAAGAAGAACAACTTGGCTAATACACTAAAGTTTGGATCACTACTTGTATGCATGTTTTTCTATTTTGAAAAATTATTTCCATCAGTCGGTAAAGTTGTTTGGGAACTACACCGACCAATCACCCATCAGATCAATGACTTCATCAAGAAGCTAGGTGATAATTTTAATGATATTATGGATGATTACTTCAGTAAGTTTCAAGAGAAAATGCATAATAGGTACTGCATTCCACCCAAGCTAGTGGAGAAATACAAAGATGACATATGTTTTGAAGTAGACACTGATTACTGTTATGTGAATGTTGTGGAACCAAGAACTCAATCTTTGTCACCTATGGGTTACGAGATTGATTTTGACATCACACAATAGCAAATTGATGCATTTTTTACATTACCAAGGCATGCTACCGAGCTGAGGTATGGAACCTATGAAGAAGTGAAGGAAGAAGTAAAAATGAGCATTGTAGTACCCAAAGCTACAAGAAAGGCAACAAAGATGATAAGGCATTATCAGAGAAATTTGGAAAAGATTCTTCCTCCACACCTATCAAAGGAACTATAGCCATTACCGAAGAGGAATCTAAAGCCCAAGAGGCAGCTATAACACTGAGCACCGAATTACCTAAGGGAAAAGTACTGAAAAGAAAGAAACAGGACACATAAAAGGCCTCACCGACTCCTCCAGCAAAGCGACCTAACACAAGAGAATTTGCAGCTTCACCAAGTAAGAAAACAAAGAGTGTTACTATTCCCAAGGTAACAAAAACTTACAAGAAATCTACTCGAAGACTCATTTTGGCAAAAGAGTCTAGTGACACTGAATCTAAGGATGCAAGCAAATTTTAGATTGTCAAGAGCAAGAAGGTAAATGTACATAGTGTTGAAAATTTTTGTACTAATCTGAAAGAATATGGTGGATTTGGAGGATTCGGATATGTTAAGTATGAATCCAGAAATGAAGATGAAAAGAGACAAATAGAAGAAGTTGTCATCTGCACACTTCTAAAATTCTGATTGGTCCCATTAGAAGTCTCTAATTCTCTTCCAAAAGAATTATATGCATATATTGATAACAGGTGGCAATATGCCCTAGACTCAGAGAAAAAGATCAGAGAAAGAAGTTTGGTACATCTCTTTCCTGACATGTCGGTAGCTGAAATAAAAGAACATCTGACAACCTACCACACAAAGTTCCTCGTCAAACAAAAAGCCTTGAAACTGATGAATGGGCTGTATATTGAAGTGGAAAATGAGACAAAAGAAAAGTGGTAGGAAATCTTTAGAAACAAGGATGTTGGTGAGCAAGTTGAAGTTGAAATAGTTGATGTCATCGAGCAAGATCCTAATATTACCGAGCAAGACCCTACTGACACCATTCAAATAGATGAAGATATCATGGATATAGAGGCACCCAAACAAGAAATGATACAAGGCAATGCATATGCAAAACTTGTATCTAGTGAATCAGTCTTGGAACAAGTTCAGCCTTATCCACCGGTCAATCAACCTGTCTCAACCAAAGCCCCTCGGGATATAGATAAAGGCACTGAAGGTCACAAGTCTATAGTAGGAGAAGGTACTACTCAAGAATAGACATCTCAGGATCCTTATAGCACTGAAAATGTTGCAACTGAGACACCAAGAACCGAGACACCAAAGGACACTACAGAGGCTAAAGAAACTGACCAAAGTGTTGCCTCTATTGAGCAACCTACTGAGGGTCATCAAGCCTCACAAGCCATTGTCTTATTTCAATTGGTGAAAGATAAAGAAAAGAAGATGAAGAAGCATAGTTTCAAAGTAGATTTGTCAAAACCAATAGTATTTCCCAATGTTGATATATTCAAATTAAAGGGGCAAGCACTCATTGATTTCAGTGAACTATGCAAAGCAAAGGCCAAACAAGAGAAGCAAATGGCTATTCAAAAGAAAAATAAAGTACTTCAGAAGGTAAAAGCACTCTTAACAGATATGCTACCTGAAGCTATAATAACCAAAGATGCAGCCATCCACATTCAATTGGATGAACTCCTAACCAAGATAGAGACATCTGGAGTAGATGCATCCAAATATTTGAGCAAGATAAAAGACAAAGAGCTCACTGCAAAAATGATAGAAGAGGTACAGAAAGCTATAGCTATTGGCAAAGTTAAATTTGTCAAATTTATTGCTGAGTTGTCCCCTCAACTCAAGCACATTCTTTATTTATTTTAGAAACTCTGTACATTTTCTTTATTCATTAAAGACATCAAAAATAAAATAGAAGCAATTGAGAAAGAGATCACCAATCTCTCAAATATGTTGACCACCAAGCCTAATTTTGTTCAGAATTTCTATTCAAAGTTACAACAGCTCATGGCTCAACAATTGGACCTAAGAAATGAAGAACACAAGATCAAGATGGACATAATGACACTTCAGACATTATTTCTTCCTCATCTTTCATCTGTCCAAGAACAGGTCAACCAGGCCACATACTTATCTACTACACAAGAGGGAAGCACTCTAGATGGCTTAATATCATTATTGGCTGATATTCAATCGCAGAATTCTTTAATGGACGGTGTAAAGGATGCCCTCTCTATCACTCTCACCGAAGCACAGACAAAGTACAAATCCATTTTTCACCAGTTACCACCACCGAATGGTAACTAAATTTTGATGTTTGTCAAAAAGGGGGAGTGATATAGTATTCAAAGCATCAAAGTATAGTATCAAACAAAAGGTGTGTAGTATATAGGGGGAGTATACCGAGTGGAGTACCCAAGAACAGTGAACCGAGCAGTGAATAGAACAGTAAGCAAAGAACAAGTACAACACATAAAACATTGATCACTAAGCATGCAAAATCAGAGTTTTGTATAGTATATTGATAAGGGGAGTATATCTGGATTTACTATTTCATTGACTATTGTATATACTGTCAGTATAGTCAAATTTTGCAAAGTATATAGATTATTGAGCTATAACTTTGAAAGTAGTTTTTGTCAAACATCTCAACTAATGTCAAAAGCGGAGATTGTTACTACTTATCAAGTTGCCATTAGTTTTATGTTCAAAGTTATTCTATATACTCTAGTCGGTTATCTCTATCAAAATATTCAGTCGGTATGCACAGTCCAGTTGGTTATAGAACAAAGTAGTCATAGAGCCCAGTATGCACTAAGCTGTCTATCGAGTATCATTCCATGTGTACCGAGAAGAAAAGATGACACACCGAGTTGATATACACCGAGCGAAACGTGTTACCAGATTCATTGAACCTGGACATACATATAAAAATGTGTTACAAGATCAAGGAACATAGAACCGTTATCACATTGGAAATTGCACTTAAAGATTGTGTATGATTTTGAGGTCATCTATCCAATGAAATATTTTGCATGGTTATTCATTCAATAAAACATGTTTGTAAGATCAAAGCAACAAATGGATCACCGACATAAGAGATCTATTTATACAACATGGATTAAGAATAGATATATACATGTAGCATGACAGAAAGGAAGATATAGAAATATATGAAGCAAGACATGTGAAAGCACTAAGTGTTATGACTATTACAGAGACACAGAGGTCACCAAGAAGGATTTCAAAGAACAACCAAAGAACAGAGTAAATAGAAGGGTTTACCGAGTTACTGTATGGGTTACCGAGGTATGATATAAGCAAGGTAATCTTATTCTAAGCACATAGAATCTGCTATAACATTCCAGGTGTAAAGTTGCAGATATTTGTAATGATTTTATTGTAATATCTTGAAGTTGTAAGAGAAACCTTTAACAAGGTAGAAGACTCTAATCAAGTCTATAAATTGTAAAGCCTCTAACTAGGTGTAGCATTTAGAATAAGTGTTGTAAAATCCTTTAGCAAGGTAGATCTAACAAATCTTGATACTCCTAACAGGGTAAGCTATCAGAAATAGCTAAACATATAGCTCTAACCGAGCAACCTTTATTATTGCAGTAGTGAAGTTGTGGGTGCCATCCCCACCACAGTTTTTCTCTCTAACCAAGAGTTTCTGCTTAACCAAAATATATGTGTAATGGAATGAATCATGTATGATTGTTATTTATTTGTTTTAGCATTATCTTATGTTACTGCACTATTCAGTTTATGCTTAACAGTAAAGATATTGTTAGGAAAAGGATTTGAAGTACTGATTCACCCCTCCCCTCTCAGTACATTAGCTTTCATATTGGGCCTAACAATTAGATCCATAGATGTGAACCACCTTGTTAGAGGATTTACAAAAGGCTTTTTGGGCCTACCCAGTTAAGGGCTTCAAACTTGTCGAAGATGTGAGTAATCAACAAGTGAGTGGTCTAGCAAATAGCATAGATTGCTTGGTTAGATCCTTGATAGCTCATTCCTAATGCATTCCAGCATTACTTTAGTCTTCAACACATTCACACTCTACCTTCTCTCATAGACATGAACTTTTCTTCTATAATCAAACTTACAAAAACTCATCAACCACCTTAAACCCTAGCAACAACCTAAAACCCTAGACATGATGTCCTTATAAAGGAATCTGATTTCATGTTGGTCCAATAGGATTACAATACAATTTCCTAGGTTCAGTGAATCTAGACATGTTTGGTAACACGACACAAAAAGAACCGCCAGAGTGTCGGCACCGCAAAATAATCGGTGGATGGTAACTCATCACAAAATGTCGGTTGGTAACTCATCACAAAGTATTACCAGTTCAAACAAAAATACTGATTTAAGCAAAATACTCATTGCTGGTTTGACAAAATGAAGACTGGGAAATATGAGTTGTGTCGCTTCATTCCTTTGTACCGCTTGAGATCCTCGAACTGCTTGGGGTCTTCATACCGCTTGAGGTCTTCATACACTTTTGTCGATAGTCTAAAGACTATGATATATCATACCGGTTGGAACAAATACCGAGTGAGCTTTAACTCATACATACAAAAAGTGATCTCAAATCAAGTGTGTGTCCATCAATGACAATCACAACATCAATCATCAAAAATTCCAACAATCTCCCCCTTTGGCATTGATGGCAACACTTAGGAAAATTTTGACATCTAAGTGTTTTACAACAAAAATATGCCATAATCAAAATTACTCCCCCTAAGCATATACACTATCCTTTTTGCAAAAAATACAATGTATAATACTTCTTAATAGAAATAACATGAAAGTATACATAGTATGCATCAAAATTTAAATACCAGTATACTTCTCCCCCTTTGCCAATAATGACAAAGTATAGCTGAATAACCCCTATTCTTTTTGCATTAATAACTGATTTAAAGAGTTTATGACAATAAAGAGTGAAACTTGTCAAAAACCAATTTAAAGTCCTGCATAAATGTCTTCATGGATAAAGACCATGATTCAAGCAATGAGGTAGCAACCTCATGCTTCGTTTGCATCTGATAAACCTGCTCCTCCATGGCATCCATGGTACTCATCTCTTGAGTAACTGTTAGGGCATCTATATTGAGGTAGCATTTCTAGAGAATTTGCAGTCTTGGTAGTAGGACCAGTTGAAGTTCCTACAAATTACGTGTCTGGATGCTTATCTCTACCTCTAGTCTTGCAGACTGAAGTTGAAACCAATGAGTAGTTTGTCCATATGTGGAGAAGGAGTCATAAGGCATCTTGAAGGTGCTAATAAATGACTGCATATTAGTTTGCAGTTTTTCCTTCTGAGTGAGAACATCATCACAGAATAAATGAGGTTGACAAATCTTGTTGAGTAGTAGATTGCTCTCATTCATTGCATCTCTGATGTCCTTCTGTACCTTCTGAAGATCAGACTGGAGCTCTATTAACTTTCTCACCAAGGCAGTGTCCAGAGCCTTTTGATGTTCCTTCTTGGCATTTGCTTCTGTAAACTCTTCCAGGCTTTGCACCTAGTCTTCTACAACTGCACATAGGAGCTTCAATTATGCAAGTGAGGAATAAATACTGGGAAGGTTCATACCATGTATCAAACTGGTAAGAGTGTCCACCATAGCTTGGATCACATCTTGCTCCTTTTTCCTCCTTATCACTTCCAGACATTCTTGAGCAACCTTAATGCTCTGCAAAAACTCTGATTCATTTGCAGACTGGAGGTCAATGGGACTAGTAATGTCAGTCAGTTTAGCCTAACTACCAGTTGCCATTGGGGTCTCCACCTGTGTGCTCTTTGTCGTTGCTTCCTTGTCCTTGGATTTTTGCTTATCTTCTTGAGCCTTCCTCTTCTCATGTTCTTCTTTCTTTCTTTTCTCTTCTTCTTGTCTCTTCTCTTCATCTTTTCGCTTCTTCTCTTCGTCATCCTTCTTCTTCTCCTCTTCCTTCTTTCTCTTCTTCTCTTCCTCTTTCCGCTTCTCCTCTTCCTTCTTCATTTCTTCCTCTTGTTTCTTATTTTCCTCTTCTCTTCTCTTCTTCTCCTCTTCTTTCTTTTCCTCTTCCTTCTTCTTCTTCTCTTCTTCTTTTCTCTTATCCTCTTCCTCTTTCCTCTTTTCCTCCTTTTGTCTCTTATCCTCTTCATCTGCCTGTTTCTTCTTTTCTTCTTTCTATTGCTTTTTTTCTTCTTTTGCCTGCTTCTCCTGTCCTGTTCCTTTTGATGGTGTACCTTGAGTAACTTTTTCACCGTCTAAGGCATCAACGTCAATGGGTTCCATTTGTTCAGTGACCGGTTCCCCTTCACTATCATATACTTCATCCGGTTTTGTTATTTCCAGTTCTTGCTCAGCCTTCTTGTTGGCTTGACGCAGTTCATGAGTATGTACAGCAGTCATCATATGAAGATGAGTGTCTTTTTCAACATCATCAATTCTCCCTTCTAATAACTAGAGTCTTCTCCTTCTAGTGAAGAAGAGTCCTTTGTTTTGGTTAATGACTTCAAATAGCTCAGAATTGGATAGGTCAGGAAAGTATTGGGCAAATACTTGCTCCCTTATTTCTTGTTCCTTCTCTATGGAAATGCGCCATTTGTTGTCTAAAGAATTATAGAAAGAATCTGGTGTCTTAGATCTAATTTCTGAAGGCGACCGATCATTAACACACAAATACTTAATGGTTTCCTGTTCAACTTCTTCCTTTTCATCATCATTAAAGTCATCAAAACAATCAATTAAATCATTTAGTAATTTTCTCCTAATATTCTTTATAGTTCTTTGACAATGTGTCAAAAGTATGTAAGAAGAAATATCAATATTTATCGGTGCAGATGTTGTCGGTTCATTCTTTGTCTTTTTCCTTGTTTGCCTGATCTTCTTAGGAGGTTCTTCTGACATAGTTTCTTCTGAGTCTGGTGTATTGCTTTTTGTCTTCCGCTTCCTCTCAAAGACTTTGGCAGATGCAGCTTCCAGTTTCTTCTTAGCTGGTGACCGCTTGGTCACTTTGGGACTAGCTGCAATAACCGATGTCGATGCTGAAGGCATTGCCTTCCCTTTCATTTCTGAGGGTTCTACAACCGGTGTAACCCTTTCCAAATAGGTGTTGGTTCTCTTTGCCTTAGGATCATGAGGTGATTAGGGTAGAATCATGCCCGTCCAACATATCATACATTACCTCATAGCCCATAGGCTCCACTTCTTCATGTCTGGGCTCAACGGTCTCCATTATGCATTCATCCACTTTGATGGTGAAGCAGATGTCTTCCTCATACTTTTTGACTATATCACCGGATATTCTTACCCTTTGGTTCATTTTGCATCTGAACTCATCAAAGTATTTGTTTAGTGCTTCCGGATAGCCAGTTCCAACTGCTTGTAGACTTTCCTTGATTTGCTTTATCACCGGTTGGTCAATAGACCACTGATTGTCACCTACTCCTGGAAAGTAGCCTTGGAAGTAAAAGAACAACCCAACCAGTAGTTGTCTAAACTTAAATCTTAGTGCATTGTCTTGTTTGATTGAATTAAGATTCAACAAAAGTTGTCTTTGCATACAAGTGCACAGATCAAACGATGCATCTTCCTTGATCATCATGTAAGCAGCATTTACTGCTGCAGTAGAGATAGAATTAATTCTGCTAGTAGAGAACGTCCGATAACCTATCACCATATAGGCATACTTGACCAGATCGTCCTTGATAGAGTTGACGGTCATTCGACATGAGTCACTCATTGAACCGGTCAGCTTGGACATGACAGTCTTCCTGACCTTCCTTAGGGCTGGCACTTCCCCTATGTTATAGAAACTGGTGATAGCATGAATCACTTTCAGTGTGATATCATGCATCCACTCTAGGTACATCTTATCACCCTGTACCCTTCTTATAATAATACGAATGTGATCATCCGAAAATTCTTCAAGAAAGTAAACTACATTGTGAAGTTTCTTCTCTTCCAGAATGTTGAATTTCGGTTTAATCTTCTTATCCTTTCTGCAGAACAAACTCAACTGGGAATGGATTACAAGAGACCCTAAGTCTTCAATTTTGCAGTCTATGTAATCGGAAATGCCTTCTTCCACTATAACACCAACAGGTACTCGAGATAGGGCATTTTATTTCGACTTTTGTTGAATGAAGTCCATAGAATCAACGGGTGCACTAGAGCTATCATGTGATGCAGAAGCCATGATAAATGGAGAATTATGAAAAAATACCTTCGTAGATCAAAATTTAGGGCTTTGAAATTTGAACTTCGCCACACACTCCTTCGGTTGCAGAGATAACGCTTTGCATTCTACACTCCTCCAACAGATGTTTGCTTCAGATTCTTCTTTAGGATTTTGATAAACTCTTTGAATTGCAATGTAAATCTCTTTTCTTCACTCTGCACTTGAAAAACTTCTTTACTCAAAAAATGATAAGTGAGAAATGATTTGAAAATTCCTTTTAAACAGGTTCTCCACCTACCATAATAAATGCTCCACTATTAGGGCGTAAACCCCAATTTGCCTTTTACCATTTTTGGTGTTGTGTCAACTGACAGGTATCACATACCAGTTAAGTTATTTTGCTGGTGTAAATCAGGGGTTCGAAGTATTTCTCTATTTTCTCCCCCTAAGCTTTTCTGATGCTTAGTTTGTCGGTTCCATGATTTCCACACTAGGTGCAGAAATCGGTTCTTCATGCAACACCGCTGGTTTCTTTTTCCAGGTTTTGTTCATATCCACTTGAACAGTTTCAATATCAATATTTCCTTCTGGAGTGACTGGTATGTCATCCAATATGTTCTTTCTTGTTCTGTAGAATCTAGTAATGTGACCTGGTTTGATGCAATGATAGCAGACCATTCTAGGTGCTCTCCATGGTCCATTATTCATGTTATCGTTCTTCCTCCTGCATGTTGCAGTAGTGTGACCATGACAATGACAGATCAAACAGTTTTCTCTCCATCCAATTTTTGCTTGATAGCCACGGCTTCTTGACTGATGATTAAAGGTATTAAACCAGTTGGGATTCCAGTTCACAAAAGGTTCTGGACCAACTCCTTGAGTCCTCTGAGGATATCTTCCAGTATTGTTCATAACAGACCTGGATTTAGATGCTCTGTGCCCAAACTTGTTGCATGCATAACAATTACCATTGAACTTATTGGATCTATGTACATTGTTTATAAAGTAAGGAAAATTATTGTAGGCTTTGCTCCTACACACATTAGCAGTATGTCCTTCTTTTAGACAATTAAAGCAAACAGGTTTGAACTTTTGCTTACCTTTACCTTTGAATGTTTGTTGCTTCTTCGATGCTTTAGCATTTGCACTAGAGGTCTCACCTTCCTCATGATCGGAGTAACTAAGTCCATCAATATTCTTGTCAGGTTTGGCCGATTCAAGCTTTTCCTCTAGCTTAATAGTACTCTTGTTGAACTTAGCAAGTATTTCCTTTGACTCAGAGAGTTCTTTGGAAATAGCAGCATTTGTTTCCATCAAGTTTGCATTCTCAGAGATGGCTATGGTCAATTCTCCTTGCATGTCTTTCTTTTCCAATTTTCTCGCATGGAGTTGAGCGGTTAGGGCACTGATTTCTTGTTTTAACTTGGAGATCTCATGATCTCTGTCTTTTACAAGATCTTCAACTTTCCTTTGGTTCTCAAGCTCTTGACACATTCAGATAGTCAGTCCTTCCAACTCCTTTCTTAGGTTGGAATTGGATTCATTCAACTTTTCTACTTCTTGAATTAGAGCTTCCATGTCCGCTTCATCAAAGGAACTATTTTCAGTTAGCTCCATCAGTTTTTCAACATGTTCTCTCCTTTTTGCCTAAGAGGCCTTATATTTGACCATAAGATTATCATAGGCTTGCTCAGACTAAGTGAGTCAATGAGTAAGTTCCCTCACAGTGTATTCCCCCATATCTCTTTCCAAGTGGTTAAACTTATAGAAAGGTTGGCTTTGATACCAATTGATGAATACTAAGAGGAGGGGTGAATTAGTATGCCAAAAATTACTGTACTTAAACACTTTACTAGTCTAGCAGAAAATCGGTAAAACAATTTAGCAAACAAACCGGTTAGCACACATGCAAACCAAATAGCAAATAATGCATTCACCCACAAAAGCACAATCACCATAACACAAGAGATTTTTACATGAAAACCCAAATGGGAAAAACCACGGTGAGATGAAACTCACAAGTAACTATCTGCAGAATAGGAACTAGACTAGTTAAGGTCAGACTAGTTAAGGTCATACAATGTTCTTTACCAGAACATATCTTGTTAGGAATATCAATCTCTATTAGGAGATAAGTCCGATTAAAGACTACCTTGCTAGAGGATTTTAGATCCACAGATGTGAACCACCTTGTTAGAGGATTTACAAAAGGCTTTTTGCGCCTACCCAGTTAAGGGCTTCAGACTTGTCGAAGATGTGAGTAATCAGCAAGTGAGTGATCTAGCAAATAGAACAAATTGCTTGGTTAGATCCTTGATAGCTCATTCCTAATGCATTCCAGCATTACTTCAGTCTTCAACACATTCACACTCTACCTTCTCTCACAGACATGAACTTCTCTTCTCTAATCTCACTTACAAAAACTCATCAACCACCTTAAACACTAGCAACAACATAAAACCCTAGACATGATGTCCTTATAAAGGAATCTGATTTCATGTCGGTCCAGTAGCATTGCAATACAATTTCCTAGGTTCAATGAATCTAGACATATTTGGTAACATGAAACAAAAAGCACCGCCAGAGTGTCGGCACCACAAAACAATCAGTGGATGGTAACACATCACAAAATGTCAGTTGGTAACTCATCACAGAGTATTACCGATTCAAACAAAAATACCGGTTTAAGAAAAATACCGGTTGCCGGTTTAACAAAATGAAGACTGAGAAATATGAGTTGTGCCACTTCGTTCCTTCATACCACTTGAGATCCTTGAACCACTTGGGGTCTTCATACCACTTGAGGTCTTCATACACTTTTGTCGATAGTCTAAAGACTATGATATATCATACCGGTTGGAACAAATACCAGTTGAGCTTTAACTCATACATACAAAAAGTGATCTCAAATCAAGTGTGTGTCCATCAATGACAATCATAGCATCAATCATCAAAAATGCTAACACACCGGTCTCATTTATCATCTCATTAACTATGCCCATCATTAGGCTTATTTGTCAGGGTTTACACTGAAAACTATCTTATTAGCAACATCAATACATCTCTTCATTTCATCATTACTAATAGCACCACATAAAGTCAAAATTTCTACCTCTTTGATCTCCCTATCTCTCTTGACTGCGTCAAGTCTTCTAGCATCTAGTTTATTGAACAATGATAGAGGTATTTCCTTCAAAATTTCTACTAAGGCTTTCTTATAGATATCTATATGCAACAATATTTCCTCTTCTATGCCATTCTGCTCACTTTCTTCTAAATCCTCATAATACATAGATACATTTTTCAAAATTCCATCTTTTGTAATTTCATCAATTAATTAAGCACAGGTCATTTTGGTCTTATCGGACTCACTATCATCACTCTTCTTCTTTTAGGCTGGGGTTTCTAAAGTAGATGTAACTGGTTTTCTCTTTTGTATAGGCTTCCTTGGCGGAGGTGGCGGTGCAGTAGGTTTCATTTCCTTTCTAACAAGTCTCCTCCTAGGCTCCACCTTCTTCTTCTCTACCAGTGGCTGGTCTACTTTCTTCCTTTGTACCCTTCTGAAAGCTAGAGGTTGATTGTCCTCAAGGTCAGAATCAAAAGTCATGGTAGAAATGTAAGCTTCAGGTTTCTTTATTTCTGTAGTAATAGCCATTGTCGGTTCTACTGCCGGTTTGGATCCAGAACCTAGTTGAGTGTATATCTTATGAATTACATCATGTATATATGTAGTCATATTGTCTATTTTCTTCTCCCTTCTCTTCTTGTTGAAGCCAATTTTGACTTCAAAGGCCTTCTCTTCTATCATCCCAAAATGCTCTGTTTTGTCACCTGATGGGGCATCTAGCAACATTTTTGCATAGAGGTCCAGTATGTTATCATCCACCTCATATCCAATTGTTTTAACCCATATGGTCCTTGGTTCAACTACTTCCATGAGGGTTTCATCAGTCTTCACCATGAAACAGATATCAGTGGAGTACTTCTCCACAATGTTCTTTGATAACCTCTCACTCTGCCTCATGTTTTCTTGGAATGTTTTGAAATAACCCCAAATTTTCTCATCTATGCCAGTACCAAGACTAGTGATTGCTTCCTTGATCTACATACCTACTGGTATGTCATAAGCCTAATGCTTCTTCCCTAAACCAGGTAGCTCCTTCAGGAAATAAAGCATTAAACAAACAATTAAATTTTTGTATCTAAAATTTCCTTTCTTAACTCCCTTGATCTTTCCAAGGTTCAACATCAATTCACTCCTCAACCATTCACATAAATCATATTTTGCATCATTCCTCGGCTTTTGATATGCAACATGAATGCAAGAACTATCAATAGAATTCAATTAGCTAGATTGAGTTACCTTATACCCTATTATCATGCTTGCAAATTTCACATCAGTGTTGGTGATTGTGTTGATCCTGATTGATCTGCTATCATGAGTTGCATCAATCAGTTTCTCAACCTCAATGTTGGAAATTTTCTTGCTAGGTTCTTGTCTGACTTTGGGTAAGTCGGTGACTGCTTGAATATCCTTCTTAGTGATCATGTAAGGCCAATCCAGCCAGATGAACTCAATGTGAACCCTGCTTAGAACATATCTAATGATCTCATCTTTGAATTTCGATATGTACAGAATATCGGTTAACCCTAGATCCTCAATTTCTTTATATTCTAGCTTGATGGTTTTGGAGCTTCCCAATATCATGGATTGATACATGCCTTTGATTTCATATATTCCTAGATCCTCTAGGGTGCAGTGAATGTACATACATCATGTCATCAGGAACCCTAGAAAATGCTCTCGTTGAGTCTTCTTTCTTAGCAATCAGGGGAACCTCCTTGAATACCAGCCTCAACCTATCCTTAACTTTGACAATGGTTGGATTTGCAATAAAAGTAGGAGCTGAAGATCCAGATGCCATTTTCAAAGAATACATGAAAGTGAATGTCGGTGGAAGATTGAGTGCTTCTCTGATACTACTCGAAATACTTTCAGAATGTCTTTGCTCACTCTTAATTCGCTTGAAATTTGCCTTTAATTTTCTCTAGATGCTTGAATGCAGGGTGAGTGAAAATGAATCCACTTTCCCTTTTTATCAATGAATAAAACCCTAATATTTCTATCATAAATGCTTCGTGATCTATCCTACCCGATATCGGTTTCACTGTCTTATGTCGGGTGAACCTTCAACAATGATGAACTCAACTCTATAGATCTCTTTTGATCTCCTCCAGGGGAATATGCAAGATTTGCAATGAATTTTCCAACCCCTAAGGCCTATGCCTCAGTTACCGGTGGAATTTCTTGTCGGTGTAGGAATGCTTTGTTCTACTGGTAGAGTTACCGGTGTTGTTGCATTTCCACTTGGTTCTTTAGATTTTCTAACCCATCTCTTGGTGTGATCTTGTTGTATTTCATCTACCTTCTTCTTTCCTTTCTCATTATCTTTATCATTGCTAATCGGTTGAGTCTTGCTTCTGTACTATTTAGCAATATGACCTATTTGTTTGCATACATAACATGTAACATTGTTCTTTTAAATTGCTTTAACATATCTGATGTCATTCCTCGACCTACAATTATTAGAAAAATCTCCAAACTTTCCACATGCATGATATTTAACATTCATTCTACAATCTTCTGATCTATGACCATATTTCTTGTAATTTGTGCATTGACCGAGAATAGAAGTGTAGTTTTGATTTGCTCTATTTCTACATTGTTTAGCCATATGCCCAAATTTATTACAATCAAAACATCTACCATTGAATTTATAATCATTAGATTGGCTTACCGGTTTCCTTTGGTCTCATGAGTTTTGCATACCGGTTGAATGATCTTCATTTGCAGTACCAGATCTTTCACCTTGTATAAATCCAAGTCCTCTAGAATCATCATTCTCCCTTTGTCTTTTCAATAAGTCATCCAACTGTGCAACACTAATCCTGAATTTTTCTTTATACTCACTTGCAGTAGTTAGATCATCTCTCAGAGTAGTTATTTGTCTTTCGAGCTCTTGTTCATTGTTCTGTGATTGTGCAAAATCAGTTCTCAACATATTATTCTCATGAGTCAATATGCCATATTCATCAAATTTTTTCTTCAGAGATATAACAAGATTATCTTCCTTCTTCTTTCTGTCATTAATATATTTTGATAACCTCATAGTAAGATCTTGCATTTCATTCTTCATGAGCATGTTTGCTTGACTTAGTTTCTAACATTGTTCCTTAAGTGCATGTTTCTCCTCATCATCCAGGTTTTGCAAAAGTTCTTTTCTCTTGGCTTGAGCTGATGATAAACTTTCTTGTAGGACAAGGATAAATTCATTAGCAAAATTCAATTCATCTTGTAATTTTAAATTCTTCATCCTTTCAACATCATAATCGTCAAGAACCATCTCAAGTTGTTTCTCTATAGCCATGTTCAAAGATTCTAGTTTCAGGACCTTCCTCAAGCTGTTAAACTTCTTCCGAGGAACTAGGCTTTGATACCAGTTGTTGGGATCCAAGAATAGTGAGAGGGGGGGATGAATCAGTGTTATGCCAGCAAGATAATATTTTATCCTTTTATACCATACACATATAAATCGGTAAACAAATAAACATATAACTTGAAGCAAATAAGCCATCCATATGAATGAACACCATAACACATACAATTTATACGTGGAAAAACTCAAAGAGGAAAAACCATGGTGGCATTTGTGACCCACAATATCAGTTCACTGGCCATATGAAAAGATATTACATATAATGGGGGCTTGCACATGCAGGAAGGCACACTCCCTTGAGCACATTGATCATCACTAAAGAGTCTCACTAACTACAAGATTCTGTTGAAGTAAAACAATGAAAATAAACTCACAAAATGCATCTGCTATACCAATAGAGTTTTGGTTCTATCTCTTCTCTGTATTGGTTCATAAACCCTGAACACTACTACCATTATCACCTTCCCTCCAAGAATGTCTTACAAAACATTTACAGATCATTGCATGATACAATGTTCGCATACAAATGATCTCCGCATTCACAATCCACATCCACAAGTTCTATCTTCACATAAAATCATGATATCTCATAATGACCTAACACGCTGACCTATATACCCATTACAAATAATATGCCCTATGTCAGCCTTAACAATAATTACAAAATGATTTTCTAAATAAATCTTCCTTAATGTGGGTTTCCTTGAAGTACTTGATGTCGGTGTCAGTTCCTATGTAACCCTGGATACTCCAATGCCGATGTCTGCCAAGATATGACTTCCATCTAATCTTGTTGCCATCAATGACAACAAAATGAATCCAATGAGTGTCAATTGCCAATAGGGTCTTCGTGAAGCATTCAAGTCTTCAAGAAACCACCAATTCTCTTCTTCATGTGTCTTCTTCATTCATCTATTGGAGCAACATTACAACATTCATTTTGCAAGTATGCATGTGTGTTAAGGTTTTGTCATGTTACATGCCATTTCATACAATATTTGTGATTACATTCAAGAAGCAAAGCAATAATCATCATCAATTGTAGATCTATAAGGTATACATTTCCTACATTTACATTTTAGTGTTTGCAATTACTTTCTTTAAAGGTTGATTCCCCAACCGGGGTTTGATTGAGGCAAACCCCTATCCACAACCCTTCTTCTCTTATTCCCTTCTTTTTTGTGTGTAGGTTGCAAGTGCACAGCTATAATTGCAGGATTGGACTCCATTTATAGAGATGAAACAACCCTTTTCGACGCGTGGAATTTTTAGAGGACCATGTGCACTTTCAACACGGTCCTGGCGACTTTTCTCCAAATTTGCAGGGTAGATCTTTACCAATCTGAATATCTCAGATCCAAACTTACAGTGTGATCTCGAACCGGTAGCTGCTTCTTTCATTAATTTTATCTCCCTTTTCTACATAGTCAATAAGTCAACATATCTATTTACAAAAGAGGGCAAATCACTATCCAACCCTTGCAATCCACTTTGAATTCATATCCTTGTTCCCCTTGGATTTGGATCCAGTGGATTCAATTCCCTCTTTTGAATCTAAAGTTTCTCCCAGGTGAAAATCATCCTAGTGACTTCATTTCTCTCTCCTAGGTGGGGAGTCACTAGGGTTCAATTTTCCCCTTTACATTTTGGTGAACCCATTGTCTTACACTCTAATTCTGATTTCTTATTGTTTGATCTGAATTATTACAATTTGAATTTTAAACTTTCATTTCCAAGTTTAATCCTTTTACAAAATTTAGAGGTCAATTGCATAAAAACCCTAATTTTTTCATTTTGACAAAATTAAGCTTGTGAAGTGTAGCATTTTAATTGCTTGTTTCAGATCTGATTTCTATTTCAAAATTTCAATTCAAATTTATCTTTTCATTCTGAAAATTAAGTGGTTAAAAAGCAAAACCCTAATTTTTAAGAATCTCCTATTTCAACCTTTGACTGCTAATTTGACCGATCTAGAAATCTCCAAATCGGCTACTTTTTTTATTCTGCAATAAAATCATAATTTTTATCATCCCTGAATGTTTTTGAAAAAATTTGGTCAGACCAAGTGCACTTTGCACACGGTCCCTGGCTTTTTTCCAGAAATTTTGGGAGTCAGAATTGACTGTATTTTTTTGCTTAAATCCATAAAATTGGCGTACTTTATCAATTTTTGCACCCCTTAAGGTCGAGTACAAATTCAAATTTCCACACCAAACTTTTAAATTAATTTTCATAAAAAGGTCCTAATTTTAGATCTTCTTCTCAAGTAATTAAGATTTTAATTAAGTGAATTTCAATGACAATCAATGGATCAGATTTATTTTCTATTTCACATATGATTATGTTGTTTTTAATATGTATTTATTATAATAATGTGTTTGATAATGAATTTATTCATTTCATGTTTCTTCTTTTCATTCATAACACTTGGTCATACTGTGTTGCTCGGATTTCAAAGTTATTTCCTTTTCAATTTGATCTCAAAGCTTTCATGTATCATTTTTTTTGCATTATGGTGATGTTATTAACAAAATGTGTTTCATGTATTAGTCACCTTAAGGCTTTTGTAGATCACCATCCGAGAAACCCTAATTCTTTCACCTCTCCTAGGGTATCATGTGTGAATAAGATGAGAGATAATATATCAACCATTGATCTTTTTGAAAAAGAGCAAGCATTGGAAAAAAATATGAGCCCATCTTCTTCTTATATACATACACTTGAGTCAGGGGGGAAAAATCATAATATCAACATTCTTACATCTTTAGACCCTCCTTATTCTCTTAGGACTTATCTTCAACATCAAAGTATATGTAGAGAGGATGATGTTTTGCATTCTATTCATGATGTTTCTCCTTGCATACAAATGAGTAAAGATGAACCTTTAAATGATGAAGATGTTCATCCCAAATCTCTCCAAAAGGATAAGCCTATCAAAGGAAAGACGATTATCCTTTCCCATGATATTCCTTCTTCATCTACAAAACCTCTCATTCCACCTTACACATTAGGTTTCAAAGAAATTCGTGATCTTATTCCCCCAACTTCCCATTCGCAACATTCTTATAGTTGTGGCTTTAACATAATAACAAAACAAGGTTTTAGAGGACAAGGAATTGGGACATTTGAACAAGGAATTTGTGTCCCTATAAACCCTCCTACACAAGCTACTATAGAAGGCCTAGGAAGCGAAACTCCTCTCTCTAGGGATGAACTCCTTAGGCTTGAAATTTTTTAGAATTATCTCAAAAGAGCCCGAAAGAATGCTTCTTCTTCAAAAACATCCCTTTTGCTCATTTAATCAAACCCATGATCATAATGTTGATGATTACCTTGATTTTTAAAAATCTATTCAAGATGGCATCGACAGTGGCAAAATTAGAATTATGGATGATAGACTAGCTACAAGAATCTATTGGAGATTAAAATATGACAAGAATTTTTCTTTTCCTCCTAAAAATCCAAACAAGAATATTAAGAAAGTGAAAGGTGAGGAATATTGCATATTTCATGATTCATATTCACGTTCTCTTGGGAAATGTCATGGATTTAAGAAATTTGTTCAAAAGCAATATGATCATGCACGAATTTCTTTCACAATAGATCTAGTTGTCTTCCTTGACATGAACATAGTGCCTTAGCACTTGTTTTCTTCTCATGTTGCTCTTCACCCTATGACATAATTGGCCAACTTAACTAGGGGCTCTTTATCAATTGTGGTGGTATTGTTTCAATTTTAAATAATTTGGGGTAGCAACATGAGGCTCACTTATTCTTCCTTTTTCCATTAATTTTTCTTCATGCATTATTCATTATTAGATCTCCTTTCTTGCATAAAGTTATGTGAGCATATAACTGTTCTATGGTTTTTCTCTTTGATTAACAAGGAACGTCTCTAATGAGTAATACACCTCTTCTTCTTCTCTTAATTCTATTGGAAAACTTACCTCTTCTATGGTTTTGATTATTTACAAATATGATATGGCCCTATCATGGAATGGTCTCCTATAAAGTACATGACCCTTCCTTGAGAGGATTCAGTCCATTAGGAAGGCATATCGCTTGAAAATGATCTTCATTAGAAGATGTGTAATAATTCTCTTTGTTATTCTCACTTGGGAGCCAATGATTTCGCTCCTTTCTCTTCCTTTTTATCTCATTTATCATTATTTCCTTTAGGGCCTACATTTTTCATTAGTGCTTATCATTTCTTACAATGGTACGTTCTTATGATAATCCCTCTTGAGGAATATGTGATTTTCTTTCTCTATTCTCTTAGAAGATTACCACTTCTTGAGACATGTATTTTACATTTACTAATGTCTTTTCTTGCATATGTTCATGTAAATTTATTGTGCATTTTCTTATGTTTAATCTCTCTCTACAAGATCGTGTAAGATCTTCTCATTGTTCCTACACTTGGGGGGCAATGATCTCTCTTTTTCTTTCTTTCTCTAAGGATTCACTCTTTCCTATGTTGGGGGTGATGGGGGTGATGTGAGTTTCATTACTTGATGTCTTTCCTTGTATGAAATCATTGTTGTTTTCTCAAGGGTTCTCTCTTATACAACAGGTGTAACTCCTTGACTACAACCTCTTTTATACTTGGTGATGTAACATCTATAATAAATTCACCCATCCACATTGGGATAAAAGTGAGTCATCCTTTATCAAGAATCCCTTTCACCTAGCAATAGGAGGAAGGATTGCATTCTTGTTCTCTTATGTGCTTCATTCTAGAAGATGTTATATTTGTCTAAGACAATTCCTCTTGGGGGTAGATTTCTTTTTAAAAAGATATCTTCTCCTCCAAGGATCTCCTTTACACTTACAACAAGATATATCTTTTCAACTATATTACCCTTTCTTGACGAGTATTCCCTCTATTGCTTGGATTTATGACATTGTTGCATAATGGATATCTTCTTTGTGTTGAAGGTAGGTGTAGACACCTAAAAATGTCTCATTGATCATGTGCTAATTATTCGTCCAATTAGTTAAATAATTATTTAATTCTTTAATTAATTTAATTAATCTTATTCTTCTAATTCATATTTCCTCATCATCTTATTAATTATTCTTTTTTTAATTATATCATCTTTTAATCATTTAAACTATTTTCTAATGTTAATTAAATATTTATTATTTAATTAATGATGATTATTAATCTTTCAATTTAAATAATCATAAATAAATTCATTTTCAATTTCTATCTCTATTCAATTAATCATTAACCCTTTTCTAAATATTAATTAAATATTTATTATTTAATTAATTGTGATTTTAATCCTTTAAATTAAATAATATTTATTATTTAATTAAACTCCATTTCTAAATTAGAGGTATCCTCCAGATGGGAGGTGAGAAATCAACTCCTGACTATGGCAAATCCATGAGCAATAAAAGAGGTCGGAAGTCTTTTTTAGACAAAAGGAAGATGGATGAGGATGTGGAGGGGCAGGCCAAAATAACAACACTGTTGGGGCAAGGAAAATCCCCCCTCCCCCTCGTAGAAGTATAAACATACTTACATGGACTATTAGGGGTTTGGGAGCCCCTAACAAACAAAGACTGATTAAGCGAAGCATACTGAAATTTGTTATGGACCTAGTTATGATACAAGAAACAAAACTAGGCAAGACTGATATGAACAATTTTAGTAGAAAATTCACCCAATGGCAGATGGAAGTACTGGAGTCTATAGGGGCATTGGGTGGATTGGGTATAATGTGGAGAAAAAATTTAGTTGCATTCACATGTCAAACCAAAATCCAAAATTGGATGGCTGGCAAAGTAAGAGCTCTTAGCCTAAATCTTGAGTTTATTATCATTAATGTGTATGGCCCAATCCCAACAGATAAAAAGAGATTAGTTTGGCAGGAAATTGAACACTACTTAAATACTCAGGATCAAAAACACATCATCATAGGTGGTGGTTTCAACACCATCTTGTATTTATCTGATAAAAGCGGTGGTATAAAGACCATTAAACAACCACAAAAAGGATTCACAAACTGGATAAATAACAATAACTTACTTGAAATCAAAATTGAGATGGGTTTTCACACATGGAATAACATAAGAAAATATTTCTCCAACATTGTAGAAACACTTGATCGATTTTTCTTTAAAGGAGATCTAACCGATCTCAAAACAAAATTAAAAACTATAGTGTTACCATGGTCATGCTCTGATCATTACCCGATACTTTTAGAACTTATGGGGGAAACAAAGCAAACTCTGTGTCCCTTCAAGTTTGAAAAAATATGGTTTACACATGACTTTCTCCCCAACATACAAAAATGGCGGAAGGATAGTGTCTTTGTAGGATCTAAAATGTACTGTCTGGTCCCCAAACTAAAAGAGATTAAGCATAAATTACTAGATTAAATCAAAAAGAAATTTAAAACATCTTCAAGGAGACGTCAAGAATTAAGAAAGAGTTGGAGACAATAAACACTGATGTGATGCAAAACGAGATGACCTCTGAAACATATGAGGCTAAGAAAATGATTTTATGTGAATATGAAGGCATTTTGGCTAGAGAAGAGATATACTAGAAATAGCAATCTCGAGAGACATGGCTAGAAGATGGAGATAGAAACACCATTTTTTTTCACAACAGTGTCAAGATGAAAAGGGAAACAAATAAGATTACTCAAATCACCAATGACAGTGATCACATCATTACGGATCAAGATCTGATCGCAAAACATGCAACCAAGTACTTTGAAAATATTCTCAACAACTGGGAATACTCAGACCTCCCTAACAATAGAATCTTATTAAGTAACAAACCCAAACTAATAATAGAGGTTGATAATAAAATGTTAAATTCTAAAATCACCCATGATGAAGTCAAAACGGCTTTGGCACAATTTCAAGGAGACAAAGCCCCTGGACCGAATGGCTTCCCTGCTAGGTTTTTTTAAAAATGCTGGCACATCTTAGGGAATGAGGTTACTAATGCCTTGGAATCAGCCTGCAATGCAGGTAAATTCCTAAAAGATATCAATAACACCTTTCTTGCCTTAATTCCAAAGAAGGAGAATCCATCAAAGTGGGAATAATTCAAACCCATTTTTTTATGTAACATGACTTATAAACTACTAGCTAAGGTCATGGCCAATAGAATTAAAAAACTACTGACCGCCATAATATTAGAAGAACAAACAAGCTTTGTACCCAATAGATCAATTTTGGATGGAATTATTATCATACAAGAAGCCATCCACTCCTGTCAAGTTCAAGGGCAACTTAATATGTTGATAAAATTAGATATCAAAAAGGCTTATGACAAAGTGGATTGGTATTTCCTTTGTAGCTGCATGAAGGCCTTTGGCTTTAACAAACAATGGATCAATTGGGTTTACTTTTGCATACCAAACCCTCGGTTCTCTATCTTAATAAATGGGAAATTAGAAGGCTTCTTTGAAGATCCAAGGGACTCACACAGGGGGACCCTTTATCCCCATTCTTATTTATAATTATGTCTGAAGCCTTAGGTAGAAGCTTGGATGCACCACAGAGGTCTAGCAGACTGACGGGGATTCAGATCATTGGAGGGTAGATCCATGTACCCATCAACATTTTTCTGAGGACACAATAATTCTGGGGAAAGGATGGTTAAAGGAAGCTAAGGAAATCAAGAAAATATTACACTCTTATAGGCTAGCTTCTAGAGAGATGGTAAACAAGGAGAAATCAGAAATATTCTTTTCCAATATGGAGGCATGGGAGGAATACATAATAGCTTCATGTCTAGGGTACAAAATAGGTCATCTACCATTCTCATATTTAGGGATGCCTCTAGACAAAGGTATCAGAACCAACAAACTCTGGGATTCCCTGATTGAAAGGGTGAGGAAGAAGTTGTCATCTTGGAAAGCCTTATCGCTGACAAGGGCAGGAAGATTAACCCTCACAAAAAAAGTCTTAGTAGCCATCCCTATCTATCTTCTATCATGTATACCACTTCCAAAAGGGACCTACAAGAAATTTAACTCTTTTCTAAATATTAATTATTTAATTAATTGTGATTTTAATCCTTTAACTTAAATAATCTTTATTATTTAATTAAAGTCCATTTCTAAATAATTAAATAGCTTCTTTAAATTATTTAATTAACTAATTAATTATCCTAATTTCATTAAGTCTTGAATTAATTAATTAAATCATTATCTTTCCAATCTCTATTTATATCTTCCACTTTATTTTTTCCAAAAAGCTTTCAATCACTTAACTTTTCAATCTATTTTAATTGATCACTTGAATTAATTGATTAATTACATCATTTCTTTAATTCTCTCCAATCATTCTTTTTCTATCTTATAGCTAACTTTTTCTAAATAAAGCTTTCTTTGTCATCAATTAATTATCCTCCAATCATTATTTTCATCTTTCAATCAACTTTTTTCTCAAATAGTTAACTCAATTTATCTATTCAATCAATTGAGTTCTACCTTCAAATCAGCAATTCAACTATTAATCGACATGTGATCTTACCTGAGTTTCACCTCTCAATCAACTTGTTCCACCTTTCAATCAATCCTCTACAATAATCTATAAATTGAACATTCAATCTCCATTTTCAACAATCACGAACTTTGAATCTTTGTGTCAATTACAGGTTGTTGTTGGCATATGTGCAAAGTATGACGACATGATATTGTATGTTGTCATTGATGTCAATATGCTGAAGAGTGAACTGGTATATTGAAGTAAGCAATTGGCAAGAGAACCGGTATATGTGAAAAAGTGAAGTGGTATGTTTGTCCAAGTGAACCGGTATATGGAATATTTTGTATCAAGGTTTTATATGGTATGACTACCGGTTGGTAGTCTCAGCTTCAAGGTTTCTGGCTGAAGTGTTCCAAGCTTGTGTAAATCAACTGATGACATTGTGAGATGAGTTAGCATTGTAATGAAGAACAGATTGTGTTGCCATGTTAGCCTTGTCCGCGTGAAGGATCTTGCATGAAGGAGATTGATCCTATCTACCTCGGGAATGTGTAGTCTCTGTAAACGGTGGAGAACGCGTGATGGGTTATTAGCCTCCAATAAGCGGTGAAGAATGAACATTGGAGAACGTCTTGAGATCTGTTCAAGACTGTTGTATTCAATGCAATGTGTTCAACGGTTAGGATTAAATTGACTGAATTGCTTAACCTAAATGTTTAGGGTTTAGGGTTTATGCTACCGACCTATCTGTTCCCTATAAGGTCGATGATGTTTTTCATTTCGAAGTTGTTGGCAAATGTTGTGTGTGTGTATCCAAGTGCAAAGATACGTGATTCTTCCCAGACCAAATAAGAGAATAGATACCTGCATAGTGTGATTACAGAAGGAAGCAACTAAAGAGGATCTGCATTGGCATTGAGTGTTGTTACCAGATCATTGTAATACCTATTGACCTCTAACCACTTCAACAATTGGAAAATCCCTTAATAGGGTAGCTTTAACTGGCTTGCTGTAAATCCTTTAACAGGGTGACTCAAAATCATTGAGTTCTTAAAATCCTCTAACAAGGCAACCTTTAACAAGGTTTAACCCTTAACTAGGTATTTTAGCCATCCCTTAACCGGGTGATCCCTAGCAGGATCGGTTCCTAATAGAACCTATTGTAATAGTCTTTAACTAGACTATGCTCCTAACAGAGTGGACTTCAAAAGGGTTCAAAGAAAATCTTGTGGGTATTCATCCGCACCGTGGTTTTTCCCAGTTGGGTTTCCACATGAAAAATATATGTGTCATGTGTGATGCCTTTTCATGTGATGCTTTGTTATTTTCTGTCAAGTGGTAAATCATATTGAAATAGCAAGTTATTATATTTATGATGGTAGAGTACTTGTTTATGCGTAAGGGTGAAGTGGAAATAAGATGTTAGATTGTGTGGAAAGCTAAGAGTTACCAGTTTATGTCTTTCACATTCTTACTGTGTTTAACCAGTAGTAATCTAGTTTAGACTGGTGTTTTTGCTTCCCAGTAAAGTGTAGTGTTTTCAATCAAACTAGTTCGAGGAAAAGTTTTTTTGTCTATACTAATTCACCCCCCCCTCTCAATACCGGTTTGGTACTAACTATTCATCATTGATTCATCAATTGCTATCAAAGCGTCCTCCAGGTCCTCTATGTTGTAAGCTTAACCGCTTGAGGGAAAGATCCTATTCTAATGATGAAGAGGTAAGGTCCAAAGTTCAATAGAGACAACTTTAAAATATGGAAGGATAGGATGAAGATATACATCATAAGCATGGGTGCTCAACCCTAGAGCTATGTTGAGAATGCTTATGTTAGCCCTACCCGTACTCTCACCGATGATCAAAAGAGAGAGATTCAGGAGAATGGGCAAATCATGGAAGCCCTAATCAACAGTTTATCTGACATTGAGTTTATTGATGTTCAGGATAAAGAGAATCCCAAAGAAGTATGGGATGATCTTGAGAATATCTATGGCAGTCATGAGAATGTGGAACAAGCTAAGGAAGAAAGCCTTAGGGGAAAGTTTGAAGACATGTGGATGGTTGAAGGAGAGACCATTCAACAAAATGGAATAAGAATCAAAACTATTCTTAGAGATATCAAGAGTATAGGTGGTAAAATAGAAGATTCCACTATTGTTAGCAAAGTTTTGAGATCCTTATTATTGGTCTATGCAATAAGGGTTGCTGCTATTCAGGAGTTGAGGTCTGTAGACAAGACAAAGGTATCCTTGGAATCCATCATTGCAAAGTTGACCACATATGAGCTAAATAATTATGATGGCAGTATTCAAAAGACTGAATCATCCTTTAGAGCATCTGTTGCATCATCTAGAAAGGGCAAAGAGGCTTGTACCAGTGGTAAACCAAGACAAAGTAGAGAAATGGATGATGAGGAGATCCTGATGGAATTTGAAGCTCTTCTTGCCAAGAGACTTCCCTAGGGCACCGGTAAATACAAAGGTAATCTCCCTTTGAAATGTTTTTCTTGCAATAGGATAGGACACATTGCTATAAACTATCCTAATAGTGATAATAAGGGCAAACCAGAAAAGTTCAAGAAGTTCAAAGGAGGAAACCAGAGAAACTGTTTTGTAGCAGTTGATGAAGGTGTCATTGATGAGGAATCAGAAGATGAAGAAAGTGAAGACATTGTGTTTGTAGCAGTTAAGGAAGATGTATCAGAAAAGAAGGCTCTTGTCTCCCACTTTGATAATTCCAATGAGTGGATTATTGACAGTGGTTGTTCTCACCATATGACTAGTGACCAGAGTAAGTTTCTATCTCTGGAAGAGTATGATGGTGGTGTGGTTTGTTTTGGTAATGATGCACCATGTATGGTAAAAGATAGAGGGTCCATCTCTCTGAATGGAAAAAGCAGTGCTGATAATGTGTATTGGGTAGAGGGTCTCAGACACAACCTTTTGAGTGTTGCTTAGCTAAATTATAATGGGCTCACTCTGGAATTCAAAACTAGAGTGTGCAAAATCAAAGGTAAGAATGGTAAATTGATAGCCATCAGTATGCAGACCAAAGGTAATCTGTTTTAGCTGAATGCAAATATCAGTATGTCTTATGGCTAAGTTTGATATTAGCTGGATATGGCATAGGAGACTCTACCATGCAAATTTTGACAATATTGTGAAAGCCATTAAGATCAAGGCAGTTAGAGGATTGTTTGTGCTAAGAAAACTGTAAAATCCTTTGTGTAGAGAGTGTCAATTGGGGAAAATGCCTTCCTCAACCTTCAAAGGTAAATCTTTCACTGCAAACAATTTACTTGATCTTGTGCATACTGATTTGTGTGGTCTTATGAAAACTAGGAGTGTGCAGAGAGATAGGTATTGTATGATTTTTACTGATGATTGCTCAAGAATGATGTGGGTCACATTCTTGAAGGACAAGTTTGAAGCCTTTGGAAAGTTCAAAGCCTTCAGAGCACTAGTAGAAAGAGAAAGTGGTAAGAGAATCAAATGTCTTAGAACTGATCAAGGAGGAGAATTCACTTCCGGTGAATTCAACAAATATTGTGAATAGAATGGCATCAAAAGACAATTCTTTGCCCCCTGGACTCCACAACAATGGCCTACCAGAGAGAAAAATTCGGACTATGGTTGAAGCAGCTAGATCTATGTTGATCTAAGGAAAAGTTTCTCACACCTTTTGGAGAGAAATGGTGAGCACTGCAATCTACACAATGAATCAGGTACTCATCAAAAAGGGTAAGGATAAAACACCTTATGAGTATTGAACCGGTAAGACACCAGTGGTAAGCTACTTTAGAGTGTTTGGTAGTAAATGTTATATCAAGAGGAGAGAACATCAGAGCAAGTTTGATGCTAAATGTGATGAGGGAATATTCTTAGGGTATTCCACCAAGAGTAAAGCTCGCAAATGTTTCTGTTGGTGTAAATAAATATTCATTTTGGATATTATTACACTTTACTTATGTTAACTTAGGATAATGCATCTCTTCGTAGTTTGGATTTGAGACACTTAGGGAAGTGTACACATAGGGATAGAGCTTGTAGGAGAAATTCCACCTTTTGTGGTCTTATTTTGTTGTTACACTCCACATTCGGTGGGTCATCCACCTCTTGTGAAATATTATATTATTTCTCCTACCTACCCCTAGTATTTCTTACCTACCCTTGTTTCTCATTGAGCCACATGTCATATTTGTGTGCTCATACATTCATATGGCCTTGCCTATATAAGCAGGCCTATATTCATTGTATTGGTGAATCCAGTTGATCATTTTGCATATTGATGAGAATACAGTTTTGTTCTTGTCATTCTATTGTCTCTCTTATTTGTGTTTTCCATTGCCTCTTGATCTTGGCAAAATCTCACATGGTATCAGAGCCATTAGAGTGCCATTGGTTTGCCAATTGAGAGAATTTTGGGGTTTGCATTTTGGAGCTTTTTATTGCAGGTTATTATTGAAGCCTGTTGGGTAAAATCTGAGGTCACCATTGTATTGAGGAAGTTCAAGAAAGTAAGAATCGCCTTTTATTTCATCCAAATCCGACATACGAGGCCAAATCTAGAGCCATTTGAAGGTGGAGGGTGGTGACTTGTCCCAATAGCGATCTGCAATTTTGGAGCATTTTTGGTTAAATCCGTCATCGCCATTGCACTCAGAAGGCCCAAAAACCCCAAGATCGACTATCAATTCATCAAAATCGGCCTCCATTACCCCGAGTTGAAAAATTCATTTTTTAAAGACATCGAAAAAAATTTAAAAAAGCAGGGGGGGGGTCTTTATTGGCCCACAGGCCATCTGCGGCTCGCATGTGTACCTACAAGTACTGCAGGCAACCTGCGGTGACTGCAGGCCCCCTGCGGCCCCGCAGGCCCTGCAGTATCGCAGGGTACCTGTGAGTCCCGCAGACAACCTATGGCACACAGCTAGTCCCTGCATGTACCGCAGGCTACCTGCGGGTAGGCCTTTTTTTTCATTTTTTTTAATAAATTTTTTTGTAATTTTTTTTAAAATTGTTTTTTTAATAATTTAAAAAAAAAAAAACTTTTTTTTCTTATTTATTTTAAATAAGTTTTTTTAATAATTAAAAAAATAAACTTTTTTATAAAAGCTTTTTTTCTTTAATAAATTTTTATTAAAGTTTTTTTAATATCATTTTTTTAATCAAAAAAAATGGCTATCATTTTTTTTCTTTATTTTTTAGTAAAAATTTTTTTTTTGCATGGGCATAATAAGTTGTTTTTATTTAGATTTTTAAAATCTTTTAAAAACACAAACATCATTTAATCAGTCAAATTGGGAACACTTTTTTTTCTTGTCACTTCACACCTGTCTTGCAGTGCTTCCAACCGGCAGTCAACGGGGGGTTGATTTGCTCCTTTATATCTCTTGGCCACATCCCAATTGGAGGCTTCTTTTTCTGCAATATTCTACAGGGCTTCTTAGTGGCATCATCTTCGTGTTTCCAGATTTGCACTATCATGTTGTATGCTCTTGCATGTACAATGTTGTACTCGCACTATCATAAAGTGCCACACCTCTTTGTATCTTGTCATTGTTGACATATTTGATGTAATCCTCTTGTATACATAGATTAGGAATATCTTGTGAGACTTGGTGCATGACTCTAGTTGAGACTTAGATTGTACACATTTGTACATGGCTCCTGTGAGACTTGGATTGTACTGATATTTCCGCTATTTCTGAGTATCCAGATGATACTCACAGTAGGTTGTCTCCATGCCTGATCTTCTTTTTGTTGCAGCGAGTGATTCATTGTCATCGACTTGGTACCTGGTTTTGTCACACTTTGACATTATTGGTGCAACATTGGCTATCGTTCTTCCTTATGGGGAGGTATTTTGGTCATCATCATTGGACCATCTTTGTAGGAGATTCGACATTGAGGGGGGGCTTCATGGTCTCTTCTTCTCTCTTATGGGGGGGCCATAGTTTGTTCTTCTCATTCATCATTGAGAGCATTGTGTGATTTCATCATCTCTCTTTTGGGGGAGGGTTTTTTCCCATTGGGTTTTTCTCTCTTTCTCCGTTTGTGAGAGATTGCATTGCATAGTTTTGTTTGCATTTGCGTATTTTACATGGGTACCTATCATGGCCTTGTAGCCGGGACCCATCTTGCATTGTTGACTTGAGTCTTCATTCCCCTAAGTTGCACTTAATGGGGGGTGTTGGTGTAAATAAATATTCATTTTGTATATTATTACACTTTACTTAAGTTAACTTAGGATAATGCATCTCTTCGTAGTTTGGATTTGAGACACTTAGGGAAGTGTGCACATAGGGATAGAGCTTGTAGGAGAAATTCCACCTTTTGTGGTCTTATTTTGCTATTACACTCCACATTCGATGGGTCATCCACCTCTTATGGAATATTATATTATTTCTCCTAGCTATCCCTAGTATTTCTTACCTACCCTTGTTTCTCATTGAGCCACATGTCATATTTGTGTGCTCATACATCCATATGGCATTGCCTGTATAAGCAGACCTATATTCATTGTATTAGTGAATCCAGTTGATCATTTTGCATATTGACAAGAATACAATTTTGTTCTTGTCATTCTATTGTCTCTCTTATTTGTGCTTTCCATTGCCTCTTGATCTTGGTAAAATCACACATGGTATCAGAGCCATTAGAGTGCCATTGGTTTGCCAATTGAGAGAATTTTGGGGTTTGCATTTTGGAGCTTTCTATTGCAGGTTATTATTGGATCTTGTTGGGTAAGATACGAGGTCACCATTGGATTGAGAAGGTTCAAGAAAGTAAGAATCGCCTTTTATTTTGTCCAAATCCGACATCCGAGGCCAAATCTAGAGTCGTTTGAAGGTGAAGGGTGGTGACTTGTCCCAGCAGCGATATGCAATTTTGGAGCATTTTTGGTCAAATCTGTCATCGCCATTGCGCTTAGAAGACCCAAAAACCCCAAGATCGACTATCAATTCGTCGAAATCGGCCTCCATTACCCCGAGTTGAAAAATTCTCCCCTCCCAGCCTGCCGTACGGACTTGCAGGTACAGGTCTGAAAATATTTTTTTAATTTTTCCGTTTTTTTAATTATTTTCGGAAATTTGAAAAATAAAAAATAAAAAAATTAAATAGGGGGGGGGGGCATTTTTTTCTTTTTTCATTTTTTAAAGACATCGAAAAAAATTTAAAAAAGCGAGGGGGGGGGTCTTTATTGGCTCATAGGCCATCTGTGGCTCGTAGGTATACCTGCAGTACGGCAGGGTGCCTGCGGGTTCCGCAGACAACCTGCGGCCCACAGGTAGTCCCTGCGTGTACCGCAGGCTGCCTATGGGTAGGCCTTTTTTTTTACTTTTTTTTTATGAACTTTTTTTAAATTTTTTTTAAAATTGTTTTTTAAATAATTAAAAAAACAAAAATAGCTTTTTTATTTATTTATTTTAAATAAGTTTTTTTAATAATTAAAAAAATAAACTTTTTTATAAAAGTTTTTTTTCTTTAATAAATTTTTATTAAAGTTTTCTTAATATCATTTTTTTAATCAAAAAAAATGGCTATCGTTTTTTTTCTTTATTTTTTAGTAAAGTTTTTTTTTTTTGCATGGACATAATAAGTTGTTTTTATTTAGATTTTTAAAATCTTTTAAAAACACAAACATCATTTAATCAGTCAAATTGGGAACACTTTTTTTTCTTGTCACTTCACACCTGTCTTGCAGTGCTTCCAACCGGCAGTCAACGGGGGGTTGATTTGCTCCTTTATATCTCTTGGCCACATCCCAATTGGAGGCTTCTTTTTCTGCAATATTCTACAGGGCTTCTTGGTGGCATCATCTTCGTGTTTCCAGATTTGCACTATCATGTTGTATGCTCTTGCATGTGCAATGTTGTACTCGCACTATCATAAAGTGTCACACCTCTTTGTATCTTGTCATTGTTGACATATTTGATGTAATCCTCTTGTATACATAGATTAGGAATATCTTGTGAGACTTGGTGCATGGCTCTAGTTGAGACTTAGATTGTACACATTTGTACATGGCTCCCGTGAGACTTGGATTGTACTGGTATTTCTGCTATTTCTGAGTATCCAGATGATGCTCACAGTAGGTTGTCTCCATGCCTGATCTTCTTTTTGTTGCAGCGAGTGATTCATTGTCATCGACTTGGTACCTGGTTTTGTCACACTTTGACATTATTGGTGCAACATTGGCTATCATTCTTCCTTATGGGGAGGTATTTTGGTCATCATCATTTGACCATCTTTGTAGGAGATTCGACATTGAGGGGGGGCTTCATGGTCTCTTCTTCTCTCTTATGGGGGGGACATAGTTTGTTCTTCTCATTCATCATTGAGAGCATTGTGTGCTTTCATCATCTCTCTTTTGGGGGAGGGTTTTTTTCCATTGGGTTTTTCTCTCTTTCTCCATTTGTGAGAGATTGCATTGCATAGTTTTGCTTGCATTTGTATATTGTACATGGGTACCTATCATGGCCTAGTAGCCGGGACCCATCTTGCATTATTGACTTGAGTCTTCATTCCCCTAAGTTGCACTTAAGGGGGGTGTTGGTGTAAATAAATATTCATTTTGGATATTATTACACTTTACTTAAGTTAATTTAGGATAATGCATCTCTTCGTAGTTTGGATTTGAGACACTTAGGGAAGTGTGCACATAGGGATAAAGCTTGTAGGAGAAATTCAACCTTTTGTGGTCTTATTTTGCTATTACACTCCACATTCGGTGGGTCATCCACCTCCTGTGGAATATTATATTATTTCTCCTACCTACCCCTAGTATTTCTTACCTACCCTTGTTTCTCATTGAGCCACATGTCATATTTGTGTGCTGATACATCCATATGGCCTTGCCTGTATAAGCAGACCTATATTCATTGTATTGGTGAATCCAGTTGATCATTTTGCATATTGACAAGAATACAATTTTGTTCTTTTCATTCTATTGTCTCTCTTATTTGTTCTTTCCATTGCCTCTTGATCTTGGCAAAATCTCACATGGTATCAGAGCCATTAAAGTGCCATTGGTTTGCCAATTGAAAGAATTTTGGGATTTGCATTTTGGAACTTTCTATTATAGGTTATTATTGGAGCTTGTTGGGTCAGATCTGAGGTCACCATTGGATTGAGGAGGTTCAAGAAAGTAAGAATCGCCTTTTATTTCGTCCAAATCCGACATCCGAGCCGTTTGAAAGTGGAGGGTGGTGACTTGTCCCGGCAGCGATCTGCAATTTTGGAGCATTTTTGGTCAAATCCTTCATCACCATTGCGCTCAGAAGGCCCAAAAACCCCAAGATCTTCTATCAATTCATCGAAATCGGCCTCCATTACCCCGAGTTGAAAAATTCTCCCCTCCCAGCCCGCCGTACGGACTTGCAGGTACAGGTCTGAAAATATTTTTTTAATTTTTCCCATTTTTTAATTATTTTCAGAAATTTGAAAAATAAAAAATAAAAATATTAAATATTGGGGGGGGGGGGCGTTTTTTTGTTTTTTCATTTTTTAAAGACATCGAAAATTTTTTTAAAAAGCAGGGGGGGGTCTTTATTGGCCCGCTGGCCCTGTAGTGCCGCAGGGTACCTGCGGGTCCCGCAGACAACCTGCAGCCCACAGGTAGTCCCTGCATGTACCGCAGGCTACTTGCGGTTAGGCCTTTTTTTTTTCATTTTATTTTATAATTTTTTTAAAAAAAAAATTTTAATAATTAAAAATAAATAAATAAACTTTTTTATAAAAGTTTTTTTTCTTTAATAAATTTTATTAAAGTTTTTTTAATATCATTTTTTTTCTTTATTTTTTAGTAAATTTTTTTTTTTTGCATGGGCATAATAAGTTGTTTTTATTTAGATTTTTAAAATCTTTTAAAAACACAAACATCATTTAATAAGTCAAATTGGGAACACTTTTTTTTCTTGTCACTTCACACCTATCTTGTAGTGCTTCCAACCGACAGTCAAGGGAGGGGGTTGATTTGCTCCTTTATATCTCTTGGCCACATCCCAATTGGAGGCTTCTTTTTCTGCAATATTTTACAGGTCTTCTTGGTGGCATCATCTTCATGTTTCCAGATTTGCACTATCATGTTGTATGCTCTTGCATGAGCAATGTTGTACTCGCACTATCATAAAGTGCCACACCTCTTTGTATCTTGTCATTGTTGACATATTTAATGTAATCCTCTTGTATACATAGATTAAGAATATCTTGTGAGACTTGATGCATGGCTCCAGTTGAGACTTACATTGTACAAATTTGTGCATGGCTCCCATGAGACTTGGATTGTACCGGTATTTTTGCTATTTCTGAGTATCCAGATGATGCTCACAGCAGGTTGTCTCCATGCTTGATCTTCTTTTTGTTGCAGCGAGTGATTCATCGTCATCAACTTGGTACCTGGTTTTGTCACACTTTGACATTATCGGTGCAACATTAGCTATCTTTCTTCCTTATGGGGAGGTATTTTGGTCATCATCATTGGACCATCTTTGCAGGAGATTCGACATTGAGGGTGGGCTTCATGGTCTCTTCTCTCTTATGGGGGGGACATAGATTGTTCTTCTCATTCATCATTGAGAGCATTGTGTGCTTTCATCATCTCTCTTTTGCGGGAGGGTTTTTTCCCATTGGGTTTTTCTCTCTTTTTCCGTTTGTGAGAGATTGCATTGCATAGTTTTGCTTGCATTTGCATATTGTACATGGGTACCTATCATGGCCTAGTAGCCGGGACCCATTTTGCATTGTTGACTTGAGTCTTCAATCCCCTAAGTTGCACTTAATGGGGGGTGTTGGTGTAAATAAATATTCATTTTGGATATTATTACACTTTACTTAAGTTAACTTAGGATAATGCATCTCTTCGTAGTTTGGATTTGAGACACTTAGGGAAGTGTGCACATAGGGATAGAGCTTGTAGGAGAAATTCCACCTTTTGTGGTCTTATTTTGCTATTACACTCCACATTCGATGGGTCATCCACCTCTTATGGAATATTATATTATTTCTCCTAGCTATCCCTAGTATTTCTTACCTACCCTTGTTTCTCATTGAGCCACATGTCATATTTGTGTGCTCATACATCCATATGGCCTTGCCTGTATAAGCAGGCCGATATTCATTGTATTGGTGAATCCAGTTGATCATTTTGCATATTGACGAGAATACAGTTTTGTTCTTGTCATTCTATTGTCTCTCTTATTTGTTCTTTCCATTGCCTCTTGATCTTGGCAAAATCTCACATGGTATCAGAGCCATTAGAGTGCCATTGGTTTGCCAATTGAGAGAATTTTGGGGTTTGCATTTTGGAGCTTTCTATTGCAGGTTACTATTGGAGCTTGTTGGGTCAGATCTGAGGTCACCATTGGATTGAGGAGGTTCAAGAAAGTAAGAATCGTCTTTTATTTCATCCTATTGGATTTTGCCAAGATCAAGAGATCAATGAAATGTACAAGATAGAGACATAATATGGGACAAGAATAAACTGTATCCTCATCAATAGAAAATGATCAACAATCAACTGGATTATCATTCCATACAATGTAGATGAGCCTCCTTATATAGGCAAGGCTAGGGATATGTATGAGCACACAAATATGACATGTGGCTCAATAAGAAACAAGGGTAGGTAGGAAATAGGTGTGGGTAGGTAGGAGAAATAATATAATATTCCACATGAGGTGGATCACCCACCAAAGGTGGAATTATCACTCCACAATAAGTGGATATGATAGTGTAATAACAAGATCAACACCATAAGAGGTGGAATTTCTCCTACACACACTATCCCAATGTGGCACAAACACCCAAGTGTCTCATATCCAAACTACTATGAAATGCATTATCCTAAGTAAACTTAAGTAAGTGTAATAATATCCATGATGAATAATTATTTACACCAACACCCCCCCTTAAGTGCAACTTAGGGGAATGCACTTAAGTCTACAATGCAACTAAGCAAAGCAAGATGGGTCCCGGCTACGAGGCCATGTTAGGTACCCATGCACAAATGGAAATGCATGCAAACCAATGCAATGAAATCTCTCACAAAGTGGGGAAAGAGAGAAAAACCCAATGGGAAAAAACCCTCCCCCAAAAGAGAGATGAAAGCTATACAAGAGAACTCTCAAAGAAGAATGTGAGGAACAAAACCCCATGTGAGGAAAAAGTCCCCCCCATATGAGAGAAGAAGAGAAGTCAAACTGTGATCCTCCCTCAATGAAGAATCTGCACCAATGATAGAAGCTCGATGTATGAAGAAACTGCTCCACGAACGTCGAACAACATTCCTCCCCTTAGGAAGAAACAAAACCAAAGGTGTATCCATGAAGTCTCCCCAATCATGAAGGGAAGATGTATGAAGAAAACTCATGATGAAAGGAATCTCTGAAAACTGCTCAAGTGTCCCCATGTCGATGCTGAAAGATACCCCTTCCAAAGGTGGTAAACTGTGCCACACTGCTGAAAAAGGCACTCCAAGATCTAGTGGAGATGAATGTAGAACAATATCCAAAGACTCATGTGTCTCCTCAAAGAATAAAGAGACCTCCTCCAACTGTTGTACATAAGTATCCACAATCATGTCAACCTCGAAAGAATGATCATGTAGAGAATGAACAAGAGGGTCAGAGGGTGCCCTCGCAACAATCAAAGAAGGATCACCTTCATCAAAGAGAAGATGTATGTCATCAATGATGTCTCCCAAATCTGCAATGTAGGATTCCACAAACAAACTTGCAATATCTGTCATGTAATCATCCCATGAATCTGAAGATGGAAGACAATGTATATCCTGCTGCACTGAATCACATGAAGGCAAAACTGTCGCACTATCTGCATCATCAGGTGCAATAGGTGATGTGATATCAATATGAGAAGATGAAGTACAAGACTCAAGAACTGGGTTACATGTGAGAATCCCCATGTTCAAGTGTCCAAAGTTCTCCTCAAAATCTGAATCATCACAATAAGTGTGATCATCATGTGTAGAATCATCAAATGTGAAATCATCATCATCAACAAAATCTGAAAAGGAGTATAACCGAGATGCATGATCAACCACCCTAGTTGCAATGATAGCTCTAGTCTCCATGTCTCTAATAAAAACTGAGTCAGGTGTGAACTCCACAACTCTCTTAGTTGCGCCATGTGTGATTTGATAGATAGAAAGGAGATTGTTTGTCAAGTGGGGTACACACAACACATCATTGAAGGAGTTATCCCCAATGTCAATAGATCCTTTCCCAATCACATCCATGTATGTATGATTGCCCATCAAAATCTGTGGCATGGTGCAAGGCTCAAATGTAGAGAGCATAGACTATGAAGATGCCATATGATGAGAAGCCCCTGAATCTAGAAGCCATCTCTCTGAAGTATGATTTGTTGTAGCACATAGAGCTTTTCCTTTTCTTGTTCCAAAAGAGTGAGTTTTTCCACTTGTAGAAGCCATGAATGCTTGCCCTTTTCCTTTTGAATGTGAGGAAGTGGAAGTTGATGAATCATCCTTCTTGTAGACTTTAGGCAAATCAATGTTATGCTTTTTGATGATATGTGTGAGCTCATCAATCTTCTTAGTATGGCAACGATGTTCCTCATGACCAATCTTTTTACAATAAGCACAAGTAGGTCTCTCTCTCTTTGGTGAATTGTCTCTCTTGGAAGAGGATGAATCTCCTTGTTGTGGAGAAGATGGTGCTTTTTCTTTATGCTTTGATTGCCATTTCTTCTTGTTTGAGTTGTCCTTTCCTTGATTTCCTTTGTTCCCTTGATTTGCCACTAATGCTTGAGACTTAGAAGAAGCCTTAAGAATGCCCATGCTTATCAACTTAGTTTGTTCCATCATCAACATTTCATTGAAAGCATCAAATGTAGGCATTTTGTAGCTTGAACCCATTGTCATCCTATGAGTTTGGAAACTAGAAACAAATGCTGCATATTCTTGTGGAAGCTTCCCTATCAAGTTGAATATCAATTGAGTATCCTTCTTATCAATGCCACAATCTTTGAGTTGTGCCCTCAACTCATTTGCCTTAGTGACATAATCTTGTATAGTATCAAAGTTCTTGGGATCTAACATGGTGAGATCACTATCAATTTGATATCCCCTAATCTCATCAACTTGACCATACAAGTCTTGAAACTTTTGCCAAGCATCCTTGATTAGAGTACATTTCTCAATATGAAATATGAGATCCTTTGATACATACTTTCTTAAGGTACCAATTGCCATGATATTTTTAGTGAGCCAATCTAAGTGACCAACTAGATCAGCCTTAGGATCAGCTGGAGCAACAATAGTTCCATCAATGTAATGAGTGAGTCCTTTTTCCATAAGTTTACTCCATGCATCAATTTTCCAAGTAGCATAGTTATGTGGAGTTAAGAGAGGAAACTTAGAAGAACTCATAGCAGCAAAAAGGAAAGAACACAAGAGCACAAAAGCACAAGAGACACCCCCCAAATTCAATCAATCAAACTACCCCCCCAAAAGTGATGATTTTGGCACTTTATACTTAGTGCGATTACAATGAGCCACTTGCAAAACAAGGCAAAGTGGGCTTATGATGCAAATTTTACAACTTCTCAAATGAGATACAAGAGACTTCAATCAATAGTGCAATGAATCTAACTGAGATTCAAGCAAATATACAAGTACCAAGAGAGCCAAAAATGGCCAAGATCTGAAAGTACAATTTCTACTTACAATGACATCAATCTGATAGCATCATGTGAAATTAGATGAAAAAATATGCACTTTCAAAAAAAACAGCACCTAAAAAGGTGGTCGGATGACCCCAAACGAAGCCTCTGAAGTTGCAAAAACTGGGATTACTCAGGGACAGTCACCAAAAACTGCATTTTTTGAAAAATCCGTGCATCAAAATCAAAAAATTCTTTTACCACTACGGAGAGCACGAAATTCTATCCCATTTCAAAAAAAATTGCACCCAAAAAGGAGCAAAAATGAGCAAGTTATGGCCATTTGAAGTTGAACTGCAAAATCAAAAATGCAAATGAGAGGGGGTCAAAAAAATTTCAAACCCTGCTGATGTGGCGCTGACGTCAGAAAAACACTGTATTAAATTTGACGGCCGTATGACCGTCGCCAAAACTTCACCCTTATGCTGACTGTGTCGTCCGTACTGTACGGACAGTTGGCTGTGCGATCCGTACTGTACGGATGCTGATGTGGCAGGGTGACTGGGCGATGATGTGGCGCGCTGACGTGTCACTATATGGAATAGCTGACGCTGCATACTGAAGAGGTTGTTTGTCTGTACGGTGGTGTCCGCGTGGCGATGAGTTGGCAAAGGGCGCCGAGCTGGTGGGCCGTGGAGGAGCGGCGCCGAAGAGGAGGCGGGCGTCGCTGGAGGTGCGGCTGCGACGAGCGGGTCGTGGGCGGAGTCCGAAGCGGGTGGAGGAGCCGAGGAGCGGCAGAGCAGAGGCGCGGCCTTTGGCTCGGAAAGACAGAGGCTGCCGAGGGAGCTGGGAGGCGCTAGCGGAGATCCGGGGAGGAGGTGCTCGGCGGCGGTGTTCGTGCAGGTCGTGGCGCGAGCGGACCAAAGTCTTCGACTGCGACAGATAGGTACGATGGCACGACAGACAGGTACGATGGTCTGCAGAATGGGTACGCGCGTGCAGAGTACGGCGAGGACGGCAGAGTACCTGCAAGTCACGGGAGCACGGGGGGGGGGTCTGCGGACCCCCCAAAAAGTTCTTTTTTTTTTTTATTTCTTTCGATTTTTTTGTTTTTTTCTGAATTTTTTTTATTTTTGAATTTTTCAAAACAATTTTTCAGAAAAAAAGAATTTTTTTTTTTTTTTCGAATATTAAAAAAATTTCGAAATCCATACGATATAGGCAAAAATGGAGAAAAAAAATTTCTCACCAAAATAGGCCAACTTTATAACCAAAATTCATGGAAATGGCCTTCCGGATGCAATGGAGAGGTCGGATCTGGTCTAGGACACCTCCAAATGATAATGCTCCTCAGATCTACCTCTTGACGTCACAATAATGCCTCTTCAAGACGAATCAATGAAGCTCCAATAGCTCTGATACCATGTTGGATTTTGCCAAGATCAAGAGGTCAATGAAATGTACAAGATAGAGACATAATATGGGACAAGAATAAACTGTATTCTCATCAATAGAAAATGATCAACAATCAACTGGATTATCATTCCATACAATGTAGATGAGCCTCCTTATATAGGCAAGGCTAGGGATATGTATGAGCACACAAATATGACATGTGGCTCAATAAGAAACAAGGGTAGGTAGGAAATAGGTGTGGGTAGGTAGGAGAAATAATATAATATTCCACATGAGGTGGATCACCCACCAAAGGTGGAATTATCACTCCACAATAAGTGGATATGATAGTGTGATAACAAGATCAACACCATAAGAGGTGGAATTTCTCCTACACACACTATCCCAATGTGGCGCAAACACCCAAGTGTCTCATATCCAAACTACTATGAAATGCATTATCCTAAGTAAACTTAAGTAAGTGTAATAATATCCATGATGAATAATTATTTACACCAACACATCCAAATCTAGAGCCGCTTGAAGGTGGAGGGTGGTGACTTGTCTCGGTAGCGATCTACAATTTTGGAGCATTTTTGGTCAAATCCATCATCGCCATTGCACTCAAAAGGCCCGAAAACCCCAAGATTGACTATCAATTCGTCGAAATCAGCCTCCATTACCCCGAGTTGGAAAATTCTCCCCTCCCAGCCCACCGTACGAACTTGCAGGTACAGGTCTGAAAATATTTTTTTAATTTTTCCTTTTTTAAATTATTTTCAGAAATTTGAAAAATAAATAATAAAAAAATTAAATATTGGGGGGGGGGGGCATTTTTTTGTTTTTTCATTTTTTAAAGACATCGAAAAAAATTTAAAAAAGTGGAGTGGAGGAGGAGGGGGTCTTTATTGGCCCGCAGGCCATCTGCGGCTCACAGGTGTACCTACAGATATCGCAGGCAACCTACGGCCTGTAGGTGTACCTGCGGTCACTGCAGGCCACCTGCGGCTCTGCAGTACCGCAAGGTACCTCCGGGTCCTGCAAACAACTTGCGGCCCATAGGTAGTCCCTGCATGTACCGCAGGCTACCTGCGGGTAGGCCTTTTTTTTTTCCTTTTTTTTTATAAATTTTTTTTTAATTTTTTAAAAAATTGTTTTTTTAATAATTAAAAAAAAAATATCTTTTTTTTCTTATTTATTTTAAATAAGTTTTTTTAATAATTAAAAAAATAAACTTTTTTATAAAAGTTTTTTTTCTTTAATAAATTTTTATTAAAGTTTTTTTAATATCATTTTTTTAATCAAAAAAAATGGCTATCGTTTTTTTTCTTTATTATTTAGTAAAGTTTTTTTTTTTTGCATGGGCATAATAAGTTGTTTTTATTTAGATTTTTAAAATCTTTTAAAAACACAAACATCATTTAATAAATCAAATTCGGAACACTTTTTTTTCTTGTCACTTCACACCTGTCTTGCAGTGCTTCCAACCGGCAGTCAAGGGGGGGGTTGATTTGCTCCTTTATATCTCTTGGCCACATCCCAATTGGAGGCTTCTTTTTCTGCAATATTCTACAAGGCTTCTTGGTGGCATCATCTTCATGTTTCCAGATTTGCACTATCATGTTGTATGCTCTTGCATGAGCAATGTTGTAATCGCACTATCATAAAGTGCCACACCTCTTTGTATCTTGTCATTGTTGACGTATTTGATGTAATCCTTTTGTATTCATAGATTAGGAATATCTTATGAGACTTGGTGCATGGCTCCAGTTGAGACTTAGATTGTACACATTTGTGCATGACTCCCGTGAGACTTGGATTGTACCAGTATTTCTGCCATTTCTGAGTATCTGGATGATGCTCACAGCAGGTTGTCTCCATGCCTGATCTTCTTTTTGTTGCAGTGAGTGATTCATCGTCATCGACTTAGTACCCAGTTTTGTCACACTTTGACATTATTGGTGCAACATTGGCTATCTTTCTTCCTTATGGGGAGGTATTTTGGTCATCATCATTGGACCATCTTTGCAGGAGATTTGACATTGAGAGGGGGCTTCATGGTCTCTTCTTCTCTCTTATGGGGGGGACATAGTTTTTTCTTCTCATTCATCATCTCTCTTTTGGGGGAGGGTTTTTTCCCATTGGGTTTTTCTCTCTTTCTCTATTTGTGAGAGATTGCATTGCATAGTTTTGCTTGCATTTGCATATTGTACATGTATACCTATCATGGCCTAGTAGCCGGGACCCATCTTGCATTGTTGACTTGAGTCTTCATTCCCCTAAGTTGCACTTAAGGGGGGGTGTTGGTGTAAATAAATATTCATTTTGGATATTATTACACTTTACTTAAGTTAATTTAGGATAATGCATCTCTTCGTAGTTTTGATTTGAGACACTTAGAGAAGTATGCACATAGGGATAGAGATTTTAGGAGAAATTCCACCTTTTGTGGTCTTATTTTGCTATTACACTCCACATTCGGTGGGTCATCCACCTCTTGTGGAATATTATATTATTTCTCCTACCTACCCCTAGTATTTCTTACCTACCCTTGTTTCTCATTGAGCCACATGTCATATTTGTGTGCCCGTACATCCATATGGCCTTGCCTCTATAAGCAGGCCTATATTCATTGTATTGGTGAATTTAGTTGATCATTTTGCATATTGACGAGAATACAGTTTTGTTCTTGTTATTCTATTGTCTCTCTTATTTGTGCTTTCCATTGCCTCTTGATCTTAGAAAAATCTCACATGGTATCAAAGCCATTAGAGTGCCATTGGTTTGCCAATTGAGAGAATTTTTGGGTTTGTATTTTGGAGCTTTCTATTGTAGGTTACTATTGGAGCTTGTTGGGTAAGATCTGAGGTCACCATTGGATTGAGGAGGTTCAAGAAAGTAAGAATTGCCTTTTATTTCGTCCAAATCCGACATCTGAAGGCAAATCTAGGGCCGTTTGAAGGTGAAGGGTGGTGACTTGTCCCGATAGCGATCTACAATTTTGGAGCATTTTTGGTCAAATCTGTCATCGCGATTGCGCTCAGAAGGCCCAAAAACTCCAAGATCGACTATCAATTTGTCGAAATCGGCCTCCATTACCCCGAGTTGAAAAATTCTCCCCTCCCAGCCCGCCATAAGGACTTGCAGGTACAGGTCTGAAAATATTTTTTTAATTATTTTCGGAAATTTTAAAAATAAAAAATAAAAAAATAAAATATTGGGGGGGGGGGGAGGGGGGTGGGGGTTTGTCTTTTCATTTTTTAAAGACATCGAAAAAAATTTAAAAAAGCGGGGGGGGGGGGGGGGGGGGCGGGTCTTTATTGGCCCGCAGGCCATCTGCAGCTCGCAGGTGTACCTGCAGGTACCGCAGGCAACCTGCGGCTTGCAGGTGTATCTGCGGTGATTGCAGGCCACCTGTGGCCCCGCAGGCCCTGCAGTATCGCAGGGTACCTGCAGGTCCCGCAGACAACCTGCGGCCCAGAGGTAGTCCCAGCGTGTACCGTAGGCTACTTGCGGGTAGGCCTTTTTTTTTTCCTTTTTTTTAATAAATTTTTTTTTAATTTTTTTTTAAATTGTTTTTTTAATAATTTAAAAAAAAAAAAAAACTTTTTTTTCTTATTTATTTTAAATAAGTTTTTTTAATAATTAAAAAAATAAACTTTTTTATAAAAGTTTTTTTTCTTTAATAAATTTTTATTAAAGTTTTTTTAATATCATTTTTTTAATCAAAAAAAATGGTTATCGTTTTTTTTTTTTGCATGGGCATAATAAGTTGTTTTTATTTAGATTTTTAAAATCTTTTAAAAACACAAACATCATTTAATAAGTCAAATTGGGAACACTTTTTTTTCTTGTCACTTCACACCTGTCTTGCAGTGCTTCCAACCGACAGTCAACGGGGGGGGGGGGTTGATTTGCTCCTTTATATCTCTTGGCCACATCCCAATTGGAGACTTCTTTTTCTACAATATTCTACAGAGCTTCTTGGTGGCATCATCTTCATGTTTCCAGATTTGCACTATCATGTTGTATGCTCTTGCATGAGCAATGTTGTACTCGCACTATCATAAAGTGCCACACCTCTTTGTATCTTGTCATTGTTGACATATTTGATGTAATCCTCTTTTATACATAGATTAGGAATATCTTGTGAGACTTGGTGCATGGCTCCAGTTGAGACTTAGATTGTACACATTTGTGCATGGCTCCTATGAGACTTGGATTGTACCGGTATTTCTGCTATTTCTGAGTATCCAGATGAAGCTCACAGCAGGTTGTTTCCATGCCTGATCTTCTTTTTGTTGCAGCGAGTGATTCATCGTCATCGACTTGGTACCTGGTTTTGTCACACTTTGACATTATTGGTGCAACATTGGCTATCTTTCTTCCTTATGGGGAGGTATTTTGCTCATCATCATTGGACCATCTTTGCAGGAGATTCGACATTGAGGGGGGGCTTCATGGTCTCTTCTTCTCTCTTATGGGGGGGACATAGTTTGTTCTTCTCATTCATCATTGAGAGCATTGTGTGCTTTCATCATCTCTCTTTTGGGGGAGGGTTTTTTCCCATTGGGTTTTTCTCTCTTTCTTCGTTTGTGAGAGATTGCATTGCATAGTTTTGCTTGCATTTGCATATTGTACATGGGTACCTATCATGGCCTTGTAGCCGGGACCCATCTTGCATTGTTGACTTGAGTCTTCATTCCCCTAAGTTGCACTTAAGGGGGGGTGTTGGTGTAAATAAATATTCATTTTGGATATTATTACACTTTACTTAAGTTAACTTAGGATAATGCATCTCTTCGTAGTTTGGATTTGAGACACTTAGGGAAGTGTGCACATAGGGATAGAGCTTTCAGGAGAAATTTCACCTTTTGTGGTCTTATTTTGCTATTACATTCCACATTCGGTGGGTCATCCATCTCTTGTGGAATATTATCTTATTTCTCCTACCTACCCCTAGTATTTCTTACCTACCCTTGTTTCTCATTGAGCCACATGTCATATTTGTGTGCTCATACATCCATATGGCCTTGCCTATATAAGCAGGCCTATATTCATTGTATTGGTGAATCCAGTTGATCATTTTGCATATTGATGAGAATACAGTTTTGTTCTTGTCATTCTATTGTCTCTCTTATTTGTGCTTTCCATTGCCTCTTGATCTTGGCAAAATCTCATAGTTTCAACAATAGGACTCAAAGAATTGTTGAAAGCATCAATGTTAGAGTTGATGAAACCTCTGAGAAACCTGAGGAAAATGACAGTGAGCAAGTAGGAGATGAACCGGTAGTAACTCTCTAGGAACCTGTTTCAAAATAGTCCAGTACCAGTAATTGTGCTCCTATACCGATAGATGCTGATGAAGATGACAATGAAGAAGAAAAGAAAGAAGAATCTGTTAAGATCATCTCTAGGTTTGTTAAGATGAATCATGATCCAAAGCAAATCATAAGAGATAAGGATGCAGAAATTCTTACAAGAAGAAAGGTCAGAGAAAACTCTTGTATGATCTCTGAATTTGAGCCTAAATCATTTAAAGAGACACATAAAGATGAAGACTGGATCAAGGCAATGGAAGAGGAACTTGACCAAATAGAAAAGAATGGTACATGGTCTTTGGTACCGAAACTGGAGCATAAAAATGTCATTGGCACCAAATGGGTTTTCAGAAATAAGCTAAATGAAGATGACTCAGTGGTTAGAAACAAAGCCAGACTGGTGTGTAAAGGATATGCCCAAGAAGAAGGAGAAGACTATGGAGAAACCTTTCCTCCTGTAGCCAGATTGGAAGGAGTTCATATGCTTCTTGCATATGTAGCTTTTAAGGGATTCAAAGTATATCAAATGGATGTAAAATCTGCATTCCTGAATGGAATACTTGAAGAGGAGGTGTATATAGAGAAACTAGATGGGTTTTCCCTATCAGAAGATAGTGACATGGTGTGTAGGCTACATAAAGCCTTGTATGGACTAAAGAAGGGACCTAGAGCATGGTATGAACGCCTGCACTCCCATCTTGTGAAAATTGGATTTGAAAGAATACGTGAAGATAGCAATATCTACTTGAAATCAGAAGGAGATTAGATTCTAATCTGTGAAGTATTTGTTGATGACATAATCTTTGGTGGAGATGACAAGATGAGTCATGACTTTACAGATGAGATGAAGAAGGAATTTTTGATGTCACTCATAGGGGAGATTAAGTTCTTCATTGGACTATAGATTCAACAAATGAAAGATGGAATCTTAATCACTCAATCCAAGTATGTCAAAGAGGTGTTCAAGACCTTTGGCATGGAAGATAGCAAACCAGTTAGTACACTAATGGTGAGCGGTTGTAAATTATCAAAAGAGGATGACTCGGCGTTGGTAAATGAGAAAGAATACCGATCAATGATTGGTAAGTTGCACTATGTAGTACATAGTAGACCGGACATTGTACATGCAGTGGGCATTACTACACGGTTCCAAAAAAGTCCAAGAAAATCCCACTTGGTAGCAGTCAAGCGGATTCTTAGATATTTGAAGGGAACTATTGACTATGGATTGTGGTATCCATACAGTAATGAATTCAACTTGAAAGTGTTTATAGATGTTGATTGGGCTGGTAATGTGGATGATTGGAAGAGCACAACTGGTGGTGCATTCTTTCTTGGTGGTAGACTAGTCTCATGGATTAGTAAAAAGCAAAGTTGTATCTCTTAGTCTATAGCAGAAGCAGAGTATGTTGCAGCTTTAATGAGTTGCACTTAGACAATTTGGATGAAGAATGTATTAAATAGCTTCAAAGTTCCTGTATTTGAATCGATAAGTATATTTTGTGACAATACAAGTGCAATTAACATCTCCAAGAATACGGTTTTACATTCTAGAACCAAGCACTTTGAGCTCAAGTATCATTTCTTGAGAGAAAAGGTTTAGAACAAATAGGTTGTATTGGAACATGTTTCTAGTAAGGAGCAGTTAGCAGACATATTCACCAAGCCTCTACCGAAGGCTACATTTACCTATCTAAGAGGTGAATTAGGAGTGCTACCCCTTCAAAAGGTGAACTAAAGGTGTGTGCTCCACATCAGTCACATCTTACATTGATATATCTTTTTTAGGATTGGTGTGTTGAAGGATGCTACTCCTTAGGGGGAGTAGAATAGTGGAACATAGATGTGTATGCCTCCACTTTGGCATTGTTGTCAAAGGGGAAGAAGATGTGAAGTGAAGATGATATCTACAGTATTGGGGGAGAAGATGTGAAGCAGGGAGATATCTTTGTATATTGCCATCAATACCAAAGGGAGAGATTATTGGCATATGTGTAGAGTATGATGACATGATGATATTGTATGTTGTCATTGATGTCAATATGTTGAAGAGTGAACTAGTATATTGAAGTAAGCAACTAGCAAGAGAACTGGTATATGTGAAAAAGTGAAACGGTATGTTTGTCCAAGTGAACCGATATTTTGGAATGTGAATCGGTATATGGAATATTTTGTATCAAGGTTTCATATGGTATGACTACTAGTTGGTGTCTCAGCTTCAGAGTTTTCGGTTGAAGTGTTCCAAGCTTGTGTGATTCAACCGATGACATCGTGTGATGGGTTAGCATTGTAATGAAGAACAGATTGTATTACCACGTCAGCCTTGTGCACGTGAAGGATCTTGCATGGAGGAGATTGATCCTATCTACTTCGGGAATGTGTGAAGTCTCTATAAATGGTGGAGAACGCATGATGGGTTATCAGCCTCCAAGAAGTGGTGAAGAACAAACATTGGAGAACATCTTGAGATCTGTTCAAGACTGTTGTATTCAATTAAATTTGTTCAACAGTTAGGATTGAGCCGATTGAATTGCTTAACCTAAATGTTTAGGGTTTAGGCTTTATGGTACTGACCTATCTAGTCCCTTTAAGGTCGATGATATTTTTCATTTCGAAGTTGTTGGCAAATGTTGTGTGTGTGTATCCAAGTGCAGAGATACATGATTCTTGCTAGACCAGATAAGAGAATAGATACCTACAAAGTGTGATTGCAGAAGTAAGGAACTAAAGCAGATATGTATTTAAATTGAGTGTTGTTACCTGATCATTGTAATACCTGTTGACCTCTAACCACTTCAATAGTTGGAAAATCCCTTAACAAGGTAGCTTTAACTGGCTTGTTGTAAATCCTTTAACAGGGTGACTCAAAATCATTGAGTTCTTAATATCCTCTAGTAAGGTAACCTTTAACAGGGTTTAACCCTTTATCGGGTGATCCCTAGCAGGATCGGTTCCTAACAAAACCTATTGTAATAGTCTTTAACCGAACTAGGCTCCTGACAGAGCAGAATTCAAAAGGGTTCAAAGAACAGCTTGTGGGTATTCATCCCCACCGTGGTTTTTCCTAGTTGGGTTTCTACGTGAAAAATATGTGTCATGTGTGATGCCTTTTCATGTGATGCTTTGTTATTTTTTGTCAAGTGGTAAATCATGTTGAACTAGAAAGTTATTATATTTCTGATGGTAGAGTACTTGTTTATGCATAAGGGTGAAGTGGAAATAAGATGTTAGATTGTGTGGAAATCTAAGAGTTACTAGTTTATGTCTTTCACATTCTTACTATGTTTAACCGGTAGTAATCTGGTTTAGACTGGTGTTTTTGCTTGCTAGTAAAGTGCAGTGTTTTCAGTCAAACCAATTCGAGGAAAAGTGTTTTTGTCTATACTGATTCACCCCCCCTCTCAGTACCGGTTTGGTACTAACTGTTCATCATTGATTCATCAGTTGCCAGCGCAATATATAAGAGCCACCATACCACAAAGAGAATAAGAACAATGGAAGCAATATGCAATCATGGAATAGGGAGTTTTAATTGATTATTTTACATTCCTATTTACTTGATTGTGTTATTTCATTGAGTTTGTTTAGGATTCTTTGATTAGATAGGGATTCGTGATTTCCCTTTTATTTCTAGTTGATTTTGATGATGAATTTTACATATGACATTTTGGTGAACCTGACGTGAAACAACAACTAATTAACCTTCTCTATTTTCTATGTGATTTTTGTAGGTCGTATGGAATTTTCATATTTTTTGCAGGTTTTGTATGGATTGCACAGAAGATTCAACAATCATGCAATCACGTTTACAAAATCATGCAATCGCATAGATAGGATCACACAATTGCTAACTCTGGGTCACGCATTCATGCAAAACCCATCGCGCAATCATCTAGATCACGCCACACAATCAATCAAATCCTGTTACTCATTCGTTGATTGATTTATGCATTTTGTTTATCTTATTTTTCTCATTATCTACTCTTTATTTTGTCTTGATTCTGTATTAAATTTGTTAAGTCTGAACATTTTTTACCCTTATTGCATGCTTTAATTATGACATATTATGGCACATCAGGTATAATTCAGGATTTTAGGTGCCAGGACATTAGAACAAAGGAGGCAAGCTAGACTTTACCAGCAAATCCTAAAGGCAGAAAAGAAGATACAAGATCTAGAGGACCAACCAGCCATTGATAGATACAACAACCTAGTTCTCTCATATAGAGTGAAATAAGATTTTATTAATATAGAATGGATGATGATAGATCTTGCTAGGGCATCACAATCTGTTTTGTAGGTTTCAGATCAGAGTTAGACTTTGTATTGCTTTTGTTTTGTTTGATTTATCTCTGATTTATGCATTCGCCTAGTTATTTTCACGCAATCGCTATGTCAGTATCATGCATTTTCTTTGTAATAATGACACATTTGCACTATCATTATCACACAATCACTCAGACAATATCATGCATTCACTCAGGTATCATTACGCATTTGTATATTTCATAATTAATTTTTTTTTTTTTGTGGATTTTCTTGGGTTACTGATAATCTGTCTACAGCATGTGGCAAATTTACAGAGAGGATCAAATTATTACTGAATCATAAACACTCATGTTATCACACTTCAGCTTTGGGCTTAAAATAAACCTGGTTAAAATTGACATGCATGCTTTCACACTTAGGTTTGGTGTTCTAAAATTGACATGCACATGTGTATCTCACACCTATGTTTGGGTCTTAAAATAAATGTGAATTGGGCTTATCAATAGAATAACTCACATTTTATTTTGTCTTAAAGGAAATAACTTTTTATCATGTTTGGGGTGGACCTATTGTTGCATTAACTACCTTTTCACCTGCCTTTGGGGTCTTGGGAGAAAGGGAGAAGATGATAACACCCAATTTTAGATTTTAGTAGTGAGGGGTATCTTTGACTAGGGATTTCATCACCCCATAGAGGTACTTCAAATTGGGATGCATTGGGGATATCATCTCTCCCAGTGTACTCTTGAGCAGGTTTTTCGAACTGCTATATAAATATACTGGTCAGGTGGCTAAAGTGTTGAGTGAATTCGACGTATGTGGGGGCCTTCCCTGCACCGATAAGTGATGAGCCTAAATAATGGCTCTATTTTGATAGATTTTTGTTATAATACTCCTGCCTAGGTCTTGGGATTAGATGATATTTGGATCAAGATACTCTCCTAGTTGATACCTTTTAAGTGCTTCTGAAACTGCTTTGACTTATAGTAAGGTTGTCATATAATAGTTTTTTAATAATTTATCTATGCAAATATCTAAAATCAATCTTAAGTATGGTTTAAATTATATCATGTTAGCATTAGTATATACACATGTTTGTTGTTCACATTAATATCCTGATGCAGGGTCGGCAAAGGAGAATGAAAGACTAAGTGGAGGTTTAAAGAAGATCCAAGTATATAGCCACAATGCAGACCCAGTCAAAGAAAAATAGTAATAAGGGAGATCAAAGCCACTTGACTGGTTCTTCTGAAGAATGATTTATGGAACATTTATAATTGTTCTTAGTGGAGCTTAGATCTAGGAAGCATGTCATGCTACACTTTCTCAACTGCATGACAAATGTTGTTCTATTTTCCTGCGCTGACTTCTTCTTCTTTTGTTTAATGAATCCTATTCACCTATTTCGTAGGAATGTGGTTGATCGGTTAGGAATTTATTATAAGCTTTCATATAAATAAAGGGGTCTCTCTCTTCTCGGGGATAGTAGAGAACAACCATAATATTTGTAATACTCAGTCTTCTGGTATTTATGTATTCTCACAATCAAAATGGAATAAAGAGATCAATGTGATTTTAAAAGCTTAACAATTGTAATCTGAAAGTTTTGGATATGCTCACTCAAGGGGGCCCACTTGGTGAGTAATCTTTCATGTTTTCCAGTTAGTTTCCATTCTTCAGTAGTAGTAGTTTAGGAAATTGTCTATTCCTGCAGCCATTGGAAACTATTCCTGTGTTTATTCTTGCGGCCACAAAGGCAGAGTAGTTCCTATCCTCTTGCCAGAACGTTATCATTTAGTAGTAATAGTTTGAGTGATTTCCAGTTGTGAATTCGGATTAAGAATTAGTTCATTGATATTTTGCATGTTTACTTCAAATAATTTCCTTTCCTGAGTAATATAGAATGGTTGCGATATGAACTTGGTGCACATACAGTGTTAGCCCATTTTAAGTTTATGTCACTGGTCGATAAGTAAATGAGTCTTTGCTACAGAAAAGCTAGCTATTCAAAGATATCCAATCTCTAAATTGTGTTTTATTGCCTAGTTGTCATTCTAGTTGTGAGGACCAACAATAAGCTTAACTAAAGTCTTAAGCGGCTTGCTCTGAGAATCCGTCGTTGGATTGGGATGCCTCAAAATTTACAATAAGAACCAACTTAGTAACCCAAATCCTACATTTATAGATTTTGGGAGTGTAGATCGTACCCCATAGATACCCCACATGTACCTTATATTATGAGACAAAAATCCCTCGGTGATAAGATCTTCGGATCTTCAGGGTAAGAGACACTGGCATGCCCAATAAGTGTGTGTCATGGAGTGGAGGTAGTGCTACCAGACTCTCTATCTATTCATCTTGTTTTGGTATTTTGATGTGGGGGCCTCATTGAATGGTGTCCACTTTCCAACCTAACATTGTCTTTTGTGCTTTTATATGTAACGTTGTTCCAAACTAGTATTGAGTTAGTATTTGGGCTATTTCAAGCCCTACCTTGCGTATCGCTAAATTCTCAGAGTTGGTCAGAACATAGTTCAGTCAGCTATACCTATCTTCAAACAACTGTTCTTAGATTTGGAAAACAACAAACCTGTCCTACAAACAAAATTACTAGAAACAAAGTTTATCTTGAAACATTAGACGGTCCTACAAACTCAAAAAAATTGCATACTTGTGACCATAGGAAGTCTTTGCATAGTCCTTATTTACATCCTTATTATCATCCTCATATATGTCCTTAGAGGTTGCATAAGTGCTTGCATAGTCCTCATTTACGTCCTTATTATCGTCTTCATATGCATCCTTAGAAGTTTCATAAGTCCTTGCATATTCCTCATTTACCTCCTTATTATCATCCTTGATCTGGGGGATATTTTCACCAAAAATTGAAGCATCTCCAAAGCTCCAAAAATCAGCATCATGGTAAAGTTCTTGAGATCCTAAATCCAATGCCACTTGAATGGACAAAAAAGGAGTCCATACGTTCGAGTTATGATCGGTCAAAGCTTGGTCAAACCAAGTATAGAGGCTCTCAAAAGGTAAAAAATAATCATCCCAAAAGTGATCAACAATGGGTTTCAAATTAAAGAGCTCGTCAAGAGCTTTCCAACGACGTTCATTTTATCAAAAACAGAGTCCGTATGGAAAAGTTATGACAATTTGAAATTTGGAGGGAAAAGTATGATTTGATGATGTCAGCATGATGTCATCATATTGTTCAGGCGTTTAAAACTATTTGTGGGTTTTGAACCGATAACCCCATGTAACCAACTACACCTCTCCACCATTGGACAACGAAAATGGTGCTTAACTAAATTTAGGGCTTTGTGTTATTTAAAGAAGAAACTGCTTAATGCGATTTAAAGAAGAGCCAATGGGAGTTGAACTCCCAACCAGCAGTCACCTAAAATCAAGGATGACCACTACGCTATTAATAGCGTATGGGATATTTTTGGAGGATATTCTACTTATCCAAACATATTCCGCATAACTTTATTTAAATAAGGTTATTTATTAAAAAGCAAACCCCTAATAATGGAGTAAAATCCAAACCATAAAATGGAAAGAGGATATCTACAGGATTATTTTCCCAAGGGGGATTATTTTATAGTTTGAGGGTTTTAGCCTAATTATGACTAATTTTATGTATAAAAGGGGGTATTAGGCCTTTGAAAAATCATCCAGGTGATGAGAAGGAGATTATGAACTTGAAGGCTTGTTGATTATTCCTGCACATTGGAGAATAATGTTGCCTTTGTGCTTGAAGGGAATATCTTGTAACACTTGTAATTGATTTTGGAGCTAATCAGATCGGTCCCCCTATTGGAGCAAGACCCGGAGACGTAGTCCGACTCGTGGATGAACTCCGTTATCAATTGTGTTTTGTCTTCTATCTTTCTACTCTCTTTCTTTCAGTTCATTACCTTTATTATGCTTTGTTCATTTAAGCATTATTATGTTAATTCGCTCAGATTAAAGCTTTGAATTAACTTGTGTAATATTGTTAAGCATTTGTCTGTAATTATCATAGATCCTAATCAGATCAAGTTTGGTATCAGAGCTTTGTTTGACTAGTATTGCAAAATTGAATGCTAACAAGATCCAGGTTTCAACGAGGCAAAGGCAAGCTTGAAGAATATAATCCTAAGATCGGAAAACGAAGAACTAATCCACCATCACAGATGGAAGGAAAAGGTGGTGAAGAAGGTTCCGAAGATAAGAGTATTCAGAAGACTCTTCAGAATTTGGAAACCATTGTACAAGTTTTAGTACAGGAGAGAGAGGACAAGATGCGAAGACATGTAGCTCGTGAGAACAAAGGGAAAAGACCAGGAGGTGACCGTGAGCCTCCAAAAACACCCCCATCTCCTTCTTCTCCTTCTTTCCCATCTTCTCCCTCTTCTACTCATTCTGAGTCTTCTTCTCTTTTCAAGAGTTCACATAAGCCTAAGATTAAATTGGATGTAAAATTTGATCTACCAAAGTATTGTGGGGAATTAAATGCTGAAAAATTAGATGATTGGATTCAACAGGTTGAAGTCTATTGTAGAGTCCAAAACCTCTTAGATGATGCTGATAGGATCCAATTAGCTACTCTTCAGTTAGGAGGTACAGCTCTAACCTGGTGGGAGAGTAGAATTTGGGATGGGTCTTCACAACATGGTAAAATCAATTTAACTGGGTCAGACTTTGTTAATGCTCTCAAGAAGCAATTCTATCCCCTAGGCCATATGCAACAGTTAATGATGAACTGGCAACTTTTTAGGCAAGGGAAAGGTCAGTCTGTCCAAGATTACACCCATAAATTCAAAAAGAAGGCTATTGCATTAAATGTTCCATTGTATACCCAGGACACGTTGCTTAAGTACATAGGTGGTCTTCACTCTTATCTAAGACATTCAATTTTGGTCTTGAATCCTAGTAACTTTGATGAAGTCTGTGTCCAAGCCACACACCTAGAGTCAAGAGGTAAGGGTTCTTTTATTGATAAGTCTAATAAGAAGCCATCTAAGTCTGAGAAAAAATTCCAAAATAAAGGGAAGGGGAAAAAGATAGCTACAGTGAAGAAAGAGGGTCAAAAACCCACATGCTCACATTGCAAGAAAGAAGGGCATGATGATTCTAGGTGTTGGAAGCTACACCCTGAAAAGAGGCCAAAGAGATATGGTGGAAACAAAGACAAACAAAAGACTGCTGCTATAGTTCAATAGGATCTTGGATCTGACTTTGGAGATGAGACAAAGATCATTGCTACTGGAATCCAAGGTAAAGAAAAAGGTAGATCTCTCTCATCAGCTACAAGTTCTTCTAATATAAGTGCAAGTACAAGTAAAGATTCTACTCCTAAGAATGATAAGCAAAGGAATGAATTATTTCATATTCGGGTTGTTATCAAACATACTAAAGTTGATACATTATTTGATACGGGTTCTCAAGTTAACTTGATATCTGAAGAAATTATTAAAAAGCTTAACTTGACTACAACACCTCATCCGAAACCATACCCTCTGGGATGGGTTTGCAATGATGCACAATTGCAAGTAACTAAACAATGTAAGATAAGATTTGCTATCACTGCAAACTTTGTAGATGAGGTAGAAGCTGATGTAGTCCCTTTAGATATTTGTGGTCTTGTACTTGGGAGTCCCTATTTGTATGATCGACAGGCTATCTTCTATAGAGGGGAGAACAAATACCATCTTTTTAAAGATAAGGTTGAATACATTGTATGGGCACATAAGGTAAAGACTAATCTTGCACTAGTTAATGCTGGTCAAATGAAAAGGTTAGTCAACTCTAGTAAGAACTTTGTATTAATGCTTGTAAAAGCCAAAGAGGAAGAAACATCTAAGGCATTTAAAGGATGTGATCCTAAACATAAGGCTGAAATGGTCAAAGTTGTTTCCGCTTACGATGACTTGTTTCAGGAACCAAAAGGATTGCCTCCTAAGAGAGAGATACAACATGAGATCCAGTTGCAGCAGGATGTGCCACTTCCAAACATTGGCATGTATCGGTTATCAGTCTTGCAAAATGAAGAGATCAAAAAGCAGGTTCAAGAGTTGGTTGAGAAAGGAGTTATTCATCCTAGTACATCTCCTTGCGGTTCTCCTATTGTGTTGGTTCCAAAAAAAGATGGGACTTGGAGAATGTGCATCGACTACAAGGCTCTGAACAAGATAACAGTAAAGAATAGGTACCCTCTTCCTAGAATTGATGATTTACTTGATCAGTTGAAACATGCAATTTATTTCACTAAGTTAGACTTGCATAGTGGATATCATCAGATACAAATTGTAGAAAATGATATTTGGAAAATTGCTTTTAAGACTAAACAAGGACTTTATGAGTGGTTGGTTATGCCCTTTGGGCTTTGTAATGCACCAACTACATTCATGAGAGTCATGAATGATGTCTTTCATCCTTTTATTGATGATTTTGTCATAGTCTACCTAGATGATATTCTTGTATTCAGCAAGTCTTGGGAAGATCATGTAATTCATGTTAAAAAAATCCTTGATGTATTAAGGAAAGAAAAACTTTTTGTAAAGATGTCTAAATGCGAGTTCGCTAAGACATCCTTAGTGTACCTAGGCTATGTTGTAGGGAATGGTCAACTAAAAGTAGACCCTGCGAAGGTCGATTGTATTGTAAAATGGCCTAAGCCAAGTACAGTCACAGAAGTCAGGAGTTTTTTAGGTGCAGTTCAGTACTGGAGGAAGTTCATTGCAAACTTCTCTTTTATTGCTTCATCATTGCACACGTTGACCAGTACGAAGGCAACTTTTCAATGGGGAGGTCCACAACAGAAGGCTTTTGACACTTTGAAGGAAAAGTTGAGCACCGCACTAGTTCTGGCTTTACCAAATTTACATCAACCATTTGAGATCGAGACAGATGCTAGCGGGTTTGCCATGGGAGTTGTACTCATGCAAGGAGTTAAACCAGTCTGCTACCACTCTGAAACTTTTTCGGGAGAAGTAAGTAACTATCCCACTTATGATAAGGAACTTTATGCTTTAGTTCAGAGTGTTAAGAAATGGAAACACTACTTAATGGGCAAAGAAACTGTAATCCACACTGATCATCAGCCACTTCAGTATTTGCACTCACAGTCTAAACTGCAACAAAGTAGGCATTTTAGGTGGATGGGTTTTCTTCAGCAATTTCATTTGGTCATTAAGTATAAGAAGGGTACCCATAATAAAGTAGCAAATATGCTCTCTAGGCCTCTAGTTAAGAATGCTTTGATAATCCTTAAAAATAGTTCCATGGTTCATGAAAGTTTTCAAGAACAATATGCTAATGATGAGAACTTTAAGGACATATATGCAGCTCTAATCCAGGGTAAACATGTAGAAGGAAAAGATTACTATGTGTAGGATAACTTGTTGTACCACTTGGGTAAATTGTGTATTCCTAAAGATGAGCAGGCACAGGTGATTCGAGAAGCACATACCTCTTTGATTGCAGGACATTTCGGGGTAAGTAAAACATTGGTTCAATTACAGAAGTATTGTTACTGGCCTCGTATGCAAGAAACTGTTACAAAGTATATAAAGGGATGTGTAATGTGTGCAACCAGTAAACCAAGTAACAGGAAATTGGGTTTGTACACACCATTACCTGTACCATCCCGTTCATGGGAAAGTGTGTCTATGGACTTTGTGGGAGGTTTACCTATGTCTGGGAAGGGACATGATTATTTGTATGTTGTTGTTGATCGATTTAGCAAAATGTGTATTCTAATGCCTTGTAAGAAACAGGTCACTGCTGAACTAACAGCTCATATGTATTTTCAAAATGTATGGGTTCATTTTGGGTTACCTACTTCTATTGTATCGGATCGAGATTCTCAATTCTTAGGGGAATTTTGGACATCTTTGTGGGGACTCATGGACACCAAGCTGAAGAAGAGTACAACCTTCCATCCGTAGACTGACGGATAGACAGAGGTAGTCAACAGGACAGTTGTTCATCTGCTTAGAGGTTACTGTAGCAAGCATCCTAAGTTGTGGGATGAGAATCTTCATTATGTGCAACATGCTTACAACCATGCAGCACATTCTTCTACAAAGAGGTCTCCTTTTGAGACTTGCTTCGGTTACTTGCCTAAGACACCAATGGATTTTGCTTTTGGGAAGGATGATGTTATTCATGGACGCCATGATGTAGAAAGGGCTTTAAAGTTCATCCAGAAGGGCCAAGCAATCCATCAGGCAGTAGAAGCACAGTTGGAACAGAGCCAAGCAAAATACAAGGCTCGCCATGACAAGCATCGCATAGATCATCATTTTCAGGTTGGTGACCGTGTTTGGTTACATATCAGCAAGGAAAGAATGCAAGGTGAAGGAAAGAAGTTGAAGCCAGTCAGATATGGTCCTTTTGAGATCTTGGAAAAGATCGGTACCAATGCCTTCCGCCTTAATCTTCCTCCATACATGCAGATTTACTCGGTTGTCAATGTTGAGAATCTAAAGTTGTATGAACCTCCAATGATCTTGGATGAAGACACTGACATACAGGTTCCATCAGTTGATGATCTCTCACTAGAGTACATGTCAGAGTTGTCAGAAGATGTTATCCTTGACAAGAATGTCAGAACGTCACGAAGAGGACCAATTGAATACCTCCGAGTGGGACTTAAGGGGATGCATCCAAGAAAGGCAAGATGGATGGAGATTGGTAAAGTGAGGGAACTTTACCCTCACTTAATTTCCAAGTAATCAAAATTTCGGAGGTCTGAAAGCTCTCCAGTGGGGAGGCTTGATCCAGGGGATATTTTCACCAAAAATTGAAGTATCTCCAAAGCTCCAAAAATCAGCATCATGGTAAAGTTCTTGAGATCCTAAATCCAATGCCACTTGAATGGACAAAAAAGGATTCCATACGTTTGAGTTATGATCGGTCAAAGCTTGGTCAAACCAAGTATAGAGGCTCTCAAAAGGTAAAAAATAATCATCCCAAAAGTGATCAACAATGGGTTTCAAATTAAAGAGCTCGTCAAGAGCTTTCCAATGGCGTTCATTTTATCAAAAATGGAGTCCATATGGAAAAGTTATGACAATTTGAAATTTGGAGGGAAAAGTATGATTTGATGACATCAGCATGATGTCATCATACTGTTTAGGCATTTAAAACTATTTGTGGGTTTTGAACCGATAACCCCATGTAACCAACTACACCTCTCCACCATTGGACAATGAAAATGGCGCTTAACTAAATTTAGCGCTTTGTGTTATTTAAAGAAGAAACTGCTTAATGCGATTTAAAGAAGAGCCAATGGGAGTTGAACTCCCAACCAGCGGTCACCTAAAATCAAGGATGACCACTACGCTATTAATAGTGCATGGGATATTTTTGGAGGATATTCTACTTATCCAAACATATTCCGCATAACTTTATTTAAATAAGGTTATTTATTAAAAAGCAAACCCCTAATAATGGAGTAAAATCCAAACCATAAAATGGAAAGAGGATATCTACAGGATTATTTTCCCAAGGGGGATTATTTTATAGTTTGAGGGTTTTAGCCTAATTATGACTAATTTTATGTATAAAGGGGGGTATTAGGCCTTTGAAAAATCATCCAGGTGATGAGAAGGAGATTATGAACTTGAAGGCTTGTTGATTATTCCTGCACATTGGAGAATAATGTTGCCTTTGTGCTTGAAGGGAATATCTTGTAACACTTGTAATTGATTTTGGAGCTAATCGGATCGGTCCCCCTATTGGAGCAGGACCCGGAGACGTAGTCCGACCCACAGACGAACTCCGTTATCAATTGTGTTTTGTCTTCTATCTTTCTACTCTCTTTCTTTCAGTTCATTACCTTTATTATGCTTTGTTCATTTAAGAATTATTATGTTAATTCGCTCAGATTAAAGCTTTGAATTAACTTGTGTAATATTGTTAAGCATTTGTCTGTAATTGTCATAGATCCTAATCAGATCAATCCTCATATACGTCCTTAGAAGTTGCATAAGTCCTTGCATAGTCCTCATTTACGTCCTCATTATCGTCCTCATATACGTCCTTAGAATAAGTCCTTGCATTTATGTCCTCATTATCATCCTCGTATATGTCCTTATAATAAGTCCTTGCATTTACATCCTCGTTATCGTTTTCATTTATATCCTTGCTTTGCATAAGTCCTTGCATAGTCCTCATTATTGTCCTCATAAAGTTCCCATATATGTCGTCATAATCTTCACATAAATCCTTACATTGTCTTGCATATTCCTCATTATCATCCTTATAGAGTTCCCATATACATCATCATAATCTTTACATAATTCCTTACATTATCTTGCATAGTCCTCATTATCGTCCTCATTATAGTCCCCATTTATGTCCTTACTTTGCATAAGTCCTTGCATAGTCCTCATTGTTGTCCTTATTATAGTCCCCATTTATGTCCTTACTTTGCATAGTCCTCATTTGCGTCCTTAGAATTTTCATAAGTCCTTGCATAGTCCTTATAAAGTCTTGATTTGCATCCCATTAGCATTCTCATAATTTTTGTATAATTCCTTACATAGTCATCATAATCCTTGTTTTAGTCCTTGCATAGTCTTCATCCTCATAAGACATGGGGTCAAATCTTTATCTCCATTTTTCATTATCTTCAAAATTAAGGCGTTCCCTAGTCCAAGTCCAAAGTTGCATTGTCGATCTTTAGGATTTCATCTTGTTGTTCCTTAATCTAATTTGTCAAAAAAATTAAAATACATAGGTTGCATTTGTCATCCTTAGTTGCATTTCTCCATTTTCAAAATTCTCAAAATCCAAAAATATAGGGTTTCACTTTCATCCCTTAGTTGCATTGCATTTCATCCCTAAACTTCAAAAATCAAAATAAAATGGCATATAGTGCATTGGTTGAAACAAGATCTCAAACTTCTAGGAGACAACATTACCCTTATCAAACTTCCAACTTTTGTGCGACCATGTCATTACAACCAAACAATCAATCATCTCAATCCAACATATACATGTCCAAAAACATGCATCAAGCCTATCAGGAACAAGCAAGTGTAATACCTATTTCTCTATCACTTGAAAAGAAACTAGCTTGATAAATAGAGATCTTGGAACAAAAAGTTAAAAAAAGTGAAGAGAGTGGATCCCAGAAACTATTTCAAAAATTTGGAGATCCCATTACAAACTTAGAGCCAATTGATGTGCGAGCTCTTATTATGAAATCATACATACCAGATATTCTCACACAAATAAACATGAGAAACCAATATCAATAGAAAACACACCCAACAATGCAAGTCCAACAACCAATACAACAAACAATAGAACTCTCAGCATCACAAATTGTGCAAACAAGTCAACCACTAGCAAGGTCACACACAGTCACATAGTCAATTTTTCCTTCGGTCACATCACATGTCTTTGTATATCCTCCTATATCTTCAAATATACCACCAAGGGTTCCCCAAATGAATGTAAGTGTATTTACAAACACATCACCCTTTGGACATCAATCTAAAATGGTCAATGTGTTACCTATCATGCAATAAGGTAATCTGCCCATGTCTAGCAATGGTTCTTCCCATCAAGACTTTGCACCTCAAGTAGCCTCCATATCTTCCACCATTTCCTCATACCACGAATTCACACAAGATAATTCCCCACCATCTTTATCCAATAATGCAACCTCCCAAGGGCTATCCATAATACAAATCCAATCTAATCCAAGTCATGATGCTAGTCATATCCATGCTTCAAAAATTCAAGACCCAATCATATCATATACTCCTATAATAGAGAGTCGCATTCAAAATTATTTCTTGTCAGGCCAATGTGTTGAAACATTCCAAGAATATCCCATGCATATCCAAACTTCTTCCCCATGTCAAGAGGATGATCCAAAATCAGAGGAAATGAGTCCTAAAACAAATAAATATCAAGAACAACCACTTCCATCCTACCCAATTTTTGATCAAGATCCCACCGACCAAGAACCTTATGATGATCCCCTAGCTCTTTTCTATTCCATTCATAATGATACCCTTTTGTCTCAAGAGAAAATTTTCCTTTCAAGTCTCATCCAACATCCACCTCCTAAGAAAGATTGGGACATTCCTTCCATCCTTCCTAATAATCCCTTTCCAAGTCAAGATCAAAGTATTCCTTCACCTTCATGTCCTAAGCAAGATCTCATTATTTCTCTAGATCCTGATCAAGATCCCTCCATCCCTTCATCTCCATTTCATAATCCTCCATGTTCCTCACAAGATTCCCTCTCAAATGAACTTACCATTTCTCCTAGTTTCCCTCATGATCCCAATCCCTCTACACAAGTTTTTCATGAACTCCTTATCAATGAAATCACCAATTCTAATCATCTTGCAGAGAGCAATTTATCAATGATTGTATGTGTGCCATTTTTACATGCCAATATGGTCACAACTTCAGAACCAGAATCTATTTGCCTCATATACCGACACTTGATAGATTGGGGGCAAGAGAATCTACCACAATTGGATTGCTTTAAAAATAATAAGGCTATAGCTCAATTCATGGGTTCCAGAGCTGGATTTCCCTATGATGATCCACAAAATCCAAAAAACTAAGGAAACCAACATTGGAGATGTTGAACATGTACACTTAGCTAAGTCCTTATATCCTACTGGAAAATACACCTTTATCTGACTCTTCAAACAAATACCAATGAATTACCTACACAAAACTCCATGACCCTATGAACAACATGCACCTTAAACGATATTATATCTAAGGGATGGGTTAGTTTAGATTTTTCTTTCTGCATTGCATCTCATTTTATTCAGAGCATTGCATCACATATAGTTTCTTTTTCAAATGCATCACAATCATAGTTCCTACATTGGCATATAGCATCATCAATAAAACAAGGCAACTGTCCAAGTTTACCATTTGTTTGCATTCAAGAGAAACAAGGGTTGCCTCCTTTCTTAGATATATGGACATGAAGTCTTTGAGGTCCTAAGGTCATTCATTTTCAACATCTCCCTATGACGACACTTTACTTATGGTTGGGTAGTGATTTTAGTATTTGAGACTTGTTAACCCAAAATCTATCAATTGCTATATCTCAAACACATTAACAAAATCTCTAATTCATTTGAGACACCTAGTTGATCATATGACTAGTGAAAAATCTAAAATTCTACTTTAGTGCCACTATAATTGTCACACCCAAGTAGGTTTCATTACTTACAAGTCAAGGCAAGAAAATTAAAAAGAAAAAGTGCTATACCAAATATTCATCTTAAGGCAAAACAGAAATGATATATAACTGAAATATCAAGCATACAAAGTGCGACAAAAAGCTTGACTATGGGAACATACGAGTAACTTCATCAGGGCTATGAACGCCTACTGAAAATGGACCAATATTTGAGCAATTATAATCTATAACCTCATAGAAGCTCTAAAAGCTTGCTAGCAATGAGACTCTATTCGGGATGCTTTTGAAGTTAGAATAATCCATGTAGCTAGTCATATAGGATGCTAAGGATCTTTAGTGAACATGAGAGCAGGAAATAACTCATTTGTACATACATGGGCAAAAGAAGATAAAAGTTTCAAGAACCACTAGGGAAGTTTTCCGCGTCTCCATTTGTAAATCCTAGTCACTAAATGTCTTAATTTGCTTATCTACTAAATGTTTTGTACCTCCAATTCAATTGGTGTATTACAAAATGCTAAATAAACATGGTCATCCTTGTTTGAATAGGAAATGCATCTTCACCATGCATATTGCATTAACATAGGTAATCTCAAAAATGCATTGTTTCCACATGCATTCTACAGATCATCATGTCATACAGGTCTACACACTGGGGGCATAACTAAAAAAACCCTAAAAATCATATAAAGTCCTAAAAAAATCCTAAAAATCATATAAAGCCCTGACAAAATCCTAAAAATCATAAAGTCTTGAAAAAATTCAAAATAAAAAAAAATCAAAATATTCAAATAGAATCTTGAAAAAATCAACCAAAAACATTATCAACAATCACGTCAAGCAACTGAGAATGAAGGCACAAGGTCAGTATAGATGCTGAATTTTGTACAGGTCAATCTTTATCTTTTATCATTTGGTGACGGATCGTGTTCCTATGCTACTCAAGGTTGTCCACAAATGACTAGAGGAGCCATGATGGGCATTATCTTTTTCTTTGTTTGTTGTTTGTGGTGTGAACCAATGAAGTTATAGGGAAATTCCTCTAGTGGGTGTCTGTGATAGGAGCATTCATTTTGTGAATGTCATGCATACCTCGACCCCTAGTGTATTTCCAAGGATGGAGGGTTTCACTCCTTATCCACTACACATTTGTTTCTTCAATGAGATATCTTTACATCTTGGTTCCTTATACCCTGATATGCTAAGCTCCATTGTTCCATAATAAGGCTCAGTGATGAATATATATTGCACAATAAATAATGACATAGGTTCGTGAATCAATCATTCTTATTTTCATCTCATCTACTTATTGATAGTTTGCTAATTTCTAATCTCTTTCTAAATCATTTATCTCATCTAACATTATTCTTTCATCAATCTCTTCTTTCTTTCATCTTACTAACATTTCTTCAAGGTACATCTAAGTTAAAAGAATGTTATGGCATTATTATACAAAAACAAAGTTGCATCCATATAGTGTAAATTGCATTTGTATAGTGTTAATAGTATTCATTTGAGTATCATATAGAAATCATTGCATTCATTAATCATTACATTATAAATCATATAAAAATTATTGCATTCATAAACAATCATTTATAAATCATATAGACATGCATCACATAACACATAGCATCATACAACATAGATGGAAAACAAAGCATAAAATATCACCGCCAAAAAACTGCATTACATATATATAACTCAAAAATGGTAATATGTTAGAATACAATAATCATGAAACAGGCCCAAAGGCTCAGTTAAAATGATCTCAATGTATCAACCCACACTACCTCTATCTCTAGGTGGATCCTCCCTGCTAGATCTTGCCCCAGGATGTTGAGGTTGACCCATAACACCCCCACTATTGGTCCTCTATGTACAAGTCCTACTAGAATCAGAATGACCTCTAACCTCACTAAAGCTCGGAGTTCTTTGTCACTCAAGTATAGTATCATGGTAGAGTTATCGGTAATAAAAGGTGACCTGTGCAGCACAGTAGACTCTGTCGGGCTGTCTACGTGCATCAGTACCCAGAGAAAAATGTTGATCATAAGTAGCCTGAACCATCTGCATTCATCTAACTACATCATCTCTCTCCCTTTGGAGACAATCCCTCTCAGTCTCTAATGCACCGTAGTCTCTATGGAATACCTCCTGCTCGACATCTCCTTGCTGCCTAAGTCTGGCAACCTCATCCCCTAGACTTTAAATCTGCACTCTAAGAATCTATGGATCATCATCATCTCCATCACCACCCTGTCCTACATCTCCTCCCCCCTCTACAGTGGGAATGTCCTCTAACTCTGACATATCATCATCATCCCCATCCTCACTTCTCGATGACTCGAGGAATCATCGTCATCTCCACTTCTCATAGACTCAGTGTCTCCACCAATGTCTTCATTCTCCTCTCCCCCCTCATCTCCTCCCTCCTCTCCCCCTCCCCCCTCCTCTCCTATGTCATCTCCCCTCCTCTCCCCCCCATCTCCTCCCTCCTCTCCCCCTCCCCCCTCATCTCCTTTGTCATCTCCTCTCCTCTCCCCAATGTCAATCCTTAGTCGTTGTCTAGGATGTTGTATCTACTAAGTTATGATTGAAACAATCAGACCAGTTAATGGAATAGGCCTATGTCTAGCCCACCATGCATCATACTCAGGAGTAGTCCCTGGATCTATCGTACCTGCACTCCAACCCCACAGTAATGCCTAAAAAGAATCAAAATCAACAGCTGCCACATGTGGCTATATGCATACACCCCAATCTGAAACCTCACGAGAAACACGAGCAAAGCACGTTGTAACAACTGGTGTCACTTGTACCTCTCCAAATTGTTTGAGTACCCATCCTGAAAGGTACATCTCAATGATCCTCTACGTCTCAATGGTCCTCCCAATAAGATATCTATGTTGTCTATAGAAAGGCAAGTGTCGCTCATCATTTACTCAACCGAGGCAATCTAAGTCTCCATATTAAATGCTTCCAGATATCAAGATGATGTTGCTAGTACAAGGTGTTACTCGAACCCCTATGTCTAATCCCAAGTGTATATTTGTACACATATGGCTCCTCAGACTACAATTCAACAAAAATAACTAGTCTTGAGATAGAAATGTGCTCCCAAGCCCAGGTCTAGAGCAATGTCACACCACAGCTGATCGAACGATATCTCAAGTATACAATGTTGTGCATCTGATAATAAACCATGGCTAGTAGACAAGGACCCCAAACATATACTCGACTATGAACAATCATATCATGGTGCACTCTGCCCCATCCAATTACAAAGCCATGGCCTCATCTATAAGGAATCAAAAAGCCACCTACGATAATGCACAATATTATAGTAAGATCATCATAGTCCAAGTGAGCCCAAGGTATTTCATAATGACCAGTTATCTGTAAATCCTGCTCCTCACACTCAAACAGGGCACACAGTCCAACAACGCCATCGTCGTGATCATATACAACTCTCGCATCATGGATGGGAATATGCAATATACACCAAACATCCTCTAAAGTAATGAACTCCTCACCAGTAGGAAGATGGAAGGTGCATTTATCAGAATGCCACCACTCCACTAACACAGTAATCAAGGCCCTATTGGCTGTAATCTCTGGCAAATGTAAAACATGATATAATCCCAGATGCCGGATATGTGCAACCTCCTCATCAAGTAACTTGGATCAAAGATCAAGACCAATGGATCTACTCTATCAATAGTATAACACTCCAATATTCCCCTGCATAGGAAAAACATTGAAAATGTCAAATCTCGGATGCCGCAATAAAAATTTGATCAAACGCATGACAAAAAACTTCAATTTACAATGAATGTGTAATGTTTCACACTTATGTGTATCATTGAACACTTTTGTGGTAAATTCAATGTTGATGCGTAACAATTAGAGCTTATGCATAAAAGTTAATGCTAATGTGTAAACAGACAAAGGAATGCATAACACTTACACTCTTGCGGCACACTTAAGGTGTTTGCAGCACACTTAAGGCTAATGCATGAAAATCGAAAGACGTATGCATGATGACTAAAAATTAGGGCTCTAGAACAAATTGGCAAAAATTTGACAAAACCAGGCAAAAAATTAAGAAAAAAATTGAAACATACCATGTCGCAAGTCCCCGGAGGTCTCTTATAAGAACGTACTCGTTTGGACGAGTGCACTCATGCCCTATAGCCAGCCATGATGATCAAATACTCGCAAGAAAACAAACGACTCGAATTGATCTCCAAGAACTCAACGCAATTGAAATGAGCAAATGAAAGGCCACACTCACTATCTATAGCTCAAAATTAGGGTTTTTTCCATTCCGATGCCCATGGTCCCTGTGAACTTCAACGAACTTGTAGGCTGCTCAAACGATCTCGAAATCACACAAAACTTCACACGATTGCTCATTATAATGATATCAAAAATATGGTCTTAATTTCTGATTCTTTTGACCACTTTTTCCGAGGCAGTATATTTACACTATATAGCGTCACCAGGGCAACCTAGGGAAGGAAATTTTTGTTTACTTTGAAACAATGTCGTTCCGACTTTGTCTCAAAGAGGGACAAATGTAGACACCTAAAAATGTCTCAATGATCATGTGTTAATTATTCATCTAATTAGTTCAATAATTATTTAATTATTTAACTAAGTTAATTAATCTTATTCTTCTAATTCATATTTTCTCGTCATCTTACTAATTATTCTATTTTTAATTCTATCATCGTTTAATCATTTAAACTACTTTCTAATGTTAATTAAATATTTATTATTTAATTAATGATGATTAATAATCTTTTAATTTAAATAATCATTATTATTTAAATAAATTCATTTTCAATGTCTATCTCTATTCAATTAATCATTAACTCTTTTCTAATTTTGTTTTTTTTCGATAAAAGTGGGCAAGCCACTAAACTAAACCCTTTTCTAAATATTAATTAAATATTTATTGTTTAATTAATTATGATTTTAATCCTTTAAATTAAATAATCTTTATTATTTAATTAAAGTCAATTTCTAAATAATTAAATAGTTTCTTTAAATTATTTAATTAACTAATTAGTTCTTCTAATTTCTTCTAATTTCAAATACATATGCATGAAAACAAAAATCAATTTGAAAATCAAAGTCAAGTTCTAAATATATTCCAATAACAAATTGAATTTAAAATAAATTCAATATTTGAATTAAATCTCATGCAAAGATTAAATTGAAAATCTAAATCAAAGTGTAAGCACATGCTAAATTAATTAATTAAATCATTATCTTTCCAATCTCTATTTCTATCTTCCACTTTGTGGTTTTTCCAAAAAAAATTCAGTCACTTACCTATTCAATCTATTTAAATTGATCATCTCAATTAATTGATTAATTACATCATTTCTTTAATTCTCTCCAATCATTCCTTTTCTATCTTATAGTTAGCTTTTTCTAAATAAATCTTTCTTTGTCATCAATTAATTATCCTGCAATCATTTTTTTTCATCTTTCAATCAGTTTTTTTCTCAAATAGTTAAATCAATTAATCTATTCAATTAATTGAGTTCCACCTTCAAATCAATAGTTAAATTATCAATTAGTGTGTGAGCTTGTTAGGATCCAGAGGCAACTGAGAGGGGGGGGTGAATCAGTTGTCTAATAATTTCAACCCAAATATAACTTAATCAAACTTGATAATTAATATCGGTAAACCAAACTTAATGTTGGTTAATAGATTAATAGTTAATATTAATATAGGTGAAGTTTAATGCATGAAACGGAAAGAGAAACAACATCCACAACACATAACACAAATATTTGTACGTGGAAACCCTGTAAGAGGAAAAACCACGGTGGGAAACCTTACCCACAATAAGATGATACTACTGTAGATAGTATGTGTGTACAAATGGGGTCTAAACATGGAGAAAGGCTAGCTACCTAGACCTCACTGCTCAATCACAAGAAGGGAGTCACACTGACTACAATTGGATGATTAAATCCAATGATAATGTACTACTCAAAGTAACATCTCCAATGCTGGATTCAGTACCATTAAGCTCTGATTATCTCCTTCAAGCCTTCCTTGAACCTTCTTCATGGTTTACTCATATGATCTTCAATATTCGTACATACCATGTTACAATACCATAACCATATACTGTTATCTTCCTTCAACCTATTACATTATCTCATAAATGAGATCTTACATATATACCAAAACCTAAGACCAAATTTGTAGGTCGGATAACTAAGAATAATAAAATCAATTACAAGTCAGGATGTGATGCATCATGTCGGCTCAACATCAATATCGATTGATTAAACCATCTCCATAACATGTTGTGCTGATCTGGAATAGATAACGCATGTCGGTCCATAACCTAGACCAATTTGCCAGTAACAACAAATATGTCAACCCGATTAGACCAATAACCAAATCACCAAAACCAAGTGTCCAAATTATGTCTTCGACATAACCAAGTGATCTCTAGATGATAACAAGTCATCCTCAGTGTCGGTGAACAATATAACCTACCAGTGAACCAAATACCAGTGACTGTGCATAAGTCACTAAAGTTGCTGGTGAACATAACCAAAGATCTCCAAAAGGATAAGTGTTATTAAGTGTTAACATCAATGAAAAAACTAATGCAACATATCCATAATACCAACAATCTCCCCCTTTGGCATTGATGGCAACACAAGATGGAAAAACCATATAAGTGTTGGCATTATGTGAACCAGTATGAGGACATAATGACATTGTATGTTGTCATTGATGTCAATATGCTAAAGAGGTGAGAACCGGCATATGTGAGAACCGGTATAACACTGTGAACTGGCATTTGTGCCAAAGTGAAGTGGTGTGTTTGTTCAAGGTGAACCGGCCTATGTTTATGGGAACTGGCACATGGAAGCACTGTATGACTACTCGTTTGTAGTCTCAACTTCAGGGTTTCCGATTGAAGTGCTTCAAGCCTATGTGGCTCAACCGGTGACTTTGTGTGATGAGTTAGCATGGTAACGAAGAACAGATCATGTTGCCACATAAGCCTTCTGTGTGTGAAGGATCTTGCATGAAGGAGATTGTTCCTATCTACCTCGAGAATGTGCGAAGCCTATAAATGGTGATAACGTATGATGGGTTATCAGCCGCTATGAAATCGGTGGAAAATGGACGATGGAGATTGGATCAAGACTGTTGCATTTAATGAAGTGTGCTCAATGGTCAGGATTGAATCGTTTGAATTCCTTAACGTAATAGGTTTTAGGGTTTAGGGTTTATGCTACCGACCTATCTATTTTCCTATAAGGTCGATGTTGTGATTCTTTCTAAGGCTGTTGGCAAAAGTTGTGTGTGTATATCTAAGAGAAGGGATATGTGATTCTTGCCAGACCAAAAGGAGAGAAGTGATACCTGCAGAGTGTAAGTGCAGAAGGTTAAGAGGAGCTTAAGCGGATCTGCATTGGCATTGAGTGTTGTTACGAAATCATTGTAATACCTGTTGATCTCTACCACCTCAACAGTTGGAAAATCCCTTAACAGGGTAGCTTTAACCGACTTTCTATAAATCCTTTAACAGGGTGACTCAAAACAATTTATTTCTTGAAATCCTCTAACAAGGTAACCTTTAACAGGGTTTAACCCTTAACCGAGTGTTCTTGCCATGCCTTAGCTGGGTGATCCCTAACAGGATCGGTTCCTAACAGAACCTATTGTATCAATCTTTAACCGGACAAGGCTCCTAACAGAGCGGACTTCTAAAGAGTTCAAAAACAAGATTGTGGGTATTCATCCCCACCGTCATTTTTCCCTGTTGGGTTTCCACGTGAAAAATATGTGTGTCATGTGTGATGTCTTCTTCATGTGATGCTTTGTTGTTTTCTGTCAAGCGGTGAATCTTGTTGATGTAGTTGCTCATATGTATATCTTTGATGGTAGATTACTTGTTCATGTATTAGGGTAAAATGGAAATGAAGTGTTAGAGTACATGTGAAGATAGGTATTAACCGGTTTATGCTTGTCTCAGTTATTCTAGGTTTTTGCCAGTTGTACTCTGTTTTAGGACCTGTGTTACTGTTTGTCTGTCAATGCATAGTATCTGCTGACAAACCGGTTCAAGAGTGTGTTTTTGTCTATACTGATTCACCCCCCCCTCTTAGTACCGATTTGGTACTATTCTTTCATCATTGAGTTATCAATTGGTATCAGAGCATCCTCCAAATCCTCTATGCTATAAGCTTAACCGCTTGAGGTAAAGATCCCAGTCTAATGATGAAGAGGGAAGGTCCAGAGTTTAACAGAGAAAATTTTAGTATATGGAAAGACAAAATGAAGATATACATCAGAAGCATGGGTGCTCAACATTGGAGCTATGTTGAGAATGCCTGTGTTGCCCTTACTAGTACTCTCATCGATGACCAAAAGAGAGAGAGATGCAGGAGAATGGGCAAGTCATGGAAACCCTAATTAGTAGTTTATCTAATATTGAGTTTATTGATGTCCAAGATAAGGAAAATCCCAAAGAGGTATGGGATACTCTTGAAAATATCTATGGTGGTGATGAGCATGTAAAACAAGCTAAGGAAGAAAGCCTTAGAGAGAAGTTTGAAGATATGTGGATGGTTGAAGGTGAGACCATTCAACCGTATGGAATAAGAATCAAAACCGTTGTTGGAGATATCAAGAGTGCAGGTGGTAAAATAGAAGATTCCACTATGGTAAGCAAAGTCCTGAGATCCCTATTACCGGTCTATGCAATAAGGGTTGTTGCTATTCAAGAGCTGAGATCAATAGACAAGACTAAGGTATCCCTAGACACCATCATTGTAAAGTTGACAGCCTATGAGCTAAATAGTTTTGATGGCAGTGTTCAAAAGACTGAATCAGCTTTTAAAGCTTCTATTGTACCATCCAAAAAAGAAAAAGAAGCTAGCACTAGTGGTGAACCAAGACAAAGTAGAGAAATGGATGATGAGGAGATTCTGATGGCATTCGAAGCTCTCCTTGCCAGGAAACTTCCTAAAGGAACCAGCAAATACAGAGGTAATCTACCTTTGAAATGCTTTTCTTGCAACCGGATGGGACATATTGTTGTAAACTGTCCTAATGGTGACAACAAGGACAAACCGGAAAGGTTTAAAAAATTCAAAGGAGAAAACCTGAGAAACTGTTTTGTGGTAGTTGATGAAGGTGTCACAGATGAGGAATCAGAGGATGAAGAAAATGAAGATATTGTGTTTGTTGTTGTCAAGGAAGATGTGTCAGACAAGAAGGCTCTTGTCTCTCAGTTTGATAATTCCAATGAGTGGATCATTGACAGTGGTTGTTCTCACCATATGACTGGTGACTAGAGCAAGTTTCTATCCTTGAAAGAGTATGATGGTGGTGTGGTTCACTTTGGAAATGATGCACCATGCATGGTCAAAGGCAGAGGGTCCATCTCTATAAATGGAAAGAGTAGTGTTGACAATGTGTATTGGGTTGATGGTCTCAGACACAACCTTCTGAGTATTGCCCAACTGAATGATAGTGGCCTCACTCTAGAATTCAAGAACGGAGTTTGCAGAATCAAAGGAAAGAATGGTGAATTGGTGGCCACCGACATGTAGACCAAAGGTAACCTATTTTAGCTGAATGCAAATATAAGTACATGTCTTATGGCTAAACTTGATGATAGCTGGATATGGCATAGGAGACTCTGCCATGTAAACTTTGATAACATTGTGAAGGCTAGTAAGATCAAGGTAGTTAGAGGGTTGTCGATGCTAAGAAAACTAGATAATACCTTGTGCAGAGAGTGTCAATTGGGAAAAATGTCTTCCTCAACCTTTAAAGGTAAATCTTTCACTACTGACAACTTGCTTGATCTTGTGCATACTGATTTGTGTGGTCCTATGAAAACTAGAAGTGTGCAGGGTGATAGGTGTAGACACCCAAAATTGTCATGTCTAATTAAATAAATATTTTATTTATTTAATTATCTAAGCCTAATTCTTCTATTAATTAAATAAATCCTTATTTATTTAATTAATTCATTTATCCTCTTCTAGCCTTATTTCTCATTTAAATAAATACATTTATTTATTTAAATTATCATTTTCCTAAATTAAATAAATATTCTTATTTATTTAATTGATCCCACTTCTTCTATTAATTAAATAAATATTTATTTATTTAATTAATTCATTAGCCTTTTCTATCCATGACACATGTCATTCATCTCTTAATTCATACACTACCTACCCCTTTCATTATTTTATTATTTCTTTTACCTACCCTCTAATCATAGTCGACCTCCTTTTACACCTCTCAATCTTATCCCTCCATTTCATATAGTGTCTTCTATATAAGGAGATGCTTCCTTCATTATCAAACCCTAATGAACTAATGAGCTAATGAGCTAATGATGCATCCTAAGGAGCTAACTACTTGATCAATTGACTACACTACGATCCTACTTGCAACCACATTCCATTCTTTATTGAGCTCTTGTGCATATAAAATCTGAGAGCAAATATATCAAGCAAGATCAATGGAAATAGGAAGAATGGAGATCAAAACCCTATTGGACATGTGATGGTATAATCTTTGTGATTTCATGTGATTTGCATTGTCTTAGGTAATCTTCATATGTTATGGTGGATCTTTGTTGATTGTTAGGCTACGGTTTTGTGGTTGGATTCATTTAGCCTTTCAATATTGTTATTGTTGTTATCCATTTTCACCATATACACATTTTGGCACGCCCGATGGGACTCTTGTCCCTTTTTGCATTTAACCTTTTGTTGCAGATTTTGTGTTTGAAGTTGCAAATCTGGCATTTCCGACAACATTTTCAACATTTTCGCGTCTGCATACTTTCGGATCGCGTTTTTGATCTTCTGGAGCGTCTGGGACATCTTGAATCGCGTCCGTGTTTTCGACAAAATTTTATTTTGCAGGTTTCTGAAAGGTGCGTCTGTGTTACGGAAACGCGTCTGTGTCCTTTTTATCTGCGTCTGTGTCTGGAAAGCGCGTCTGTGGTTTTTATCCGTATCTATGTCTCACAGAACCGCATCTGTGTCGCAGAGTCACGTCTATGTCTGGGGTAATCGCGTCTGTGTATCACTTGTTTCGAAATTTTGCATTTTTCATTGATTCAGTTTTCGGATTTTGCATTTAGGGTTTTAGATCTGGTTTATTTTTGGACTAACATTTTCAAATCTAGCTAACAAAATTGGTGCAGCTTGTCTTGGAAGCAAAATCGTTTGGTTGAAGGCCCCTATTTTCACAAAGGCTTTTGGGTTTTAAAATTTACCTGACTTGTGTGCATGCAGGAAGGGGTGATTATTTCAAACAAATCCAAACTACTAACAACTCTTTGTTGCAGATCCTTGGCGAGGGTTTTGGATTTTTATTGTGTGCCTCGTTTTCATAGACTAGCAAACACTTCCATTGGTGCACTAAAATTGAATCATTGTCTTTTGTGTCTTGAGCAATAGGCTTTTTTTTGTTTAATCTTTAGAAGGCCTGTCTTCCCATGTGGTCATTAGGACTACTAGTGAGAAGAGAACGACCCAAGTGGTAGCGAGGAAAACCCACCTCATCCGAACCACTATAATCAAATGTATTCATGGTGAAAACTATGAATAACGTGTGCTGATTAGTTCATACCGACACTATGTCTCCCCATAAACCCGTTTGATCAAATTTATTTGATCAGTTGTAGGGCGTAACCCCTACCGGCTGGGAGCCTTCTGTATTTACAGAGCTGAAAGTGCGGCATGTATGGCCATACGAGCGGATGCCCTTACTAGCACCTTTTTGTTTTAGAGGCCCAAATCCTTCTAGTTGTTGGGGCAGGAGGTCAGACCTCTGATAGTGGCCCACACACATACGGTTCTTAGTAGAGATACAAAGTTCGCCATGGGGAGTTTTCATGGGGACTGATGCTTGGCTGACCCAAGAAGTGAGTGCCGAGGGTGGAGCCGGTGAGGTCAAGCATCTAAGTATCCGCTCTGAATAGCGTAGCCTCGGGGGTAAAACCCCATGTGGGATCAACAACTATTGTCTTGGCCAGCCATAAGAATTGTGCTTGACTTATTTTAAACATTCAAAACATTCAAGACCAAACAGCAAAACATTGTGTCTTTTGTGTCTTCAAGTGTATGCAAAAACAATTTTACATCAAACAACACACCTTTCTTGGAGTCATTTTGGAGTCTAGACACTTAGAAACATTGAGTCCTCATCAACACTGTGTCCTATTGTCACGAAAAATAGTCAAACAGTCAGATTTGGTCACAACAAAACAACTTCACAGATTGGAAAAATTGCACAAAATTTGCAGAAACGCGTTTGTGTCAGGCATAATAGCGTCTGTGTTGTCTAGTTGCGTCTATACAGGACAGAATCGCATCTGTGCTCCAACAGCAAACATTACATTTGACAGAAAATCACAGAGGCGCGTCTGTGTTAAACAGAGTAGAGTCTGTGTCGAGAAGCAGCGTCTGTGAAGTATACAGGTGCGTCTGTGTCCAGAATTGAAAAACTGTTACAGTCCAGCAAGCAAACACAGTCAGTTTCGGAATTCTTGAGCTTCCTAGGTCATCTCTCTAGGATTTCATTTAGCATTCAACCTGTTCTTGGGTCTCACAAAGTCAATCATTTCTTTACATCTCACATTACATTCACATTTGTCTAAACTTGAGTCAAAAGGTCACTTGCTTGTCCTCATCATACTTTGTCAACACACTACATACAACAACACTTTGCTAAGTGGTCCCTCATCAAGGTTTCTTACCTTTGGGTCTCATTTGGTTTTACTTAGAGTCAAGGTCAACTTACCTCATCAAGAGAAACTATCCTCTCTTTGGAAGTCACACCTACTCTACTACATACATACTTGGTCTTACACTTTGGGCATTGCAAGTACACTTCAGATTCATTTACATTCCATCCAACTCTTGCTCTTCCATACTCTTTCCATTTTCATCTAGTCTCACACATCTTGGTCAACACCTAGTTCATGGTTGAAACCCGTCTTCAAAAATCTAGGAGAGAAACTAAAGAGGCTCAAGAGTCCGCAAACATGAGTTCTTATGAGTATGACAATGATATCTTTTTCAATTCTGATCATACTACATTACCTGACATGGATGCTTATAGAAACATTCCAAATGTTGAGAACATGGACACTATAAACAACAATGCTACACAAAATGACAATGTGGACAACTTTTCAGTACATTCAGCAGATGTGGAAGAATCCATTATGAATCCCCATTTTAATTGATTGGTTGAGGAAATAATGAGGAGGGATAGACAATACTTCTTACAAATGATGGCACAAAGTGGAGCCAAGATACCTCATGATTTTGACATGTCTCAAATAATGGAACATAGACCTTTGCAACAACCTCACTCCAATATGGATCAAAGGAGACCTAATAGTGGAGGAAATAGAGGACCACATATCATACCTGAATCACCATCAGCTTTGCTTCAAAAACCAGAGGTCCCACATACACATGGTCAAACATATGATACTTACCTTCGTAGACCATTATGGAAGTCTTATGCAGACAGATATGTTCAATCACATACCAATGCTAAGGAACAACCACCAAAACAATTGGATGTTCAAAGGCATGCTCAAAATTTGGACACAAGGAAACCTCATGTCAAATTTGGGGGCAACACAATGGAACATGACATGCCTGTAGAATATGGTATACATGCACAAAATATATATGGGATTCCTCAACATGAATCTATACCAAGTGGTCCATACATGCAACGTCATTACAGACCTCCTCCATATGAACATCTGTATTATCAATATCATCCATATATGCAACATGCTCCTCCTCCAATTGGTGCCTCAAGCATGGGGTATGGTCCAAGAAGTCAATCTCCACCTAAGAGCAATTTGGAACAACAAATCAGGGACTTACAAAAGAAAATGGAGGACATAAATACACCAAAGCCAACATACACAATGAGAGACATATGTCCTTATCCATTTGACAAGAGCATTCCAATGCCTCCTTTTCCTACACACTTTGTGATGCCTAAATTTGATAAGTATAGAGGAAAAGGGGATCCTAAGGCACACATAAGACAATTTTTCACAGCTTGCATTGAGGTAGCAGTAGAAGAGACATATTTGATGAGATTATTCCCACAAAGCTTAGGTGATCAAGCTATGGAATGGTTCTTCCAACTCCCACCTGGAATTAAGTCATGGGGTGACTTAGCAGAGGCATTTATCCAACATTTCTCCTACAACATAGAGACAGACATATCAGTCACTACTTTGTGCAACACCAAGCAAAAAGAGGGAGAATCTTTTGCATCATTCTTACAAAGATGGAGAAATCTAGCCAGCAGATGCTCTTGTGAAATTCCACAAAAACAAATGGTAGAGATGTTCACACAAAATGTTAACAAAGACATTGGCTATGACTTAAGGAAAGCTTGTTTGTCTACCTTCAAGGACGTCATTGAAAAAGGCTTAGCAATAGAGAAGGTCCTAACTGAACAAGGAGTCATTAAAATATTCAAGGAAAACAAAGATGGCTTTAAAGGAAAAGACAAGCCAAGATTTTGGAATAAAAACAAGAACACAGTCAATGATGGTGTTGTTGATGCCAACACAGTGTGACCAAAATTCATCTTTTCGGGATCAAGTTCTACAAACAATCAAGTGAATACTCAAACAACTTCTAGATCATGAAGGAAGTACACTCCATTGGGAGAACCACTTGAGTCAATTTTCAAAAAGCTAGTGGCAAACAAGGTAATCACTATTCCAGATTTTCCTCCATATGAACCAAAGGTTAAACCAAATTGGTGGAATGATGATGAATATTGTGAATTTCATAAGAGCAAGGGTCATAAGACAGGAAATTGTCATCGATTGAAGAACATCATACAAGATCTCATTGATAGAGGTGACATTGAGATTGAGGGACATTCCTCCAATCAAGAACATGAGATGTTTAAGGAACCATTCCCAAAACATGACAAGGGAAAAGCTAAAGCCATAGATGACCAAACTAACTATACCAGAGCATCTTACAACTATGATTCAACCATCAATCACATCTCGATGGACAATTATGTCTCTACTATTATCATCAAGGACAAAAACACTGAGAATCCTACTCAGAGACCCAAAATTGTCCTAAAAGGTGTTGGATCTTCTTCTGAACCTACCTCTGAATGTCATGTTACAACCCGCCAAGGTAAAATCACTTTGCAAGGTGCTCCAGCCAAGAACACTACTTCTTCATCAACCAACCCTGAGTATGACCTTGTAGAACAATTAGGGAAGACACCTGTGCTCATTTTAATCCTTGAACTATTACGCATATCTCCCGCACATAAAGCCATTCTTGATAAAATCTTGAGAGATACTGTTGTTCCTACTGATCTAAACGTGGACCAGTTTCAAGCCATGGTGGGATACCTCTCCATTCCACATTCACTTACTTTCACGGAAGTCGATGACGCCTCCGTAAGTCAGCCACATAATGCGCCATTACACATTGAAGCCTTCATACACAAACATCGAATAAAATGAGTCCTGATAGATGGAGGAGCAGGTCTAAACATTTGCACATTAAGCACTATCACACAATTGGGATATTCTGATAAAGCTGTGAATTCTACAAACAAGATCACCATTAAGGCATATGATGATGAAGAGCGTTCATCCAAGGGTACAGTCATCTTACCTCTCAGAGTTGGGCCAGTTACAAAGGATGTGGTCTGTCAAGTCCAGGATTTAAATCTCACTTATAACATATTATTAGGACGTCCTTGGATCCATGAAATGAGGGCAGTCCCATCCACATATCACCAATGCATTAAGTTTCCTCATAATGGAGTGGAAGTAACAGTTAACAGTGATCCTAATCCATTCATATATTGCAATAACCTAAAATCAAAGACTGAGACCATCATTCCTAGTAATTGGGAGGCTATTCCTTCGTCAGCATACATTGATCCTGAGTCATTAAAACCTTCGACATCCAAACAAGGTGAGCTTAAAGGCAAGTTTCAGAACCAAGGCATGGGGGAATATACTTTCAATCAGACCATGTACTTAAGACAAGTCATGAGTTCCCCAAAAGAATATGGAAGACCACATCCTAACAAACAAATCTCCATCATGAAGCTCAAATGGGATCCCACTACCTTTCAAAAATGGGGCAAACTAGAAGAGGAAGATTTATACCAAATGATTTTCAAGGACAATGAAGAGGAAACACAAGACCACATCAATCTTTCATGTGAGAAATATGGCAAAGGCTTCAAAATTCTACAAAAATTCGGGTATGATGGAAAAAGCCCTCTGGGGTTACGAAAGGAAGGGATCATTGAACCTTTACAACCTGAATTGACTTTCAAGAAGGAACGCTCGAAGGGACTTGGTTTCTTAACTTCCAAGGTCCACACCCAAAGGACAGAAGAAGCCTTACAAATCAAAGCTGCCAAAATTCAACAAGAGAATCACTATTCTACAGATTCCAACAAATGGGAATGGGGTTCCGACAAGTTTTCCAGTGACTACGAACTCACCGAGACATTCAGAGAGCCAGGTGAACCCACAGAAGAGGAGGAGTTTTATAACAAATTCAGAGTTGGTCAAGAAACAACCTATGAGGAGTCTACACAGTCCTTGTCTCAAGGTTCTAGGTTGAAATCACATAGGATGAGAACACCTATTCCGGAACGCGCTACTAGTGACGATAATTTGGATTCGCTCGTGGTCGAGACTGATGAGGAGAGTGCCATCGATGACCTCGATAATTACCTTGACATACCCGAATATAACCACATCTTCACTCTTAGCCCCACTAACTTCAAGGGCATTAACGGCCTTCCCCTTGTTCACCATCAACTCATTGACTGGGATCATGAAGGACCTGCACAGTTGGATACATTCCAAAACGATGAAGCCTTTATTGACTATCTAGGCATACGAGATAATCTTCCCCCTGGAGACCATAAAGCAGGATACACCATAGAACTCAATAGCGTGGCATATTTTGGTGAGGGTGTCAGACCTTCTAGTCGCAAAAATGTGAAAATAAGAACAAATCAAGGGTCTTATGGTGAAAACCACATTGTGGCGCTATCTGACCCCAAAAAAGTAAAAAGAAAGGATGTATCTAAGGGTGAAAACCTCTCTGAGGCACCCGAAGATGGAAGGCTCGACATTCTCCCAGCATCATATGAGGAAAAATCATCCATGTTGGTAGAGGAGACTATCAAAACAAACATCGGTACAGAAGAGGTTCCACACAACATATTCCTAGCTCAATCACTGATAGAGTCTGAAAGGTCAAAATTCATAAGTTTCTTCAAAGAACGACAAATCAACTTCACCTGGTCATATGCTGATATGCCTGGATTGGATCCGGAGTTGGTAATGCATCATCTAACAGTCAAACCGGGGGCAAAACCAGTGAAACAGAAATTAAGAAAAATGCATCCACAAGTGGCATTACTAGTCAAAGTAGAACTTGAGAAATTACTCGATGTCGGATTCATACACCCAATTGATTACCCTGAATGGATCTTCAACTTGGTACCTGTCAGTAAACCAGATCGCAGCATCAGAATTTGCACAGATTTCAGAGACATCAACAAAGCTTGTCCAAAGGATGACTTCCCATTACCAAATATTGACTTGATTGTTGATCTCACAGCAGGTCATGAAATGCTATCATTAATGGATGGATTCTCTGGTTATAATCAGATAAGGATCGCACCCGAGGATCAACATAAAACATCATTTACTTGTCCATGGGGAACTTTCTGCTGGAATGTCATGCCTTTCGGGCTAAAGAATGTAGGTGCTACATATCAAAGAGCCATGACTACTATCTTTCATGATCTCATGCATGTAACAATGGAAGATTATGTTGACGACCTCTTGGTCAAATCAATAGACAAAAATACACATTTGGACATACTTTCAGTTGCCTTTGATCGGTTGGAAAAATACAAAGTAAGATTAAACCCTAAGAAATGTGTCTTTGGAGTAACCTCTGGGAAGCTCCTAGGATTCATTGTATCCAAAAGAGGAATTGAAACGGATCCAGCAAAAGTCAAAGCTATTTTGGAAATGCAACCACCAAGAAATATCAGTCAACTTCGATCCTTACAAGGCAGACTCCAGTCCATTCGAAGATTCATAGCACAACTGGTAGATAAGTGTAATCCGTTTCAGCACCTGCTACATAAAAACATCAAATTCAAATGGGATGACAACTGTCAACAGGCTTTCCAAACGCTCAAAGATTATCTTCTAAATCCACCAGTTCTGATGCCACCAGTTCCAGATCAACCACTGTTATTATACATTTCAGCTACTCCAACAACACTGGGGGCACTCTTAGCACAACAAAGCACTGAAGGCAAGGAAAAAGTTGTATACTATATCAGTCACACATTGGTGGGATATGAGATAAACTACACACCAATTGAGCGCGCATGCCTCGCTGTGGTCTTTGCTTCACAGAAATTACGACATTACATGCTTACTCATAAGACAAAGTTATTTGCAAGGATAGACCCATTGAAATACCTTCTCAATAAGGCAACACTTACTGGGCAACTGGCCAAATGGGTAATGATACTGAGTGAATTCGACATTGAGTATGTGGACAGAAAAGAAATAAAAGGACAAGCCATCGCAGATCAATTAGCAGACTCTCCCATGATAGATGATGTTCCTCTAAGTTCAGAATTTCCAGATGAATCCATTTTGACAATGTCACATGCAAAGCCATGGCAACTATACTTTGACAGCTCATATACACAGCATGGGGCAGGAGCTGGCATCCTCTTTATAACTCCTCAAGGAGATTCTATACCAAAATCATACCACTTATCATTTCCTTGCACTAACAATATAGCGGAATATGAGGCATTAACAACAGGATTACGAATTGCAGTTCAATGGAAGATCCAGGAACTTCATGTTTTTGGGGACTCCCAACTTGTCATCCATCAAGCAACTGATGATTACCAAATAAAAGATGAGAAGCTAATGCCTTATAAACAAATGGTGGATGACCTGAAACAACACTTCACAAAGATAGACTTTGAACAGATACCAATAGAGCAGAATCGCGCCGCAGATGCCATGGCTACAATTGCTTCACTGATCGATCTACCTCCAAATGAGACCCGCTATGAGTTCTTGGTGGATAATCTTTTGGTCCCTTCATATGAGATCATGCCTACTGAGACGTTATGCGTTGTCGGTCCCGAATCCCAGTTATATGGTTCCATTTTCACATACCTACGAGACAATACTTTACCTCCTGATCTATCAAATAACCAACGTCGTACTTTCATTCGCCAATCCTCTCGATATGTCATTTTAGCTGATATCCTATACCGACGAGGTCTAGATGGCACTCTTCTTAGATGTTTAGAAAGAGACGAAGCTCAGATTGTGTTACGAGAAGTGCATGAAGGGATATGTGGTCCACATGCTAGTGGTCCTACCTTGGCCAAGAAACTCATTAGGACTGGATATTATTGGCCCAATATGGAGAAAGACTCATATCAGTTTGTCAAGAAATGTAAGCAATGTCAAACTCATGGAGATCTCATACATGCACCAACACAAGAACTTCAACCACTTTCATCTCCTTGGCCCTTTTGTCAATGGGGACTCGATCTCATAGGCAAGATTCACCCTCCTTCTTCCAATGGTCATAAATTCATTATCACTGCCACGGAGTATTTTACAAAATGGATTTAAGCCATGCCTCTCACACAAGTTACTGGAAAACAAATTGCTACATTCATCCTCAACTATATCATTTGCCGATACGGTATTCATGTTTCCATTATCACCAATAACGGGCGTCCCTTCAAAAATTAGGATGTTCGTGAACTCTGTGACCGCTTCCATATCTCCCATCATTTCTCCACACCATATTACCCCCAAGGTAATGGCCAAGCTGAGGCGTCTAACAAAACAATGCTTAAAATCCTAAAGAAGACAGTCGACGATGCTGGTCGTAATTGGCATATTCAACTTAATCCTGCACTTTGGGCCTACCGCACAAGTGTCCGTACACCCACAGGAGCTACACCCTATTCACTAGTCTATGGTTCTGAAGCCATCTTGCCTATTGAGGTTGAGCTACCCTCTTTACGGGTCTCTTTGCAAAACATCATCAGTGATGAAGACTATAGGGTCTCTCGCTTACACGAGCTAGAACTACTGGATGAACGAAGACAAATTGCTTTTAGTCATCTCAAAGCTTATCAACAACGAATGAGTCACAGCTACAATCACAAGGTCAAGCCTCGCACATTTGAGGTGGGTGATTTAGTTCTCAAGGAAAATCCTAAAAATCAACAAGATAGAGAGAAGAAGGGTAAGTTCGAACCAAACTGGCTTGGTCCTTACATTATTACAGCAACATATGGATCTGGTGCATATCAGCTCTCAACTACAGAGGGTGAACCTTTGGAGGATCCTATCAACAGCATGCACCTTCGCAGGTTCTACACGTAAGCTCTTCGGAGTATCCTAATTTCAAAAATACAAAAAAATCAAAAAATTTCAAAAATACAAAAAAATTATAAAAACAAAAAAAAATCGTTACTTGGTGAAAACCTGGCAAACAGGCGCCTTGTGAAGCAAAAAACATTGAAAAATCGAAAAAAGTAAAGAGAAATAATTTCATCCAACGGTGAAAACCACTTCGGTGGCGCCCTGGGCAAGTACCATGGTGAAAACTGGGTCACCAGCGCCATGTGTAGAGACATTGCTCCTCCTGCCTTCAGGATTCACTTTCATCCTTTCACTTTGCACCCACTCACAACCTATTCATTCATAATAAACTTACCCATTCCCATCATGGCTTGTTATTGATCTACCCAAGATTGGTTAGCCATTCATAATAAACCATCCCTTTTCATCCCTTTCCATCCATAATAAATCAGATCCTATCTGTGGCTAAGGCAAATCCTACATCTAGTAATGGGTGTGGAACTAAGAACATCACATGTTTCGAGGAGTACAGTTTCTTCCAGCTTCCTTCAGGCTATTCATGCACAATCCACAATAAAGAAACATTTGCATCACAGATCCGCAATAAAGTTTCATCTTCTCCGCAATAAAGTATCAGTTTCATGGATTCAGTTAGTTTCAAATGAGACACAATAGCAACAATGGGCTTCAACAAATCAAATCTTTCAACAGACTCAGACAAGATTATGGTTCAGTGCTATCTATCCTTTCTGTGAAAGTAAACATTGTGACCACAATCAAATAAGACTTATACAAGTGAGAAGAGACACTAAACTTGAGGACTACAGTGGATGTTGGTGTCGAGTCTTGATTTTCTTTTGATTTCATCTTTTTTGGTGACATGTCTTTTAGCTTTTCCGGGATGTCTTTGACTAGAGATTCTATCTCCAGGATGTCTTTGACTAGAAAGGCGAGGATGGGGTATCGTCACCTATTTGTATTTGTTGTATGTAGATTATCTCTTAGTAATGCTATGACTTGTCCAAGGATATGAGGACACTGTGAGTCTAGTGTGAACTGCGGCATTCCTTGTTTGCAACTGTCTTATCTCCATGCAAACAGGTACAATGACTTTCTGGGTCGAACATATGCCTCGATTGTCATAACCTACTTGTCATAATAAAGCTCAATGATGATAACGCACAAGAAGCTCTTTCACTTTCATATCTTCTATCTTCAATCCCCCTTTCTTGATTGACTTCCATCATCCTTCTCGAGTCCGTGTAGCCTGCTATCACATGACTGAGTATAATGACACACCAAAAACATTTGCATTTCATGTAGTTGCACCTGCATTACCACATATAAACATTTCATACATACATATAGATATCACAACTGCATCACATCCTACACACAACACATATTAGGACATTTTACATTTTCATCATGTAAATAATTATTTACATTATCATATTCATTTGCATTACTTACATTCACATTTGTATCATGCATACACATATAAAACATAAACGAACAAAAATAAATAAATATTGCATTGCATCATACACATATTTTCATCCATCACATAGAAACATAAACATCACATAAAAACATCTCATCACATAAGTACACATGCATATAGCTGCTGCAAAGATGAATCATATCATATATATAATCAAAAGTGTCATGATACAATGATGTCAAAATCATATGGCTACAAAAGCACCTACAGGTGTCTACAATACAAAATGGTACAAAACTGATACAAAGGGAGCCCTCTAAGGCTATGATGAACTCCCTCCCTCGGAGCCGCCTGGCCTCGACGGAATCTGAGCCCCTGTAGGACCTGCCCTAGGATCATCCTGCCTGTCTCCTCTATCTGGTGGTGGTGGAGGACCCATGACCCCACCACTCGATGCCTATCTCCTCTGGCTCCCCCCCGTAGCTGTTGTTGTACGCGACATTCTATGGAAGCTCCTCGCCCGCTGATCTGCTGGCACTGCACCATAGTAGAGGTCTTTCCAGTAGGCTATCTCCTCTCCTGCCCGTAGGACATAGGCATATCCGGCCCCTGTGTCCTCTGCTGCCTGCCTCCCAGCCCTCAGTACTGTCTCAGCCTCTGTGTAGCGCTGGATAGCCTAATCTCACTCTCGCTCAGTATCCCTGAGCCTGGTCCTGAGCCAATCCCTCTCCCTCTCCAAATCCTGAATCTCATCTGCCTGGCCCTAGCAAATCTCCCTCAGATCCAGTAGCTCAACCTCCCCTGGGTCAACCCCCTCTGCCTCTGCCCCTGCCTGTGTCTCATCCTCTGCGGGTGCCTACCCCTGTGCCTGTACTGGTACCTGTCTCTATCCTTGTCCCTGTATCTGCACCTGCCTGGGACCTTGTGCTGCTGGCACCTATAAAGGCAATCCACCGCAACCCCTCACCACCCGAGCCTGCCTCTCCTCTCCACCCTCCCTTCGAGGTGAAACTCACCTCTCTCCAACTACTCCTCTCCTCCTCCATCGGCCTCTGCCCCCATTGTCTCCACCATCATCCTCATCACCACCACCATCTCCCTCCAGCGCCTCTCCTGGATCTGTCAATCGGGGGAATGGATGCTCTGCCCAATATGCTGTATACTCAGCATCCATCCTGGCGTCCTCGATCTCAGGCCACATGTCCCAAGGAAGAGGTATCATCTCCACCAGCTGAGTCACTGCTTGATCATACGATAGTAGCAGCCCAAACTGTGCCTGATCTCTGACGGTGCGGGCATACATGCCTGATCCCTGGGGCATCCTCTGAATCCGGCCAAACTGTCGACCAATCTTGTCTACCAACTGCCTCTCTAGCACATAGGGCATCTGCCCAATCAAGTACCTGCTCTGAAAGGTGTATGGTAACTCAACTGCGTCATCCTCCCACTGCTCGCAGCCCAGATAAGGTCGCCATATGACCTCATCAATGTCATCAATCACTCGCCGCCAGTACTCTAGCCTGCCAATCCATGGCTGCAAGGTGATCATATCATATAAATGCACGAAGCTGCACCCATGACCTCTACCCCTGAAGTGTATCAGTTGGGTAACTGACAGATGCTCGTAAGCCCATACCTGTAGCAATGTAACTCCGCAGCCCAATCCCACTGATCCATGATAAACAAACTGATGCAGCTCGTAATACAAGTGGGCCAGCACACACGGTCTCCAAGCATATCTGGTATGCTATGTCATCACTGTCTCCAATGCTCCCCCCCAGCCCACAGCCAATCCCCGTGTCACCCTATCCAGACATAGGAACCCACTGATAGCTCCTCCAATCACTACTGGCAATGCTAACCCTGTGGCTGTCATGGTGTCCCATGCCACGTGTCCTGCCCTCATCTCCAATCCAGGGTCCTGGAATACTCGTCTCAGGGCCTCTCTGTCACCATCTCGATCGTATGGGATTAGCTCCCCATCGATCGGCACCCGCAGAATCCTGTATACATCCTCCAGGGTAACTGTCATCTCACCCATCGGCAAATGGAACGTGCACGTCTCAGAGTGCCATCTCTCAGCCAGCGTAGTCAGCAGTCCCATGTTCACCTGAAACTCAGGCACATACAGTACATGTCTCAAACCCATCTCCTCGATGGCAGCTCTGTCCTCAAATGACAACTCAGGTCGCAACCTCTGTGTCGATGGGAATCTCTCCTGTGACTCCACCATCGGCAAATACTTCTGCAGTCAAGCAAATCACTCAGGTCAGTCATAGTGGCATTCACTGTTTATCACAAAATGCTACCTTTTATCCAATGCACATTGCTATCTATCCTAGTGACACTCACTGTTCATCACAAAGTGTTGCTTTTATCTTAGTGGTACTCCCTGTTCATCACAAAGTACTACGTGTGTGACACTCCATGTTCATCACAAAGTGTTACTCACAAAGTACTGCTCATATTTCAGTACTCCCTGTTCATCACAAAGTACTCTATCTTGGTACTCACTGTTCATCACAAAGTGCCTTGATCTATCTTAGTCTTCCTAGAGGATCTGCTTGAGTGTATCCTCTCAGTATCTTATCCAATCGATAGCATATGTTTATCACAGAACTGCCGATTTGACCTAGAAGATGCAAATTCATACTTTTCAAATGCAAACACGCTTACATGACATAAACGCCCTCAAAGACTGCACAGACGCGCCTGCTTGACACAGACGTGCCTATACTTTGCACAGATGCACCTGGGAGACACAGACGTGCCTTATTGGCACAAACGCATCTGAATAGCACAGAAGCGGTCGCATTTGACACAGACGCGGGTCCAGACATAGACGCGCTTGGCACTAACACAGACGCGCCTAGTGAACACAAACATGCCTGGCATCAACGCAGACGCGCCTAAACATTTTTTTGACATTTTTTGGACCCTAGTCTAAGCACATTTATTACCTTGTTCGACATGCATTAATGACAAAATTAAATGCGTCAATGCACGAGGAGGTTTGGTGGTACTTACCGGCTCTCCTGCCTCTACTGGCCTCTGGAATCGGCGAACGTGGTTGAATCTGTGAGTGAAATCCATCACTGCTGACTGCTCTTGCTCTATTCTTGCTCTGCAATATGCTCTTGTGGATGGGTAGATGACAATGAGGATGTATTTTCCCCCGTGGTCTATCTTATAGCCTACCCTAGCCCTCGCCTTCATTTTTCGAGTCAGTCTTCGTCACTTTATCTCGTCAATCCATTCTAGCCTTTCTTTCTTATCGAGAGATTGTCTACAATCTTTTCAGACATTTTCATCCAATCTCTCGAGGGGGCGTATCATTCCCATTCTGGGGCAACTCTGTATCAGTTCATCTTATCTTCTTTGAAATAACGCGACAAGCGACATTGTCTCAAAGAGGGGCAAAATGTAGACACCCAAAATTGTCATGTCTAAATAAATAAATTTTATTTATTTAATTATCTAAACCTAATTCTTCTATTAATTAAATAAATCTTTATTTATTTAATTAATTCATTTATCCTCTTCTAGCCTTATTTCTCATTTAAATAAATACATTTATTTATTTAAATTATCATTTTCTTAAATTAAATAAATATTCTTATTTATTTAATTGATCCCACTTCTTCTATTAATTAAATAAATCTTTATTTATTTAATTAATTCATTAGCCTTTTCTACCCATGACACATGTCATTCATCTCTTAATTCATACACTACCTACCCCTTTCATTATTTTATTATTTCTTTTACCTACCCTCTAATCATAGCCGACCTCCTTTTACACCTCTCAATCTTATCCCTCCATTTCATATAGTGTCTTCTATATAAGGAGATGCTTCCTTCATTATCAAACCCTAATGAACTAATGAGCTAATGAGCTAATGATGCATCCTAAGGAGCTAACTACTTGATCAATTGACTACACTACGATCCTACTTGCAACCACATTCCGTTCTTTATTGAACTCTTGTGCATATAAAATCTGAGAGCAAATATATCAAGCAAGATCAATGGAGATAGGAAAAATGGAGATCAAAACCCTATTGGACATATGATGGTATAATCTTTGTGATTTCATGTGATTTGCATTGTCTTAGGTAATCTTCATATGTTATGGTGGATCTTTGTTGATTGTTAGGCTAGGTTTTTGTGGTTGGATTCATTTAGCCTTTCAATATTGTTATTGTTGTTATCCATTTTCACCATATACACAATAGGTACTTCATGATTCTCACTGATGACTGCTCAAGAATGATGTGGGTCACATTCTTGAAAGATAAGCTTGAAGCCTTTGTAAATTTCAAAGCTTTCAGAGCATTAGTGGAGAAGGAAAGTGGTAAAAGGATCAAGTGCCTGAGAACTGATCAAGGAGGGGAATTCACTTCCGGTGAATTCAACAAGTACTGTGAAGAACATGGCATCAAGAGGCAACTGTCTGCCCCTAACAATCCACAGTAGAATGGCCTAGCAGAGAGGAATAATAGGACTATGGTTGAAGCAGCTAGAACCTTATTGATTCAAGGAAAGGTAGCTCACACCTTTTGGAGAGAAGCAGTGAGCACTGTAGTCTACACAATGAACTAGGTACTCATCAAGAAAGGTAAGGATAAAAATCCTTATGAGTATTGGACCAGTAAGACACCTATGGTTAGCTACTTTAGAGTGTTTGGTAGCAAAGGTTACATCAAGAGGAGTGAACACCAGAGAAAATTTGATGTGAAATGTGATCAGGGTATATTCCTAGGATATTTCACCAAGAGAAAAGCTCTCAAGTTTTTCAACAATAGGACTCAGAGAATTATGGAAAGCATCAATGTAAGAGTTGATGAAACCTCTGAGAAAACTGAGGAAATCGGTAGTGAGCAAGTGGTAAATAAACCGGTTGTAACTTTCTGGGAACCAGTTGTCAGTCAACCAAGTACTAGTAACAGTGTTCCTACACCGGTAGATGTAGATGTTGATACTGATGGAGATGAAGATGAAGAAGAAAAGCAAGAGGAATCCATTAAGATCATTCCTTTGTATGTCAAGCTGAATCATGATCCTGAGCAGATCATAGGAGATAAGGATGCAGGAATCCTTACAAGAAGAAAGGTCAGAGAAAAATCATGTATGATCTCTGAATTTGAGCCTAAATAATTCAAAGAGGCCCATAAACATGAAGACTGGATCAAGGCAATGGAAGAGGAACTTGACCAGATAGAGAAAAATGGTACATGGTCTTTGGTACCGAGACCGGAGCAGAAAAATGTCATTGGTACCAAATGGGTTTTCAGAAATAAACTGAATGAGGATGGCATAGTGATTAGGAAAAAAGCCAAATAGGTGTGTAAAGGATATGCTTAAGAAGAAGGAGAAGACTATGGAGAAACCTTTGCTCCTGTAGCCAGATTGGAAGGAGTCCGTATGCTTCTTGCATATGCAATTTTTAAAGGTTTCAAAGTATATCAAATGGATGTAAAATCTCCATTCCTAAATGGTTTACTTGAAGAGGAGGTGTATATTGAGCAACCAGATGGATTTTCCCTGTTTGAAGATAGAGGCATGGTATGTAGGCTACATAAAGCCTTATATGGTCTAAAGCAGGAACCTAGAGCATGGTATGAACGTCTGCATTCCCATCTTGTGAATATTGGATTTGAGAGAACAAGTGAAGATAGAAATATCTACTTGAAGTCTGAAGGAGATCAGATCCCGATCTCTGAGGTATTTGTTGATGACATTATCTTTGGTGGAGATGACAAGATGAGTCATGAGTTTGTAGACGAGATGAAGAAAGAGTTTGAAATGTCACTCATAGGGGAGATTAAATTCTTCATTGGACTGCAAATCTAGCAGATGAAAGAAGGAATCTTTATCACTCAGTCCAAGTATGTCAAAGAGGTGTTGAAGACCTTTGGCATGGAAGATAGCAAACCGGTTGGTACTCCGATGGTGACCGGTTGTAAACTATCCAAAGAAGATGACTCAGCATTGGTTGATGATAAGGAATATCAATCAATGATTGGTAAGTTGCATTATGTAGTGCATAGCAGACCGGATATTGCACATGCAATTGGCATTACTATAAGAATCTAGAAAACCCCAATAGAGTCCCACTTGGTTGCAATCAAGCGGATTCTTAGGTATCTGAAGGGAACTGTTGACTATGGATTGTGGTATCCATATAGCAAGGATTTCAACTTGAAAGTTTACATAGATGCTGATTGGGCAGGCAATATAGATGACCAGAAAAGAACAACCGGTGGTGCATTCTTTCTCGGTGGTAGACTGGTCTCATGGATGAGTAAGAAGTAGAGTAGTATCTCCCAGTCTATAGTAGAAGCAGAGTATGTTGCAGCTTTCATGAACTGCACTCAGACAATTTGGATAAAGCATGTATTAAATGGCTTCAAAGTTCCTGTATCTAAACTGGTAAGTATATTTTGTGACAATACCAGTGCAATTAATTTATCCAAGAATTCGGTTTTACATTCTAGAACCAAGCACTTTGAGCTTAAGTATCATTTCTTGAGGGAAAAGGTTCAAAACAAAGAGATTGCACTGGAACATGTTTCCAGTCAGGAGCAATTAGCAGACATATTCACCAAGCCTCTCCCAAAGGCTACATTTATGTACTTAAGAGGTGAATTAGGGGTGTTGCCCCTTTAGGAGGTAAACTAAAGGTATATGCTCCACATCAGTCAGGTATTGCATAGTCAATTTTTTCTTTAGGATTGATGTGTTGAAGGATACCACTCCTCAGGGGGAGCAGCATAATGGAGCAGGGAATATTGTGCCTCTACTTTGGCATTATTGTGAAAGGGGGAGAAGATGAGAAGCAGAGAAGATATCTATAGAAATTGGGGGAGAAGATGTGAAGTGGAGAGATATCTTTGTATATTGCCATCAATGCCAAAGGGGGAGATTGTTGGCATTATGTGAACCAGTATGAGGACATAATGACATTGTATGTTGTTATTGATGTCAATATGTTGAAGAGGTGAGAACCGGCATATGTAAGAACCGATATAACACTGTGAACCGGCATTTGTGCCAAAGTGAAGCGATGTGTTTGTTCAAGGTGAACCAGCCTATGGTTATGGGACCCAACACATGGAAGCGGTGTATGACTAACGGTTGGTAGTCTCAACTTTAGGGTTTCCGGTTGAAGTGCTTCAAGTCTGTGTGGCTCAACTGGTGACTTTGTGTTATGACTTAGCATGGTAACAAAGAACAGATCGTGTTGCCACGTAAGCCTTATGCGCGTGAAGGATCTTGCATGAAGGACATTGTTTCTATCTACCTCAGGAATGTGCGAAGCCTGTAAATGGTGATAACGTATGATGGGTTATTAGCCGCTATGAAATTGGTGGAAAATGGATGATGGAGATTGGATCAAGACTGTTGCATTTAATGAAGTGTGCTCAATGGTCAGGATTGAACCATTTGAATTCCTTAACGTAACAGGTTTTAGAGTTTAGGGTTTATGCTACCAACCTATTTGTTTTCCTATAAGGTCGATATTGTGATTCTTTTTGAGGTTGTTGGCAAAAGTTGTGTGTGTGTATCCAAGAGAAGGGATACATGATTCTTGCGAGACCAAAAGGAGAGAAGTGATACCTATAGAGTGTAAGTGCAGAAGGTGAAGAGGAGCTTAAGCGGATCTACATTGGCATTGAGTGTTGTTACCAGATCATTGTAATACCTATTGATCTCTAACCACCTCAATAGTTGGAAAATCCCTTAACAGGGTAGCTTTAACTGGCTTGTTGTAAATCCTTTAACAGGGTGACTCAAAACAATTGAGTTCTTGAAATCCTCTAGCAAGGTAACCTTTAATAGGGTTTAACCCTTAACCAGGTGTTCTTGCCATCCCTTAACCGGGTGATCCCTAATAGGATCGGTTCCTAATAGAACCTATTGTATCAATCTTTAACCAGACAAGGCTCCTGACAGAGTGGACTTCTAAAGAGTTCAAAAACAAGCTTGTGGGTATTCATCCCCATCGTGGTTTTTTCCTATTGGGTTTCCACGTGAAAAATATGTGTGTCATGTGTGATGTCTTCTTCATGTGATGCTTTGTCATTTTTTGTCAAGCGGTGAATCTTGTTGATCTAGTTGCTCATATGTATATCTTTGGTGGTAGATTAATTGTTCATTTATTAGGGTGAAATGGAAATAAAGTGTTAGAGTACATGTGAAGATAGGTATTAACCGGTTTATGCTTGTCTAAGTTATTCTGGGTTTTTGTCGGTTGTACTCTGTTTTAGGACCTGTGATACTGTTTGTCTGTCAATGCACAATGTCTGCTGACAAACCGGTTCAAGAGTGTGTTTTTGTCTGTACTGATTCACCCCCCCCTCTCAGTACCAATTTGGTACTATTCTTTCATCATTGAGTTATCACTAAGTGCCAAAGCAGAAATACCAAAAACCAAAAACCAATAATCTCCATAATAGATCAATACCAGAAATCAAAAATACAAATGCAGAGAGTAAGTATCTCTCCCCCAATGAATAATCTCTCCCCAAAAGATAATGTTTTAATGTTTTTCCATAGATATCTCTCCCCTTTGACATCAAATGCCAAAGCAATGCAAATACCAGATACAACCAGTTCATAGAACTAATTACAAATACCAACTACTCCCCCTAAGAAGTAGCTCTCCTCCATCAAAGCTGAAAAAAATTTCTCTATAAATTTTGTCAGTTTGATGCCAAGCATCAACCGTCTAAGTCTCTAGTGGTGAGGGTATAACTCCAAGATGCTCTCTGAAATATTCAAAAGTTTCCTTAGGCAAAGGCTTAGTAAAGATATTGGATTCTTAGATATATCAATTGCTGCTAAATTATCACAATAGATGATTATAGGTTCTTTGCATTTTACCTTTATGTCCTTCAACATTTTCTTAATCCATAATACTTGAGTAGAATTAGTTGTTGCTACAACATATTTTGATTCTGCTGTTAATAATGATGTACAACTCTGTTTCTTGCTCAACCATGAAATCAATCTTGTACCAAGAAAGAATGCCCCATTGGTGGTGATCTCTCTTTCATCTACATCTTCTGCCCAATTAGCATTGGTGTATGCACAAAAATCAAAATTTTCATCTTTAGGATACCACAAACCAAGATTTGTTGTGCCTTGTAAATACCGAAAAATCTTTTTCACTATTGATTCATGATTTTCTCTAGAATTACTTTGAAATCTTGAAACAATACACACTGCATTTATTATATCAGGTCTTGTTTGTGTCTGTTAGTTAAGAGATTTGTCCTTCTAAAATAACTATACAAATAAACTCAAAATGCCCAGAATGAAGGACAAAAAGCATTAACAGTTGGATAGATTATCATTGAAGTGATAATCTTCCTCTAAATTGAGAGGTACAGCTCCCTCTTAAAAGATTTACAATGAATTAAATTGTTGATATGCTTTTAACCAGAAAGCAATCAAGGAAAATAACATTCATCCATAGCCATAAAAATGAATGCCAAATATTTACAAAACAACTATAAATGAAGACCATTAAATCAAAGTTTAATTGTTTGCACTTATGGATAACATTTGGACTGAAAACTAATAAAGAATGTTGTTGCTCCAATATGGCTTACTTTCAAGCACAGAGTCTTGTAATAAATCTATATACACAATCAATTATAGCAGAAAAGACATTAATAAACAACTGCAAAGGCTCAAAGTCCAGCTACAATTGTGAGAATAATATCAACAACACAAAGATTGCAGATATCATCTACATTCTATTCATGTCTGAAAATCAACTCAAAGATTGATATTTTCTGCATAAAACATTGCTTAGAAAAGCTTCAACTCCTCCCTTACAAATAAAAAAAACACTCTCTCTCTCCCATAGGCTGCTGGAAGAAAAGAAAAGAAAAATAACCTTGCCTCCTTCAATCCTTTCACAATAAATAGCTACATGAGATCTTTATTCAGTTTTATAACTAAATCTGTAAAAACCTTTTAACTTATTCTTTTCACTTTCCCCATTACTCTTATTTATAGCATCAAATATTTATAAACATTAGAAATATAATTCTCTAAAGTTTATAAGAATATTTGGACAGGTGGCACTTGAATATTTTATCTCAAAATGAAAATATTCTTTATGCTGGGCGGACTGAAAATATTTGTGACAGTCAAAATCTATCCCGGTGCGGAGGTCGTAACTATTGTTTACACTATTAGATCATTATAAATGGTGAATATGTTGGTTGAAACCTAGTTTTATACATTCTGACCGAAGTGATTTCAAAACTAATATCTGAGTCAAAATATATGTGCTATTGTGAGCGGGTCTATATGACTGCCATAAAATCAAACTTGTCAAAATAATGTTCTTAGTGATTTTCACATCTTTTGCTCTCAAAAACACTGCACCATAACTTCCTTATCAAGTTGTATGTGGAGTAACTCATTCATAATTATTTTTTCCCAATGTCACAAATTTTTTTTTTTTTTGCAAATTATGTGCATTCTTTCTCTCTGCACGTGCGACATCCAGATATGCTCATGGTGCTTTCCTTGGCATTTCTAAATGATTGTAGTAAGTTTCACCCATGTTCTGGTTATGATGACTTTCCAACCACTTCTTGAAACAAAATTTCTTAACACAGTTGATAACTAGTCGAATACATGTTAGTTGATTAAGAGCCAAAACAAGAGCTATTGCAACCATTTTTGTTTACAACTCCAATGCTGTGTATAAACACTGATTTCTTTGAAATTAGAATCGACCTTCTATAGATTCTGATCATTATAGATATAGCCGAGATGAACAGTGATAATTCATATGGGATTTAAATCCATTTAAAGTATTTGAGTTGTCTTATCGTGACAACTTTTGAACTTGGCCCTGTCGAACCTTCTGTACCTGGTAGAACAGTTGAACTGCTTAAACTCTATCATACCTATTGAACATTTTGAACTGGGTGAACTTGGTAAACCTCACTAAGCCAATTGAACCTATTGAACTTTGAACCTGTAGAGCTTGAACCTGTGAGGTTCAAAAACACAAACTGCACCCATATGCTTCATTGATTGCTTTGCCTTTCCATTTTGTTTGGGCGTTGAACCTTTGAACCTTGAACAAAAAGGTTCAAAGGTTCAAGTTCAATGACCAAAAATTACAAAGCCCATTCCACTTAAATTTAAACTTTGAACTTGAACCCGAACTTTGAACTTTTTGAAAAGGTTCAAAGGTTCAAGTTCAATGACAATTGTTCTTTTGGGCTGCCATAGAAAATCCTACATAACATTTTACTGAGGGCTTTATTTCTTATGAAATTTTAACTGTAGAATAAATGGGTCTAGTAGAGCATAACCCAGAAATAATTTTTGCATAGGAGAGATAAGACTTGAGATTTAATTGTTTGGGTATATGGGTAACCCAAAAATAAAACAATTAAAGTCTCCCAACCGACATGGAGTTTGGCCATAAAAACTTCAGCATTAAAACATTAACAATAGCTGATTTTTTAGCTAATAATGAGGCTTTAGGCATGAGCAAAAATAAAGGGGTAATAGTGTCAAATACAGTAAACCTCCAATCATAGATTTGTATCTTGTCGGATTAATAGGAGTTGAATCATCCTTCAATGATAGTTTATCAGTTGTAATCATAGGAGTACTTACCAGTTTAGAGTTTTTCATGCCAAATTTCTTCAGTAATTCCTTCAAGTACTTTGATTGACATAAGAATATACCTTTATCAGTCTATGAAATCTGCAATCCTAAGAAGAATTTTATCTTCCCAATCATAGTCATTTCAAATTCTTCCTATATCTTGTTACAAAAGTCTTTACATAATCCATCTTCTCCTCCAAAAATGATGTCATCAACAAAAAATTAAATAACCAAAATGTCTTCATTAGTCACTTTCAAATATAAGTTGTTGTGAACATTACCATTAGTGTAACCAAGCTTCATAAAATATTTGTCCAATCAAGCATACCAAGTTCTAGGAGCTTGCTTTAATCCATATAAATCTTTCCTTAGTCTGCAAACCATATCTTTATCATTTGTCAATGAAATCCATTAGGTTGTTGAATGTAAACTTCCTCTTCAAGATCACCATTTAGAAATGCATATTTAACATCCATTTGATATACTTTATAGTTCTTGTGTGCTACAAATGCAAGAAATAATCTGACTGCCTTAATTCTAGCTATTGGTGCAAAGGTTTTATTGTAATCAATTCCCTCTTTCTGTGAATATCCTTTACACACTAATCTTGCTTTGTTTCTGATAATCTTACCATCTTCATTAAGTTTATTTCTAAATACCCATTTAGTTCCAATTACATTTTTATTTTTATGTCGGGGAACTAATGTCCATGTATTGTTCTTTTCAATTTGTTCCAATTCATCTTCCATAGATTTAATCCTATGTTTATCTTCACATGCCTCAATGATAGATGTTGGTTCAATTTGAGAAATTAGACATACCTCTTCATTTGTCAGTCTTCCTCTTGTCATAACTCCTTGATATTTATTCCCAATTATCTGATGTCAGTGTGACTGGATCAATATTTTGTACCAATGCACTCTGTATAGGTTCATTTGTGATTATCTCAACTGCCAGTTCAGAGTCCATAGACCTTGAATTTCTTCTAAAGTGTTCATCTATCTTCACATTTGCACTCTCAATTATTTTTTGCAATCTTTTATTAAAACATCTATATGTTTTTCTCTTAGATGAATAACCAAGAAATATTCCTTCATCACTTCTAGCATCAAATTTACCAATATACTCATCTCTCCTAATGTAGCATTTACTTCCAAATATTTTGAAGTACTTAAGAGTAGGAATATTACCAAACCATAATTCATTGGATGTCTTACCGGTTTCACCTTTGATGTGAACTCTATTGAAAGTGTAAACTATTATATTTACTACTTCTCTCTAATACGCATGAGGGAGATTTTCTTCTGATATCATGGTTCTAGCTGCATCCAGAATAGTTATGTTCTTCCTTTCCACAACTCCATTTTGATGAGATGTCTGGGGTGTTGATAGTTGTCTTCTAATTCCATTCACTTCACAAAATGTATTTAACTCTTTAGATGTAAATTCATCTCCTTGATCTGATCTTAAACATTTGATTTTCTTGTCAGTTTCATTCTCTACAAGTGCCTTGAATAATTTGAATTTCCCAAAAGCTTCTGATTTCTCCCTAAGAAAAGTAACCCAACACATTTTAGAATAATCATCAATGATTAGCATAAAGTATCTATCTCCCTATAGACTTCTTGTTCTTGTCGGACCACATAAGTCAGTATGAATTAAATCAAGAACATCATTGGTTTTCTCATAAATACTCTCGAAGGTTGTTCTAACTTGCGTTCCCATTAGACATTCCTTACATACCGAAAGATGACGTTTTATAATCTGAGGTAAATCCCTTACTACTTTAGATGAACTAATCTGTACAATGCAATCAAAATTCACATGACAGTCTTTTATGCCATAACCAAATTTCATCAATATGTGCAATCTATTAGAGTAAACTAATTAATTAACTTTACTCTCCTCTTAAGATTTCACTTTATGCATATATTAGTCATTTAATAATTAATATTTAATTATTAAATGCTCTCACCTTAGGGTTAGGTTTTCCTTTCAGTGTTGAGCTCCTTTATAAGGATTGATCTCTTGTATTATTGTAACTTCTTGATTCATTTTTTCTCTAATAATAAATCTTTTCACTTTGTCAGAGCCAAAACCCTTGTTTTGTTCTCTCTCTTTCTCTGTGACAGGTTTCTTGCATGCAGGTTTCTTTGGGTTCTATGGATTTGTATTTCTCAAATCTTTCATGGTATCAGAGCCAGATCTGTTGCAGCTTGTTCAGACTTTTGAAAGATTTTGAGATCTAGGTTTTAGTTGCATCAAATCTGTGTTTGTCTTCTATTTTTTATTTTGGAATAGGAGGTACTTTTTCTTGGTGCACTTTGAGCCCAAACAGACCTCACCGTTGAGCTCGCAGCACCCAAAAACCCCTATTTTCATATAAAATTCATCCGATTCGGACACAGTTGCTCCAGAAGGCAAAAAAAGTTTTCCCCAAGGCCGTACGGCCCCAGGGAACGCAGTTCGAGGCAAAAAAAAAATCAAAAAAATTAAAAAGCAATGCAGTTTTTTTTTTAAAAACCGGACGCCGCCCATTGCGAACAATGTGCTGCCAGTGTGCAGCCCGACAACCACTGCCCAGCCACCGCCGCGCCGCCCAGCAGACCCGTCGCTCCCTGCACCGCCCACGCGCCTCTCGCTCTCCACCAGCACTAGTGGCACCACCCCCACACCACCAGCCCTGCACCAACCCCTGGTCACCCAGTGGACCAGGGCCCATTTTTTTTTAAGCCCTTGAGGGCTATAAAGGCCCAACTAGACCTTATGGAGCTGTTTTAAAAAATTGGGCATAAAGCAGGCGTCCGATCTCCGTTTTTCGAAAATGAATAGGCGTTGGAAAGCTGACTCCGAGCCTGTTCTAATGGTGTTAGAATTTTTTAAGATTTTTCCAGTTTGATTCCATTTTTTTGCAGTCAAAGTCCGATGAGCCTTTTTGCACTCCGAGGGGCATAACTTGCTCGTTTTTGCTCCGTTGTTCGAAAGCGAATAGGTGTCGGAAAGGTGGTTATGTGCTCTTTCTAGATCTGTAGTCTGTTTCATCAGTAAATTCTTTAGGTGCTCATAATTTTTTCTCAACCAATTACTGCTTTCTATCATTTTCAGGCTTTCAGTTTGTACTGGGGATTAGTTTTCTGCATTGTGGGGGGGTGTTTTTCTTGCTTTCTGTTTTTTACATCAGAAAACCAGAATCTAAAAACACCAAAACAAAACAACCAAACCCCTTCTGCATCTTTTGTCTAGTCCTGAAAGACCACTTAATAATAATTAAAAAAATTCAAAGCAGTTGAGGCACAGTTCACAGGATGGCCGACAGACCTATTGAATCTCTCACACCGCATAATTACCACACTTGGAAGGGTCGCATGATGACTCTTCTCCAGTCTCATGGGTTATGGTCCTTTTTGGATGAGGTTTAGCCTCAGTTGACACATGCCTTTGAGATTATGTAGCATAGGAACAATATGGATCAGACTATGGGATTGATGGCTTTACACATTTTCGACAGTCTCCAGTTTCATCTTGAGGGTTGTCTCACTCCTCAAGCCATTTGGACCAAGTTTGATGGACTTTTTGGTACTATCAATGAGTTTAGAGCTTTGCAGCTTGGGGCAGAGTTAACTTCCTTGGTACCTGATTCATTTCCCTCTATTGAGGACTTTCTGATGAAGTTCAAACAACAAAGATCTATCTTGCAGGGTTGTGGTAAGACTAAGACTGATACAGAGTGCATTTTCCTGATCCTCTCCAAGCTTTGGGGTCCATTTCAGATCTTCTCTTTGACCTTCTATTCCTCCATGGATGCCTTGGGTGCTTGACATGTCATGCCTTCTTTTGAGGTCTTTTGTGATCGTCTGACTCGTGAGCAAGCTAAGCTTAAGCAGTTGGATTCACTTTCAGGTTCACAGAACCAAGCATTGGTAGCCCAGTCCTCCAAAGGAAAACAAAAGCAGAAACCGAAGCCTAAGAAACATTCAGAGGCTAGTGAGAATCCCTCCAAGCCGCCACCTAAGTTTGATTCAAAACCACAGTCCAATTCTAAACAGGGCAAATCTTCAAAGTCTAGTGAGTCTTCCTCCAAGACTAAGAAGAAATCTGGTGATCCTTGCAGTTTTTGTGGCAAGGAAGGACATCCCATTTCCAGGTGTTGGAAACGTTTAGAGGCTTTGGAGGAAGCCATGCAGCAGCATAATATTAGTGCACCTCCGCCTCCTTCACAGCCAACAGGGAAAGGTCATGCTCTTTCTGCACGAGCATTGTCCTCAGCATCCACTTGGATTCTAGATTCTGGTGCCTGTCACCATATGACACACACAGAGGATTTGATCATTGCTCTTGCCCCTACAGGCACTAGACATATTGTAGTTGGTGACTCAACACAACTTTCCGTCCAGGGTTCTGGTACTATTTCATTGGATGGTGGTTGTCTACAAGATGTGCTTTTGGTTCCTGACATTTCGACAAACCTTCTATCCGTTTATCAGATTTGCCACTTTGGCTCTGGTAAGACAGTTGAGTTCTCACCTCATGATGTGGTTATTCGAGATCTTCATGATCCTGACTTGGTTGTGGCTACTGGGAGTGTGGATTCTGCATCTCACTTATATAGTTTTGATGGCTTTGAGAGTTCAGACACTGTTAGTTCCTCTCTTATAGCACATGTAGATTCAGTGAGCAGGCTTTGGCATGAGCGTTTTGGCATGTCAATTACAGATATCTACAGCAGATCAGTACACAGGCACTTGTGATTGGGCTTCCACAGATTTCTTGTACTGATGGTGTATGTCATGGTTGTGTCCTTGGCAAACATCATCGAGATCCTTTTCCTAAGGGTCGAGCCTCTCGTGCTAGGGCAGCCCTAGAGTTGGTACACAGTGATCTTATGTCCTTTCCGACTCCTTCCTTTTCAGGGGCCCGTTATGTGCTCACTTTTATTGATGACTTCTCCAGACGTACATGGGTGTACTTTCTTAAGTACAAGTATGATGTCTTTGACTCATTCAAGATTTTTAAGACATTTGTGGAGAAGCAATCTAGACTTTCTATCAAGAGGATACGCACAGATAATGGGGGGGAGTATGTTAATCAGGCTTTCAGAGATTTTTGCACTGAGCATGGTTTACAGCATCAATTTACAGTTCCTTACAGCCCTCAGTAGAATGGTGTTGCTGAGAGAAAGAACAGAACCTTACGGGAGATGGCAAATTGTATGATACAGTCTCGAGCTATGAGTTCTTCATTTTGGGCTGAGACAGCCAATTGTGCCAATTATATTCAGAATCGGATGCCTCATAAGGCATTGCAACATATGACTCTTGAGGAGGCTTGGACCCATGTCAAGCCTGATGTTTCTACATTCCGAGTTTTTGGTAGTGAGGCTTGGGCATTTATTCCTGATGCTCAGTGGACAGCCATGGAGAGGAAGAGTCGACCACTCATATTTGATGGCTACTATGAGGATGTTAAGGCATACAGGTTGTTTGATCCTAATTCCAGAGAGGTCCTGTTTCAGTGGGATGTCCAGTTTGATGAGCGCTATCCTCAGATGGATTCTCCATCACCAGCTTCTCCCTCATTTCCTACTCCTTCCTCTTCATCTCTTGAGGATTACTTATCTCTTGAGGATGATGTAGATGATGATCCACCATCTCCACCACCACCAGTTGCTCTGTCTTTGCCGAGGTGGGCCCGTGTCATTGTTGATGCAGTTGTTTCTTTGGCAGGTGATCCTTTAGATACTCGTCGCACTCGTACTCAGACATCTGGTTCTAGTCTTTTGATTCATGCCATTTCAGATGATCCTCAAAATTTTTCAGAGGTGACAGGGCACCTTGAGTGGGATAGGGCCATGGATGAGGAGTATTCTTCTTTGATGAAGAATCATACTTGGGATCTTTGTCTTCTTCCTAAGGGAAGAAAGTTGGTTCTGTGCAAGTGGTTGTATCGTACCAAGTATGCTGCAAATGGTTCTATTGATAAGTATAAGGCCTGTCTTGTTGCGAAGGGGTTTTCTCAGGTAGAGGGTATTGACTACTCTGAGACCTTTGCTCCTATCGCCAAAATGAATTCTATACGCCTGGTATTTTCACTTGCAGCTTCACAGGGATGGACAGTGTTTCAGATGGATGTGAAGAGTGCCTTCTTGCATGGAGACCTACATGAAGAGATCTATATGGAGCATCCTCAGGGATTTGTGCAGGACACTTTTTTGGTTTGCAGACTTCGACATTCATTGTATGGTCTCAAACAAGACCCTCGGGCTTGGTATGAGAAGATGGACTCTTTCTTGCTTTCCTCTCACTTCACATGATGTCATTCCGATCACACAATGTATATTCAGCATCAGGAGGGTGATCTTTTGATTCTTGTGCTATATGTAGATGATCTCATCCTTACAGGTAGCTCATCCTCCATGATTTAGTGTGTTCAGAGAGCTTTGATGGAGCAGTTTGAGATGACAGATCTTGGTCTCTTGCACTTCTTTCTGGGTCTACAGGTTATTCAGTCTTCGGATGGGATTTCCATATTTCAGGAGAAGTATGCTCTTGATATGCTTTAGCGATTTGGCATGCTTGATTGCAAGTCTACCCCCACTCCATTTCAGTCAGGTGTTGTTTTGTCTTCCACTTGCTCTACTCCTTCAGTAGACCCCACTTTATACAGGCAGTTGGTTGGCAGTTTGTTGTACCTGACACATTTTTGTCCTGATCTTTCCTTTGCGGTTGGCCTTGTCTCTTAGTTCTCCCATGATCCTCATGAGATCCATTGGCAAGCAGCCAAACATATTTTGAGGTACATTCGGGGCACCACTCATTATGGCATTCACTACACTTTAGGATCCCCTCACATCATTGGCTTCACTGACTCCGATTGGGCTGGTGATGTCAATGATCGGAAGTCTACTTCTGGCTTTGTTTTTTGCCTTGGTTCTGGTCCTATCACATGGTCTTGCAAGAAGCAGTCTGCTATTGCATTATCATCTATAGAGGCTGAGTACCGTGCAGTAGTGTTAGCCAGTCAGGAGGTTTTATGGCTTCGGCAATTGATGACAGAGTTTGGGTTTCCTCCAGATTGTCCCACTATTCTTTGGTGTGACAATCAGAGTGCCATTCACATTTCTCGCAACCCAGTGGAGCATCAGCGGACAAAGCACATTGAAATCCACATGCACTTCATCAGGCAATTGATTCAGGATGGTTCTCTCATCTTGGAGTACATTCCTACAGAGGAGCAGGTTGCAGACATCTTCACTAAACCTTTGGCATCTTCGTGCTATCTTCAGTTGCGCTCCATGCTTGGGGTGAAGGAAGTTGTCCTTGGGGGGTCTCAGTGAGGCCTTCCTTCCTTCATGTTTTCTTTTCAGCATGATTCTTTATCTCTTTTTGGAACGGAGTTTTTCCCACTAGGTTTTCTCCTTTACTCCGCTTTATAGAGATTTTCTTGTATTCAGGTACCTCATCAGGCCTTGTTGCCGGGACTCTCTATTGCATTGTAGTTCCTTTGCTTTCTTCTGCATTGTTTGTAGCTACATTGTAGCTCATCTTAAGGGGGGGTGTTAGAGTAAAGTAATTAATTAACTTTACTCTCCTCTTAAGATTTCATTTTATGCATATATTAGTCATTTAATAATTAATATTTAATTATTAAATGCTCTCGCCTTAGGGTTAGGTTTTCCTTTCGGTGTTGTTCTCCTTTATAAGGATTGATCTCTTGTATTATTGTAACTTCTTGATTCATTTTTCTCTGATAATAAATCTTTTCACTTTGTCAGAGCCAAAACCCTTGTTTCGTTCGCTCTCTTTCTCTGTGACAAGTTTCTTGCATGCAGGTTTCTTTGGGTTATGTGGATTTGTATTTCTCAAATCCTTCACAATCAAGCCTGTCTTTTCATTGTTATTAAAATGAAAAATATTACCTATAGTTTGATTACCGATTGTAATTTCCAAACCAGTTCTATTCATGATTTTGCATTTACCAATCTTGAATTGTAACTGAAATCCTTTTTCAACTAATTGACCAACACTCAAAAGATTATGCTTCAAACCTTCAACATAATAAACATTGTTAGTATTGTGTTTACCATAAAAAGATATAGTGCCTTTTCCTCTGATCAAACAAGCTTTGTCATCTTCAAATCTTACTAGACCTTGATTGTTATTCCTGAAAAGATAAGAATTTACTTTTATCACCAGTCATATGATGTGAACATCCAGAATTTATAATCCATTCATCTTTTTCTTCTATTTTAGCTACCAGGGCCTAATCTACCAATGGAACAGTAGGTGTTGGTTGATATTCTATTATTGCAACAAAAGCCCATCCATTGTCTCTCAGTTCTTCATCAGAATCATCAGTAACTCCTTCATCAACATAGTAACATGATTTGTCTCTATTCTTCTTAAATTTGTATCTCTGATATTCAGGGTTAGGCTTATATGTTCTTTTAGCTTCTTCTCTCAATCTTGCATGTCTGTCAGCACATCTAGATGCCATATGACCAATTTTATTGCAGTTAAAACATTTAAAGGGTGATTTACCTTCATACTTACTTCCAATATGACCTTTGTTGGCAAATGCACACTCCAATGAGAAATTGTAGGTGATTGAAGGTTTTGTCATTGATGGCAACCTTGCAATCAAATGATACCAGGAAGACAAATATACCGGCACTGGCAACAACAAACTCTACACCGGCACATAGAACACCGGCACCTAGGCCGACATGAATTTTGTTGATAATATATTTTATAATTAATTTTAAAATCATTGTAAGCCGACATGGTGAGTTGTAATATGACTCATATATGTATGAGATCATCGTAGAACATTTAGTAATAGTGTAATTGGCGAAATTATGTAAACCTAATATGCAAATTATAGGTTAAGGGTTTATGTAAGAAACGGAGCTAAAACCAGTACTGGATCAAGCATAGCAGATGCTAATTTGAAGAAGTACAAGACATTGGATTTGCATAATCCATTTTGTAAGTTAGTGTGTCTTCCTTTGTAATTAAGCAGTAAGCTCTAGGCACTTGGCCTTCCTACATGTGCAGACCCCTCTTGTAAAAGTAATATTCCCTTATTGGCCAGTAAGTGAATATTGTGGGTCACAAATCCCACCGAGGTTTTTCCCACATCAGGTTTCCTCATTAAACTACTGTGTTATGGTGTGCTTTTCATGTGGTTGTTGTTATTCTTGTTTATTACATTATTTCTAGTTCATTGGTACATAGTATTGATATGTTTTACATGTTTTAAATCAAGTATATTCAATAACTGGTTAGATACTGATTCACCCCCCCTCTCAGTATCTTTGGGAATCCTAACAATTGGTATCAAAGCCTGGTCCTCTATTTTCAGAAGCCTAACAGCTTGAGGAAGATCTTGACACCAGTAGAGATGGAAAGCTTGAAGAAACAATTGGAAACAACTCTTTCAGACTATGATGCAAAAAAGTTGAAAAATATCAAACTTGAAGATGATCTAAAGGCTGCTCAGGATATTATTCAAGTGCTTCAAGAAAATCTTACCTTTGCAAGAAATAAGAGAAGAGAACTTTGTGAAAAGATGTAGAATGAGAATGATGATAAGGAAACTCTTAATGATCTGGTAAACAAGCTAAGACAGGAAAACAATACAACAAAGAATGAGATGTAGGATATGACTATGAGATTTTGTAAAGAAATTGAAGATAGGAAGAAAAAGAAGATGACTCCTAAGAAGAAGACACAACAAACTATTGCTCCCATTGATAGACTTATCAGTGAAATTACAGAGGATGGAAAGTTGAAGAACATCAACAAATTATATGACACACTATCTGTTGATGACAAAGAGAGAGTAGAGAATAGTGTAAACTTACAGTTAGATATTTTCAAGAAATTTTTGATGCAAGTTGTTGATGAAATACCAAATCTATATAATAGACTAGAAGCTATAAGGGTAGCTATTATTGAGCTAGATAAGAAATTAAAGATTCAAAAACTACTTGCAGTGCACCCTGTTAACTCACCTAAGGAGATAGATCAATTAATCTCTGAGGCTAACCAGTCAGTATTCTCAACTGCTCACCGACATGTAGCACTGATGGCAGGAAGAGTGAATGAGGTAATACAGGAAACATCAGATGCATGGGACATATTTTTGGTAGAAAAAGAGAAACAAGAAGAGTATCAAAAACCTAAAACCTTCAAGGTATAACAAAAGGACGGGGACAAAGGAAAAGGTAAGGTAGGTGGACCTCCCAGTATAAAGGTAATAGACAACTTACCCCCACTACCTCTAGATACTCCGTCGGTAGACACATTTAAAATCAACCGGCAACTAAGAGTATGGACACACCACATGAGGATACAAATCCTAATTTTGAGGTGTTATATACAATGAACATTGACACTCAGGAAGTCAATATTGTGGTGGATAAGGAATCAACTAAGCAATCAGATGTGGCAACAGAGCCACCAAAAGGAAATATTTTAGTAGAAACATTGGAATTGGGGAACTAAAACAAACTGAAGGATCAAGTGAACCCCTGGACACTGGAAAGGAAAAGACCACAAATGTGCATACTGATGCATCCACTGAGTCACTAGCAACAGGCAGCACAGAGGAAAAACCGGTAGTAGACAACACAGAGAAACAGGTAGAGCAACAGGCTCCTTCACAGGTACAGACAGAGATAGTGCCACCGACCCAAAATGAAAAGCCTAAAATTTTGTTTTTAGAAATGTAAACTCAAATAGATCCTCCAAAGAAAGAGGAAAGCAAAGCTATAACTACAACCGACGGATTACAGATTGTAAAAACTGTTGGACAAACATCTGATACAGCAATGATAGAGTTCAGACCTACTAATGTAATTGAGGTCTTATTAGATTCAATAAAGAAAATAATGGAATGCAATACACAAGCCTATAAGGCTATAGATGACACTTTACCAATTTTGAAAATGATAGCTCCAAAGTGTAACATAGACAACAAAGATTCTTTGAGCCAATTAGACACATTGTCTAAGTATATAACTGGTAACCTAATAACATTGGACAAAATAAATGAAGATACATTTAACGAGAGATTGATAAAGGAAATAGAAAAATTATTTGAGGATATAGTTAAGAACAATAAGGAAGAGATGGACACCCTTTTACCAGAACTTGGTGAAATCATTTTTGACTTCAAGAAATTTTACAGAGACACTTGCAAAACAGATGTATTAACATAGGATCTTGACAAAGAAATTAGAAAAGCATAGGATAAGATTAATAATACTGCTGATAATCTGATTGGAACATCAAACTCATTCTTGGAACTAGAGAAGAGAATTGCAAAGCAAGAAGAGAAAATAAGGAAACTGGAAAATGAAAAACAAAGAATATAAGACAAAGAAAAGGACTTAAAATGCAGACTTGGTCCAAGACCAGAGTATCTTATTTCTTTGAGAAAAGAAATATCTGAGGCTCTGGTTCCTGGACTAAAGACACCGGAATAGAAAATGCACATACTTCCTCGTACAGTGCAGAGAACCCAAGAGGCTCTAAAAGATAGTAAAACATTCAGCAACGACATAAATTAAATTTCGATATATATTTTTCAGATTGTAACCCACCGGTTACAAGAATCCAGGCAGGATTCCACTGACAGTGAATGACAACCTTTGTCATTGATGTCAAAGGGGGAGTAGAGGCAATGAGAAAAATGATCAGTAGATGACACCATCATCTCAAGGGGAGCTCATATTTTTTTTGGTAACACAGTTTTGGTAGAACAATTTTTGACAAACCTTTTTGGACATCAATTTTGAACACTTGTTGATTTTTCTCATGAGTGTTGTCATCAATGCCAAAGGGGGAGATTGTTGGAAAATGCACACTCCAATGAGAAATTCTAGGTGATTAAAGGTTTTTTCATTGATGGCAACCTTGCAATCATATGATACCAACAAGACAAATATACCGGCACCGGCAACAACAAACTCTACACCAGCACACAGAACATCGGCAATGAAAGGAAGGATACCGGCACCCAGACCAATAGGAATTTTGTTGATAATATATTTTGTAATTAATTGTAAAATCATTGTAAGCCGATATGGCAAGTTGTAATATGACACATATATGTATGAGATCATTGTAGAACATTTAGTAATAGTGTGATAGGCGAAATTATGCAGACCTAATATGTGAAATATAGGTTAAGGGTTTATGTATGAAGGAGAGCTAAAACCGGTTCTGGATCTAGCATAGTAGATGCTAATTTGAAGCGGTACAAGACATTGGATTTGCATAATCCATTTTTGTAAGTCAGTGTGACTTCCTTTGTAATTGAGCAATGATCTCTAGGCACTTGGCCTTCCTGCATGTGCAGGCCCCTCTTGTAAAAGTAATATTCCCTTATTGGCCAGTAAGTGAATATTGTGGGTCAAAAAACCCACCGAAGTTTTTTCCACACTGGGTTTCTTCATTAAACTTTTGTGTTATGGTGTGCTTTTCATGTGGCTACTATTATTCTTGGTTATTGCATTATTTCTAGTTTATCGGTACACAGTATTGATATGTTTTAAATCAAGTAAATTCAATAACCGATTAGATACTGATTCACCCCCTCTCTCAGTATCTTTGGGAATCCTAACAACCTTTGGGAATTTCACTTGTAAATAGCGCTTCAAGTTCTTCATTTACCCTCTTGATGTCTTCAAGTTCTCTTCCATAAAGTTCTTTCGAATAAGATTTATTAGCTGACGATGATGCTTTGAAAGCTAAATTTGTTTTCGTTGTAGCAACAGGACCAAATTCCTCAAGCTCAAATGCTGAAAGTTTTCCAACCAAGGTATCTTTAGATACTGATGTATTAGGCATAGTTCTTAACTCAATAATAGCAGTTACTTTCATTTTGTATGCTAGTGGAAATGCTCTTAAGACTTTAGAAACAATTTCATCTTCACTTAAGGAACCTCCACAGCATTGTATTCCCAAAACAATTTCACTAACCCTTTCCATAAAAGCAAAAATTCTTTCATCTTCTTCCATTTTCAGATTTTCATACCTAACCCGGAAGCATTCCAGTTTTGCAATTTTAGCAGTGGAATCACCTTCATTGAATGTCTCCAATTTATCCCAAATAGCTTTAGCAGTAGATCGGTCTAATAATCCCATGATTTCCTGATCTGATAAGGTGCTCAAAAGTGCTTCTCTTGCTTTGCAATCATTCTCCTGATCCTTACTCAATGTAGGTGGACTAGGTTGACCTAGTGTAGGACCAACATAGTCATTCTATGTAACATCCCATATGTCTTTTCCAATGCAATTTAGATGTGTATTCATTCTAATCTTCTATAGACTATATTTAGTTCCATCAAGTTTCGAACTGTCCTTCCTGAAATAGTTAGTTGCCGTAGAATCTCCTCAAGTTGTTAAACTTCTGCAAAAAGAGGACTTAGCTCTGATACCAATTGTTAGGACCCGGAGGCAACTAAGAGGGGGGCTGATTCAGTTGTCTAATAATTTCAACCCAAATATAACTTAATCAAACTTGATACTTAATATCGGTAAACCAAAATTAATGTCGGTTAATAGATTAATAGTTAATATTAATATCAGTGAAGCTTAATGCATGAAATAGAAAGAGAAACAACATCCACAACACATAACACATAGATTTGTATGTGGAAACCCTATAAGGGGAAAAACCATAGTGGGAAACCTTACCCACAATCAGATGATACTACTATAGATAGAATGTGTGTACAAATAGGGTTTGCACATGCAGAAAGGCCAGCTACCTAGAGCTCACTGCTCAATCACAAGAAGGGAGTCACGCTGACTACAATTGGATGATTAAATCCAATGATAATGTACTGCTCAAAGTAGCATCTCCAATGTTGGATTCAGTACCGGTTAAGCTTTGATTATCTCCTTCAAACCTTCCTTGAACTTTCTCTATGGTCTGCTCATATGATCTTCAATATTCACACATACCATGTTACAATACCATAACCATATACCGTTATCTTCCTTCAACCTATTACATTATCTCATAAATGAGATCTTACATATATACCAAAACCTAAGAACAAATGTGTAGGTCAGCTCACTAAGAATAATAAAATCAATTACAGGTATGTCAGGATGTGATGCATTATGTCGACTCAACATCAATATCAATTGATTAAACCATCTCCATAACGTGTCGTGTTGATCTAGAATAGATAACACATGTCAGCCCATAACCTAGACCAATTTTCCGATAACAACAAATATGTCAACCCGATTAGACCAATAACCAAATCACCAAAGCCAAGTGTCCAAACTATGTCTTTGACATAACCAAGTGATCTCTAGATGATAACAAGTCATCCTCAGTGATGATGAACAATATAACCTGTCGGTGAACCAAATACCGGTGACTATGCATAAGTCATTGAACTTGCCGATTAACATAACCAAAGATCTCCATAAGGATAAGTGTTGTTGTGTTGACATCAATGACAAAACTAATGAAACATATCCATAATACCAACAGAGCTCACTTGAGTTCCACCTCTTAAACAATTTGTTCCACCTTTCAATCAATCCTCTACAATAATATAAATTGAGCATTAAATCTCTATTTTCAGCAATCACAAACTTTGAATCTTTGTGTCAATTGCAGGTTACCACTGCGATATCTGAGAGCCACCATACCACAAAGAAAAGAAGAACAATGGAAGCAATATGAAATCATGGAATAGAGAGTTTAAATTAATTGTTTTAAATTCATATTTACTTGATTGTGTTATTTCATTGAGTTTGTTTAGGATTCTTTGATTAGATAGGGATTCGCGAATTTCCTTTTATTTATAGTTTATTTTGATGATGAATTTTACATACAACAGTAGGTGTCCTTGTTCTACTTTCCTTAAGATGTCAACATAAAACTATGTTGACATCTTAAGAGGGGCCACCTGCACCGCTCCTTTTGTACTATATTTCTCTTGTGCATCGTGTCTCTTGTATAGTGGGACATTCTCGGAACTAGAGTATAGCCTCTTAGAGCGAGATGTCACCGCTTTTCCCTTATAGAGTGGGACATTCTCGGAACTAGAGTATAGCCTCTTAGAGCGAGATGTCATCATTTTTTCCTTATACAGTGGGTTATTCTCATAACTAGAGGATAGCCTCTTAGAGTGAGATGTCACCACTTTTCTTTTGTATAGTGAGTTATATTCTTGGAACTAGAGGGAAGCCTCTTGGAGAAATATGTCACCACTTTTCCCTTGTACAATGGGTCATTATCGGAACTAGAGCACAACCTCTTAGAGAAATATGTCACCACTTTTTCTTTTATACACGGTGATTATTTTTGGAATCAAAGCACGGCCTCTTAGAGTGAGATGTCATGCCTCTCTTGACATTTGTACTATACATCTTATATAGGTTGTAGCATACTCAGGCATAGACTCCTATGAGGTGATTCAAACCTCACTTACACACATGCATATGAGGTTGAGTGGAATTAACGATGTTCTCACCTTCCTTCCTTACATGGATCACCTAGACAGACTCTAGGGGCTAGTTTTCCATGTACCTTTTCTCCATGGATCACCTAATTCTAGGGGTGAGATGTCCATGGTTTCCTCTTATTCGCCTTTCTTTCTCATGGATCACCATGTTGGAATTGCACACTCCAATGAGAATTGTAGGTGATTGAAGGTGTTGTCATTGATGGCAACCTTGCAATCTTAAGGCATCGGCAGGCACCGACACCGGCAGACTCTACACTAGCAGATAGTACACCGATAGCAACAATAATGTTTATCGACACCCTAGCTGACGGGATTTTGATTATTGTATTTTGTATTTAATTGTAATATCTTTTGTAAGCCGACATGGCATATTGTAATAAGATTCATATATAAGTATGAGATCTTGTAGATCATTGTGTGTGAGATATATATGGATATGTAGAGCGAATATAAGAGCAGATTTTGTAGTAAGGTTTATGGTTATTGTATGAGCTTAAACTAGTACTGAACTTGGCATAGCAGATGATTTCTATAGTAGTACATTATATTGGATACTCATAATCCATTTTGTAAGTCAGTGAGACTTCCTTTTATATTTGAGCAGTGAGCTCTAGGCAGTTGGCCTTCCTACATGTGCAAGCACCTCATTGTAAGTAATATCCATTCATTGGCCAGTGAGTGAATATTGTGGGTCACAAATCTCGCTGAGGTTTTTCCCACACTACTTTTTCCTCACCAAAAATCTTGTGTTATGGTGTACTTTCTATGTTGTCTTATTGTTCATATTTACTGCATTAATTCTTTTTTACTGGTACATTATTTTGGAATGCAATATACTAAATAAGTTCAGAAAATCTATTACCAGTTAGATACTGATTCACCCCCCCCCCCCCCCCCCCTCTTAGTATCTTTGGGAATCCTAACAATTGGTATCAATGCATGGTCCTCTATTTTCAAAATTCTAAAAGCTTGAGGGAGATCCTAACACCGGTATAGATAGAAAACTTGAGAAAGCAATTGGAAACAACTCTTGCAGATTATGATGTAGAAATGTTAAAAAATATAAAACTTGAAGATGATCTGAAGACTACACAGGAATTCATTCAAGGACTTCAGAAAAATATCACTATTGCTAGAAATAAAAGAAGAGAAATTTATGAGAAGATGCAAAGTGATGATGATGAAAAGGAAACTCTTAATGACCTTGTGAACAAATTGAGATAAGAAAACAGTGCTATGAGGAATGAAATGCAAGATATGACTATGAGGTTTTGTAAAGACATTGAAGATAGAAAGAAGAATGAAGATGACTTGACTAGGAGACTCAATTATGCTAGAAATAAAAATAACAGACTCAGTCATGAAAATGATATGTTGAAGACAGATTTGATGCACACACAAAATGATAAAACTAAACTTATGAGACAAAAGGAAATCTTGAAAAATGAGTTGGCTGTTGCAAATCAACACTAAGAGAAATTCAAGAAAAGTTTAGAAGAACTTGATAATATGTTGAAGAATCATAAACCTAATGTAGATACTAATGGACTTGGCTTTGAAGTTGGTGAAAGCTCCAGTACTATAAACAATCATGATCACAACAAACCAGTAAGACAACCTAATGCTTACAAATTTAATGGGAAATACTTTAACTGTAACAAGTATGGTCATAAAGCAAATCAGTGTAGATCTAGAAACTATGCGAACATTAATGCACCCATCGGTCAATGCTCCAAATGCAAAAAAATTGGTCATAATTCAAAAAACTATAGAATGAATGTAAAATGTTATGTTTGTGGAAGATTTGGACATCTATCTAATCAATGCAGAACACATACCGGCATAGGATATGGAAAGGCTATTCAAAAAAACAATGTGACTTGTTATGCTTGTAACAAGATTGGACATATTGCAAAATTTTGTAGAAGTAAGGCACCGGCAAATAACAATGGACCCAGTTTGAAAGGCAAAGACAAGGTAGATGAGGTAAAGTAATAATTTTCAAAATAGTGGATTAGAAAGAGAGATCAGAATGTTGATGAGACTATTCCTTCACCAGTAGAACAGAGTATCACTCTACCGGCAGGAGATTCTTCATCTAACTGAAAAGAAACCTTTTGGGGTATGGCAACAAATTAAAATTATGCAAGTTTACCCTCGGTTGATGGTAAGAAGATGAACTTCTTCTTTACCAGCAGATGTGTTAAGTTTCACTTAACCGGAAGGCATTTATTGTGATTGTTGAAGGAAAAGACATTATAAATCTGTGTTTTTCCCTCTTTTTCATTCACCAAGTATTAAAATTTCCTAAGAGCACAAAGAACCCAAGCGAAGGCATCCTTAGCTAGAAGTGAAGCAAGATCTTTCAAGCATCCAAACCTAAAAGGCAAATTAAGGTATTTATCAATGGCTTCCTCCTCTGCTCATGAATTCATTGCAAACCCTACTGTTATTGAAGTGGTTAAATTCCCTAGGCCCGTATTCAAGATTATTCCCGAAGTAGCGAAGCAAGATGATATCCTAGGTGCATTTTCACCAATCCCTAAAGGAGTTGCATATGCAGAATACCTAAGAATTTACATACATTGCCACATTGAGGAACTAGGTTCAGATGAAATCATGAAAATGTATAAGAATGTTATCTGTGATAAAAATGGAACTGTGAAACCGGAACATAAGGTTATAGAAACCCTAGGTTTTGTGGAAATCCTTGACATTCCAGAATTTCCTAAGGAAGTAGTAAGGATTGTACTCAGTAAAGTTCATGGAGAATTCTTTTGGCTTGACTCGATTCATAAAATCACTAGAGAAGCAGTTAGGGTAGTGATTGGCTTACCCTCCACTGGTAGCAGGCCAGATAAAACCAAGAAAGTTTCAAACAATATAGTGATGACTTTAACGAGTGAAACGTATGACAGCAGATCCCTAAGAGTTAATGATGTTAAAGATGAAAATGTTAGATTCATAAGCATGATATTAGGATATAAAACCACACATGCTAACCAACTGAACTCAGTTTCCAATCTATGTATCAAAAGTGCATATGATATGGTTAACAATGATGCCAAGATAGATGTATGTGATTGGTTGAAAGATGAATTGATTGACAATCTGAAGAAAATCAAAGGAGGTAAGAAAGGTACTTTCAGATTTGGCAATCTTCTTGTATGCCTAATGCTATATCTTACAAAAGAGGTTCCCGATATAGGCAAGAAAGACTTTGGTTATGACATAGCAGTAGGGAAACAACTATTGGATATATTCACCATCATGGGAACAGATAAGGAAAACAAAATAACAGAGTATTTCCAAGCCTTTAAAGCTAAAATGAAGACTAAGGAAAGGTTACCATAGATCATTGTTGACAGGTATCAGAAAGAAATTTTTTTTGTGATCAAGAAAGATGAAACTTGGATGGAGGTAGTTCTTCCTAGAACAGTTTGGGTGACAGAGATGGGATATGAGGCTGATGTGAACATTATTGAAACATATGCCAAAGCCCTACTTGAAACCCCTAGAGAACCAAAAGAAAAAGTGTTTAGTAATGTTGAGACCATAGAAAGTGTTGTACAAACACTGAAATAGAGGAAGAGAAGAGACAAATACATCAGAAGTGCAACTAAGCAGGTGAAAGAAATAAAGGAAAACATAATGAATATCACCGATATCAAAGAAAGTGACCTGGAAGGTTTACAACTCGAAGCTCATCTCTCACTGGTTGGTACATCCTCGGACAGTGAAATCCCTACAGAGTTTAAAAGAGTAGATAGGAAGAGAAAACCTTCATCGATACCCTCTCCTACACCTAAGAAGGCAAGAAGGAAACAACAGGCAGTGAGGCCTCCAGCTAAAAAGATGACGCCTAAAAGGAGAAAGGGAAAACAGGTTATTCCTCCTCTTGACAATCTATTGAATGAAATAACAGATGATGGAAATCTATCTAATGTTAGTAAATTGTATCATACTTTTACAAATGGGGAAAAAGAAAGCATAGAAAACAGTATCATCTTACACCTAGAAATTTATAAGAAAGTTTTGATAGAGGTTGTAGATGATTTTCCTAGTGATTGTATAGGTGGCTTGATGCTAAAATATTAGCCATTATGAAACTTGACAAGAAAATAAAAATTGAGAAGCCACGTGTTGTACATCCTGTGAAATCTGTGGAAGAAATTGATGAATTGATTAGTGAAGCAAATAGGACAGTCTTTTCAAGTGGACACCAACATGTAAGCCTAATGACCAGCAGAGTAAACGAGATCTTAGAAGAAACAGTAGATAAATGGGACATCTTCTTTGTAGAGAAGGAGAAACAAGAACTAAAAAGACCAAAAGAATTCAAGGTATACCAAAAGGATAAGGATAAGGGAAAAGGCAAGGTAGGTGGACTACCTAATATAAAAGTGACAGATAACCTTCCACCACCTTTAGTTACTCCACCGGTACTAACTGACAACACACCAGCTATTGATGATGTGGAGACACTACATGAGGATACAAATCTTGAATCTTAAGTTTTGTACACAATGAACATAGACACTCAGGAGGTTAATATTATGGTTGATAAAGATAACATTGAGGTAAAGAAAGATGTGGCTACTGAGCCACGGACTGATAATGTTGAAGTTGAAACACCAGCTGATAACATTGAATAAACTGAGCATACAGAGGTACACTTGGTTACTGACAATATTGTCAATACAAACTTTGAAAAACCCACAGAGACAAAGATATCGGCTATAGAAAATAAAGAGAAACCTACTAAACCACTGGTAGTAGACAGTGCAGAGGTACAGATAGAAAAACCGGTAGTGGATACAACTGAAAACCATCAGAAATACTGGTAGACAACACTATGAAACAGGCTAAGAAATAGGTACACACAAAGATAGTGCCACCAACAACTGCTGAAAAACCTAAACCTTTGCTAGTTGAAATGCAAACACAAACTGACCTACCAACAGTCAAGACAAGCAAAGTGGTTACTCACACCGGCAGCATGGAGATTGTGAAAGCAGTTGGGAAGACATCTGGAACTTCCATGACAGAATTTAGACCAACAAATGTGACTAAGTTACTATTAGATTTAAGTAAGAAAATAACAGATTGTAATGTATTGACATATAAGGCTATAGATGACACCATTCCTATTCTTAAATTGATTGCACCCAAGTGAAATATAGACAATAAGGATTCTTTGAGTCAATTAGACACATTGTCTAAGTACATCACCGAAAATATACTGACTATGGACCAAATAAATGAAGAGACATTTAAGGAGAAAATGGACAAGGAAAAATAGAAATTCTTTGAAGAGACAATAAAGAAGTGCACGGAACACATTGGCACCCTCTTACTGGCACCGAACAAAACAATAATAGAATTTCAGGAACTGTATAGGGACACATGCAAGACTAATCTTCTGACAGCAGATATTGATAAGGAGATCAGCAAAGTGCAAAAAGAAATTGATGATATAGCTAACAATATCATTGGTTCATCTGAACCAATATTAGTTATAGAACAAGAGATAGCTGGATTTGAGGAGAAACTTGAAAAATTGGAAAAAGAGAAGGAAAGAATAAAGGGCAAAGCAAAAGAGCTCAAATGTAGACTCAGTCCTAAATTGGATAACCTCGTCTCTTTCAAGAAAGAGATCTCTGAGGCACTTATTCTAGGACAAAAGGCACCGGAAGAGAAAATGCATCACCTCATCAGTACTATTCAGAGGACAGAGGAAACATTAAAGGACAATAATAGGTTTACTCAGAGCCTGAATTTGGTATTAGCATACTTATTTTAGATTGTAACCAACCAGTTACAAGGTTCGAATTGAAACTACACTCAGTTGACATTTTGACAACCTTTGTCATTGATGTCAAAGGGGGAGTAGTAGAGAAGAGAAAATTCCAATGACTTAGAGATCATCTTCTCAGGGGGAGCACACAATTTTGGTAAGATTTTTGGAACTTAATTTTGGAACACATTTTTGAATTTTTCTCATGAGTGTTGCCATCAATGCCAAAGGGGGAGATTGTTGGCATTGCACACTCCAATGAGAATTGTAGGTGATTGAAGATGTTGTCATTGATGGAAACCTTGCAATCTTATGGTACTGGCACCAGCACCGATAGACTCTACACCGACAGATAGTACACCAGCAGCAACAATAATGTTTACCGACACCCTAGCTGATAGGATTTTGATTATTGTATTTTGTATTTAGTTGTAATATCATTTGTAAGCCGACATGGAATATTGTAATAAGACTCATATATAAGTATGAGATCTTGTAGATCATTGTGTGTGAGATATATATGGATATGTAGAGAGAATATAAGAGCAGATTCTGTAGTAAGGTTTATGGTTATTGTATGAGCTTAAACCAGTATTGAACCTGGCATAGCAGATGCTTTCTATAGAAGTACATTATATTGGATTCTCATAATCCATTTTGTAAGTCAGTGAGACTTCCTTTTGTATTTGAGCAGTGAGCTCTAGGCAGTTGGCCTTCCTGCATGTGCAGGCACCTCATTGTAAGTAATATCCATTCATTGGCCAGTGAGTGAATATTGTGGGTCACAAATTCCACCGAGGTTTTTCCTACATCGGGTTTTCCTTGCCAAAAATCTTGTGTTATGGTGTTCTTTCTATGTTGTCTTTATTGTTCATATTTACCTCATTAATTCTTTTTTATCGGTACATTGTTTTGGAATGCAAAATACTAAATAAGTTCAGAAAATATGTTAACCGATTAGATACTGATTCACCCCTCCCTCTCAGTATCTTTGGGAATCCTAACACACAAAAGTTTGTATTCATGTCCTCTGTCTCCTTCCTCTCATGAACCCATAGTTTTAATATTGATGGTTTATGGATGATGTCAACTTAGCTCTTTTCTGTGATTATTGGTGTTTATGTGATGGCATTGGTTTTTGTGTTTCAATTAGTTGTTTGAGACATTTGTATCGAGGTCTCTTCACTTATTCGAGGTGTGGTCTTGTGTGTTTTTCTTTGTCATGTATCTTTTGTTCTTTGTCTTGTTTTGGTCAATCTTGTTCTTTTGGTCTTGTATGCTCTTGCATATGCTTGAGTGAGTTAAGATCCTAAGATTGGGGGTTCTGTTTCTTGAGATTAGTGATGTCTTATACTCCTTGTGGTATTTCTATGTATCTCTCATCTTCAAATTGCGACCCCCACAATTTTGACCATGTTTTAGGTCCTCACCTAAGCGACTCCATCTCTCTCTCGAATGAGACCTCTTTTTGCACTTTCATCCCGAGTCTCCTCCTATTGTGGCTAGTATGCTGCCTCAAGATCCTATTCGGGCCCCAGGATAGGGTAGGAAAGGGGTGTGGCACCCCTATCCCCCTTGGATAAGAGAGTGTTTCCCATGTCCTCCCTCTTAGGGAGTCCCTAAGATGGGTCTATCCGACCCCTTTTGCTTAATTTCTTCTTTGGGGATTTAAATCTCTCTTTGTTGGCCTTTGATGGATGAAAATAAATTCTCTTGGCCATTTATAAAAGGAGATTCAATTCCCTCATTCAATAAGGATGATATACATGAATAGGCAAGATACATGAGATATACTCAAGTGAAGGGTCTTTGTCAAGCATTCAAGTCTTCAAGCATCCACCAAGTTCTCTTCTTCATTCATCTGTTGGAGCAACATTACAACATTCATTTTGCAAGTATGTCTGTGTGTTAAGGTTTTATCATGTTACATGTCATCTCATATGATATTTGTGATTACATTCAAGAAGAAAAGTAATCATCATCATCAATTGCAAATCTACAAGGTATACATTTCCTACATTTACATTTAAGTATTTGCAATTAGTTTCTTTCAAGGTTGATTCCTCAACTGTGGTTTGACTAAGGCAAACCCCTATCCATGACCCTTCTTCCCTCATTTTCTACTTGTAGGTTGCAAGTGAATGACTGTAATTGGAGGATTGGACTCCATTTATAGAGACAAAACAACCCTTTTTGGCACGCAAATTTTTTTGAGGACCATGTACACTTTCAACACAGTCAGGATGACTTTTCTCCAAATTTGCAAGGCAGATCTATATTAGTTTGAATATGTCAGATCCGAAGTTACAACGCGATCTCAAACTGGTGGCTCCTTGTTTCATTCATTTTATCTCCCTTTTCTATATAGTCAACATATCTATTTACAAAAAAGGGCAAATCACTTTCCAACCCTTTCAATCCACTTGGAATTCATATCCTTGTTACCCTTGGATTTGGATCTAGTGGATTCAAGTCCCTCTTTTGAATGTAAATTTTCTCCCAAATGAAAATAATCCTCGTGACTTCTTTTCTCTCTCCTAGGTGGGGAGTCACTAGGGTTCAATTGTCCCCTTTATAAAATTCTACAAGGTGATGATTAGATCTAGACATAGGGAGACGGATAGAGAAAAGGAGGTGAGATACATAAATGCACTTGCATTTAACATTTAGGGTGAGATGAGTATGTTGAGGGTTTCCACGGTTGAAGAAGCTTACCAGTATGCTTTGAAGGTTGAGGAGAAGCTGAGAAGAAGACAGTAGAATAACCCTAAAGGGAAGGAGAAATTCAAGGGGCAAATGAGTACCAAGAAGAAGAATTTTGAGGAAGAATTAAAACCTAAGTGGAGTAAAGAACCTGAACAAAAAACACATAGGAAAGGCACTGGTAGTACACGTAGAGAATTCCCCAGGAAATCTTTCAAGTGTGAAGAAACTAGACATTTTATATGAATGTAAGCAGGGAATGGCAAGAAGTTGTGTGGCTAATGATGAACCAAAAGGTGAAGTTACTAGACCTAACTATACACCAGAGCAAGGAGAATCCTTTATGTTTAGAAGAGTCATGATGGAGCATAGCAGTGAGGATGCCAAATCTACTTAGAGAAAGACTCTTTTTTCGACTATGTGCAAATCAGGTGGTAAGTGTTGCAAGGTTATTGTGGATAGTGAAATTACTAATAATTTGGTATCTGAAGAGATGGTAGTGTGTCTTGGATTGAAAAGGCTTCAACATCCTTGTACTTACAAGTTAGGTTGGTTACAAGATGATCAAAAGATAGAAGTAAAGGAACAATGTTTTGTGAGTTTCAATATTGGACCTTTTAGGGATGAGGTTTTGTGTAATGTTGTATCTATGAGTGTCTGTCATGTCTTGTTAGGAAGACCTTGGTAGTTTGATAGAGAATTTATTTATGACTGTAGAAGAAACCTAGTCACTATTGAGAAAGATGGGCAGAAGTTCACATTGACTTCTTTGAAGGAGAAAGAGAAAGAGATGAATAATTTGAGTCTTGAGAAAAGTTGCAGTATTGAGAAACCAGTTATAGAGGTTATACCAGAAGATGGCATTAGTCTACAGAAGAATCTGATAAATAAGCCTGATGGACAAATAGAACTGGATGACAGAAATCTTATGGTGACAAACCAGATGAATTCTTATGGAATAAACAAATTAGAGTTGCAGAAGAAAGAGAACAGTAAAAAGAGACAACGTGCAGATCTGAAGAAAAGGAAGAGAAACAAAGAGAATCAGGGGTTAGAGAAGTCAGTTGAGGTCCTAGAGGACCTAAAGAAGAGATTGGCAGATAAGGAAGATGTTTGGATCATAAATGAGCATGGGGTCTTTATCCCGAATACTTTTAGATGTTCATGAGTTGTCTCTCATGGAACATCTTTTTCTACCTGGGGTGTCTGATGTAAGAGCATCCCTGGTCTCTAAGCAATCTTGCATCAACCAAATATATTTCCTTTCAGTTTAGTTCTTGTTCAGTTTAGTGTACATTTTTTTGTGTTCTTACTGGTAGTTGCTTTCTTTTCATTGTAGATCCTATTTTTTATTTCCAGACCGATTCATGTGCTTAATTCCAAATTTTCAATTCATTTGGATTCTTTTCCAGCTAGTTATCACTCTCAGTTGATTATTTTTAGGTTTCGGGACAGTTCTTGTTTTTCTTGGTTAACTTTCCTTTATTACCAGAGTGGTTCTTGGTGTGTGGATCTATTTGGGGTCTTGTCTGATGTTCTTGAGTGTGTGGTCGACCTTCCTGCTGATCCGATCTTATTGGTTGTTATTTTCCGAAAAGATTTGTGTCATTCTTAGGGCTGACCTAGTTACACGTTTCATTTTTCTACATTGGTAAATGTAATCTTTTGAGGCCGACCTGAATATGTTCTGGAGGGTATATATATGGAACTATGTAATCATTTGTAGGGAGGGGAAGTAGAAATTAGAATAAGGATTGAGATTGGTAATTAGTGATCTGATTGATTCTGAGAGTCATGGTTGGATTGTATCTGGCTTGTAGCCTACATGTAACTGGTTAACTACCGAATATCTAAGATGATTGTATGATGATAACCGGTTAGTTGCCATAATTTCTAAGGCAATAACATGATATATTTATGTAATCTTTCTATGTTTTCTTGTTGCTTTCGTTGTGTTACTCTTGTTGCATAAGTCAGTTAATTCTCTTTGACAGTTTTACCGATTATGGTTGCATCAATTTCATTGCTTGAAAGCATTGCAGGGTCATAGATTTACTTTTTTTGTGGATTTGATGGTGAGAAATTTTTTTATCAACTTTGGAGAAAAATGGGCATCACCATCGTGTCCATGGCGTCGAAAAATCTTAAGATCGATCATCGTTTCATTGAAATTTGAGTAGTTGAAATTTTGGGTCAATTTGGCTAAGGGCACAAAAATTGAAGCAAAATTGGACGTAACTGAAAAATCTGGTAACTTTGGCACAAAACAGAGGTAACCATCACACTTAGAAGGCCCAAAAACCCTAAGACGCCTATCAAATCATCAAAATTGGAGATCGGCAAAAATTTTGGTAATTTTTTTTAGGGTACATTTTTTGTGCAATTATGTATTTTTGTACATTCATACCATCATACCTCTTGCATCAGTCATACCTACACAAAAAAAATCTCATGTAGGTTTTGTTTTCAAAAATATTCCTCAAATTTCTAGTGAAATCTTTCATTATTTTTTTCAAAACCTAAAAGTTTTTTTTAACAAAAAAACAATGTATAGGCCTTCCAGGTGCTGACATTAGCAACTATCGTACATGCACATATCCTCTCAAGGGAATATTCCTTTGGTATATTTCTGTCTCTTCTTTTTGTAATTATTAATTTAAGAGGAAGCAGTATTTTTTAAATACATTTTTCCGAAATTCTTTATTAAAAGAGGAGCATATTCTAATTTGAGGAATATTCCTTGATGATATTAGAACCCAATGGACCTCCATATGACTAGGGGATAAGCTTTTTAGCCCTGAATTTATTTTGAAAGTCTTTTTAGAGTATAATTTGGGAATATGAACTCCATTTTTGACAAACCATATATCATCGAAAAGATGATTTCGGCACCAATCTGCTTGTGGTGGTATTTTTTCATATTCTTCTCCAAGTCTCTACTACAAGCCTCCAAAGTTAGATATGTTTTTCACACTTCTAGGGCCATATCTTGGGAAAATGGACTTTGTCTTTTGACTTCCGCATATCATCAAAAAGCTATTACATTCCTCTATCTAGATGCATTTCTATTTTGGTAGATTGTGCTCTAGGTACATTTTATTCATATTTCCATGTTTTCACTATCTGGTTAACAACTTGGATTTTTTTGCACTTGAGATGGATCTATTTATTGGAGGTTTCTCTACTTGATTTGGTTTAAATATGATAAAATTATTGGGCTCTAGTATTTTATTTGAGGAAGTGTCATGGGTTTTTTTGTCCATCCTTATATCATCAGTCTAGAAAAGAGAAATTATGAGTCTTGGTGAAAGGGCATCTTGACACATCTTATGTGGCTTGTTTTTTTTTCCTATCTATATGGAATCATCCCCCAACTAGATTCAAGTAGGGGTTAGTATGCTTGAGGGATCATTATTGACCATATTGTAGGAGTAATTTGTAGTGTTGATCTTGACACTATGTGTGCTTTATTAGACACTAAATATCCCCAAGCAATTTGGACTAACCTTTGGGAGATCCATGGATACCCTCATTAACACAGTCAAGGTAGGAAGATCCAATTTAGGACATCCCTTCCTTGTAGCTCATAACACAAAACAACATGTGAGATACCCACATAACACAAAACACTATGCAAGATACCGGCAACATATCACAAGATATAACCGGTAAGCAACCCTAACTGATAGAAGGAAAAGAAGATATAACCAGTAACAAATAAATCCATAATTACAATCATTTAAAGAATTACATAAGCCTTCAGTGGCTACACATGTTGGACCACAACCCAGGATTACAAAACAATCCATGCAACACAAATCTAAGATCTCTAGATCTTCTACTCGACAAATAGGTCTTCTGTAACAATCTGCGCTATTTTGCACTAATTTGGACCATAATCTCTCTGGAAACTAAATCTTCACTCAATATCTATTCTCTCCAATCTCTGTCCTTTGTCTATTGTCTAAAATGAATCTCTAAACTTTCCCTTTATACCATCCGAAAATAACAACTCGATCAAGTTGGCCAAAGACCAACCAGTTCATGATGAAACGTGCAAACAATAACATGACGGCCCAAATCACCAAGAACAACTTCCAATGCATAAAACATCATGCAGTCCTCTAGGAACATTGGAAAAGGTCCAAAACAATATCGCTCAATGATATGAAAGTTGTGGGAACTACCCACAACCCAATTCATCTTTGTTCCATACATTACAAAACCAATCGGTAAGAGAACACCAATATCAAGCTAATACTGGGATTGATGTCTCACCGGGATCAAAATCAAGGTGTTGGTTAAAACTACTCTAGTACTCTTGCATCAAACCCTTAGGTTTAATTGAAAAGTGACTCCCATCACTTGATCTGTTTTGACGATCTATCAGTAGGTACTTGCAACTGCCTCAGGGGTTCAACGGTCTGATTACAGCTTTCAGGTTACCTCTCCCCGGTGATCTATCGGTCCACCCTGCAGCCTGCCTCAACTCAGTGATCTATTCAAGTCTCCACCCACTAACTACCCCAAGCTCTAGGTTTGGTGGTCTACTTGCAAGCCTTGTGCTGCATCACGTTCAATGATCTGAACAAGTCTATAAGTTGCCTTAACTTCCTTTCCAACCAACCGGTAAATAACCAGGTCTTCTTCGATCAACAGGTTCACAAACCAACTCTGATACCACTTAATGCAGTCAAGGTAGGGATATCCAATGAAGGACATCCCCTCCTTCCAACTCATAAAATAAAATAACATGCGAGATACCGGCATAACACAAAACACTATGCAAGATACCGGCAACTGGTGATGGATCACAAGATATAACTGGTAAGAAACCCTAACCAGTAGAAGGAACACAAGATATAATCGGTAACAAATAAATCCATCATTACAATAATTTAAAGAATTACATAAGCTTTCAGCAGCTACACATGTTGGATTGCAGCCCAGGATTACAAAACAATCCATGCAACACAAATCTAAGATCCGCAAATCTTCTGCTTGACAAATAGGTCTGTAGTAATAGTTTGCGTTATTCTACACTAATCTGGACTTGAGTCCCCTTGGACCAGAGTCTCTCCGAAAACTACATCTTTGCTCAATCTCTATTTTCTCCAATCTTTGTCCTCTGTCTGTTGTCTGAAATGAATCTCTAAACTTTCCCTTTATACCATCGGCAAATAACAACTCGATCAAGTTTGCCAAAGACCAACCGGTTCATGATGAAACGTGCAAACAATAACATGTTGACCCAGATAACCAAGAACAACTACCAATATATAAAACATCATGTGATCCTCCGAGAACATCAGGTAAGGCCCAAAACAACATCGCTCAATGATCTGCAAATTACGAGAACCACCCACAACCCGATTCATCTTCGTTCCATACACTGCAAAACCAACCGATAAGAGAACACCAATATCAGGCCAATACTGATATCAATGTCTCACTGGGATCAAAATCAAGGTGCCAATTTGAACTACTCTGGTGCTCCTCCATCACTCATATCTCTCCATTTCTAGAGGATCACAAATTATATCATTCCCCTTGTACATATAGATTGCATACCCTATGATTATGGTACTTTTGAGATGCTTGAGTATATCACAACTCATCCATGTTCTTATGGATCCAAGTCTTGTATCTTGGATGTCACTCCTCATATTGAGACACCATCTTAGTCTTAACCATATTTTATTGTTCATGATCAAATGGGTATTAGCTCATGCATAGCCCTATTGATTCAATTCGGCAAGTTGATTGTTCCTTTCTAGCTTTGTGGGATGACTTCTTGCCAGATATTGTAGAACTATTTGTTGAGACACATTTCAGATATTGGGGATATATTTGAGGATCTTTGCTTCCTCTTTGATATTAGTTTGGAGGATTATTGTCATCACATCTTTAGTGCCTTCAAAGGTTGTTCATCAAGTATTTTCATAGTTGTTTGGCTTCAATTGATCTAGCACATCGTAATTCAGACATGTGTGGATAATTGAGCAGTGTTCCATGGCACACATCTTGAGATTATTACGTCAATCTCCTTTCCTAGAGTTGCTTCATCCTTGTCTAGTGGATTTGTTTCTTCCTAAGGGGAGACATAAGGTTTTCCACTATTATATCATCTTTAGCATTCATCTATGAGCCTCCATCTTTGGCATTGGAGCTTCTCTCTTATGAGGGGAATCTTGATTAAACTTTTGTGAAGGAAGTTGTCCTTGGGGGGTCTATCTAAGGTCTTCCTTTTTTAGCAGTTCAATTTTCTTTTCATGTGTTGCATCTCTTGCTTTTGGAGAGGGGTTTTTACAATGTGTTTTTTTTCCCTTTTCTCCACATGGAGAGAGTTCATTGATTTGCACATGGGTACCTAATCAAGCCTTTTGTTGCTAGGACCCATTTCTACATTCATACATTTAGAGATTTTTTACTCACCCTAAGTTTCACTTGGGGGGGGCTGTTAGAGTATATTTGTTGGTATTTTGGTATGGTTTTGTCATTGATGTCAACACCTACTAAAACACTAGCACTTTGGAGATCTAGCAACGTTCACTGGCAAGCAACTATTGCACAGTTACTGGTATATGGCACACCGGCAAGATATAATGATCATCAGCACTTGCAATGGCCTGGAAGACACATGGTTATGTCGAAGACATTGTTTGGACATCTTGTCCTAGAGTTTTGTTCATCGGTATATTCACAGTTGCATATTTGTTGTTACCGGCAAATAGGTCTAGGGTTACACCGATAGGTTTATCTTTTCTAGATTAGCATGGCATGCTATGGAGATGATTAATTATTGTTGTAAATGCATTAAGTCGACGTGTTCAATCGGTTATTGCATTGGATATTATATTGTTTGTAAAATGTTTTTACTATAATATCTTGAAGAGCCGACCTACTAAAATTGGTCTTAGGTTATGGTATAAATGTAAGATCTTATTTGTAAGATCAAGTGTGGAATGCAAAAAAGGATTGTGTGAAGGTATATGCGAGATTAGGCAGAGCTATACACAAAGACATCATTTGAAGGTGAAGCTAGGTTTCTGTGAAAACATATCAACATTACACCGGTACTGAATCTAGCATATGAAGATGCTATTTTGTGTAGTACATTCTTATTGGATTTAACCATCCAACTGTAGTCAGTGTGACTCCCATTTTGTGATTGAGCAGTGAGCTCTAGGTTGTTGGCCTTTCTACATGTGCAGACCCCATTTATGTACACTTACTATCTGCAGTAGTATCATTTGATTGTGGGTAAGCTTTCCCACCATGGTTTTTCCCCTTACAGGGTTTCCACGTACAAATATTGGTGTTATGTGTTGTGGATGACTCTGTGTTTATGTTTCATGCACTAATCCTTACCGGTATAGCAATTAACTATTATAACTGTCTACCGTCATACTTAACTAGTTTACCGGTATTAAGCATTAAGTTGGTTAAATTGTTTTTGGTTTAAATTTATTTGACAACTGATTCACCCCCCCCTCTCAGTTGTCCCCGGGACCTAACAACTGGTATCAGAGCTTAGTCCTCTTTTTGCAGAAGTTTAACAGCTTGAGGAGATCCAATGTCTACTAATTATTTTAGGAAGGACAGTCCTAAACTTGATGGAACCAACTAGGGCATATGGAAGATCAGAATGGAGACACATCTAAATTGCATTGGATAAGACATCTAGGAAGTTACAAAGAATGGTTATACTGTTGTTGTACCAGGTCAGCCCAGTCCAGCTAACTTGACAAAAGATGAGGAAAATGATTGCAAAGCAAGAGAAGCACTTTTGAGAGCATTATCAGATCAACAAATCATGGGACTATCAGATAGGTCTACTGCTAAAGCTATTTGGGATCATTTGGAAACACTAAATGAAGGAGATTCCACAGTCAAGATTGCAAAACTTGAAAGCTTCCGAGTCAGGTATGAACATCTGAAAATGGAAGAAGATGACAGGATTTATGCTTTTATGGAAAGAGTAAATGAAATTGTTTTGGGTATTAAATGTTGTGGAGGAACCTTAAGTGAGGATGAAATTGTTTCAAAAGTTTTAAGAGGATTGCCACCGGCATACAAAATGAAGGTTACTTCTATAAATGAGTTAAGAATAATGCCTAATACAACGGTTACTAGGGATACATTGATTGGGAAACTTTCAGCTTTTGAAATTGAAGAATTTGGTCCTATTGCTACTATAAAGACAGATTTGGCCTTTAAAGAATCAACATCATCTACTCCATCATTTGACAAATCTGATTGGAAAGCCTTTTATGCAAGAGAACTTAAAGAAAGTAGGAAAGAAAATGAAGAACTTGAAGAACTTGAGGCACTATTTGCAAGGAAAATGCCTAAAGGTCCAGTTGGAAGTAAGTATGAAGGTAAAACACCCTTTAAATGTTTTAACTGCAATAAGATTGGTCATATGGCTTCAAGATGCCCGGATAGACATGCTAGACTAAGAGAAGAAGCTAGAAGAACATACAAACTTAACCCTGAGTATCAGAGGTACAGATTTAAGAAGAATAAAGACAAATCTTGTTATATTGTTGACGAAGGTGTGACTGATGATTCTGATGAGGATCCGGTAGACAATGGATGGTTTTTTGTTTCTATAACAGAAGATCAACTGGTAGTACAGGCTCTGGCAGCTAAAGTTGAAGTAAAGGATGAATGGATCATTGATTCAGGATGCTCACATCATATGACAAGAGACAAAGGTAAATTCTTGACCTTTCAAGAATAAAATGGAGGTTTAGTAAGATTTGGAGATGACAAAGCTTGTTCAATCAAAGGTAAGGGTACAATATCTCTTGATGGTAAGCATAACACTAACAATGTCTACTATGTTGAAGGATTAAAGCATAATCTTTTGAGTTTTGGTCAATTAGTTGAGAAAGGATTTCAACTACAATTTAAAAATGGAAAATGCAAAATCATGAATAGAACTGGTTTGGAAATTGCAACCGGTAATCAGACTAGAGGTAATATCTTTCATTTGAATAACAGTGAAAAGACATGCTTGATTGCACATATAGATGAAAGTTGGTTATGGTATAAGAGACTCTATCATGTAAACTTTGATTGCATGGTAAAGATCAGTACTTATAAGGCAATTAGAGATCTACCTAAAATTGTCAAACCTCATAACACAATATGCAAGGAATGTCAATTTGGAAAACAAGTTAGAGCTAGTTTCAAAAGTATTCCAGAAAAATCCAATAATGCTCTTGATTTGATTCACACTGATTTATGTGGTCCAGCTAGAACTAAAAGCTTACAATGTGATAGATATTTCATGCTAATCATTGATGACTATTCTAGATCAAGGAGGTGAATTTACATCTAAGGACTTAAATACATTCTGTGAAGTAAATGGAATCAGAAGATAGCTATCAGCACCTCGAACACCACAGCAGAATGGAGTTGTTGAAAGGAAAAATAGAACTATCTTGGATGCAGCAAGAAGTATGTTATCAGAAGCAAACCTACCTCATGTTTATTAGAGAGAAGCAGTCAGCACAACGGTCTATACATTTAACAAAGTTCACATCAAAGGTGAAACCAGTAAGACCCCTCATGAACTATGGTTTGGTAATACTCCTACTCTTAAGTATTTCAGAATATTTGGAAGTAAATGTTATATCAGAAGAGATGAGTATATTGGCAAATTTGATCCTAGAAGTGATGAAGGAATATTTCTTGGTTATTCATCTAAGAGCAAAGCATATAGATGTTTTAACAAGGGATTGCAAAAAATTGTTGAGAGTACAAATGTAAAGATTGATGAACAATTAAGAGAAACTTCAAGGTATATAAAGTCTGAACCGGCAACAGAAATTTTGACAAATGAACCTACTCTAAATCCACTGGTACGGAATGAAGATCTAGTTAACCCTGTACCATCTGAGGATTCCACAGTAATTGAATAGCAACAACAAACTAAGACACCCCAGTAAGTAAGACTGAATCATTCTGAAGATCAGATAATTGGAAACAAGTTTAAAGGAGTTATGACAAGAGGAAGATTGGAAAATGAAGAGGTATGTCTTATTTCTCAAATTGAGCCATCATCTGTTAATGAGGCATGTGAAGATAAATTTTGGATTAAAGCTATGGAAGAAGAATTAGAACAAATTGAGAAAAATAACACTTGGACATTAGTTCCCCGGCCTAAAGATAAAAATGTAATTGGAACCAAATGGGTATTTAGAAACAAACTTAATGAAGATGGTAAGGTCGTCAGAAATAAAGCAAGACTAGTGTGTAAGGGATATTCTCAAAAAGAAGGAGTTGATTACAATGAAACCTTTGCACCGGTAGCTAGAATTGAGGCAATCGGATTATTTTTGGCTTTTACAGCACACAAGAACTACAAAGTTTATCAAATGGATATTAAATGTTCATTTTTGAATGGAGATCTTGAAGAAGAAGTATACATTAAACAACCTCATGGATTTTCTTCGACAGATGACAATGATATGGTATGCAGGTTAAGAAAAGCTCTGTATGGACTAAAACAAGCTCCAAGAGCTTGATATGCAAGATTGGATAAGTATCTTTTAAAGATTGGTTTTACTAAAGGAAATGCAGACAACAATTTATATTATAAAATAACCAATGATTACATCTTGATTATAGAAGTATTTGTTGATGATATAATCTTTGGAGGAGAAGATGGATTATGTAAGGAATTTTCTATTAAAATGCAGCAAGAATTTGAAATGTCTATGATTGGAGAAATAAAATTCTTTTTAGGATTGCAGATTTCACAGATTGATAAAGGTATATTCTTGAGTCAATCCAAATACTTAAAAGAGTTACTAAAGAAATTTGGGATGGAGAACTCTAAATTGGTAAGCACACCTATGACAACTGATGTCATGGAAATGGGGACAAGGCAAAAACAAAGTTCAATGTTAATAAGTTAGTTTCAACCATAAAAACAAAACAAAGAACTAAAAACCATTCCAAACATATCAAGAGAGATTTTAAAAAGCATGAAAGAAGTTTAACAAAATAAAAGAAAGGAGAAGAGCCTCCCTAAGATGCTTCCATGATGCCTTTTGATGCTTCTCCCTTGTTTCTCTCCTCTCCAAGTCCCAAATGAGTGTAGCTCTCAGCTTTTAGCACTAGCCATGGATGCCATATGGAGATTCAAGATGGTTGAATATGATAAGCAAATACTATGCAAGAGTAGATAGTGATGCTATGAAAAAGCTCTATGCTAATGCCAGTATAACAACAATACTCTAAAATGCTTCTCTTTTGCTTGAGGAGAAGGGTTCTATTTATAGAAGAAATGGGGAAATGAAGGGTTAAGATTGAATGGTTTAATCAAGGGCCAAGTTTGAAAGTTGGGGATCCATGTGCACAATTGGCACCAATAAAATGGTGACAAGTGTAAACATAGGATTGGGTTGAGAGAAGAGGTTGGAGGCATTAAAGGCCTGAGAAGACCTCATGGTTATCTAGAAGGTAAGGGTCAAGTCTAAATTAAGATTACCCATTGGATTAAGAGTTAATCCAAGGATAAACCTTTGTGCAAATGATTAAGAGATAATCATGGTCAAAGCATTAAAGGCTTGATGAGACCTTTGGGTTGGGTAGAGGTTGAGTCAAAACAAATGTTTTAACCATGTGGGAGGGTTTGAGGTAACCATTAATGGTTATTGGAGACTTTGGGGATTAAGTGGTTGAAGGTTGAAAGCCTTCAATGGTTATCAAAGACTTTGAGGGTTAATTTGTTGAACACACAAAGCATTAATTGCTTTTCAAAGACTTTGGAGTCTTTGAGAAGTGACTCCAATTTGCTTAGGAATGTGACAATATTTAGGGGATGGATTAGGCTAATTAGGAAGGGTTTAGAAGAATCTAGAAGGGGTTTAGGCATACAAGTGGATTTTGTAGGAAAATGCAAGTGGGAGAAATTTTGGTATTTTCAATTAAAATAAAATCATTTATTTCAATTAAATGGTGTAATTTGCATTTGGATAAATATTCAAATAAATATTAATTTATTTAAATGAGAAAAATGAAGATAAAGCATTAAAATGCTTGAAGACTTTGAGGGAAACCATTAAAGGCTTGAAGACTTTAAGGAAAACCATTAAAGTCTTAAGAAGATTATAGAAGGAAGCCATCAAGTTTGAAGACTTTAAAGCCATCAAGTTTAAATACTTTAAGGGAAACCATTAAAGGTTTCAAGTGGGTGAGGATAAATAGGATTTTAAATAAATAATTTATTTAAAATAGTTGTGCAACTTGCTTTTGTAGGAAAATACAAGTGGGTGGAGGATAAAGGTGATTTAAATAAATTATTTATTTAAAATAATTGTGCAACTTGTATTTGTAGGAAAATGCAAGTGGGTGGAGGATAAAGGTGATTTTAAATAAATGATTTATTTATTTAAATGTGAGAGGTGGGATTTTGGGGGTTTTAAATAAATATTAATTTATTTAAATGTGAGAGAAGATTTAATTAAATAAATATGATTTATTTATTTAATTAATGGTCTGAATTTGGTTAAGTGAATTAAATCAAATAAATTGAATAATTTATTTAATTAATAGGAGAATAGGGTTAAGATGAATTAATTAAATATTAATTTAATTAATTATTAATTGATGGTTAAATAATCAAATAAATACTAAGTATTCATTTAATTAAGTGGACAGATTTATGTGCCTACATTTGCCCCTCTTTGAGACGGTACGGTTTATCGCATCGTTTCAAAGAAAGAAAAATAGGTGTGAAGAAATGCCCCATAAAATGTAAATTTAATGGGTGGTATGCCCCCTCGAGAGATGGGCCGAATGTTTTTTTTTTTTTTTTAAAATCGGGCGATCTCTCGAAAAAGAATGAAAAGTGGAGGGGAGGTAGAATAGAAGAAATTAGAACTAATGATGAAAGAATGGGAGAAAATGGAGTGAATATGAAGAAACAACAAGCCAGCGAGTACCCTGAGGTCATGCAAGAGATACATAGCAGATGTAGTGTGGGGTTTTGATTGATGCTATACAATTGATCAAAATTGGTTGGACAATCTGGTGCAATCGGTTGAATTGCCCCGGTCAAGTCAAAGCGTGACAGTTGATGTCAGTTGGTCGCTTGGACATGATAAAGTCTGAGTAAGTGAATCAAAGTGACCTGATGGTGACTTAGACAATTGATGTAATTGCCCGATGAAGTCAAGGTATATGAAGCAAAATACTCATTGAGACGTAGACAATTGATGTAATTGTCCGTTGGATTGTGTTTGATTGGTTGATCAATTGATAGTGTGTGCGTGTGATGGATGGTTGTGGGGAATCATGGCAACCCCGTTGAGACTAGGTCATTGTGATAAATGCCTGATGTAGTCTAGGATTACCATAATCGATTACCTGTTGAGACCCGAAGATACTTGATCAGAGTATCTGTTGATAGTCTAGGTGTGTGGGAGTCGATGTATCTGTGTAGATAGAGTAACTGGCTTAATTTTGTGGATGAGTGAGGATGGGAAGCGATGAAGGGATTAGGATGATGTTGATGATCAAGATAGGGAGGGTGAGGGCGGATTTGATGTTAGATAGAAGATATGGAGGACTAGGATCGAGTCCTATGGAAGATGAGTAAAATAGAGTATGCATTATTATGACTACGTATGCATGATATGCAGCTATTATGAATGTATGGATGGGTGGAATGCAACGAAATGTAGTATATATAGATGAGATGGAATGACGATCCATGGTACTTTATTTTTCATCATTGAGCTTTAAAATGTTGTAAGAAAATACAAGCAACTTGACATAAAGATTCAAGATGACCAGAGTATTTCTTACATGGATTTTGATATAGCAAGTTAATACAAGCAACTTGATATAATGGATCAAGTTGACCAGAGTATTGCTTGCGGAACAGACAAGGATTATCTCCTTTCATGCATGACTTGGATCATCCTCTTTGATCTTAGGCTGATCATATCGTGAGACAAGTGCATACCGTACTAAGAGATAAAACCTTTATCTAGTTTGGATGAGGTAAGAGGAACCAAAGAAAGAGCAATGTACCTGCAAACAAACAGTATATACATAAAGAATAAAGAATAAGGATCCTTGGTAATGGTTCATGCTCATATGGTCGAGGTATACGCTGTAGTCAGCAAGCCGTAATGATCTATGACTGCATTTTGCATAAGATCATGTAGCTTGGTGAACTTCCCACATAGACACCATTAGTACATGCCCCAGTACTTCATCGGAAGTAATGCGCAAACGATACAAAACAATGCTAAAAGATCCCGATACAGATAAACAAATGATTGTACTCATAAATCAACCAAGTATTTGATAGCTTAACATAATTTTCTTGTCAAAGAAAATGTCATCTTGTCTTTGTTTTGATAAGGAAGGATGCATCCTTGTTTAAGACAGTTTGGATTGTTGATGTTGATTGTGTTGGTCGAGTGATAAGTGGTCATTTGTGTGAGTATTTTGTATCTGATCGGATGAATATGTACAAGGTGTTGTCATGTTTTTTGGGTGATTTTCGATGGTTTTTCGATGTTTTTGGATTTTGTGTAATAGTTTTTGAATGTTTGTAGATTTTGTGAGTCATTTTTGAATGTTTTTGATATTTTGCGAGACATTTTTGAATGTTTTTGTATTTTGCGAGACATTTTTGAATGTTTTTGTATTTTGCGAGACATTTTTGAATGTTTTTGCCAATGAATCACCAGTAATGTAGAATCCACTTCCATCATCTAGATTGTAAGGGCATTTCCCCCAAGTTGGACATGATTTATGAAAAAGCGGGATGCTAGACGCATGAAGTACTTTCTTGGATGACAGATCAAATAACAAGCCATGGTTAGATGGATGGATGTGTGTATGTATGAATGTGATCGCAATGAGCCTGAAAGATACTGGAGCCATTGCCTTTACGAGTGGCGCCTGTTTGCCAGGTTTTCACCATCATACTTACCCAAGGTGCCACTGGAGTGGTTGTTCACCGTTTGGATGCATGATTTTTCTTTACTTTTTTGAATGTTTTTGTATTTTCTTTAGGACATTTTTCTGAATGTTTTTGGTATTTTCTGATATGCAGGGGAGCCTGATGCTCTGTACACCTTAGGTATAAAACCATTTGAGGTGCATGCTATTGATTGGATCTGCGAGCGGTTCTCCGTCTGATGTAGCCAACTGATATGCCCCAGACCCGAATACAGCAGTGACAACATATGGGCCGAGCCAGTTTGATTCAAACTTGCCCTGATGTTCTCGGTTTGGTTGGTTGCGAGGATTCTCTCGTAGAACAAGATCACCTACCTCAAATGTACGAGGTCTAACTCGATGATTGTAGCTTCTGCTCATGCGCTGCTGATAGGCTTTGAGATGGTTGTATGCAGCTTGTCGCTTCTCATCAAGTAACTCTAAGTCCTGAAGACGTGAGACTCTATAAGCTTCATCATCAATGAGATTGTGCAAGGAAACCCGTAGTGACGGTATCTCGACCTCAATAGGCAAGATAGCTTCTGCACCATAGACCAATGAATAAGGAGTTGCACCTGTAGGGGTTCGAATGCTAGTTCGATATGCCCATAATGCTGGATTCAATTGAACATGCCAATCACGATCGGCATCATTGACTGTCTTCTTTAGGATTCTCAATATGTTTTTATTGGATGCTTCGGCCTGACCATTGCCTTGTGGGTAATAGGGAGTGGAAAAGCGGTGTTGGATATGAAATTTCTCACAAAGCTCACGAACATCCTGATTTTTGAAAGGAAGACCATTATCTGTGATGATGGAGATGGGTACACCATACCGGCAGATGATGTAGTTGAGGATGAATGAGGCGATCTACTTGCCGGTGACTTGGGTAAGTGGAACAGCTTCGATCCACTTGGTGAAATATTCGGTGGCGGTAATAATGAATTTATGGCCATTGGATGAAGATGGATGGATTTTACCCACAAGGTCAAGGTCCCATTGACAAAAAGGCCATGGTGTTGTGATTGGTTGCAGTTCTTGTGCTGGTGCATGTATCAGGTCGCCATGAACTTGACATTTCTTGCATTTTCTGACAAAGTAGTAGGAATCCTTTTCCATAGATGGCCAATAATATCCAGCTCGCAAGAGTTTCTTGGCGAGTGACGGACCACTTGAATGAGTCCCGCAAATTCCTTCATGTACCTCTTCCAAAACCTTTGTTATCTCATCTTGTTCCAGACATCGAAGGAGAGTACCATCAAGACTACGTCGGTATAAGATTTCGGCAATAATGGTGTATCGAGCAGTTTGGCGAATGAAGGTTTTTCGTTGGTTATTTGATTGGTTAAGAGGAAGGGTGTGATCACGGAGATAGGTGTAGAACTCACCATACCATGGGGATTCTGAACCAACAAGGCGACATATCATCTCAGATTCAGGGATATCATAAGCGGGGATCCAAAGCTGTTCTACCAAGAACTCGTAGCATGTTGAATTTTGTGGAAGATCTAGGAGAGATGCGATGGTAGCCATGGCGTCGGCAGCTCGATTCTGATCTCTTGGTATCTACTCAAAAGTGATAGTAGTGAATGATGTTTTTAGAGTGTCCACCATTTGCTTGTATGGCATGAGTTTATCATCTTTGGTCTGATATTCATCAGTTGCTTGTCGAATGACCAGTTGGGAGTCGCCATATACTTGTAGTTCTTTTAATTTCCATTGTATGGCGAGCCTGAGTCCTGTGATCAAAGCCTCATACTCTGCTATGTTGTTTGTGCATGGAAATGTGAGCCTGTAAGACTTCGGGATGCTATCACCCTGAGGTGTGATAAATAGAATGCCTACCCCCGAGCCGTGCCTAGTGTATGAACCATCAAAATATAGTTTCCATGGTTGTGTTGTTGTGATTATGAATATCTCTTCATCTGGAAAATTGGAAATAAGAGGATGATCACCTGTGAGTGGCGCATCGGCCAACTGATCTGCAATAACTTGACCTTTGATAGCTTTACGGTCCACATACTCGATGTCAAATTCACTTAAAATCATCACCCATTTGGCCAAGCGGCCTGTCAATGCTGCTTTGCTGAGTAAGTACTTGAGTGGATCAATCTTTGCGATGAGTTGCACCTTGTGTGTCAACAGATAGTGCCTCAGTTTAGTGGCTGCTAAGATTACTGCTAGGCAAGCTCGCTCAATAGGCGTGTAATTGAGTTCATAGCCCACCAGTGTGCGAGAGATATAGTAAATAGCACACTCTTTTCCTTCTGCATTATGTTGTGCCAGTAGCACACCCAGTGCTATACTTGTCGCTGAGATATAAAGTAACAACGATCTACTTGGATCTGGTGGCATCAGCAATGGTGGATTCATGAGATAGTTTTTAAGTGCCTGAAATGCTTGCTGGCATTTGTCATCCCACTGAAAGCGGATGTTCTTGTGTAGCAAGTGTGTGAATGGGTGACACTTATCAGCCAATTGTGCAATGAATCTTCGGATGGATTGAAGCCGTCCTTGTAGTGTCCTTAGCTGACTGATGTTCTTTGGAGGTGGCATGTCCATGATTGCCTTAACCTTTGCTGGATCGACCTCAATACCTTTGCTTGAGACAATGTATCCTAGAAGCTTCCCGGAGGTCACTCCAAAGACACATTTCTTTGGGTTGAGTCGAACATGGTATTGTTCCAGTCTATCAAAGATTTGATCTAAGATGTGAAGATGTCCTTCTCTAGTAAGTGATTTTGCTAGTAAATCATCCACATAATCTTCCATCATAGTATGCATCATGTCATGGAAGATGGTGGTCATTGCTCTTTGATAGGTTGCTCCTGCATTCTTTAGACCGAAAGGCATTACATTCCAGCAGTATGTGCCCCATGGACATGTGAAGGCTGTCTTATGTTGGTCCTCTGGTGCGATCTTTATTTGATTGTATCCTGAAAAGCCATCCATGAGTGAAAGCATGGCATGTCCTGCTGTCAAATCTACTATGATGTCAATATTTGGTAGAGGGAAGTCATCCTTAGGACATGCTTTATTTAGATCTCTGAAGTTTGTACAAATGCGGATGCCCCCTTTTGGTTTGCCAACTGGCACAATATTGGAGATCCATTCTGCATAATCAATTGGTCTAATGAAACCAACATCCAGGAGTTTCTTGAGTTTTGTTTTGACTAGCACGGCAATCTGAGGATGCATCTTACGAAGCTTCTGCTTGATAGGTTTGGCTCCTTTTGCTACTGTGAGATGATGCATGACTAAATCAGGATCAAGCCCAGGCATGTCTGCATATGACCATGCAAAGTTGATCTGACGCTGTTGGAAGAACTCTATAAATTGAGGCTGTTCCTCTGGAGTGAGAAGAGATGCCAGATGTATGATATGAGGGTTTTCAGGAGTCCCCACATTGTATTCTTTAGTCTCCTCAATGAGAATCGTCGATCGTTCCTGTTGTGTACTAGCAGGGAGAATGTCAAACCCTTCATCCTCAAGTGCCTCAGAGAGGTTTTCACCGTTGGATACGCTCTTTCTTTTTACTTTTGTTGGATCAAACAGTGCCACAGTGTGGTTTTCACTGGAAGATCCATGTTTTAATGTTATATTTTTGCAGCTGAAGGGTTTGGCATCCGCCCCGAAGTATGCTGCGCTATTAAGTTCAATGGCGAATCCAGCTTTGTGATCCCCGCTTGGTAGATTATCCCTTAATTCCAAAAAGTCAATGATAGCCTCATCGTTTTGGAAGAGGTCAAGACATGGGGGATTTGGTTGGTTCCATTCGATGAGTTCAGGGTGGATAATGGGCATTACTTCATCGATTAAGTTAAGTTCATTAGATGTATCAGTGAGGGTTAAGACAGTGTGGTGAAGGTCATTGATGGTACTCTCCCTGTCAGAATCCGACATAGGATGAGACGTAGGGTCTGTGGAAGATGTTTTCAGCTCAAGTACCCAAGTGGTCTTTATCTGTGCTTCTCCATAAACAGGAATGTCTTTGCGTGGCGGAGGTGGTGACGTGTCTTCCTCATCTGAAGTGTTAAGCTGTACAGAATCAAATTCCCACTCATGTGAGTCGGTCTCTGAATCACTTTCCAGCATCCGATTGCTATACCATACTGGGATGTCACTGGAGTTGAATACTACAGGCGTGATTGGTTTATGTACCTTTGTGGTGATCGGTGTTGCAGGAACCGTGATGGGGATTAAAGGATTTGTCACTGGAAGTATCGGCAGTGTTGATTTAGTGGTTTCTATTGGAATGGCTGGTGCCATAGATGCTGCTGCGGGTTCTGATACAGTTGTGGCTGCGAATGATTTTATTGATGTGATGGCTGCCGCGGATGGGATTACTGGTTCGATTGGTGGGATGTTTGGCATTGGTGGTGGTTGCGGTGGAGTTGTGAGCCTTGATGGGGCAGTGGGGATATGGCTTGATGGTGCTTTGATTATGAAAGGTGTCCTCTTTGTCGTAGGTGGGCAAAATGGTTTGTTGGGTTTTCCTTTGAATCTGAGTTTAGGAAGGATCTCTTTTTCAAAGCCTAGGCCTGTATTACCTTTGGGCTTGAATTCTGGTAGTAGAGGTTCGTGTCGTCCTTGTTTGCAGTATCCCAAAGCACTCTGACCATCATATCCCATTCTTTGCATAATGAGGAGGCCTTTGCCATACTGTTCTGTAGGAAGTGTAACTCGCGGTTTGTCAGTGGTGATGGGATCTTTATAGATCCATTCCGCTAGGTCCTTATCTTGTGTCTCTTCCTCTTGACTCTTTCCAAGGATGAAAGGCATTAAGGCACATGCAGGCGTGTTTAGTGGTTGCTGGAGTAACTGCTGTGGTTTACCATGTGTTCTAGGAGAAGTAGGCATTTGTCCCACACAAAAGAGCTAACTCAAGTTGTATTCTCCAGGACCTTCCTCTGCGACTTTCATCTTAAGCTTTTCTTGCTTGGGTATAGGAGTGTTTGAACTGGCAAGAGAGGCTGGATTTACATATGATGTGGAGGAAATGGCTTCCCTATTATTAGGAACAGTAATCTCTGGTTGATGGCTGATATTATGGCAAAAAGCAAAAGGATTTGCATCACCCAGGATTGTGATCTCTGCACCATTATGTGGGAACTTGATACATTGATGGTAGGTAGATGGAATGGCTTGCATGGCATGTATCCAAGGTCTCCCTAATAATAGATTATATGGCAGAGGAAGGTCCAGAACCTGACAAATGATGTGCTTTACCACGGGGCCTACTCAGATTGGTAGTACCATAGCTCCTTTGGATGAACGCTCTGCATCATCATAGGCCTTGATGGTGATCTTCTTGCGAGGATCCACTGATTCTATTGCATATCCCAATGTTGTGACCAACTGTAGTGTACAAATGTTTAGGCCTGCTCCATTATCTATCAAGACTCGCTTGATCCTGTGTTGGTTGACAAAGCCTTCAATGTGGAGTGAGGCGTTATGAGGTTGTTGGAAGGAAGAGTTGTCACTTTCAGAAAAAGTGAGACAAGGTGATGACTTTAGATTTCCAACCATGGCTTGAAACTGGTCCGTATTCAGGTTTGCAGGGACTGACGCCTCTTGGAGTGCTTGATCCAAGATTGTTTTATGAGATGGCGATAGGCGCAATAGCTCTAAAATGGATATAAGCGCAGGCGTTTTGTCTAATTGTTCCACAAGATTGTACTGCTTTGGGATAGAGGTGGTGCCTTGTGGAGCTGCCTTGATGGTGACCTTGCCACGACGTGTAACAACATTGCAATTTGAGGTGGGATTTTTGAAGGTTATGGTTGCAATTTGTTCACTGGCATCATACAGGTGATTTACAGTATAATTATACGCAACCTGCGTATAATCAGTGGTATCAGTGCCGTGCCTAGAAGTGGAAGGACCCCTTTGATCTTGTGATGGAAGTGGATTCTTGAACATCTGATGATCATTATTGGTTGTTTTTGGGTCATGTCCTTCAACTTCAATTTCTCCTCGATCAATAAGATCCTGAATGAGATCTTTCAATCGGTGACAATTACTTGTCTTGTGTCCTCTTCCTTGATGGAACTCACAATGTTCAGTATCTCTCCACCATGCTGGTTTGACTTGAGGCTCATAATTTGATAACTTAGGTAAAGTGATCAAATTCTGAGAAATGAGTTGTCGCATCACTATTTCAATGGGTTCCCCTAAGGGAGTGTATGTGCGTTTTTGTTTTTGTGGACGAGGTCTTGGTTCATCATGAGATGTGATGCGACCTTGATTAAGAGGAACATTTGTGTTATTTTGAGGTGGAGGATTTTGTCCTGCAAACCGAACCACAAGTTGTGCATTTTGGACAGTCCGAGCATCCACAACTCCATCGTTGACGATATTCTTATTCTTGTTCCAGAAGTTCGGTTTATCGCTATTGAAGCGCAGGCGAGGACCATCTTTTGGTTCATTAAAGATTTTGATGAGTCCTTTTTTGATGAGTGCCCTTTCACATTTTATACCCTTGGTGATCATATCGTTAAAAGAGTCTGTGTCTTTGACATCCAAGTGAAATTCCATTTCTTCGTTTAAGTTGGAAATGAAAATTTCCACTAGTTCTCGTTCAGGTAACTGAAGAGAGCATCTGCTAGACATTTGGCGCCATCGTTGCAGGAATACTGAGAATAATTCACCTGGTTTTTGTTTGGTATTGCACAGATCAGCCATGGTGATGTCGCGTTCAATGTTATAAGAGTAATGAGATAGGAACTTCTGGATGAGTTCCTCAAATGTTCTAATGCCACCTAGAAGTCGGGAAAACCATGATGTGGTTGTTCCTCCCAAGCTTTGGGGAAAAAGGCGCATTAGGTATGTGTCCTCATAAGCCACTTCAAGACAAGCAGAATGAAATTCTCGGACATGATCACGAGGGTCCCCCTTTCCTCTATATTTTTCAAATTTGGGTGTTTCAAACCCGCGTGGAAAGGGTGGCATATAAAGATTCCTATCAAACGGATAGGGACAGATGTCGTTAAGTGAGAATTGATTGGTCTTAACACCACTATGAAGTTGTTGGGCAAGATTCTCGACTTGTTGCCGCAACATCTCCATTTCATTTGGAGGAGGAGGTGGTGGGTTACCTCGAGGAATGTTATATCTGATGTGATCTCTACCTCTTTCCTCCTCATGGCGACTCTGTCTTTCTGATGCTTGTCTTAATTGGGCAAGATCAAAGTCTGAGGGGAGTTTGGCTCCTTCTTGAGCAAGTCTTAAGAAGTGAGCATCCGCATTGCTCCTGAGAATTTCATCAAATAATCTGTTAAAGTGAGGGTTATGCTGAACCCTTTCGATTGTTGAAGGAGTGGGACTACTTGGGTTTTCATCATTTACATTTCCTCCAAGTGCTTCTTGAAATTCATTGAGGTTGTCCTCTTCTTCCTCAATTTCTATTTCTCGTTGCCTTGATCGCGATCGGGTTTGAGCCATTTTGTTTGCAAGTTTGTGTTGAAGTTGATTGAAGATGATGATGAGTTGTTCGATGAAAGATGGATGATTAGTGGATTGTAGATCTCTAGCACTCTAAAGGTAAATGTAACCAGAATTCTTTCTTTGAATTGCTTGTTTGTTTTGATGAGTTTGGATGTGATAAGGTGTAGAGAAATCTGAGATGTGTTAAAGATTTTGACTACCTAGTAATGAGAGGATTCACTCATGAACTAGTTTTAACCTGCGTAGATGTGTCTCTTAGGATGAGCTTATCCTAGATGTAGAAACAATCTAAAAAGTGATGTGATGTGTTTGATTTCAAGCAATATCTAAAAAAGAACTTGGGACAAGAACCTCTTAATGTTTTGACAGTTTTGGGATGAATTGATGATGGAATAATGATGTATGAATGAGATGATGGATGTTTTGTTTTCAACTTCAATAAAAACTTTGTGTTACAAATGGAACAAACTCTACTTCTTCCCTTTCAGGCGTTGGTGGCACTTCTCGAGCTATGTTGTAGGTGATACAAATGTTTGGGAAGAAATTGGGATTAATCTTTCCTCCTTGATTTTTGTGATAACTCAAAGCTCTATATTGCATAAAAGCTCTGCGGTTTAATGATTTAGAATCAAACTCGTTTGTTTTACCTTGAAGATAGAGATGCATGCGATGTAGAAAGACTCTATGTGAGACAAAGATTTGTCTATTGAGATAGAAGAATTTCCTCCTTTTGATCAAAGCCTTTGAGCTTAATGGTCTTCTTTTCAAGGTAATATTCTGATGACACTTCTTCTTTCGCAAGATGTGAAGAATGGTCATAAAAGTTGTGACTCTGTGTTGTTTGCACTTTGTTTTTGGTATTTTTGGTTGTGTTGACAGATGTTGGATGAATACTTTGTTTTTGGGATTGATTTTCTGATTTTTCTTTGACAAGAAAACAAAGCAAGCACACAAACACAAAATTGTAGCCTCAAAGGCACAAATGAGTATGGGTCTAGATCAACCCAATCCTTGGACTTGTTTTTGACCCTTCCTTTAGATTTATTTTAAGGTGTATTTCCAAAGCCTGAAGTCGGCTCAATTCGCACTAGGTCTGTAAAACGAACACACTTCAAACACTTTTTATCCCTAAGGTCAAATGGCCAGTTGTGATAAATTTAGCCCACATCTTGATATTTCTTTGACTTTGGTACTACATACCTTATGAATCCCGCCGTGGCAGGTAAGGATGTGATATACTAAGTCTTGCACGAGCATAACAAATAGATGATCCCTATGATGGGGGAGTCACCACTTTTATCAAGCCACAAGTGACTTTTCAAAAAGCTATGTTTCTACTCAAGGAAATATGTATGGTGAGTATCTTGGGAGCAAAACCATCTATGCTCTTGCACTAAATTATATCTCAAATATCCTCAATCAATAGAACAGGTGGGCTACTACTTAAAGGTGTTTAGTCATGTTCGATGGCTTTGGACATAAGTTCATTCTGCAGTGACTCACTTAAGAGCCTTGTAACTGGTGGTGGGGCCCATTTGTCCTTTCGGCCAGTTACACTGTAGGAACAGCTATACCCAAGGCTATAGCTTTCGCTCTCACCTGATTTCTATAGCGGCTCGAAGGATTTACCGCTCGAGGTCGTTCCCAAAAGTATCGATCCCTTGGCAGGCCTCTCTTAAAAAGATAAAATTTGAGCGTTATTAACACTTTTCTCTTGCACCTAGGACCACGAGAGCCAAGGGAGAGGATAGTGTGTGTTAGAGGTAGGACCACTCGACCAACTCTTTTGCACAAGTGTGCCAAACACAAAATTCACTTGTTCCTTTTAATTTGTCATCGCAATGATTTTCTATCTATTTGGAGATGTTGCTCCAACAATCATGGTGTTCTTTTTAATTTTCAAAGGCAATTGTTGGAGTAAACTAGAATTTGAAAATCTTGGTCAACTTAATGAAAAACACGTTTGCATGAAGTAAAATTGCTTTAAAAATGAGACAAGTTGATTGTGAATTTTATTTGCACCAAAAATGGAAGTGTGGATTGTGAGTTTTATCTTGATGCAAGAAATAAATTTTGCCTTGTTTATTTTAAGCACCAAAACGAAGTTTGTTTCCTAACTTGCAAAAAAAATAAAGTTGTTTTTGTATAAGTTTGTGGTTCTTTTTACCTTGGAACAATGAAATTCTTTTTAAGAGCCCCAAACAAATATGTGATTCTTTTTTTAAAAGCCCAAAGTTGAAATGTGAAGTTAATTTTAAACCAAAATAAAAAGTGAATTCATTTTTAAAACCAACTTCAAAAAACAAGTTAGTAAAAAAATATAAATCTACTTTTTAATCTAATTTAAATCTGCACAAAAGAGAAAAATAGTTAGTAAAATCCGCCTATTTGGTGGGCTTCTACAAGCCTAATTTTTTTTTTTTTTTGGTTACAAGGTGATTTGTACAACGTTTTGTTACAATAGCGCTAGTCTGCGTTTGAACAGAGGCACTATTTAACACAAATGCACTAAAAGAAAGGGAAAGACAGAGAAGGAAAAAGCACTGAAACAGGGTGAATAGCACCAAAATAATGTCAAATGCACCAAAACAGTGTCAAAAGCGCAACCTGTGTGACATTTTCAACATTCAAACATGTTATTGGTTAAAAAAAAAAAAAAAGTTGATCTTTTTGGTGTTTGGATTCATGTCGGGTTCACCAAATGATGTCATGGAAATGGGGACAAGGCAAAAACAAAGTTCAATGTTAATAAGTTAGTTTCAACCATAAAAACAAAACAAAGAACTAAAAACCATTCCAAACATATCAAGAGAGATTTTAAAAAGCATGAAAGAAGTTTAACAAAATAAAAGAAAGGAGAAGAGCCTCCCTAAGATGCTTCCATGATGCCTTTTGATGCTTCTCCCTTGTTTCTCTCCTCTCCAAGTCCCAAATGAGTGTAGCTCTCAGCTTTTAGCACTAGCCATGGATGCCATATGGAGATTCAAGATGGTTGAATATGATAAGCAAATACTATGCAAGAGTAGATAGTGATGCTATGAAAAAGCTCTATGCTAATGCCAGTATAACAACAATACTCTAAAATGCTTCTCTTTTGCTTGAGGAGAAGGGTTCTATTTATAGAAGAAATGGGGAAATGAAGGGTTAAGATTGAATGGTTTAATCAAGGGCCAAGTTTGAAAGTTGGGGATCCATGTGCACAATTGGCACCAATAAAATGGTGACAAGTGTAAACATAGGATTGGGTTGAGAGAAGAGGTTGGAGGCATTAAAGGCCTGAGAAGACCTCATGGTTATCTAGAAGGTAAGGGTCAAGTCTAAATTAAGATTACCCATTGGATTAAGAGTTAATCCAAGGATAAACCTTTGTGCAAATGATTAAGAGATAATCATGGTCAAAGCATTAAAGGCTTGATGAGACCTTTGGGTTGGGTAGAGGTTGAGTCAAAACAAATGTTTTAACCATGTGGGAGGGTTTGAGGTAACCATTAATGGTTATTGGAGACTTTGGGGATTAAGTGGTTGAAGGTTGAAAGCCTTCAATGGTTATCAAAGACTTTGAGGGTTAATTTGTTGAACACACAAAGCATTAATTGCTTTTCAAAGACTTTGGAGTCTTTGAGAAGTGACTCCAATTTGCTTAGGAATGTGACAATATTTAGGGGATGGATTAGGCTAATTAGGAAGGGTTTAGAAGAATCTAGAAGGGGTTTAGGCATACAAGTGGATTTTGTAGGAAAATGCAAGTGGGAGAAATTTTGGTATTTTCAATTAAAATAAAATCATTTATTTCAATTAAATGGTGTAATTTGCATTTGGATAAATATTCAAATAAATATTAATTTATTTAAATGAGAAAAATGAAGATAAAGCATTAAAATGCTTGAAGACTTTGAGGGAAACCATTAAAGGCTTGAAGACTTTAAGGAAAACCATTAAAGTCTTAAGAAGATTATAGAAGGAAGCCATCAAGTTTGAAGACTTTAAAGCCATCAAGTTTGAATACTTTAAGGGAAACCATTAAAGGTTTCAAGTGGGTGAGGATAAATAGGATTTTAAATAAATAATTTATTTAAAATAGTTGTGCAACTTGCTTTTGTAGGAAAATACAAGTGGGTGGAGGATAAAGGTGATTTAAATAAATTATTTATTTAAAATAATTGTGCAACTTGTATTTGTAGGAAAATGCAAGTGGGTGGAGGATAAAGGTGATTTTAAATAAATGATTTATTTATTTAAATGTGAGAGGTGGGATTTTGGGGGTTTTAAATAAATATTAATTTATTTAAATGTGAGAGAAGATTTAATTAAATAAATATGATTTATTTATTTAATTAATGGTCTGAATTTGGTTAAGTGAATTAAATCAAATAAATTGAATAATTTATTTAATTAATAGGAGAATAGGGTTAAGATGAATTAATTAAATATTAATTTAATTAATTATTAATTGATGGTTAAATAATCAAATAAATACTAAGTATTCATTTAATTAAGTGGACAGATTTATGTGACTACAACAACAAATGACAAATTATCACAAAGGGATGAATCTCCACCTGTTAATCCAACTAGATACAAATCTATGATATGAGGTTTACTGTATTTGACACAAACCAGACCTGATATTATGAATGCAGTATGTATTGTTTCTAGATTTCAAAGTAATCCTAGAGAAAATCATGAATCAGCAGTAAAAAGGATTTTCTGGTACTTACAAGGCACTATAAATCTTGGATTATGGTATCCTAGAGATAAAAACTTTGAATTATGTGCATACACAGATGCAAATTGGGCAGGAGATGTGGATGATAGAAAAAGCACCACCGGCGGAGCATTCTTTCTTGGAAACAGACTAGTTTCTTGGTTGAGTAAGAAATAGAGTTGTACATCTTGATCAACAGCAAAATCAGAATATGTTGCAGCAGCAACTAACTATACACAGGCACTATGGCTTAAGCAAATGTTGAAAGATATAAAGGTAAAATGCAAGGAACCTATTACTATATATTGTGATAACACTGCAGCAATTGATATATCTAAGAATCCGGTATTACATTCTAAAACCAAACATGTTTCTATCAAACTGAATTTTCTAAGGGAAAATGTTGAAGCTAAGGAGATAAAACTGGTTTATGTGAATACTAAAGAGCAGATTGCAGATATTTTTACTAAACCTTTACCTAAGGAGACTTTTGAATATCTCAAAGATCAGCTTGGAGTCATATCACCACCGGTAGAGACTTAGACAATTGATGATTGTCATCAACCAGCAGAATTAACAGAGAAATCTTTTACTCTGGTCTTTGATGAGGAAGCTACTTCTCAGGGGGAGTAGTAGGTATACTGAATTGATTGGTATTTTGTATATGAACTTGGTTTTATTGTAACTTTGGCATTTGATGTAAAAGGGGGAGAGATATATATGGAAAAACACCTTATCTTTTGGAGATATTGGTATGGAAACTTTAGAAAACACATGTTGCTCCCAGGGGGAGAGATTGTTGTTTAGGAGAGAATATTACTCTCTGATTTCTAGTTATGATCTTTTTGGAGATTGTTGGTTTTTGATACTTGGCATTTCTATTTTGGCACTTTGATGGTTTTTCCATCTTGTGTTGCCATCAATGCCAAAGGGGGAGATTATTGGTATTTTGGTATGGTTTTGTCATTGATGTCACCACCTACTAAAACACTAGCACTTTGGAGATCCAGCAACATTCACCGACAAGCAAGTAACTATTGCACAATTACTGGTATATGGAACACCGACAAGATATAATGATCACCGACACTTGGAATGGCATGGAAGACACATGGTTATGTCAAAGACATCATTTGGACATCTTGTCCTGGAGTTTTGTTCATTGGTATATTCACAGTTGCATATTTGTTGTTACTGGCAAATAGGTCTAGGGTTACACCGACAGGTTTATCTTTTCCAGATCAGCATGGCACGCTATGGAGATGATTAATTATTGTTGAAAATGCATTAAGTCGACGTGTTCAATCGGTTATTGCATCGGATATTATATTGTTTGTAAAATGTTTTTATTGTAATATCTTGTAGAGCTGACCTACTAAAATTGGTCTTAGGTTATGGTATAAATGTAAGATCTTATTTGTAAGATCAAGTGTGGAATGCGAAAAAGGATTGTGTGAAGGTATACGCGAGATTAAGCAGAGCTATACACAAAGACATCATTTGAAGGTGAAGCTAGGTTTCTGTGAAAACATATCAACATTACACCGGTACTGAATCTAGCATATGAAGATGCTATTTTGTGCAGTACATTCTTATTGGATTTAACCATCCAACTATAGTCAGTGTGACTCCCATTTTGTGATTGAGCAGTGAGCTCTAGGCTGTTGGCCTTTCTGCATGTGCAGACCCCATTTATGTACACTTACTATCTATAGTAGTATCATTTGATTGTGGGTAAGGTTTCCCACCATGGTTTTTCCCCTTATAGGGTTTCCACGTACAAATATTGGTGTTTTGTTTTGTGGATGACTTTGTGTTTATGTTTCATGCACTAATCCTTACTGGTATAGCAATTAACTATTATAACTGTCTACTGGCATACTTAACTAGTTTACCGATATGAAGCATTAAGTTGGTTAAATTGTTTTTGGTTTAAATTTATTTGACAACTGATTCACCCCCCCCCCTCTTATTTGTCCCCGGGACCTAATAATATTTAGCTATTAGTTGTTTTTTTACAACTAGTTATGCTCTTTTTCTTATTTTCTTAAGCTCACTTAGGAGTGCTTGCATCTATTTTAGCTAGAGTTGAGCTTTATTTAGCTCCTCATTCTTGCACTTTAGTTCTCCTAAATTTAGCTTAGGGAATCTTTGTGCTGTGTTTATAAGCACCTAATTGTACAATTGTAATTCATTATATATTATTTTCTTTTGAGTAATATAGAATTCATTTGTCTAGCTCTTATTTGTGGAATGCTTTTTGTTGTATGTTTGATCATGCAGGTGCTTGTGTTGTAAAATTCAACAAGCCTTAGCCTACAAGTCCCTTGTTTCTTTCCCTAGGATAGTGCACTTCGATTTTGAAATCCTTTTGGGAGCAGTGAGCTTCCTTAGTAGTGAACCTAAAACAATATTGTAATCTTATTCATATATTGTGAGTTGGCTCTGGCCATGGTTTCTCCCTGTTTGGATTTTCCATGTAAATCTAATGTTGTCTTGTGCATGGTATTCATTTTTTTATCTTTCATTGTTGTTGATAAAGTTAAGGTTTAGTTGAGATTCATTTGTGGAATAAAGTGGAAATATGGGATCAAGACTAATTCACTCTCCTCTCAGTCTTTAAGTGTTCTTAACAATACATCAATACATGCATGCATGCATGCATGCATGCATACATACATACATACATATTTATGTATGTATGTACACATACACGTGTGTATGTGTATGTGTATGTGTATGTGTATGTGTATGTGTATGTGTATGTACATACATATACATATGCATATGCATATGCATAGATATATATGTACATACATATATACATATATACATATATACATACATGCATGCATGCATGCACACACACACACACACACACACATAAGCCAAGGATTCAAGTTTCAATCCAACATCATGCCAATGAAGTTATTCCTAATGAATACAAATGCAACAAAATACCAAGCAAAACAAAGCAAATGCATTCAAAATAAATCTCACTCCATTGCCCTCTTATCTACCAAGATCGTGCATTCAACATTTTGGTGCTCTCAAATTTTAACACTACTTCACAAGAAGCTATGGAGAACAAGGATGGTTGATTGAAATAAATACAAATGCAACAAAATACCAAGCAAAACAAAGCAAATGCATTCAAAATAAATCTCACTCCATTGCCCTCTTATCTACCAAGATCGTGCATTCAACATTTTGGTGCTCTCAAATTTTAACACTACTTCACAAGAAGCTATGGAGAACAAGGATGGTTGATTGAAATAATAAATAAATAACTATGATTTCTCAAGAAACTAAGTGTGCAGAAGATTTCAAAACAATATTATGACATCCCAATTTCAAGAAGCGAGAGAGGCAAAAAATGAGAGGGATGATAAATTTATAAGCATGTCCATGGGTAGATCCAAGTTTGGGAAGAATGTGGGATTATTGGAGGAAATGGAGAGATGGAATTTTATTTATACCACATTGGTTGGGTAGATGAGTTCAATGGGTGTGGAAGGAAATAAATACGATAGTTTATGAAGTGGTAGGGATTAAATGGATTAAGTACATAATAATACTATGTATATGTATATGTATATGTATATGTATATATGTATATGTATGTATATGTATGCGATGTAGACGTATGGTTCAAACAACTTAAAATGCTCCAAGTTCCTCACTTGCTCAACTGGCAACCCAATTCCTTTCAAAAGAGATTCTCCCAACCAGACCTCACACCTTAATAAGAAACAAATAAATGTCTCATTTCAATTTTTTTCATCCCCATAACCCCCTACTGAGACATTTTACAAAGGCTATCAACTTTGGTATCTCAACTCCACAGGCAAAGGGCTAAGAAGTTTCTCAAATGGCTCACACCCCTCCAAAATGGTTCTAAAATTCCACAAAGACTCAAATAAAGTTTATTAGGATCCAAAAACCTCCAATGATGGTAAACAACCCTCAGATTGGGTTAGTCAAATCTCAAAGGGGTCAAAGTGCAAAATGGCTATTCTAGCCTACTAGCCCTTAAAAGTGACTTTTTGGTTTCTCTCCCAAAAAATACAAAGGACCAAGAAATTTTATTTTATATTAACCATTAAAAAACTAGAGTAGAACTTCTTCCAAAAGGGATTGATCTGGAACCTTCTACAAATACCATTTCTAGTAAACCCTCAACTAGGCTAAATAGGGCTAAATGAGCACTTTAACAAAGGAACTACCCTTCCAACTGGAAATTTCTCAAGGGAAGAAATTTTAAAACCTTGGGGAACTAAAAACATCACCAAATCCAAAGTTACAAGTCTTGTTTTGCATATGATCAAAAATTATGGGGAAATGTCAAAGTCTTCTTCACCACCATATGCCAATCACATGGGAATGCCTAGCTTCAAGCTTGAAGAAAACATTTTCCAACCACATTCTCCTGGTATTAAACCTCTTGAATCTCATATTACACTCCCAAATATTCCATCCAACTAGGTTTATATTTTTTCCATGACTAAATTGGAAGAAAAGGGAAAGAAGAGGTGAAACCCTTGGTTTATGCCCTTTCATGGGCTGTTTTGGATTGTAACACAAAAACTCACTCCAAAATCCACTTCAAAAGCTCTAGTTAGACTCAAAAGAAATTTATTTCACCCCTATAACTCCCCATGGAAGAATTTTTTATTTTGGAGGTCGTGAAATTCTGTACCAATCGAAAGAATAGCAAATTTGCAGGAAAATGCAGTTATTTTTTATTGCTTCAAAATGTCAAATTACAAATATCCACCAACAACAACTTCAAATGAGTTTTTTGAGGAATTATATAGCCATATCAACATTTTCCAACCAAAACAAAGTGGTTGTGAATGTTGGGAATTGATTTTAACAACTTTTCAAAAAGTTGTTCACCAAGTTGGCAACATTTTGTCAATTTTTGACAATTTTGCAATTTGCCAACAAATTAACTTGAAACATAGACCTAGGAGCCTAAAACTGTTATCTTGTACCTAAATAGACCAAAATACACATAAGTCACTAAATCTACACATCCCAAGTCCCTTTGACCGTAGTTGACCATAGAGTTTATAATGCACCCCAGGCCACTAGGTCTTACAAAATGGACTATTAGGACTTTATTTTCAAAACAAAACATGAACATAGGATTATCAGTTCCTTTACAACATCTTGAAACCAAAAAATGAAATAATGAAAGAGGAAATGATGAATTCTTAGGCTTGTGCCCCTGCACCATACTCCCGAGGTGGGTTGATCTCATTTCCACATGAGATAAGTTGGTCCAATGAAGTACCATGCTTCAGAATTTCTACCTCATCCATCCATACAGCCTTCGCTATAGGGTGTCCTACCTATTTCAAAATATTTTTTGTATTCTTTATTCTTGGTCTTCTTAATGACCCTTTCATCAATGATCTTTTTAGGCTTCTTTGGTGCATGAGGAGGTATATCAGCCATGTCCTCTTGAATCTCCTCCACATGAAAGCCTGTACCTATAGCAACATGCCCTTTATAGGGTGTTAGATCACATACATTAAAGATAGAATAAATACCAATGTTAAAGGGAAGATATATCTCATAGGAATTCAACCCATGTTTCTTCAAAACCTTGCAAGGACCCACTTTCTTCATGAGTAACTTTGTATGCTTCCCCTTTGGTAATCTTTCTTTCCTTAGGTACACCCACTACATATCACCAATCTGAAATTGTACATCCCTCCTCTTCTTATCAGCAAGTTCCTTGTATTTTTGTAAACTCTTTTGGAGGGCTAGCCTTACTTGATCATGCACTTCTTTCATGCTATCAGCAAATTGTTCACCATGAGTAATTGTTTGCCCATCATGTGGAAGGTCTCTCAACTCCAAGATGCCTCTTGGATTTTGCCCATACAAAATCTAAAATGGACTCCTTCCTCATTGAATGCAAATTCATCTTGTGGAAGTACAACATCCCACTTCTCTCCATATTTCTTTGTCAAGCATCTCAATAGGTTTCCCAAGGACCTATTCACAACTTCAGTTTGCCCATCTAATTATGGATGGTAGGCTGAACTAAAGTTCAAGTTTTTTCCCAACCTCTTCCATAAGGTTCTCCAAAAATGGCCAATGAATTTCACATCCCTATTAGACACAATTGTTAGAGGAAGTCCATATATCCTTACAATCTTTTTTAAAAACAAATTTGGTACATAGGTTGCATCGCTTGTACTCTTACATGACAAGAAATGTGCCATCTTACTGAACCTATCTACAACAACATAGATTCTATCAAAGCCTTTTTTATTCCTAGGCAATCCCATTACAAAATCCATACTACAACTTTCCAAAGGCCTTGTAGGTATGGGTAATGGTTGATACAAACCTGCATCGGTGGAAGTACCTTTGGCCTTTTGACAAATAGTGCATGTTTCAACAAATCTTCTTACATCACTTTGCACCTTAGGCCAATAGTAGTGTCTTCTTACCTACTCAAGGGTTTTATCCAACCCAAAATGTCCACTCATGCTTCCACAATGCTTTTCTTTCACAATATTCTCCCTCATTGAACACTTAGGAATGCATAGTTGATGTCCTTTGAACAATAAACCATCTTGGATCAAGTAATCAGCATATTCAACATGGTATGCTTCAGAAAAATTAGAACAAACTTTATAAATTTCATGAAAGTCTTTATCACCTTCATACATACCTTTCAAGGAGTCAATTCCCACACTTTGCAACTTCACCTCTTGCACTGTCAAGGATCTTCTACTCAAGGAATCTGCCACCTTGTTTGCAACTCCCTTTTTGTGTTTCATTGTAAAGGTATATGCTTGGATAAATTCTACCCATTTCATATGCTTGTGACTCAACTTCTCCTGGCTATTCAAGAAGCTAAGTGCCTGATTGTCAGTAAAAACAACAAATTATTTTGGAAGGAGATAATGCCTCCGCTTTTTCAAGGCTTGAACTAAGTCATACATTTCCAAATCATATGAGGAATAATTCCTCTTTTCCTCATTGATTTTCTCACTAAAAATGCAATGGGCCTACCCTCTTGGCTCAAAAAAGCCCCTATAGCAACATTAGATGCATCACACTCAATTGTAAAAACTTTTGGAAATCTGGAAAAGAAAGTATAGGTTGCTTTGCTACCTTTTTTTTGAGACTTTGAAAAGCCTCCTCAGCTTCCTTAGTCCACACAAACTTGCACTTCTGCCCCCCTTTGATTGTTTCGAGGATAGGTGCACAAACTTGGCCAAAACTGTTATAAACTTCCTGTAAAAGGAAGCCAAGCCATGGAAGCTTCTAACTTCTATCATTGACCTTAGAGAAGGCCAATTTAAGATGCTCTCCACCTTCCCAGGATCCATCTTGATGCTTCCACCTGAAACTATGAAACCAAGATACACCAATTCTTCTTGAATAAAAAGACACTTGTCCACATTGATTAGGACCTTTTCTTCCTGCAATCTCTTAAGGACCAAATTCAATTTACCAAGGAAAGGATTTAGAACTTCATTCATGAGTCTCATGAATGTACTAGGTGCATTGGACAAGCCAAATGGCATCACTCTCCACTCATAAAGGCCTTCATTAGTCTTAAAGGTTGTCTTCCACTCATCTATAGCCCTTATTCTAATTTGACGGTACCCACTCTTCAAATCCACCTTTGAATACCACCTTGCACCCCCTAGATGATCCAACAAGTCCTCAATCCTAGGCATAGGGAACCTATACCTGATAGTGCTCTTGTTAATGGCCCTTGAGTTCATACATAACCTCCATGTACCTTCTTTCTTAGGTGCTAGCATGGCTGGAATAGCACATGGACTCAAACTTTTAGAAATCAAACCCTTATCTAAGAGTTCCTGGATTTGTCTTGCCCTTTCCTCATTTTATTGGGGTGTTAACTTATAGGCAGCCTTATTTGGGAGTGTAGCCCCTAGGATTAGATCAATATTATGGCTAATCTCTCTGATTGGAGGTAGGGTATCAGGAAACTCTTTGGTTACAATGTCCTTATAGGTCTCAAGAAAATTTGCCACCTCTTTTGGTCATATCCTCCTAGGTTCTTCCTTTTTCTTGTGCACCTTTCTTTCTTCCTATTTTGGCAATACAACCAAAGCATAACAAGGAGTATTATCCTTCTTCCAACATTCTAAAAACTATTTCTCTCCTACAAAAAAAAACTTAGAGTCTTTTGCTTCTTCACCATTATCGGGGAGGGGTACTAGTGTTACCTTCTCACCTTTGTACCAGATGGTGTATGTGTTCTCCTCACCATCATGTTTTGACTTCATGTCATATCGTCATGGCCTTCCAAGAAGAAAATGGCATGCATCCATGGGTACAATGTCACAAAGTACCTTGTCCTTGTACTTGCCAATAGAAAACTCCACCCATGCTTTCTCTTCTATGACGGTATGTTGCCCCTTTGTGAGTCATGATACCTTGTAGGGTCTTGGATGTTTAATCCTCTTCAATTTCAGTTTCTCTAGTACCTCAATGGATAGAAAATTATCAGTAGAACTTGAATCAATCATAACACTACATACTTTGTCACCACTTCTATAAGTAGTCCTGAAGAGTATCTTCCTTTGGGGTGGCTCTGGCAGACTAGGTGCCTTGATCAATGTCCTTCTCATCATCATGATCTCTCCCTATTCAGGTTGCACAAAGGATCCATGAGAGTGAACACTATGTGTGTCCTCATCTCTCACCAAATTTTCTCTCCTTTCACCTTGTTTGTTTTCCTTCTCTGGACATTTGGATGTAACATGCCCTAGTTGATGACACCTATAGCATTTTATACCCTCTAGGCCTCTTCCACCACCCCTTCCTCTAAAGCTTCCTCTCTTTCCTCTAAAAGATCCTCTAGATCTGCCTTCCCCTTTTTCATTCCCTTGACTTGATTCACCAAGGTCTTTGGAACCTTGTCCTCTTCCTTGAGACATATGTTTGCCCCTATTTCCAAAGTCTTTTTGCCCTCTCCCGCTTCCACCTTGATCACTCTTCCTCTTGAGTTTTTCTTCAACCTTCAAAGAAAGTTGAAAGCAATTTTGGACTGTGGGAGGGCTTCTTAGACTGAGTTCATCTTGAATGGTAACTCTCAATCCTTACAAGTATCTTGTAAGCTTCACGCATTCAGGCTCCACTACATTGGACTTCATCACCAATTTATGGAACTCTTGAGTATAATCTAAGACAATCATCTCCTTTTTCCTCAAACTCATTATCCTCTTATGAAGTTGGACTTCATAATCATCAGGAACATATGCATCCCTTATCAATGCAACCATCTTCTTCCAAGTGGTCACTGAATTCTTCTTCTCCTTCACCCTATCATCTTGAGTGAAATTCCACCATGTAAGGGATGATCCCTTCAACTTGGACTTAGAAATATTAACTCTCAGACTTTTAGGTATGTCTTCACATTCAAAGAATCTTATGAGGGCATCAATCCAACCCACAACAACATCTAGATTCAAGTGTCCATCATAGGAAGGTAGGTCCAGCCTAACATCCATGGTCCTTCTCTCCATGGCCTTCATGGTCTTCACAAGTAGTCTCTGATCAGCAAGCACTTCTTCTTCATCACTCTACTCAAGGGGTTCCTCATCACTCCCCTCTTCAACAACATCAGAGTTTCCACCACTTTTCTTACAAAGTTCCTCATTAAGTCTATCAACCTCTTTCTGCAAGGAATCAATCTTGTGAGCCAAGTTTTTATCCTTCAAAAACTTCACTATTTGTGCATTGGTCATCTTTGAAGACAACTCACCCTCATATTCTTCCCCTAACATGGCTAAACTAAAACAATCCTTCTCCTAAGGATCACACTTGCTCTAATACCAATTGATGTAGAGGTATGGTTCAAACAACTTAAAATTCTCCAAGTTCCTCACTTGCTCAACTGGCAACCCAATCCCTTTCAAAAGAGATTATCCCAACAAGACCTCACACCTTAACAATCAACAAATAAATGTCTCATTTAATTGTTTTCATCCCCATAACCCCCTACTAAGACATTTTACAAAGGCTATCAACTTTGGTTTGTCAACCCCATAGGCAAAGGGCTCAAAAGTTGCTCAAATGGCTCACACCCCTCCAAAATGGTTCTACAAGTTCACAAAGACTCAAATAAAGTTTATTAGGATCCAACAACCTCCAATGTTGGTAAAAAAACCCTCAAATTGGGTTATTCAAGTCTCAAAGGGGTCAAAGTGCAAAATGGCTATTCTGGCCTACTAGCCCTTAAAAGTGATTTTTTGGTTTCTCTCCCAAAAACTACAAAGGACCAAGAAATTTTATTTTATATTCACCATTAACAAACTATGACAGCACTTTTTACAAAATGGTTTGATTTGGAACCTTCTACAAATACCATTTCTAGTAAACCCTCAACTAGGCTAAATAAGGCTAAATGAGCACTTTAACAAAGGAACTACCCTTCCAATTGGAAATTTCTCAAGGAAAGAAATTGGAACACCTTGCGTAACTCAAAACATCACTAAATCCAAAGTTGCATCTGATCAAAAATTATGGGGAAATGTCAAAGTCTTCTTCACCACCATATGCCAGTCACATGGGAATGACTGGCTTCAAAATTGAATAAAACATTCTCCAACCACATTATCCTAGTCTAAAACCTCTTGAATCTCATAGTACACTCCCAAATATTTCATCCAAAAAGGTTTAGATTTTTTCCATGATTAAATTGGAAGAAAAGGGAAAGAAAAGGCGAAACCCTTGGTTTATGACCTTTCACGGGCTATTTTCAATTGTCACACAATAACTCACTCCAAAATCCACCTCAAAAGCTCTAGTTGGACTAAAAATAAATTATTTCACCCCTCTAACTCCCCATGGAATAATTTTTCAGTTTGGAGGTCGTGAAATTCCATACCAACCGAAAGAACAAAAAAATTGCAAGAAAATGCAGTATTTTTTTATTGCTTCAAAATGTCAAATTACAAATATCCACCAACAACAACTTAAAATGAGTTTTTTGAGGAATTATATATCCATCTTAACATGTTCCATTTGAAATAAAGTGGTTGTGAATGTTGGGAACTGATTTTAACAACTTTTTAAAAAGTTGGCAACATTTTGTCAATTTTTGACAATTTTGCAATTTGCCAACAAATTAACTTCATACATAGACCTAGGAGCCTAAGCATATTATCTTGGACCTAAATAGACCAAAATACACATAACTCACTAAATCTACACATCCCAAGTCCCTTTTACCATAGTTGACCATAGGGTTTATAATGCACCCTAGGCCACTAAGTCTTACAAAATGGACTATTAGGACTTTATTTTCAAAACAAAACATGAACATAGGATTCTCGGATCCTTTACAACACCTTTAAACCAAAAAAGAAATAATGAAAGATGAAATGATGAATTCTTAGGCTTGTGCCCCTATACCAATATGTATATGTATATATACATACATATATGTATATGTATATGTATAGGTATACGTATATGTATATATATTGTTAGATTTTGCCAAGATCAAGAGGTCAATGAAATGTACAAGATAGAGACACAATATAGGACAAGAATAAACTGTATTCTCATCAATAGAAGATGATCAAAAAATTACAATTCAATGAATAGAGGCCTGCTTATATAGGCAAGGCTAGGGATATGTATGAGCACACAAATATGACATGTGGCTCAATAAGAAACAAGGGTAGGTAGGAAATAGGTGTGGGTAGGTAGGAGAAATAATATAATATTCCACATGAGGTGGATCACCCACCAAAGGTGGAATTATCACTCCATAATAAGTGGATATGATAGTGTAATAACAAGATCAACACCATAAAAGGTGAAATTTCTCCTACACACACTATCCCAATGTGGCACAAACACCCAAATGTCTCATATCCAAACTACTATGAAATGCATTATCCTAAGTAAACTTAAGTAAGTGTAATAATATCCATGATGAATAATTATTTACACCAACACCCCCCCTTAAGTGCAACTTAGGGGAATGCACTTAATTCTACAATGCAACTAAGCAATGCAAGATGGGTCCCGGCTATGAGGCCATGTTAGGTACCCATGAAAAAATGAAAATGCATGCAAACCAATGCAATGAAATCTCTCACAAAGTGGGGAAAGAGAGAAAAACCCAATGGGAAAAAACCCTCCCCCAAAAGAGAGAAGAAAGCTATACAAGAGAACTCTCAAAGAAGTATGTGAGGAACAAAACCCCATGTGAGGAAAAAGTCCCCCCCATATGAGAGCAGAAGAGAAGTCAAACTATGACCCCCCCTCAATGGAGAATCTGCACCAATGATAGAAGCTCGATGTATGAAGAAACTGCTCCACGAACGTCGAACAACATTCCTCCCCTTAGGAAGAAACAAAACCAAAGGTGTATCTATGAAGTCTCCTCAATCATGAAGGGAAGATGTATGAAGAAAACTCATGATGAAAGGAATCTCTGAAAACTGCTCAAGTGTCCCCATGTCGATGCTGAAAGATACCCCCTCCAAAGGTGGTAAACTGTGCCACACTGCTGAAAAAGGCACTCCAAGATCTAGTGGAGATGGATGTAGAACATGTCCCAAAGACTCATATGTCTCCTCAAAACATAAAGAGACCTCCTCCAACTATTGTACATAAGTATCCACAATCATGTCAACCTCGAAAGAATGATCATGTAGAGAATGAACAAGAGGGTCAGAGTGTGCCCTTGCAACAATCGAAGAAGGATCACCTTCATCAAAGAGAAGATGAATGTCATCAATGATGTTTCCCAAATCTGCAATGTAGGATTCCATAAACAAACCTGCAATATTTGTCATGTAATCATCCCATGAATCTGAAGCTGGAAGACAATGAATATCCTGCTGCACTGAATCACATGAAGGCAAAATTGTCGCACTATCTGCATCATCAGGTGCAATAGGTGATGTGATATCAATATGAGGAGATGAAATACAAGACTCAAGAACGGGGTCACATGTGAGAATCCCCATGTTCAAGTGTCCAAAGTTCTCCTCAAAATCTGAACCATCACAATAAGTGTGATCATCATGTGTAGAATCATCAAATGTGAAATCATCATCATCAACAAAATCTAAAAAGGAGTATAACCGAGATGCATGATCAACCACCCCAGTTGCAATGATAGCTCTAGTCTCCATGTCTCTAAGGAAAACTGAGTCAGGTGTGAACTCCACAACTCTCTTAGTTGCACCATGTGTGATTTGATAGATAGAAAGGAGATTGTTTGTCAAGTGGGGTACACATAACACATCATTGAAGGAGGTATCCCCAATGTCAATAGATCCTTTCCCAATCACATCCATGTATGTATGATTTCCCATCAAAATCTGAGGCATGGGGCAAGGCTCAAATGTAGAGAACATAGATTGTGAAGATGCCATATGATGAGAAGCCCCTAAATCTAGAAGCCATCTCTCAGAATCATGACTGATAGTAGCACATAGAGCTTTTCCTTTTCTTGTTCCAAAAGAGTGAGTTTTTCCACTTGTAGAAGCCATGAATGCTTGCCATTTTCCTTTTGAATGTGAGGAAGTGGAAGTTGATGAATCATCCTTCTTGTAGACTTTAGGCAAATCAATGTTATGCTTTTTGATGATATGTGTAAGTTCATCAATCTTCTTAGAATGGCAACGATGCTCCTCATGACCAATCTTTTTACAATAAGCACAAGTAGGTCTTTCCCTCTTTGGTGAATTATCTCTCTTGGAAGAGGATGAATCTCCTTGTTGTGGAGAAGATGGTGCTTTTTCTTTAGGCTTTGATTGCCAATTCTTCTTGTTTGAGTTGTCATTTCCTTGATTTCCTTTGTTCCCTTGATTTGCCACTAATGCTTGAGACTTAGAAGAAGCCTTAAGAATGCCCATGCTTATCAACTTAGTTTGTTCCATCATCAACATTTCATTGAAAGCATCAAATGTAGGCATTTTGTAGCTTGAACCCATTGTCATCCTATGGGTTTGGAAACTAGAAACAAATGCTGCATATTCTTGTGGAATCTTGCCTATCAAGTTGAATATCAATTGAGTATCCTTCTTATCAATGCCAAAATCTTTGAGTTGTGTCCTCAACTCATTTGCCTTAGTGACATAATCTTGTATAGTATCAAAGTTCTTGGGATCCAACATGGTGAGATCACTATCAATTTGATATCCCCTAATCTCATCAACTTGACCATACAAGTCTTGAAACTTTTGCCAAGCATCCTTGATTAGAGTACATTTCTCAATATGAAAAATGAGATCCTTTGATACATACTTTCTTAAGGTACCAATTGTCATGATATTTTTAGTGAGCCAATCTAAGTGACCAACTGGATCAGCCTTAGGATCAGCGAGAGCAACAATAGTTCCATCAATGTAATGAGTGAGTCCTTTTTCCATAAGTTTACTCCATGCATCAATTTTCCAAGTAGCATAGTTATGTGGAGTTAAGAGAGGAAACTTAGAAGAACCCATAGCAGCAAAAAGGAAAGAACACAAGAGCTCAAGAGCATAAGAGACACCCCCCCAAATTCAATCAATCAAAGTACCCCCCCAAAAAGTGATGATTTTTGCACTTTATACTTAGTGCGATTACAATGAGCCACTTGCAAAACAAGACAAAGTGGACTTATGATGCAAATTTTACAACTTCTCAAATGAGATACAAGAGACTTCAATCAATAATTCAATGAATCTAACTGAGATTCAAGCAAATATACAAGTACCAAGAGAGCCAAAAATGGCCTAAATCTGAAAGTACAATTTCTACTTATAATGGCATCAATCTGATAGCATCATGTGAAAGTAGATGAAAAAATACGCACTTTCAAAAAAAACGGCACCTAAAAAGGAGGTCGGATGACCCCAAATGAAGCCTCTGAAGTTGCAAAAACTGGGATTACTCAGGTACAATCACCAAAAACTGCATTTTCTGAAAAATTCGTGCATCAAAATCAAAAAAATTCTTTCACCACTGCGGAGAGCACAAAATTCTAGCCCATTTCAAAAAAAATTGCACCAAAAAAGGAGCAAAAATGAGCAAGTTATGGCCATTTGAAGTTGAACTACAAAATCAAAAATGCAAATGAGAGGGGGTCCAAAAATTTTCAAACCCTGCTGATGTGGCGCTAATGTCAGCAATTCACTGGGTTAAATTTGATGGCCGTATGACTGTCACAAAAACTTCACCCTCTACTGACTGGGCGTTCGTACTGTACGGACGGATGATGTCGCAGGTGACTGTGCAGTCCGTACTGTACGGATTTGTTGACTGGGCAGGCTGATTCGGCAGGTGACTGGTGTACGGAAGCCTGCGTGTCTCTGTACGGAAAGATGACGTGTCTCTGTACGGGTGTACCCGCGGGCCAGTGGCCGCCTGCCACGTGGCGGGCGCGGGTCCTCCGGGTTCGTTGACTGCCGGCGATGGAGGTGCCGGAGCGGAGTGCAGAGGCGAGCTGTGCCGGAGTGGTGCTGTAGCTGGCGTCGGAGTGATGCTGCTATGGTCGAGCGTCGTGCGGAGGCCGAGGAACCTGCAGGAGGTGGCGGGAGGTGCACAGACTAGCGGCGGCACTGTGCGGCGTTGGTGGACGGCAGGGAGGACGCGGCCGCGGGCTCGGACGACAGCGGCGGGCATGGGGTGCGAGGATGGTACGCGGCACGACTAGGGTACGGGTGCAGCTTCCGGCGGCGCCTGCAGAGCTGCAGACCTGTAAGGCGCAGGTACGGGGTACGAGGGTCTGCGGACCCCCCAAAAATTGCCCCCCCTTTTTTTTTTGATAATTTTTTTTTGATTCTTGATTTTTGAAGAAAATATTTTTCAGAAATGAAAAAAAAATTTCGAAAAAATATAATAATATTTCGAAAATCCGTACAATTATAGCAAAATTGGGGAAAAAAATTTTCTCACCAAAATAGGCCAACTTTATAACCAAAATTCATGGAAAGGGCCTTCTGGACGCAATGGCAAGGTTGGATCTGGTCTAGGACGCCTCCAAAAGATGCTGCTCCTCAAATCTACCTCTTGACGTCGCAATAATGCCTCTTCAAGATGAATCAATGAAGCCCCAATGGCTCTGATACCATGTTAGATTTTGCCAAGATCAAGAGGTCAATGAAATGTACAAGATAGAGACACAATATAGGACAAGAATAAACTGTATTCTCATCAATAGAAGATGATCAAAAAATTACAATTCAATGAATAGAGGCCTGCTTATATAGGCAAGGCTAGGGATATGTATGAGCACAGAAATATGACATGTGGCTCAATAAGAAACAAGGGTAGGTAGGAAATAGGTGTGGGTAGGTAGGAGAAATAATATAATATTCCACATGAGGTGGATCACCCACCGAAGGTAGAATTATCACTCCACAATAAGTGGATATGATAGTGTAATAACAAGATCAACACCATAAAAGGTGAAATTTCTCCTACACACACTATCCCAATGTGGCACAAACACCCAAGTGTCTCATATCCAAACTACTATGAAATGCATTATCCTAAGTAAACTTAAGTAAGTGTAATAATATCCATGATGAATAATTATTTACACCAACATATATGTATGTGTATATGTACATATACATATACATATACATATACACATACACATACATATACATATACATATAAATATACATATACATATACATATATACATATGTATATATATGTATACGTATACATATATACATATGTATATAGATATATATTTATGTATATATATATATACATATACGTATATGTATATATATGTATTTATATATATGTATATATGTATACATATACGTATATGTATTATATATATGTATGCGTATACATATATATATATTATTGGCATTATACACTCAGATGAGAATGGTTGATTTTGTCATTGATGGAAACCAATTGGTAACATGGTTCAAAGGTTCTACCAGCAACAGACTTCACCTACCAGCACCGACAGTCACTACAAAGGTCTATTCACACCGGGAAAAGATTATACTGGCAGTCCAAGCTGACTTGGAAATAATATTATTTATGTGAATTGTATTGTAATGTAATATTATATTTGTATAGCCGACATAATGTATTGTAAAGACTCATATATGTATGAGATCTTGTAGGCCATTTGAATTATGTGAGAGTATGTATGTAAGCAGTATTTGAGAGAGAATAATTATATATGCATTTTGATGTATTTATCTTAAGAGCGAATAAGAAGCAAAGTAGAGTGAAGCAAGGTTTTGGAATATATATCAGACAGTTCTTAAACCGATACTGAATCTAGCATTGCAGATGCTATTTTGAGCAGTACATTGTTTTTGGATTTAACCATCCAATTGTGTAGTCAGTGAGACTCCGTTTTTGTATTGAGCAGTGAGCTCTCGGCAGTTGGCTTTCCTGCATGTGTAGGCCCCTATTGTACTAAGTAATATTTATTCATATTGGCCAGTGAGTAAATATTGTGGGTCACAAATCCCACCGAGGTTTTTTCCTTACCAAGTTTCCTCACCAAAAATATATGTGTTATGGTGATGCTCATTATTTTATTTCTCTTTACTGCATTATTATTTGCTTACCAGTATATTAATTTAGATTGTAAATTTGCAAATAAGTTTAAATATTTCATCCACTAGTCAGACACTAATTCACCACCCCCCCCCCCCAACTCAGTGTCTTTGGGACTAACCAAGTATCTAACAATTGGTATCAGAGCCTAGTCCTCTATTTCTAGAAGCCTAATAGCTTGAGGAAGATTCTGAAACCGGTACCAATGGAAAGTTTGAGACAACAGTTGGAAGGAGCTCTTGGAGATTTTGATGTAGAAAAATTGAAGAATATCAAACTAGAAGATGAACTCAGAACTACTTGGGAATTCATCAAAGCACTTCAAGAAAACTTGGTTATAGAAAAGAATAAGAGAAAAGAATTACATGTGCAACTGCAAAACCAAGATGATGAAGAAAAGGAAACTCTCGAAGATATTGCAGAGAAACTGAGACAAGAGAATAGTAACATGAGGAATGAGATGCAAGATTTAACCATGAGACTATGTAAGGATATTGAAAATAGAAAGAGGAATGAAGATTATTTGGCCAGAAGGCTTAATGAAAGATCAGATGAATCTCTAAGGCTTAGTTATGAAAATGATATGCTTAAAACAGATTTGATTCACATGCAACATGACAAAGAGGAACTTATGAGACAAGTTAGTACTTTGGAAAGTAAGTTGGTCGCTACAAATGAATACAAATACAAATTCAAGAAAAGTTCAGATAAGCTTTATGATATACTGAAAAGCCAAAAACCTGATGGAGAAACAATTGGACTTGGATTTGAAGATGAAGAAATTTCTGGAACTGCAAACAATCATGATCACACCAAACCAATAAGGCAACCTAATCCTTATAAAATCAATGGCAAATGTTTTAATTGCAACAAATTTGGTCATAGAGAAAATCAATGCAGATTTAGGAATAATCAGAATACAAACTCATCCACTGGTCAGTGTTCCAAATGCAATAAAAATGGTCATAACTTAGACAATTGTAGAATGAATGTAAAATGCTATGTTTGTGGTAGATTTGGACATCTATCTAATCAATGCAGAACTCAAACAAGTCAAGGTTATGGAAAAGCTATTCAAAGAAACAATGTAACATGTTATGCATGCAACAACATTGGACAAATTGCAAAATTTTGTAGAAGAAAGAGTGTACTGACAAACAATAGAGGATCTAATGACAAAGGAAAAGAAAAGGTGAATGAAATCAATCAAGAATTCACTAAACAATGGATCAGGAAGAGAGATCAAAGGAATGCTCAATCTGTCTCTGCACTGACAGAACAGAACAATCCTACACTGGCAGGAGATTCTTCATCTAACTAAGGAATAATCCTTAGGGGTAAGGCAACTAATTGAAAATCATGCATTTACCCTTAGTTGGTGGTAAGAAGTCACATTTCTTCCTTACCAGCACATATGTTGAGTATTCACTTCATCGACGAAGCATTTAATGCAGTTGTAAGTTAACTTTTTGGTTATAAAGCACTTGAATTTCTCATTTCAACTTACCAAAGAATTCAAGCATTCGAAGAGCATAGAAGTTGAACACCAACATTCAAGAAGCAAAGCAGGAAAGGCTTTTCAGGGCATCCAAGGTTTTCACTTCAATTCGATAGTCAAAGGTATTTATCTTACGACATGGCTTCTTCATCTTTCGTTCCCGAATTCATTGCAAACCCTACTATTGTGGAAAATGTCAAGTGTCCTACACCAATCTTCAATATCATCCCTAAGATAGCAAAGTTGGATGACTCCATTGGTGAATTTTCAAAAATTCCAAAAGGAGTTGTGTTTGCTGAAGACCCTAGGGCATACATTCACTATAACATTGAAGATTTAGGGTATGAAGATTTAAAGAACATGTTCATGAATGTTATCATTGACAAACAAGGTGTAGTCAAATTGGAACACAAGTTTGTTGAAGATTTAGGGTTCACTAACATCCTCCACATGCCTGAACTCTCAGATGAGATTGTCCGTTATGTTCTTAGTAGAGTTCACAGTTAATTTTTGTGGTTAGATTTAGTTTTCAAGATCACTAAGGAAGCAATTAAAGTTGTTACTGGTTTACCTTCTACTGGCACTAGGCCTCATAAGAAAAAGAAAATTCCAAACAAAGAGGTTATGAACTTAACCGATGCTACATTTGATAACAGATCACTTAGGGTTAGTGATATAACTGACAACAATGTTAAATATGCTAGTATGGTTATTGGATACAAAGTTGCTCATACTAATAGGTTGAATTCTATTTCAAATTTATGCATTCACGGTGCCTATGAGATGATTATGAATAATGCTAAAATTGACATCTGTGAATGGCTGAAAGATGAACTGTTTGAAAATTTGAGCAAGATCAAAGGTGACAAGAAGGCACATTTCAAGTTTGGGAATTTGATTGTATGCTTAATGCTATATTTCTAAAAGGAGATTCCCGGTATTGGACACAAGGACTTTTCCTATGATATTTCTATTGGAAAACAGATTAAGGAGGTAATTACCGGCACATGCTCAGATGGTGACAAATTAGTAAAAGAGTATTTCAAGAACTTTCAAGAAAAAATGAGACAAAGGGAAAGGATTCCCCAAAACATTGTAGACAAATATGACAAATAGATATGCTTTGTTGTGAAAAGAGATGAAGTATGGATGGAGAGAGTTAGACCTAGAACTGTCTGGATAACAGAGATGGGTTATGAAGTGGACTCACGTATCTTGGAATATTATGCTAAGATACTCCTAGATGCTCCACTGGAACCCACTGAGAAGATATTTGGTAATTCTGAAACTATAGAGAGTGATGTTACTATGTATAAGTAGAGGAAGAAAAGAGAAAAAGTAATAAAAGATGCTTCAAAATTTGTTGAAGTTGTTAAGAAGGGATTGTTGAAACTTGATCTGATGAAAGATGTTGATGAACAAAAAAGAAAACCAGAACAACAACCTGTAGCACACATTTCTCCCGTGGGTACCTCATCTGACTTTGACAATGATAAGGTTGTTGAATTCTAAAGGGTGGATAGAAAGAAGAGAAAACCCTCACCGACACCTACTGCATCTCCAAAGAAATCTAGAAGACTCGGTAAGAAACAATAGGCAGTGAGAGAGCCCAGTGGTCAGAAGAAAGTCGCACCAAAGAAGCAACCAGAACAAAAGGAACCGAACACTCTTTCACCGGCAGAGCTAATAAATGAAATAACTCAAGAAGGAAATCTTAGTAATGTTAATAAAATCTATCATTATTTTAAGGATTCAGATAAGGATACTATTGAGGAAAGTATAATTTTGTATCTAGATATATATAAGAAGGTTCTTATTAAGGTTGTAGATGTTCTTCCTAATGATTTATACTTGAGACTTGAAGCAAAGAGAATGTCCATTATTGAGTTAGATAAGAAATTGAAGGTTGAGGCACTATTAGCCGTTCATCCTTTTAATTCTAAGAAAGAAATAGATGATTTAATATCTGAAGCCAACAAGACTATTTTTGTGAGTGGTCACCGACAAGTTAGTCTTATGGCCGACAGAGTAAAAGACATTGCAGATGAAACAACTGATAAATAGGATATATTCTTTGTTGAGAAGGAGAAAAGAGAAGAGAAAGATAGATAGAAAATTGATAAATCATTTCTAAAGTATATCAGAAAATAGATAATGGCAAGAGTAAGGTTGGTAGTGTACCTAACATCACAGTTAAGGACAACTTACCGCCACCGGCACAGGACACTCCACTGGTAGTATAAGAGGCATTGACAGAAATGGAAAATGAGACTGAAAAGATATCAAAGAAAGTGAAAATAGATAATGTTGATTCTGAGTCAGACATTATATTCATAATGAATGTTGACACTCAGGACATCAATATTATATTGGACAAGGAAACTGTAGAAGAAAGGAAATTTGAAGCTATAAATGTTGAGAAACCTGAATCACCAGTCAAGACTATTGACACTCAACAGAATATTCAGATACCGACAGGAACAAAAAAGGAACCAGAACAGACACAATTAGAACCGACAGTAAATAAGAATGAGGATAAGAGTGAAAAGAAGGAAGAGAAAGTAGATAAAGAAGAGGTTAAGGTATCCGGAGAAGAGAATAAAGTTATTGCAAAACCTAGAACTTCTCCTAGTACTTCTAATATGGAATACATACCAACAAATGGTACTGATGTACTATTAGATTTCATTAAGAAGATAACAGAATGCAATGCCTTAGAATTTAAGGCTATTGATGATTCTTTACCAATTTTGTAGATGATTGCCCCGACATGCAAGGTTGATCACATTGTTGAGTCTATAGGTAAATTGGACACATTGTCCAAATTCATTTCTTCTAACATTCAAACTGTAGATAAGATAAATGAGGAGACCATTAAGGAAAGAGTTAATAGGGACAAGGATGATTTCTTTGATAAAACAATAAAGGATTGTACAGGACAGATTGATTCATTGTTACCGACATTGAATTCAACCATTCTGGAATACAAGGAATTGTACAGGAAAGCATACAAACCTC